>NC_065591.1:102467668-103121986 GCF_024542745.1 Macaca thibetana thibetana
TTAAAGTCTTAAATGTAAAACCCAAAACTATAAAAATCATAGAAGAAAATCTAGGCAATACCATTCAAGACACAGGCATGGACAAAGATTTCATGATGAAAATGTCAAAAGCAATTGCAACAAAAGCAAAAATTGACAAATGGGATCTAATTAAACTAAAGAGCTTCTGCACAGCCAAAGAAACCATCATCAGAGCGAAGAGACAACCTACAGAATGGGAGAAAATTTTTGCAATCTATCCATCTGACAAAGGTCTAATATCCAGAATCTACAAGGAACTTAAAACAAATTTACAAGAAAATAAAACCACCCCATTAAAAAGTGAGCAAAGGACATAAACAGACACTTCTCAAAATAAGACATTTATGTGGCCAACAAACATGAAAACAAGCTCAACATCCGTGATCATTAGAGAAATGCAAATCAAAACTACAATGAGATGCCATCTCATGCCAGCCAGAATGGCGATTACTAAAAAGCCAAGAAACAATAGATGCTGGCGAGATTGCAGAGAAACAGGAATGCTTTTACATTGTTGGTGGGAATGTAAACTAGTTCAACCATCATGGAAGACAGTGTGGCAATTCCTCAAAGACCTAGAACCATAAATACTATCTGATCCAGCTATCCCATTACTGGGTATATACCCAAAGGAATATAAATCATTCTGTTATAAAGATACATGCACACATATGTTTACTGCAGCACAATAGCAAAGACATGGAATCAACCCAAATGCCTCTCAATGGTAGACTGGGTAAAGAAAATGTGGTACATATACACCATGGAATACTAGGCAGCCATAAGAAGGAACAAGATCGTGTCCTTTGCACGGACATGGATGGAGTTGGATGCAAACTAACACAGGAACAGAAAATCAAACACTGCATGTTCTCACTTATAAGTGGGAGCTGAACAATAAGAACACATGGACACAGGGAAGGGAACAACATACACTGGGGCCTGTCGGGGTGGTGGGGAAGGAGAGCATCAGGAAAAATATCTGATGCATGCTGGGCTTAATACTCAGAAGAAGGGTTGATAGGTGCAGCAAATCACCATGGCACACATTTACCTATGTAACAAACCTGCACATCCTGCACATGTACTCTGGAACTTAAAGTAAAATAAAAAACAAAGCCTGGCACATACTCACAAATATTGGCTGAACTGAAGTCCAAACTGAACTGAAGGAAATCAAGAAACATTAAAGTACTTACCTATTGGACACCAGTTATGGGGAGCCATCATATTAAAATCATCATATTAAAAGTCATTCTCAAAAACATTTTCCTTATGTTCAAATTATCAAGAGATTAATCACAATGATCATAAATTAGTGCTAAATAACAAATGTCTTAATTTCTATTTTACTTAAAACCTTTAAAATTTTAGTAATAATGAAATACTTTTAAGTAATTGCTGATGCATGTTAAAGTGTGAAAACCATGTATTAGAAGCCAGACAAAATAAAATTGATAGCTTAACTAAAACCAAACCACATTTTAAGTCATTTTTCACATAGTTAAAATGGCATTATTCCCCTAACAAAGCAGAAAGCATGTATTGCATCTGTGTTGGTAGAACGAGCAAACACACATGTGGTCTGATTTATTTCCAGACTGTGAGAAGTTTAGTGCAATGCTATAAGGTCCTTCCTCTGAACATTCAGCATAAGTGCTAAAGCAAAATTCCCCAGCATAAAGGCCTATCTGGAAAGAGAGGTTAGAGGGAAAGTGCTCAACCAATTCTATCATTCCCAATATAATTATATTGTAAGTAAATTCCACATGTTTCTCAATCTAGGGGTTGGGAGAAGATTTGAGAATAAATCTTTAAGCAGAATACAATTAGATTCCAGTAGAAGTTTCATTCTCATTCTTTAGAAAAAGCTTCTCCACTGACTCCAACTCTGGATATCTACATGGTGAGAGTTAGTATTCCACAACAACAGATTCAAATTAACTACATTTGAGCTATCCGAGACTATATTCTTCTTTATTTAGCACCAGGAAGCTAAGTAGTCAGCTTTCTGAAAGAGAAGAAAACAAAAAGGGGATTGGGAGAAAGCCTTCTTCTCTCCTGGAACCAGAACTGAATGTGCCCAAAACATGAGCAGAACAACTCAGAGTCCCTTCTTTCATGAAGCTAACAATCTAATGAGACAAGGCAAGGACACATGAAATAATCAGGGAACAGAAAATTTTAAACTAGGCGGTACCAACTCCAAGTATAGTAGGAAGAGTCACTGTCTTATAATAGAATTCTAAAGTTTAGTGAGAATGAGATTTAAATCTACCTTATCAATTAACTACTAGCAGTAAAACCTACAGAGAGGAAGCATGAAAGACGTATATGTGAATTACAGCTAGGATTAATGTGTTTTGCACTGGAACGTTCAGGTAAGCTCCACAATGCCAAGGGTTTTTGTCTGTCTTGATGACTGCTGTGTCACCTGAAGTGCTTGGCCATAGGAAATACTCAATAAGTATTTACTAAATAAATTATGATCATGAATATCGATCTTGTTATGGTCTTGTAAAGCCCCTTGTAGACAGTCATGGGTTTCCTCTGAAGGTGGCAGATACTGTCAGGGTTAGTGATCAAGGAAGAGGCAGGTCTTTGAAGTGGGTGAGAGTATCTATCTCTAATCTCTCACTCTTTAATCTGGAAGCTCCTTGAGGTTGGCACAGAGATGACAAAAAAGAGGGGAAAGAAGAAGTACTATTTTATAAATGACATTTCCTAAGGCTATGTGAGTGTCTCTATTTCCCTTAGGGCCAGGCATTTTTCTGAGTATCTGCCATGGGATGTTAACAGGTGTCTAAGATCAGGGAGGCCTTTCCTGACTATCCTACCCTAGTCACTCTCTAATTGTCCTGGTTTATTTTCTCATACTAGACATGAGAACAACTTTACCTTCTACTACCTTAATTTGTGTGTTTTGCTATCCACATCCCTCCACTAGAATGTAAACTCTAAAAACGGAGGCCTTAATGTGTTGTCTGAGATGCTAGAGAGTTTTTTTCACTGTTGATGCTCTCTCTACTTTCAACTTTCAGCAGTCCCTAAATGCTAGGACTATGTGCAGGGGGTGGAGGGAGTCTCTTGTAGCTACTGCTCCTGCTCCAGCAGTAGACTCCTACTGCTTGTTACTCAGTATTTGGCTTTTGGTGGGAGCACGTGGAATTCTTAGTCCTTCTTTGGCTGAGCCTGTGTACCTGAGCCTCTGAGGTAGGGTCTTCTCATTTTCCTGTCCCTCCTCAATCCTATGCCTATCAAATTCTACTTTGAATTGGTGGAAGCTCTTGGGCAAAAGAGTTTCCAGTTTCCCCTTTAGTGGTAGCAGACCTCTGCTTTGTATTGGTGCAGAATCCAGAGACCAAGAGGCTTTTCCACCTCCCCCATATATGGCCTTTATTTCTACTTCTTCCCCAGTGGGTATTTGCCTGAGTCCTCTTAGTAAGGGAGAGAATTCCCTCTCCAAGAGGCAGATGGGTTTTGCTTCTACCTCTCCCCAGGAAGTAACAGAAGTTCACCTAGGCCCTGGGGATGAGAGGGTTTGGTGCTCCTCCATTGTGAGTATTAAAAACGTTCTGAGAAAGAAGCCAGTGCTTCAGGTGTCTCGCCAAGTCAACAAATCAATTTTTGCATGCTCAGCCACTGAGATGGGCTCTCTTCCATCTCCTGGACTACCTCCAAACTTTTTTTTGGGAGAAAATCAGTGGAGGCCCATGGAAAAGAACCTGCACATGAATGTCAACTGTCTTTGTGTTCTCGGGATCCCAGTTACTAAACTGATACTTTAGCCCTTACTTGGTGCCTTTAAGAAATGCATTCAACTTTTAATTGATTTCTTTTTACCCATTTTGTTGACAGCTACCTCTTCCTCCCATGCTCTTCCAAAGGTAAAACAGTTTATGCATCTTATCTCTTTTTAGAGGGGCTTGCTACTCTGAAATTTAGTTCACTTGGTTGTTTTACAAACTCAGTTCACTAATGGATTCAATAGAGGTTATAATTTTTAAGGTTATATGGCCTTTATTCATTGCTAAGATTATATGGCCTTTATTCATTACTAAATAGAAATCATGGTCTCTTGAGGATTTATTTCATTAAGGAAAGCAGCAGTTTTTAGCCATTTATTTTTTTCAATCCTTGGTCCTTTAAGATGTGAGTTAAATTTTTGTTGTTGTTAAGTCCATTCTAGTTCTAAATTTCTGATTCTGAGATCACAGAAAGGAAATACAAAGCTAGAGTTATCAGGACAAGCGAATAAGAAACTAAACCTGGCTATGAGGTAGTCACTGGCTACTGAGAGGCAGAAACCTAAAGAAATGATTATGTTAAAATGTGTGGTGAAGGAGATATAGTTTACATTAAAAACAAATGGGAATTTAGTGTGAGGAGTGGGAGAAGCTTGAAGAGGAAAAATAGGATGATCTGGCCAAGAGAAGTATCACAAGCATCAGCTGAACTGACCCTTGAAGTAATTATCTAAGAAGACAAACAGAAGGGGAGTATATTCAAGGTAAAGGGAGGCAAATAGACCTTAGAAATGTCTAGGGCTGGGCAGGCACAGTGGCTCATGCCTGTAAATCCTAGCACTTTGGGAGGCTGAGACAGGTAGATCACCTTAGGCCAGGAGATGAAGACCAGCCTGGCCAACATGCAAAACCCCATCTCTACTAAAAATACAAAAATTAGCCCGGCGTGGTGGCACATGCCTGTACTCCCAGCTACATGGGAGGCAGAGGCAGGAGAATCGCTTGAACCCAGGAGGCAGAGGTTGCAGTGAGCCGAGATCATGCCACTGCACTCCAGCCTGGGTGACAGAGCGAGACTCTGGCAAAAAAAAAGAAAGTGAAAGGGATAGGGAAACGGAAACGGAAACGGGAAGGGGAAGGAAAGGGAATGTCTAGGGCTGAAGTATGGGGAGGAAGTTCCAGGAGATGAGAATTAAGAGCAAAATTTAACAGTCAGACCTGAGTTTGAAACTTGACCTACCACTTAAAGACTATGTGACTTTGGATAGTTGGGTAAGCCTTTTAAATTGCATTTTACTGGTCTGTCAAATAGAAGTATTCATGCCTACTCCTCAGGGTTGTTGTGAGGATTAAATGAGATAATCCAAGTAAGGCACTTAGCTAAACACATCTGGAACACATCTGTGCTGATACATAATGGCTGTTACTACTGATAGTAATGGTTCTCCATCACAGAGCAGTAGTAGCATTAAACATCCTCTGCAGCCCTATTCATTTGGGACTTTTCTAGAAACCTGAAGGAGCCAGAGGGTCACATGCTTTAGGAAAATATTTGTCTCCCTGTGGCTCGTGAATAATTCTCTTCTTCCTTAAGGTACTACAGTTCCTATCTCCTCGTTGGCACAAAAACTAGAATATATATTTAAAAGTAGCTATGGAGAAAGATCCTCCTACTAGGAAACAGTAAGTAATAATTTATGCCTGACAAGTCGGAAAAACTACTAATTTCATCTGTTTCTCTGCCTGTATGTAGGAAGGAAAGCAGACAAAAAAGGGATAGGCTAAAAAATCATTCTTATTTACAGGGTAGAGTTTAGCCTAGGATTACATAATGCAAATACAGTGAAAAACAGATAATATATTGTTAGGCAAGGACTTCATTTCTGCACTGAGAACTGAGGTTTAATCCATTCCTCCAGCATCCGAGTACTCAGGTTGTTGTTGTTTATTGTTTATTTTTTTTTTCCTTGTCTTGGGGCCTGCAGTAGCTCTCCAGACACTCAGTAATCCTAAAAAGGCTTGGAAATTGCCCTTCAAGTGTTGCTAAGGAGTTAACTATATTACCTGAAACTCATTCCCTGGGCTATCCCTCCTGGCTACTGCTTAATCACTTCTAAGTAATTTAACCTGGAAAATGCCCTAGGTCAGTGGTTATCAAATTTTTAAGCCTATGTCAGAACTACATATAGGGCTTGCTAAAACACAGAATGCAAGGTTCTACTCCTGGAATTTTTGACTCATTATGGGGCAAGGCCCTAAAATCGGCATTTCTAACTTGTTCCAGGTGATGCTGAAGATACTGGGGTTAGGACCACACTTTGAGGACCACTACCTTAGGAAGTTTTTGTTTTCACAAGAGTGGTGTACCTTCCAGGTACCTAATGGGTGAGTCAAGTGACCAGTCACTGGCCTACAGAAAGAACTGTGTGAACCAGATACAAGTACATAAATAATAACACGGTAAGGCATGCTGAAAAAAAGAGATGATTTGTTCTTCCAACAGTTTTCAAAAGGGGTTGAATCTGCAGGTTTAACTTGGGGGTAGGTGGAAAGAGCTGGCAGGTCAACCTTTTTTTTTTTTCATATTATTTTCACTAGATCGTGGGAGCACAGAGCCAATTTTTCCAAGCCCATCAACAGATCTACCCTGTCTCCTATACCAAGACAGAGTGGTTATTCCCAGAAGTACAATCCCTAAGGCCAAACATCCTGACCTCTCCGCAAAGTCATTCCTCTCAGAACTAAAAGAGGTTACTCACATTCCCAGGTGAGTATTTTTAATGCCTTAGGAAACAAGCAGGTGCTGTTGCTATTCTTTATGAATGTCCTGTATGATTATGTTGGTCTTTTTTTTTAATATACTTTCTTATTTTTAAGGCCAAATATGAGGAAAAAAATTGGGGCTAGAATGAGGACAATGAAAACTTGGGCCCTAACTCTAGTTCTAACACTCCTTGCTCTGTAGCCTTAGGCATTCAATCTCTCTCACTTTTAGACTCGTCAGTCATAAAATAAAATGCCCAGTGAAAACCGACTGCAGATTTTCTATGCCACAGATTCTGAGGCTCAGTTCAGCAGTTTACATAATTCCAAAACAAATACATCAGAAGACCATTGTCAAATCAGTAGTTTCACTTAAAAGTTATTCCATCTCTTCAGTGTTTGCTGGGGTTTAAAAAATAAAAAGCTATTACTCATTCCATCTTTTTTTCCTGTCTTTATCCTATTTTCATTTTAATAAAAAGCAGAAAATTATTAAGTCCAAGAGGAATTAGTCTATTTCAGTATCCAGGTGCACAAACATAACCATAAACTCATTTTTATATAATAATGAAGAACTTATGTGTTTATCTGAAACACAGAAGGGAAAAAACACAGTGGGGAAAAACAGCAGGAGGACAAGAAATTCATTCTCGCAATTCAGTTGAAAAGGGCCTTTAAAACCAATGATTTAAGTTTGCAAGTTCAGTAATAGTTTACTTCTTACTGTAATTCTGACATAAAAATATTATCTGGGTACAAATGCCCAGTTTAAGAAAAATTCAGTAACACTCTCATCATTAACATACCCAAATTATACTTTAAAAAAACTCTCATCACTAATCCAAACTATACTTAAAAAATGGATATAGTAAAAAAATTCAACACTTGTTTTTATATAAAGAACATTATTTTCTCTACTGTACTGATGAATTCTTATTTTTATATGATAAATTTCCTATGTTTTCATGGCAAAATAAACATAATTCACATTTATTTAGGATAACATGTAACTTAAAATGTTTTTACTTCACACCAATAGATATTTATATTAAAAGTATTCTGATATAACATATTAAGACACTCTCTTAGTGAGGCTGTGGTAAAAACAGATATTCTTCTATGTCACTAGCAAGAATGGAAATGGTACAACCCTTATGAGGGAAAAGTGGCAATATTTAACAAGACAGTATACAGCAATCCACTTCTGCAATGTAGAAAAAATAAAAAAGAAGCACAAAGTTTTTTCACTACAGGATCATTTATAACAAGAGATTGGAAACAACATAATAATTCATCAGTAAGGAAGTGGCTGAATAAACCATGGCATACATAAGCAATGAATTTCCAGGAAGCTGTAGAAAGAGAAGAAAAGTATCTCTATGTACTGGTAAGAAGTGATCCCACAGACATATCGTTATGTGAAAAAATAGGGTGGAAAAGTATATAGTATATTTTTGTTTATCTAAGAAAGATATATATAAAATTCATAGTTGCTTATATCAAAAGGTTAAAATTTTAAGGTTACCAATGAAAGGAAAAAAACAGTGTTGAGAAGACAGAAATAGAAGCTGAAATTTATCTGAATACATCTTGTTTTAATAGATTTAACTTGAACTATGTAAATGTTTACATAATTATAAAACCAAATAAAAACTTTGTAAAACTATAAAAAATAAAATTAAAACAAATTAAAATTTGTGTCCAGTTAGTAGCATAACCACACATAGAAAAAGTAGTCCAAGCGACTTTAAAAAACACTAATATGGTTATACATTATTACTAGGATATGCCGTAAAGATAGTTGCCAAAACAAATCTTAAACAATTTCCAGGAATCATATTGGTAGTGGTAGTGTCGATACTGCTTTTCTGAAACTATTAATAGTCTTATACATTATAAGATAATGTGAGTAATTATGTGATATTTTAATTCCTACATTCCCAGTGTCACTGAGAGTGGTATTTTCAGCATAAAAGAAACATGAATGTTAACATTGGACTAGGTTAACTTAAACAAACATCTGTAGTGCTGAATCTGAATTGGAAATCAATATAAACTCAGTCATGACATACTTTTTCCTCTAAAGATAATTTTCCTTATTATGTGCACTGAAAAGATCTGGAAATGATGATCCTAGTAGAAATGAATGACCCTTGTCCCCAGAAGGTAGTCTTGGAGAAACAACTGACTTCAGGTCTGAAGTAGGAAATATACAAGATGAACCAAGAACATCTTCTCATATTAAAAAAAGCCCTTTAAGCAATCCTATATATCAAAGAAGAAATCAAAAAGAAAATTGGCAAAGTGTTGTAAACTTAATGAAAAGAAAAACACTACATCTCAGAATTTGTCGAATACCAATAAAGTAGTACTTAGGGAGAAATTTATGGTACTCAATGCCTAAATTAGAAAAGATCTTAAAACAACTACCTCAATTCACACCTTAAGAAACTTGAAAATAACAGCAAATTAAGTGAAAACAAATATGAAAAGTATAATATCAGAGTGGAAATCAATGAAATAGAAAACAGAAAAGTAATAAAATAAATGAACTCAAAGCTGGTTCTTTGAGAGTACTCAAAAAATTGTAAAAACTTTGCTAGACTGTTCAGGAATATGAAAAAATACACTAATATTACACAATATATTATATAATACTAATATATAATATGCTTATATATATAATATACTATATAAGACATTAATACTGTAATTACTAATATCAGGAATTCCAAAGGTAACATTGCTACAGATGCTACATAGGTTAAATGAAGAACTTATGTGTTTATCTGAAACACAGAAGGGAAAAAACACAGTGGGGAAAAACAGCAGGAGGACAAGAAATTCATTCTCACAATTTAGTTGAAAAGGGCCTTTAAAACCAATGAATTAAGTTTGCAAGTTCAGTAATAGTTTACTTCTTACTATAATTCTAGGTTAAAAGGATAATAAGGGAATATTATGAAAAACTATATGGCTATAAATTAGATAACTTAACTGAAATGGAAAAAAAAAATCCTTGAACTACATAATCAACCACAGCTTACTCAAAAAGTAATAAACAACCTGAATAGCATTATTAAGGAAATTGAATATTTAGTTAAAGCCTTCCCAAAATGCAAAGGAACGAAAACTCCAAGCCCAAACAGCTTCACAGTTGAATTCTACCAAATACTAATGAAAGAAATAAAACTAATTCTATATAAACTCTTCCAGAAAATTGAAGGGGAGAGAATAGTTCCCAACCCAACCAAGAGGCCAGCATTATTACCCTGGTATCAGAGCCAAAGACATTAGAGGAAAAGAAAAGTGCGCAACCAACACCTCTCATGAATACAGAGGCAAAAATTCTAAAAATACCCATCAGCAAACTGAATACAACAATATATGAAAAGGATATTACATCATGACCCAGTGAAGTTTATCCCAAGAATGTGGAGTCATTTTAATATTAAAATTCATCAATATAATTCACATAGTACAAATTTAAAATGAAAAATCATATCATCTCAGTAGGTAATGATGGTGAAAAGCATTTGACAAAATGTAATACTCATTCAAGATAAAAAGTCAGCAATCTAGATATAGAAGTCAACTTCCTCTTTCTTCCTAATATTAGGAATAAAACAAAGAGGTCCACTAGAACCACTTTTCTTCAACATTTAACTGCAGATCTTGGCCAGATAAATCAGGCCAGAAAAGGAAATAAAGGGCATCTAGATTGTAAGGAAGAAGTAAAACAGTACTTGTTCACAGATGACATGGTAGTCTATGTGGAAAGTTCAATGGAACCTACAAAAACAATCCACTGAAGCTAATAAGTGAGTTTAGGAAGGTTGCAGGATATAAGACATTATACACACACACACACACACACACACACACACACACACACACATCAATATCAACTGTATTTCTAGATATAGACAACACACATTCAAAAAATGAAAGAAGGGGCCAGGCACGGTGGCTCACGACTGTAATCCCAGCACTTTGGGAGCCTGAGGCAGGTGAATCACGAGGTCAGGAGATTGAGGCTCCTGACTAACATCCTGGCTAATATGGTGAAAACCCATCTCTACCAAAAATACAAAAAATTAGCCAGGAGTGGTGGCAGGTGCCTGTAGTTCCAGCTACTTGGGAGGCTGAGGCAGGAGAATGGTGTGAACCTGGGAGGCAGAGCTTGCAGTGAGCAGAGATTGTGCCACTGCACTCCAGCCTGGGTGACAGAGCGAGACTTAGTCTCAAAAAAAAAAAAAAAAAAAAAAAAAAAAAAAGACAGAAATTGTTTACACTAGCAATAAAATATGAAATACTTAGGGTAAATATGTAAAAAGATATAAAGCACCAGTACACTGCAAACTACAAAACACTGTTGAGAGTTATTAAAGAAGACCTAAATAAGGGAGAAATATATCTTGTTCCTATGTCAATTCTACCTCAACCGTCTATAAATTCAGTGCAATTCCAATAAAAAATCCCAGTAGGTACTCTGCAGAAATCAAACACAGCATGTTTTCCAATTAAAATAGAAGTAAATTAAGAACCAATAACAGAAAGACACCAGGAAAGTACCCGTAAAACAAAAACCCATGGGTATAAAACGAAATCACAGGGAAATTAAAAAACATTTTGAATGGGATGAAAACAAAAACACATATGTAAAAATGAATTTGCATATCCAATTTTGTGAAATGCATCTAAAACAGTGTTTAAAAAGGTCTCATATTAGATACAAAACACCAAAGGTCTAAAATCAATAATCTGAGTTTTCATTGTAAGAAACTAGAAAAAGGAGAATAAAATCTAAAATACATGAAAGGAAGGAAATAATAAAGAATGAAGGTCATTTAAATAGAGATTTCTGTTCCTGATTATGCTAGAATAATTTAACCTAACAACAACAAAAAAGAAAAAATATATAAAACAAAAATGTTCAGACATTGGACAACAGAAACGCAGAACAATGATTCCTAAGAAAAGAGAAAAAAATGAGGTGAGGTCTAAGATTGTTTCAGATAGCAGCCTAGAAAGAGATTCCATTGCACAGTGCAGGGAATAAGAAACCAAACAGAGCCCAGCTTGAGGAGACAGGGTTGAAAAATCAAGAAGGCCAACTTGGATGGAATTCACAAAACAGAGTGCCTTGAGAAAAGAGCTGTCCAGAGATAGAGCTCAGAGATCTGCAAAGTATTCCTCACAAGTTTCATCTGAGAATTGATCAGTGCATGTATGCGAGGAAATTACCTGACGCTGGGAAAATAGCCACTAGGAAAAAGCAGGTAGACAATACTCTAAAACTCATAGGGCTGGGAAGAAGTGATGTACCCAAAGGTACATATATATATGTATATATATGTGTGTCTACAGACACACATATACACACACACATATATATACACACACGCTGATTCATTCCACATACTACCATTGAACAATTGGAATTTGAAATGTAAGAACTGTGCCATTTACAACAGCATCAAACAATATAAAACACCTAAGAATAAATTTGACAAAAATGTGCAAGACATTCAGAACGATACAATACTGAGAGAAATAAAAGCTCATTGAAATAAATGAAGAGATACTGTGTTCATGGATAGAAAGACTCAATATTGCTAAAATGTTGATTTCACCCACACTGATACCAATGAAATGCAATCACTATTGAAATCAGTAGCACTATTATTATAGAAATTGTCAAGCTGATTCACAAAATATATGAAAGTTTATAGGACCTAAAATAGCCAAATTTGAAAAATAAAAACAAAGCCAAAGGACTTGCAGAACATGCTTTAAAACATATTTTAAAGTTACTATAATCAGGAAAGGGTCATATTGGCATGAAGAACAGCACAGAATCCAAAGTAGACCAACACTTACACACCCCACTGATTATAAACATACCTTGTTTTATTGTGCTTCACTTTATTGTACTTTGTACATTTTTTACAAATTGAAAGTTTGTGGCAATCCTGCATCAAGCAAGTCTATCAGCACCATTTTTTTCCAACAGCATGTGCTCACTTCACATTTCCATCACATTTTGATAATCTCACATATTTAAAACATTTTCATTATTATTACTATTTTATCTGTTACGGTGATCTGTGATCAGTAATCTTTGATGTTACTATTGTAATTGTTTTGGGGCTCTGTGAATGAACACATGAGTGATAAGAACGTGATTATAGCCTTATTGCTGATACGGGCAAAGTTTTAGTGATCAGGATAGATCAAACCAGCCACAACATTCCCTTAAGTCAAAGCCTAAACCAGAGCAAGGCTCTAAAACT
Organism: Macaca thibetana thibetana; assembly: GCF_024542745.1. Taxonomy (NCBI): domain Eukaryota; kingdom Metazoa; phylum Chordata; class Mammalia; order Primates; family Cercopithecidae; genus Macaca; species Macaca thibetana. The sequence goes on from NC_065591.1 coordinate 102,480,495, forward strand.
TCAATTCCATGAAGGCTGAGATCGGTGAGTAACCTGCAGAAGAAAAGTTTGAAGCAAGGAGACGTAGCTTCGTGAGATTTAAGGAAAGAAGCTAACTCCATAACGTTAAAGTACAAGGTGAAGCACTACGTGCTGATGTGGAAACTGTAGCAAGTTGTCTAGAAAATCTAGCTAAGATAATTGATGAAAATGGCTACACTGAACAACCAAATTTTAACGTAGATGAAACAGCCTTATATTGGAAGAGAATGTCATTTAGGATTTGCATAGCTAGGGAGAAGTCAATGTCTAGCTTCAAAAGACAGGATGACTCCTTTGTTAGGGGCTAATGCAGCTGGTGACTTTAAGTTGAAGCCAATGCTTATTTACCATTCTGAAATTACTTTCTGCTAAATCTACTCTGCTTGTGCTCTATCAATGGAACAACAAAGTGTGAGTGACAGCACATCTGTTTACAACATGTTTTACTAAATATTTTAAGCCCATTGTTAAGACCTATTACTCAGAAAAATAGATTCCTTTCAAAACATTACTGCTCACCGATAATGCACCTAGTCACCCAAGAACTCTGATGGAAATATACAAGAAGATGAACGTTGTTTTCATGCTGGCTAACAAAACATCCATTCTGGCAGCACATGGATCAAGAAATAATTTTGACTTTCAAGTCTTATGGCTGCCATAGACAGTGATTCCTCTGATGGATCTGGGCAAAGTAAACTGAAAGCTTTCTGAAAAGCATTCACCATTCTAGATACTATTAAGAACATTTGTGATTCATTTGAGGAGGTCGAAACATCAATATTAACAACAGTTTGGAAGAAGTTGATTCCAACCCTCATGGATGCCTTTGAGGAGTTCAAGACTCCAGTGGGGGAAGTCACTGCAAATGTGGTAGAAACAGCAAGATAACTAGAATTAAAAGTGGAGCTGGAAGAGGTGACTGAATTGCTACAATCTCATAATAAAGTTGCTTCTTAAGGATGGGTAGAGAAAGTGGTTTCTTGACGTGGAATCTACTCCTTGTAAAGATGCTGTGAACACTGCTGAAATGACAACAAAGGACTTAGAATATTCCATAAACTTAATTGATAAAGCAGTAGCAGAATTGGACACGACTGACTCTAATTTTGAAAGAAGTTCTGTGGGGGAAAATGCTGTCAAACAGTTCTTCATGCTATAGAGAAATCTTCTGTGAAAGGAAGTCGATGTATCAAACTTCATTGTGCTCTTATTTCAAGAAATTGCCACAGCCAATCAACCTTCAGCAACCACCATCCTTATCAGTCAGCAGCCAACAATACTGAGACAAGACCCTCCACAAACAAAAAGTTTGTATGATTGGTTGCATTTTTAAAAAACAATAACGTATTTTTAAATTAAGGTATATAAATTGTTTTTCAAAGATATAATGCTGGACTGGGTGTGTGGCTCACACCTGTAATTCCAGCACTTTAGGAGGCTGAGATGGGCAGGTTGCTTGAGCCAAGGAGGTTGAAACTAGGCTGGGCAACATGGCAAAACTGTTTCTATAAAAAATAAAAAAAAAAATTAGCTTGGCATGGCGGCACACACTTGGAAGTCCCAGCTACTCAGGAGGCTGAGGTGGGAGGATCACCTGAGCCCTGGAGGCGGAGGATACAGTGAGCCAAGATTGCACCACTACACTCCAGCCTGGGCAACAGACCAAGACCTTGTCTCCAGAAAAATAAAAAGAAAAAAGAAAAGAAAGAAAATATACAATGCCATTGGCACACTTAATAGACTACAATAATTTACACATAACTTTTATATGCACTGGGAAACAAATAAATTCATGCAACTCACTTTATTTTAATATTTGCCCTTTTTGGTAGTTTATAATTTAACTTGCAATATCTCTGATATATGTCTGAATTTAACAAAGATACAAAGGCAATTAAAAGGGAAAGGATAATTTGCTCAAAAAAAATGGTGATGGAACAACTGAATAGCCATGCACAATAAAAATGAACACTGACCCTTATTTCATAAAATATATAAAAATTAACTCAAAATGGATCATAGTTTTAAATGTAAAATCTGAAACTATAAAACTTCTAAAAGAATCCATAGAAGGAAATTTTGACTTTGGATATAGAAAAAAATAGGACACAGAATGCACAAACTCAAAGAAAAAATGATAAATTGGACTTCATTAAAATTTAAAACTTGGCTCTTTGATAAACACTGTTATGAGAGAAAGGCAAGTTATATACTAGTGTAAAATACTCGCATGCCATATGCCCAGCAAGGGATTTATATATAGAACTGTGCTGCCAGTAGAATTTTCTGAGATTATGGAAATATTTTATCTCTGCACTGTCTAATAGAAAGTCACTACTCATATTAGGCTAAATGAGCTCTTGAAATGTGTTTAGAGTGACTTGGGAACTGAATTTATATATTCAATTTTAGTTAACTTGAATTTAAATTGCCAGTACTTAGTGCCTACCATACTGGATAGCACAGATTGGGAACATATGAAAAACACTTAAAACTGGACAGTAAGAAAAAAAAAAAACCAATACAAAATGAGGAGATGTGAACTGACTCTTTTTTAAAGATTATCTAGCGATGTCAACTAAGCTCATGAAAAGATGCTCAACATCATTAGTTATCAGAGGAATACAAATTAAAACCACAAAGAAATATAAGAACGCACACATAGAATACTTAAAATTAGAAGGTCTGACCAGAGCAAGTGTTGACAAAGATATGGAGCAACTGTAACATTGACACACTGCTAGTGGAATATAAAATCATACAACCACATTAGAAAATAATTTGGCAGTTCTTAATATATACGGCTACCTTACAACCCAGCCATTCCACTTCTTGGTACTTATTGAGAAGTTTGAAGCATATGAGTAAGAGTACATACAAATACTTGTAAATAATTGTACAAAGCAACTTTATTTTTAATCATAAAACTAAAAAAAACCCTACTGTCTACTAACAGATAAAAGGAATAAAGAGGTTTTGGTATACCTACACAGTGCAATAGTACCCAGTAATAAAAAGTAGCATGCTATTTATATAAAATTCTCAGAAATGCAAACTAACCTATCAAGCAGCTCACTGATTGCCTGAGGATAGGCTTGTGGTATCAAGGAAGGATGGATTGCAAAGGCACACAAGGAAACCTTTGGAGGTTATGAAAATGTTCATTATCTTGACCATAATGTTGGTATATAACATAAAAATTCATCAAAATTGTACACTTTATGTGTGCTTCATTGTACATAATTATACTTCAAAAAAATCTCTCAAAAATAAACCAATGAAATATAAAATCAACACAATACAGAAAAGCTACAAAACTAGAAGCTGGTTCTTTGAAAAGATAAAATTGATATGCCTTTAACTAGACAGATCTGGGGGAAAAAAGAGAATTTAGAAATTATCAATATCAAGAATGAAAGAAGAAACATTATAGCTCCTACACCCATTAAAAACATAATTAAAATATTATGCATAACTCTGCATCAATTGACAACTAGGAGGAAATAGACACATTCCTTGAAAGACACAAATTACCTGAACTGACTCAAGAGGAAACTGAATACTCACTCAATAGTTCCATATCTATTAAATAAACATCATAATTAAAAATCTTCCCAGAAACAAAACTCAACCTAGATAACTTCATTGATAAATTCTACCCAACATTTTAGGAAGAAATAATGACATTCCTTCATACAATTTTTCAGAAAAAGGAAGTGATAGTTCCCAACCCATTTTATACCAAAGCCAGACAAGATAATACAGGAAAACTACAGACCTCTCTCTCTCATGAACACAGACTGAAAAATACTCCATAAACTCAGAATCCCTTTCTAACCACAAGAAATAATCAGACAAATTCAAACTGGAGAACATTCCAATTACCTGACTGGTCTTACCTAAGGTCTAAGAAAAACTCACAGTTTAGAAAAACTAAGAAAACATGATGACTAAATCTAATGTGGTATTCTGGGTAGGATCCTGGGATATAAAAAGTACTCTAGGTAAAAGCTAAGGAAATCTGAATACAGTATGACCTTTAGTCAATAATGTAATATTGGTTTATTAGTTATAACAAGTGTACTGTAACATTGTAAGATGCTAAAAATATAGTACACTGGTTGAGAAATCTAAAAAAACTCTGTAATATTCTTGCAGCTTTTCTGTAAATCTAAAATTACTCCAAAATAGAAAGTTTATTAAAAAATCAATGGAATCAACCATATTAAGACTAAAGCAAAAACCCCAACAACATGATCATCTCAAAGTTGCAGAAAAAAGCATCTGACAAAATTTAACAAACATTCGTGATTTTAAAAAAACACCTCATATACTAGAATTAAAGGGCACTTCCTCCACTTTATAAAGAACATCTACCAAAAAATCCTAAAGCAAACATCATACTTAATGGTGAAAGACTGAATATTTCCCTACTTAAGATCAGCAATAAAGACAATATGTCTGCTCTTACCACTTTCAACAATACAGTAGAAATTTTAGTACACTGAGGCAAGCAAAGGAAATAAAAATCAAACAAATTACAGTGGAAAGAGTAAAACTATTTTTATTCACAAATGGAATTAATGTGTATGTAGAATATCCTGAAAAATCTACATTAAAGCTAATAGAACTTTTTTTAGATTTAAAAATAGGTCAATAACAAAAAATCAATTGTATTTCTATATATTAGCAATGGATAAATGAACATGAAATATAAAAACAGTCATAATATCGACAAAAACAAAGATTTTTAGAAAGCTAAGTAATCAAGATATTATAATATCAGTATGGACAGACATGTAGATTGATGGAACTGTGTCCAGAAGTAGATGTATACATATATGGCCAACTGATTTTCTACAAAGGTTCCACAGTGAAAACATATGTACTTTTTGGGAAAGTACACTGGGAAAAGAAACTCTGTTTCAATAATTGGTACTGTAACAACTGGATATCCATAGGAAAAATAATAATTCTCTACCCTTACTTTATGCCACAGACAAAATTAATCAAACTTGATCCCAGGCTTAGTAGAAAAGAACATAGGATAACATCTTTGAGACTTTCAAGTATTCAAATGTTTCTAAGGTAGGACACAAAATTAATAAGTTTTACAGCTTGATAGAAAAAAAAATTAGACTTTATCATAATTAAAAACTTCTGCATCTAAAAAAGTACTGTTAAGAAAATGAAAAGACAGATTTAGAGGAAACATCTGATTATATATATTGAACAAAGGACCTATATCCACAATATATAAAAACTTTCAACTCTACAAGTTTACACATGAAAAAATGGGCAAAAGGTTTAAACAGATCACTTCACAAAGAAAAACATACAAATGGGCAATATTTTATAAAATGATGCATAATATTATTTGTCTTCAAGAAAATGCAAATTAAAACCACAATGTGATGGCACCATACACCCACCAGATGGCTATTTTTTTTCTCTTTCCTTTTGAGATGGAGTCTTGCCCTTGGCTCACTGCAACCTCTGACTCTCATGTTCAAGCGATCCTCCCACCTCAGCCTCCCAAGTAGCTGGGACTACAGGCATGCACCACCACACTTAGTTAATTTTTTCATATTTTTAGTAGAGACAAGGTTTCACCATGTTAGCCAGGCTTGGCTGAAATGTTTTAAGGTATCAAGCCAAAATGTTGGTCTTGGCGAAAATGTCTTAAGCTATTATTACTAAGTTTTGGTGAGGACGTGAAACAACTAGAATTCTCATACATTGTTGATAGGTATGTAAAATGGTACAACTACTTTAGAAAATAGGTCTTGTGATTTCTTTTAAACAAACATTACATGATCTAGTAATTCAACTCTTAAGATATTTGCCCAACAGAGTGAAGACATATGTCCACATAAAGATCTCACAAATGTTGACAGCAGCTTTCTTCATAGCAGCCCCAGATATCTCAAATATCTCTCAATAGAATAAACTAATTGTTTCATATCTATAAAATGGAATACTAGTTGGCAATATCAAAACAGAACAAACTTCTGATACATACAACATAGATGAATCTCAAAAAAATCCTGCTGAGCCAAAAGGGAACACAAAAGAAATATATAGGACAAAAAGAGAGATATTTCCATTTGATAAAAGGTATAAGACATCAAAAGATCCTAAACTTTATGAACTTAACAATACATGTTCAAAACACGGAAAGCAAGAAACTAAGAAGAAGAAATTTACAAGTCCACAACTTAAGTGGCAAAAGTTTCACAGCCCTTTTAGCAAATGACAGAGCAAGAGGACAAAATATTAGGAAGGATATTGATGATTTACACAATCAATAACATACTTTTCAAACACATATCTAATACAGTACTCATAAAAACTACATTATCAAGTCATAAAAATTTAAAAATCAGATACGATACAACCATATTCTCTGATACAAGCCATAAACTTAGGTATCTACATTAAAAATTATGGCCATAAAAGAAAACAAAACCAAATAAAATAACATTTTAACTTACTGCTTTATACTAGGAAATATCTAAAGATAAGTAAATGAAAGAATTACACTAAGCAGTATAATTTATAAAAAGAATTGGCCTCCACATTTAGAGATAAAAGTCAGTGATTGGTAAGTGGCAGAATCATTTCTGAACCATTGTGTCACTTTCATTTAAAGTGATGATCTCTGATATGTCTACATGGAGCCAGAACAGACAGAATCTTATGGCCACCATATTATAATAGTAACAGTGAAGTTTCTTAAACCTAGTCCTAGGTACAGTCTTTATCTTACCAAATAGAAAATTCTCAAAACAGGCAGTCTAATATGATGGCTAAGGTAACAAATTTTAGAGTCAGAGGGAAGTAAATTTAAATTTCAACTCCATTACTTCATAGTTGTGAGAACTAAGGCCATTTTTTTTTTTTTTTGAGACAGCATTTCACTCTGTCGCCCAGGCTGGAGTGCAGTGGCATGATCTCGGCTCACTGCAATTTCTGCCTCCCAGGTTCAAGCAATTCTCCCGAGCAGCTGAGATTACAGGTGTGTGTCACCACACCCAGCTAACTTTTGTATTTTAGCAGAGACGGGGTTTCACCATGTTGGCCAGGATGTTCTTGATCTCTTGACCTTGTGATCCACCCACCTCGGCCTCCCAAAGTGCTGGGATTACAGGCGTGAGCCACCACACTCAGCCGGCTATTTTAAATCCCTAAGATTAAATATCTTTATTTGTAAAATGAAAAAGCCATTCAACAATGTATATACAATATACTTAGAACCTGGCAACTAGTAAGCACTCAGTTTAAATTAAAGCAATTATTAGTACGGGTTGAGCATCCCTGACCTAAAAATCCACAATCTGAAATGCTCCAAAATTGGAAAAAATCTGAGCGCCCACATGATGGCCTAAGTGGAAAATCCCATACTTGATCTCACGTGACAGGTCACAGTCAAAATGCAGTCAAAATTTTTCTTTATGTGCAAAATTATTTAAAATATTATATAAAATTACCCTCAGGCTATATGTATAAGGCATATATATTTTGTATAAGGCATATATAAAACATAAATGAATTCTGTACTTAGAAATCCCCAAGATTTCTCATTATCTATATGCAAATATTCCAAAATCCAAAAAAAAATCTGACATCCAAAATACACTTCTGGTCCCAAGCATTTTGGACAAGGGATACTCAACCCTTATTACCAATACTAATATGTTGTCCTACACCTCAAAACTCACCATGTTCAAAACTTGTTCAAGTTCTTGATTAGCCAGTCAGTTAATGACTGATGTCATCACCATCTACCCAGTCTTCAAAAACTAGAAACTTCATTCTTAGCTCCTCTCACTTCTTTTTTTTTTTAACTGTGATAATGAATTATATATATCATCTCATCTTTATTATTATACTTTAAGTTCTGGGGTACATGTACAGAACATGCAGTATTGTTACATAGGTATACATATGCTATGGTGGTTTGCTGCAACCATCAATCCATCACCTTTACAACCAAATCTTACTCTCATTTCTAAATATCTCTATTTTTCCTCTTCACTGCTTCAGTTCAGATCTTTATTATCATTTGCTTCAATGATGTTCAACTGTCTTCTAAATGGTCTACCTGCCTTGTCTGTCTTCCAATCAGCTATTTGATAGAGCCAGTTTTCAAAACCACAAATCATATCACTAACTTTGATTTTCTCAGAACATTTCCCTACTATATAGAAATCTAAGGCCCTCAGACTGACAGAGACCACTTCTGACCTGGTCCTTACTTACTTTATTGGCCTCATCTCCTTTCTCAAAGTATGTCATGCCTTTCTACACACTTTGAGCTCTAACTTAAAATCTCATTGCTAGAACATTGTATCACCTGTTGTCTCTGCTAGAGCAGTGGTTCCCAACCTTTTTGGCACCGGGGACCAGTTTTGTGGGAGACAATTTTTCCATGGATGGTGGAGAGTTGTGGAGGAGGAGGAAGGACGGTTTCAGGATGAAACTGTTCCACCTCAGATTATCAGGCACAGGGACTAGATTCTCATAAGGTGCACACAACTTAGCTCCTTCACATGCACAGTTCACAGTAGGGATTGTGCTCCTAGGAGAATCTAATGCCAGTAATCTGACAGACGGAGGAGCTCAGGTGGTAGGTAATACCTGCTTGCCTGCCACTCACCTCCTGCTGTGCTGCCAGATTCCTAACAGGCCATGGACCAATACTGGTCCGTGGCCTGGGGATTGGGGATCCCTGTGCTAGAGGACTCCTACTCATCCCTCAAAACCCAGCATAGATAGCAGTACCTCATGAAGCTTTCCCTCATGCCCTAATGCAGCTGCTTTGTTCTCTTGTTTCTACCCTAATTATAACACTTATAGTCTATTCAAGTAATTTACTTCTGACAAATGTTTTTCCTCCACCAGGCTATGAGCTCCTTGAAGGCAAGCACAGAAAAGCAGATCTAATTTGATAGAGTGCCTGCCTCATGGTGAGCAGTCTTTGAATGAATCACAACATTTTTGTAAGGAAAAGCTGAGATGCTGAAAATAAAAATATATGGTATTACAACTCCTGCACATTTATTCCACAACTCTCTACTTCATGTTAGAAGTTTAAACAAATCCATATAATTGTATTTACTTTCAGCATGTTTCCATATGAGAAACACATAAATACAGTAAGTAGAGAATATTTCAACCATATATAGCATCACATTGATCATGTTTGTCATCAGTTTCAAAATACATAAACTTTGAAGCTGAATGACAGAAAGAGGTATTGTTTTAGTCTGTTCTCATGCTGCTAATAAAGACATACCTGAGACTGGATAATTTATAAATGAAAGAGGTTTAATTGCCTCACAGTTCCTCAGGGTTAGGGAGACCTCAGGAAACTTACAACCATGGCAGAAGAGGAAGCAAACATGTCCTTCTTTACATGGCAGCAGCAAGGAGAAGAGCCGAGCAAAAAAGGGAAAAGTCCCTTATGAAACCATCAGATCTCATGATAACTCATTCACTATCATGATGGTAACGACCCCCATGATTAAATCACCTCTCGCCAGTTCCCTCCCATGACATATGGGGATAATGGGAACTACAATTCAAGATGAGATATGGGTGGGGAAACAGCCAAACCACATCAGGTATAAAGGTTGATATCCCTGAATATAAATCAAAAATATTTTTGTACCTCCCTGAATTTTCCAAATTTTCCAAAATGTACATATGTTAATTTTATGATAAAAATGTATTCAACAATGAAAAGTAGGTATTCTATAAAATGAAAATTATAAAAAAGACCTAAATATCCTAAAATAAGTTTTTTTAAAATTGACAAAACATATAGATTTATAGATTTATGGTGTACAACATGATATTTTGATATATGCATATAATGTGGAATGGCTAAATCAAGCTAATTAACATTATTTTATAGACTCTATATCATAGAAACCTGACAAAGGATCACAGTTGGATTCAATGTATAGAAATTATTCTTTTCCAAAAACAAAGTTAGACTTGATGAAAAAACATACCAACCCAAAGGCATATAAATACAAAATACAGAATGAACTGGACAATTCAAATTTAGCTGGTCTTCATTATCATGATGTTTCAGATTCAAGTGCTTTGAGGACTTACAAACTTCAAATGAAATGCTTTAATCCTATACTTTGCATATACACATATAATATTAAGAACAGAATTTGACAATAAAGAACTCCTAAAACTCATTAATAAACACTCAACCCAATTAAAAATGCCTTAAGTTTTAAATAGAAATTCCTCCCCAAAGACATACAAATGACAAATAAATACATGAAAGAATGCACAACATCATTAGAGAAACACAAATCAAAACCATGATAAGGCCACAGATGTTGTGGCCCATGCCTGTAATCCCACCATTGTGAGGCCAAGGTGGGCAAATGGCTTGAGCCCAGGAGTTTGAGACCAGCCTTGGAAAGATAGAGAAACCCAGTCTCTGCAAAAATTAGCCAGATGTGGTGGTGTGCACCTGTGGTCCTAGCTACTCAGGAGGGTGAAGTGGGAGGATCGCTTGAGCCCAAGATTTTGAGGCTGAAGTAAGTCATGATCGTACCTCTGCACTCCGGCCTGAGTGACAGAGCGAGACCCTGTCTCAGGAAAAACAAACAAACAAACCCCACAATAAGCTATCTCTTCATACCCACTAAGATGGCTATAATAAAAAAGATAGAAAATAACAACTGCTGGTAAGGATGTGGAGAGACTGGAATGCTCATATATTGCTGGTGGGAATGGAGAATGGTGCCATTGCCTTAGAGAATAGTTTGATGGTTCCTCAAAAGATCAGAGTTACCATGAGACCCAACAATTCCACTCCAAGTGTATACCCAAGAGGAATGAAACACATGTGCAAACAAAAACTTATACATGAATGTTCACAGCATTATTCATAAATAGTCACAATGTGGAAACAACCTAAATAAATGTCCATGAATTAACGAATGAATAAACAAAATGTGGTATGCCTATCTATACAATAGGAAGTAACGAAGTACTGATACATGCTACAACATGGATGAACCTTGAAAACATCACACTAACTGAAAGAAGTTAGCCACCAAGACCACACAGCACACAATTTCAGTTATTTGAAATATCCAGAAGAGTCAAAGTTATAAACATAGAAAACAATTGAGTGGTTGCTTAGAGCTGGGGATGTGGAAGTGCAGCAGGAGAGAATCAGGAATGACAGTTAATAGCTATGCATTTCTTTTTTGGGGATGAAAATGAAGATATTGGTGATAGTTTCACATCCCTGTGGATATAGTAAAAACCACTGAAGTATACACTTTTAACTGGTGAATTATACCATATGAACTGTATTTCCATAAAGATGTTGTTTTGTTTTGTTTTAAAAAAGATGTCTGGCCCCTTTTCCAACAAATTACATGATCTGGGGAATTGGCCTTTTCATTTATAAATGGGAATAGTATCTGTTTCCACCTCTAGCTGTAAGAATACATAAAACATATTAATACACGAGAGAAACATTCTAGAAAGCTAGTTTCATAACTTGAAGACGACTGTATTGATCTATTGCTGCAATAACAAATTACCCCCAAACATAACATCTTAAAACAACAAACATTTATTTATTTTTTCTGAGACAGGGTCTCATTCTGTTGCCCAGGCTAGAGTGCAGTGGCACAATCATGGCTCACTGCAGCCTCAACCTCCTGGGCTCAAGCAGTCCTCCCACCTCAGCCTCCCAAGTAGGTGGGACCACAGGTGCACACCATCATGCCCAGCTAATTTTCACATTTTTCTTTTGTAGAAACAGGGTTTTACCACATTGCCCAAGCTGGTCTTGAACTTCTATATCATGCAATTCCACCTGCTTTGGCCTCCCAAAGTGGTGAGATTACAGCCGTGAGCCACTGCACCCAGCCAAACAAGTATTTATTACCCTACATAATGTATAAGGATCAGAAACCTGAAAGTGTCTTAGTTGGGTGGGTCTTAGTTCTCATGAGGTTGCAGTAAGGTTTCAGCCAGGGCTGGCTGCAATCTCTGAAGTCTTGACTAGAGTGGGAGGGTCTGCTTCCAAGAGCCTTCATGTGGCTATTACAGGCTTTGGTTTCCTACCTGTGGGTTTCTCCACAGGGCTGCTCATGACATGGCTTCCTCCAGATCAAGTGGTCAGAGAAAGAAAGTGTGAGAGCAATCAAGAAGGAAACTCTGCCTTTTGTAACCTAATCTCAGAAGTGGGACATCACTACTTTTACCAAATTCCATTGGTTACACAGAGCAACTCTGATACAGTGTAGCAGGGATTAGACAAGGGTATGAATACTAGGAGGTGGGAATCACACTGGAGGCCATTGTGGAGGCTAGTTACCAAAACGACATGAAAACGAGTAGACCAAAGATTCTACCTAAGCAAATGTTTGACCTTTGCACTGAAAGAGGATACTACTTACTCCTCAACAGTGTGACAGACACACTCAGAGATGTTTTATGAGTTGCAATGAAAGGGTGTACAAGAACATTCACACTGATTTTCATTCTTCTTGTAACTGAGGTATGGTTAGAATAATGAAAACACAAAACTATAGAGCTGGGGTGAAAGAAGTACGAAAAGAATTTAGTCAACTTTACTCTCCCCTCCCCTAGCACCAACAGATGAGGGGAAAAAGTCCTAGTCATGGAAAGAATGGGTGGCTCCATCAGGGTCACACAGTGCTAGAGCAAGAGACTAGAATCCATTCTCTGTGTGTTCTCATCATACTCAGAACTATGTGTCAGAAAACCAAAGGCAGTGAGTGACTCATAATCCAGATGACATGGTGAACACGTAAGCATTAATTCAATATACATTGAACAGCTGGTCACTCCAGAATGGACATTTCTTTCTGTGGCTTTTCAACACTTTGAGGAAGTGAACACTTTCTCAGGCAGCAGTAGACTCTTACCCTCTTTCCATCCAACTAAGAGTTGACCTATGGTCAAGTTGAGGCAAGACCTAAACCCGGAACACTCGGCAAATTAGACATGTGACAGGAGACCCTAAAGATTTATATATTTTTAATAATTTTATTTAATGAAAAATTATATAACAGTTACAATATGCCAAATACATTATAATATTAACTCATTTAATCCCCTATGAAGTCTTCCCCATTTTACAGATGAATAAAGTGAGACCTGAAGAAGTTAAGTAACTTGCCAAAGTTCTCACAGCTGGTAAGAAGAAAGGCCAGGGTTGAAACCTAAAAAAGAATGGCTATAGAGTCCACACTTTCTTAACCACAATAATATGAAGCTTCTCAATAATAGTAATAATTGCTCTTCTGCTTCCCTAATATGTCTTTTTCTCAAGGTTCTGAAGGAAGGTCAATCATGTAATGCCAAAACTCTGAGAAATCCTAGCTTTCAAGTTGTACAGGGGAAGGGAGTATCTAGTCCAATATAGCAAGGATGTCATAGGACAGACTGCTATCCCTATGAACAGGGGTGAGGAAGGGCAAATAAACATGCACTAACGAGGTAGTGCTTTCCTGGTACCAAAATGAAAGACATAATTGAATCATAACTGCAATTAGCAAATTAAGCTAAAGTTAGAATTAAGAAATTAAATGGATGTGCTGTTCTGTAGCTACAAAAATAAATTAATTTGACTCCATCAAAGCCCAGTAGAATGTGGAGGACTAAATCTCCTAAAGACTTCCTACCAGAATAATACCACAAGAAAATTAGCACACTGCACCACAAACAGATGTATTTGATCATTTTTTAAAGAGTATGAAAAGTAGTTTGAAAAGAATAAAGCAATATATGGGCCTGGAAACCTTTTGTCTAACAAAGTAATGAGTTCCATTTTGGTAAAAAATTTGCCAATTTTGCCACTGTATAAAGCAATTGCTGTCTCTTTATATCTGAAGTTTACAACTTTGAAAAATGCTCATTGCAAGGAAAAACGATGGGGTTTTGCAGGCTACTGGCAATCTTCACATATTAAATTTCTACTTTGGTGTTCTCATCACATACCTTGGATCATTCACGGAACTCTCAATTATAAACCTCACAACATATTGTCCAAAACTGTAGGAATGGATCTGATGTAGAGCCAGCTGGCATGTAATGAAAGACAGCACATGGAACAGTGTTTGGCACAGAACTCTTCTAAAATAACATGTCAGTATAGTTTATGGTAATTTTGAAAAGGTCTTAAAGATTTTTAAAATTTCCTCTAAAGTTCAAAAGTTTATTTAAGTCTTAAACCAAGAAACCATATCTAGGTATAGAAAGTTTATAAAATTCCAAAAAGTCTAGTAAGTTCTCTTTTAATTTTTCCTTTAAGTGATGTCAATCATTATTACAACTACCTTAGAGTCTCAGCATGAGAGTGGCCTTTATGAGGTCGTTGAGTTCATTCCCATTACTGTATCTGGAAGGTCCACACTAAACTATCATAGGTAAAGGCAGTTTTTCATTCTGTTATGAAAGTAGATTTTACTACAATCCTCAGTAAACCACTGTAGAGTATAAATGTATTTCCTTCATTCGAAAGTATGATAAGCTATTATCCACTTTAGGCTAATATTGAAGTTACGATGCTAACATGACAGAAGAAAAAGGAAGTGGAATACTGAGGAATTTGTAGAACACAATGGGGGATAGTCAGAGTAGGACAATGTGAGCATGGTGGTGTGTGGTCATGCACAACAGAAGTGAATGGACCCAAAGGAAGTGGAAGCCAGTTAGCAAATGGCGCTTTCCTAGTTACAAGTGCCTTCTGATTGGGCTCTCTCACTCTATTATCTGTACCCTAAACCAGCCAATTCTACAAGTACCTAAACTTAACTCACAGCTTTGGCACATATAAACCTCCTAGAGCCTCTTCATCTTAAGTGACTGAGCAAAGCAGGTCAATCTTCCGTGGTGCAAGCCCCCATCTCCCAGAGTCATTCTAGGCATACTGAGAACCTCTACATAGGGAGAACTCAAGAGTTGTCAGGGTCTACCAAAAATAAATCCAAAATATCCTGAGTTAATCCTGCTTTAGGCCAGACCTAGAAATATAATTGTCTTGCTAAAATGAATTTAATATTAGACTCTAGCAGGCTTCCAGATTCTCCATCTTTCATCTTGTTAATTTCCCATCTGCTATGGTCTTCAAAGAGTCTCTCTATGAGAATGTGTACTTCCTTCTGCTGCTACTACTGCTACTACTACTAACAATAATAAATAGCTTACATACATATGCAGCACTGATTATGTACTAGAGACTACTTTAAGAACTTTACATATATGAGACTCATTTAGTTCTCCTTAAAATCCTATGAGGTAGGTCTTATTATTATCTCTGGTTGAAAAAGTTACCCAAGATCACACATACCTAGTAAGGGGAAGTACCAGGATTCAGACCTGGCAATTTGGTTTCGGAGTCTATACACTTAGGCACTGTATCATATTCCTTTAAGACCAGACACCTGGGTTCTGGTCCTGTCTCTGACATTAATCAACTATGTGACCTAGAGGAAGTTTTTGTCTCAATTTCTGCTACGTAATAAGCCAGGATCAATGATCCACTTCTAGTTATACAATGCTGTGATGATAAAGTAGGTGCTTTTTATTAACAAGCTTGACATTAATAGATGAGCCAGAAGGCTTGAGTCTTAAAAGTTTCATATATATATATATATATATATATATATCTCATAGGTAAAGGCAGTTTTTCATTCTGTTATGAAAGTAGATTTTACTACAATCCTCAGTAAACCACTGTAGAGTATAAATGTATTTCCTTCATTCGAAAGTATGATAAGCTATTATCCACTTTAGGCTAATATTGAAGTTATGATGCTAACATGACAGAGGAAAATATATATATATTATATATATTATATATATATAATGGAAGGGAAGGGAAGTAATAATAACTAAGTTAATATTCTAAGCATTTTTACTTATTTCCTCATTTTATGTTCTATGATGTAAGCATTATGATCCATATTTACAGAGGAAAACATTGAGACTCAGAGATTAAGTAATTTATCCAAGGTCACACAGATTATTAGGATAGAGTGCCAGCATTTAAATGCAACCAAAGACCAAGCACTTTCTCCTATACCACAATTCTTCCCTGGTGTTGTCTTTCCCTCCTCTCAGCAAGATTTAAAAAGTAAGTCTTGCTAACAGCCCAAACACAATAAATTAACTTGGAGGTGGAGATGGAGATAGACAAGTGAATATCAACTTGAAAGTGGTAACAGGTTGTTACCCAAAACAAAAGTGGATACATTTTTGTGCAATTTCTACAAAGTGGGCTGTTCACCATATCAAAATAATATATTTTTGAAGGGAAAGTTTGTATGACTTGAATTCATTCCTAAATAAACAATGAAGAAATACCGTAAGAATGCCAATATATATGAGATTTCTAAACCATATACATGAGCTCTTGTGGTATTTTGCTGCATGAAATTACTTCCTAACAATAACAAAGAAACATTTTGTTTAAAAAATCTCCATTTTCCCTATCAAGACTTTCACAAATACCAATGAAAAAGTAAAGTGTCTTATACATTAAAGGAAGTCAGGAAAGTCAGAAACTACTGTGCTAACCTATTAAATTCCTCTTTTGGTTTGCAAATGGAGACATTAATTTATTCACTAATTCATCCAACAAATAATAACTGAACAGCAAGTATGTACAAGGTATTATTTTATTAATAAATGTGTGCTAGGACACTACAGGAAACATGCATATAAGGAGATTCCAATGAAGTATGATTGAGTGCTATGATTAAAAGATATATAGGGTGGTTTTCACACTGTGCCCAACAAATATATACAATTATTATGTGCCAATGTTTTAAAAAGGTACTGTTATGACTCCTATTTCACAGATGAGGAAACTGAGGCTTGGAGTAACCAGTTGTTATGGTGTGAATGAGAGTGATCATCTTTATAGATTTTTAACAATACAATTCTCACCCAAGTTCAAGTGTTGCAACTTAATTACCAATGTGATAATATTAAGAGGTGAGGCCTTTTGGAGGTGATTAAGTCATGAGGGCAGAACCCTTATGAAGAGAATTAGCTCCCTTATAAAAGAAGTACAAGGGAGCTGTTTGCCCCTTCCATCATGTGAGGACATAGTAAGAGATGCCATCTTAGAAGCAAGACTCCGTCTCAAAAAATAAGAAAAATCTATATGGAAGTATGGAAGTTTTTCAGTATTAAAAATAAGTTACATATCCAAATCCCAACAAGTGAAATGTACCAAAATACTCAATGTCACTTTCTTCCGAGCACTTAGCAAGTTCTCAGACTCAGTAGTTTTTCTCACCTACCCCCAGAAGACATACACTTTAGTCACCGGGTTGATCAAGAAATGTAAACTCCTTTTAAGAGATGCCTAATCAAAATTTAATTAGGAAGTCATTCTGCCAAATAAAAATACAGTGATATATTTCAGTGTCATATATAAATGACATCTGCATTGTTTGCATCAGTGTATCCCGGCTTTAGTGTGGATAAAAGAGAAAGGTTGTATCTTCACAGTTTAACACTGATTATCTAGAAACCTCAAGGGACAGTATTTTTTTAGGGGAGGTAGATAGAGGAAACAGAATTAATCAGTATAGCTGTCTTTAATTCTCTACTATAGATGTAAAAATTATTGTTTTTTAACAAATTTTTTAAACAAATACACAGTTTTGGGTAAAATTTTTTATTGGAAGCTTGTGAATATGAAGTGTCCTAAGGTTTTTCAGTTGAAAGTAGTCCTTATGTCATAGAAGCTTTAGCCTGAGATCAGGAACCAGTAATCATCTTCCCCCACTGTACCCCAGGGTGAGAATCTGCGATAACTATACATGCAGGTACTGAAAGTTCATGCAAACCAGTGGTTCATGGGAGGGTGGGGGTGGTACTAACCTCTAGGGAACACTTTGGAATTTTGTGGAACATTTATGCTTGGTCAGTGATTTAGTGACAGCAGCCAGGGATGCTAGGCATCCCCTGGAAAGCACAGAACATCCTGCGTAGAGAAGAATTGTGGGTTCCTGCATAGCTTTTGAAAGTCCCCTGTGTAGCATATGCATGAAGAGGGGGAAAAAAATCTTTATCTCATTATCTATTCCTGTAACCTATTTTATATATAAGCACAAAGTATTTTTATACATTTCAATAAACACTAAATTTTTCAGAAATGTAGCTACCTTGTACATCAACAGATAATTGTACTCTGTATTGCTTGGAACCATTTCTAAAAATCACCGGGCTTCATTTTTCTGTGCTTGTTACATGACATTTCTTATCTGACTTCTCTTAAATCTGAATATATTAATTGTAACTAGTTGTAAGCATCTTTACTTAGATGTCTTTAGTGTAATCATATCTGAGCATGTACTTATTGAAATACATACTTTATTAAGAACTACTTTCATTTTTTTCTGTATGTTACTGTTAGAGTGTTTTATTATTTTTGACTTTTTAAAAATATCTGTGAATTTCATTTCAGGATATAAAAAGAGGAATTTAAACACATATATAGACTTTTGTATAACCAAGGGTCATTGGGTTTAATAGAATCAAGAACTACTGACACAGGTGAAGTGCCATGCTAGGGAAAACGCTAACACTTATCTGACTCACTGAAAAATGCCACTTCTTATTGTTTTAAGTTGAGAATCAATATAATAATATACAACAATGCCCTTCCCCACACTGCCTCCCTATCACTTCTTCAAGAACTGGTGTTTACATTAGAGCCAGTTCTCCCAGATTCTTAGCTTAGTAGTAGCAAATTATGATGAGTAGCAAGTTATTTTGTGTCAAAATAACTATAAGGAAAAAAGTCAGTTTGGCTGGACACGGTGGCACACCCCTGTAATCCAAACCCTTTGGTATGCCAAGGTGGGAGGAACACTTGAGCCTGGGCAACATAGCAAGACTCTGTCTCTATAAAAAAATAAATTAGCCAGGCATGGTAATGTGTGTCCCAGCTACTTCGAAGGCTGAGGTGGGAGGATCACTGAAGCCCAGGAGTTGGAAGCTGCAGTGAGCTATGATTGTGCCACTGCACTCAGACCCTGTCTTAATATATATATAATATTAATAATAATATACATAATATATAAAATAACATATAATTATATATAAAGACAGGGTCTGAGTGCAGTGGCACGATCATAGCTTACTGCAACTTCTAACATATATATGTATGTTTTAATCTTCAGTTAATTTCCTGGAAGTTTCTCTAGATCAGTAATTAGGGTGCACAATGCTAAGGAATGGGACCTTCACCTCTCTCATAATCTTATAAAGATGAGATTATGTTTTTATTTTGTGCAGCTCTTGGTGCTTGTACTCTGAAGGTATGCAAAATATTTGTAAGCAATACAATTTCAGGATTAGAAAGAACCTGAAAGGGTCCTCTAGTTTAGTGATTTCTAAGCCTTTCTAATTCGGTATTCTACAGTGGGATACAGACATAGGCATATTTTTCAAATCCATAGTTAATTCTGTGCACTCTTTTTAAAAATTGTAGTAGGAACACTTAACATGAGAGCTATCATCTTTATAGATTTTTAAGTATAGAATATAATACTGTTATCTATAGGATTCTAATGAATGCTTGGTGGAGGACCACTGTTGCATGATATAAAAGAATGCTTTTATGTTTATTTGCTTATAAAAAGGAATATGAGATAGAATTTTAAGTATTTACAATTGACAGAAGTAATACATATTTCTTATAAAAGAAAACAATATGGACATGTATAAAACAAAAAGTAAAGTCCCTACTCCATCCCCAGGGGTAACTACTATTAATCATTTGTATATCCTTTTAAATTCTTGCCTGTTCAGAAGTGATTCAGATTTTTGTTGTCCCTCATGTTTAAATCTCACTTAAACGCAGATGTAAGAGTTCTTTTCAAATCTCTTGCAGTTTTTTTAAAAAGTTGGAGATCAAATCCTATTATAATAAACATTCAAGAAAGTCTTTTGAATTTTGTCCACTTTTTTTATAATGTATGTTCCTGAAAAGTTACATAAATCAGATTTTATGAATTATTAATGAACTTGTTATTTTAAATAAATCCTATAGTTAAAACTTAAATTTTATAGTGAAAAACTAAATAGTAGTATTCAGTGATATACTTCTTTTTCCAAAGTTGTTACAAATAATGCAAATTTTTGCAAATAGAATTTTGCTTTCCTATCCATTATACTCCAGAAATATGAGAAATGTCTAAAGTCCAAGATGATAACAGATCTATTTCAAGTAGTACTTTATACAGCAAAATTCTCATAGCCTTCCCCCTTAATCATTTCTGTCTCTTGCAATGTAACATGAGAACTAGATTGCAAAAGATTTGTGGGCAGTGTTTCGGCAGACAGTAAAGAAATAGTGTTTCATTTATTGACATTTTATAGTTTTGGAATTACGCCCATATTTGATTTTGGCATTGCTGTAGAACCTTACTATTTTTACTATTGTTCCATAGTTGTTACTTAGTAATTAATGACTTGTAGATGATAAAGCTTGCATGTAAATCTGCAGGAGATATCAAAGAATCCGTTTTAAAAATAATTTAATGAACAAGAGCTGGATTTGGATTTAAAGAGGAAGAAAGATTTAAATTAACTGATGAGTTAACTGTATTTATGTGTTAAACGTAGTTTTGTCTCCAGTGTTCTTTGGTGAATGCATAGAGTACATAAGGAGAGGCAGTTCACAGATTTTAACATTTTTTTTTTAATGTGACACCATTCAGAGCTGCTGGAGGTGGTTTCTCTAAGTAATTATTATATTAGGAAATGTGACAAGACATCTTTCATACTAAGAAGGTTAGATGTTTTCTAAGGTGAGTGGTTACATGGCTGCAGTCAACTACTTTTACTCTTTGACACAGTAGTGTTCAGTTCTGTGTTTAAAGATGATCTAACGTTGTGTCATAATCATCCTTGTGTTAAGATAAGACTCTGAGCGCATATGTTAAAGGGTTTAGTTTTCTTAAAAATAAAATGAAAATGTTGAAATATATTATTTGTTAAACTTCTTCTAATTCTATGATCATATGATTATTTGTTGAATACAACAAATCAAAAGATTTCCCAGAAGACTGTGTATTTTCCAATATGGTCTTAATTTTATTGTTTCATATAATTTTTCAGTGACAAAAACCTCAACCTCGTTTTTTAAATTTTAGATTCAGGGGTACATGTGCATGTTTGTTACATGGGTATATTGCATGATGCTAGGGTTTGAGCTTCTATTGAACCCATCACACAAACAGTGAATGTAGTCCCCAGTAGTAGTTTTTCAAGCCTTGCCCCCCACTTGCCTCTCTTCTTTTGGAGTCCCTTGTGTCTTTTGTTTTCATGTTTCTGTCCATGTGTTCCCATTGTTTCCTCCCACTTATATGTGAGAACACACAGTATTGGGTTTTCTGTTTCTGTGTTAATTTACTTAGAATAATGGCCTCCAGCTGCATACCTGTTGCTGCAAAGGACATGATTTCATCCTTCGTCCTTTCTTATGTCTGCATAGTATTCCATGGTATATATGTAGCACATTTTCTTTAATCCACTGTTGATACTTAGTTTGATTCCATGATTTTGCTATTGTAAATAGTGCTTCAATAAACATAAGAGTGCAGATGTCTTTTTGATAAAACTGGTTTTTTTCTTTGTTTAGATACCCAGTAATGGGATTGCTGGGTTGAACTGTATTTCTATTTTTAGTTCTTTGAAAATGTGCCATACTATTTTTCATAGGGGTTGAATCTACATTTTTCAGAAAAATACCACTCAGATGCTAAGAAATTAAAGTATGGTAATATATAACAAGAATATAATGTCTACATAATCAATATGAACATTGTTTTAATATACTCAGCTGTTATTTTCCCCTTTTTGAGAAAGAATTTTGAATAGTTTCTGAATACTGTTACTTTAAAGGTTCACTAATAAGATCAACCTGTTAGCAAAAACAAACGACTTCTGTATATATACTCTGAATTCTAATGTTTGCAGTTTTCTAAACACATCATACTCTCTAGCCTTCTCTCAAAGGTCACTTCCTTCAAAAACTCCTCTAACTCTTCATAAATAACATCCATGCTCCTATAACACACTGTATATCTTTTTATATATAAATATTAGACATTTATTGTTCATAGTTCTGAAGGTTGGCAAGTCCAAGATTAAGGCACTGATGCCCAGGCTGGAGTGCAGTGGCGCGATCTCGGCTCACTGCAGCTCCACCTCCCGGATTCACATCATTCTCCTGCCTCAGCCTCCCAAGTAGCTGGGACTACAGGCACCCGCCACCATGACTGGCTAATTTTTTTGTATTTTTTTAGTAGAAACGGGGTTTCACTGTGTTAGCCAGCATGGTCTCCATCTCCTAATCTCGAGATCTGCCTGCCTTGGCCTCCCAATCATATAGATTTTATATTAAATTAGCACAATTTGAAGAAATGTCATAGTAACAGATATATCTTCACTTTAAAGTTGGTGAAGCCTTCACTTTACCTAAAAGGATTCACAGCTTAGAGAAAAATCATTGTAACATTCCTTGAACATAAAAACTCTTATGAGTTAAAATGCCGTTTAAAAATTAATGAATAAATTAACAAATATTTGAATTTGAAACAATGAATAAATTAATGAATAAAATAATAATGACTATTCAGTTTCAACACATTATGAAAGACTCTTAAAATGTCTATTGAAATGTTACGGTAGTCAGGTGTGAGCAAGGCGGGAGAGGACTCCCCGCAACACACACCAGGAGTATTGCGTGACCATCAGTTGATGGTCAGGTGGTTGTTAACCATTTCTCTAAAGTAATAATTGGTCACAGCTGGCACTAGGGAAAGGCGGTAGCGTAATAGACAGAAAACACCTGAAACTGATCAGCAGCTTCCCAATGAGATTCCAGAATTATGCCAACATACAAAATCCCCAAGTCAAGAGGTCAAGCTGCGTACTTGTTTTCTCAAGTCGTCTGCTTGGGCCTCTTTCAAGTTGTACTTTCCTTTCTGTTCTAAATCTTTTTAATAAACTTTTGCTCCTGCTCTGGAAAAAAATGTCTATTTCAATGTCCACTGAAATAGTAATTAGCCTCCATCGGTGAAATGACTCTGTTCACAGATATTTAGCTTATTTTTCCACTTTGAATTTCACTAATTTAACCAATGCCTAAAATAAATCAATATTCCATTTAAAAAAATAATCTTAATATGGTTATCTTCCTTCATATCTAAAGTTGGTAAGAAAAACTGCCTATCCATGCACAGCCATCACTTTGTGTTGATTTAAAAACATGCAGTTTTGTGTGAAACAAAACATTGATTTTTCAGTATTTTGATTTCTATTTTACAAGTAAATTTTGTTAAAATGTGGAACTTTCAAGTTTATCTACGTTCTGGGGTGAAATTCACTTTTGAATCAGTTTTAAAGCAACTGAGCATATATACCAGCTGGGCCCTATTAAATAACCTCAGAACAAAAGTTGTATTTTCTACTCTTAAACAGAGAATTCTGGTGGTGATAACAACCTCTATACATTAAAGAATATGTGATCTGAAAAACACTTCATCTAATATAAAGTTCCAAGCACGTACTAAATGTGTAATACAAAGCTTTGCACTTACCTGGTAGTAGGCCGTTTTTGTAGAGCTTTATCCAGGATAAGAGATGGAGCGCTCCTCCTCCTTTCTGCTAGTGTTTTCATTTTCTGTTGATGAAACAAACCAAAATGAAGACCACGTGGCTTGTAAGGCAAGACAATGTTGATTTTTTTCAATCCAATTTAACAAGTTTTGCATTGCCTATCTTTGCCTATCAAGGAGTCTACAGTTTCATTATGGAGATAAAACTGTAACATCTAAAATAGAATAGTTTAAAAACAAAACAGGACAATAAATGTCAAAAAGTGGTAAACGCAATAAGTATTTTTTGTGGTCAGAGAATAAAGAGGTTAAATGTTTACCAGAATATTTGGGAGAAACACACCATCATAACCATTATTACTGGTTATCATGTGTCCGGTTCTACGCTAAAGGCTGGACATGGATTATCTTATTTATAATCCAAAATGTCATCCAGGTAGATACTACTATCTTTATTTCACAGGCAAATTTGGCTTCAAGGAAAGACAAGTAAAGGAGAGGCAAAAACAGTTAAAGCCAAAGCACAGAGACTAGATTTTTGCAAAAATATTAACACACTTGGGAATCCCTTCTTCCAAATAGACTTTTTTTAAAACAGTAACTTCAAACAATAAAAAATCTTTTTTTTTTCCTAGGTCGTATATAAATATAAGCAACTGGATAATTCAGGTACTCTGTTCCAATGACCTAAAATTGCAGTAAATGAAGTTTATTCAACTTGAATTGTTCAGATAATTACTCTCTAAACTTAGTCTTATATATTTAACATATCTAGATACAGCCACTAGAGGCAGATGAGTAAAATTAACCATATAGTCACAAACAGCCATAAGCGAAGTTCAGGCTGTATTATCAAAACCATTCTTCTCACCCTGTGTCTTTATGCCCTTTCATCCCTCTCACCCCTGTATCCTCGCCAAAGGTCTTACCCACTACCTCTAGGTCAGTCATGCTTGGGAACTGGATGTTGCTCCGATGGGAACCATATAAAACTAGCCAGCTCAGTGTCAGTATCCTATTATGTGATTCATAAAGGAACGGCTTGTAGTTTTAAAAGTAAAACAATGATTCTAGCATAGGAATAAAGAATCATCCAGTGGGAAGAGGATGCTAGACTTCTTTGGCACAATTCTTATCCCAAAAATTCTCCATGCTCCTAGGGATCTCTCCCAAATTATTGTCACCACTGCTCTGGCCTCGGTGTTGCTATTCCACTCCTTAATCTTTTGGCTCACATGTGGAAGCTATAGGCCCAAATCTCCTTAGCACAGCTGAGACAACAGCTGAAATAATTATGTAAAACATCAATAAATGACAGGAAACATATGGGTTAAAAATAGACACTATCAAACATCTCAATTGGGAGTTATTAACCACAAATAAATTTCAGGCCAGGTTACTTATATAAAAAGTTTTTGCATGATGTATATTTGATGTCTTCCTTCTAGAGAAACAGCCCAGAGTTATCATCAGATTCTTAGAAAAGTCTAATCCTTTCCAACACTGGTGATTTCAATAATCTAATTTATATATTATAGTGTGCAAGCCCCATCTCACTATTTCCATTACTCACACCTCTTAGGAACATAATCTTCAGGAATCTAAGATCCTTAGGCTCGTGTGACTGCAGAGGTTACAAGCAGAAAGGAAAACTGGGAGATAAGTATTTGTATTGCACTTCCTCATGTGAAGAATCTCAATACTGAAAGACGGGATTGATTTTACTAAGAAAAGTGGCAGTTTGTTCATATCCATCAAGCTATGTTCCCGATTTTTTGCAGGGTTGTGTTTCATCTTCAGGCCTGGAATTGATTCCTACTCTCTATCCTGATTCCCTTTACAGGACCAATTTACTACTTTGAAGTGTGAAATGTACCCACTCTTGCAAGCTTTACCTTTGTCCCTTACACCCTCTGTCTGCTTTGTCCTTGAGGATCTGCCATTCAGCAGTTTTACATCTGCTTTCTCTAACCTTCTGAAATCACTGTCAGCAGATCCAAGATTCTAAACTAGATCTTCATTAGTACATAGTTTCTAATTCTGAGCTTCTTGGCTTTCAGGTTTATGAAGACTTTGGAAAGGATTCAAAAGACAGTGTAAAATGATTTAAAATGTGAAGAAAAAAACCTATGAAAAAGGATAAAATGATCTGAGATCCTTCATTTAGAAACAGTAATAATCTCTCAAAATTAATGCAGAACTGTAATATGGAGGAAAGCAAGCATCTTCCAAGGAAGATGAGGCAAAAAGAAATGGGGAGAAACATGGAATGAAAATCCAGGTTGACCTTGGGTAGTGGTTTGTTGAGAAATCTATAAAAGTTGTGAGCTAAATTTTGCATGCAACTTCAGGGGTTCAGAACGCCCATAAAATGGATTCCTTAGGGATTTATGAACCTCAAGTTAAGAAACTTTCTGATGTAACAAAATCTTCCCGAGAATGATAGCTGTTAAACATGAGAATGGATAATCAAAGAAGGGTGACACATTTTCTTCTGAAAAGGTGCTTTTGAAATGGGTGTTTTTCATGTAAATCTATTGTAGAAGATCATTTGTATAATAGTGAATAGACCGTATTTTCTGAGTTTTAAAATTGTCAGATGTGTAAGGGGTCAAATACTGAGTGTAGCCACCTCATCCAGCTTGATTTATATTGAAGAGAATGCAATCAAACTATCAGCAGGTAGTTTATTTTTATTTCAGGTTCCATTGTTCACACTCAGACTTACTCTATCATTAATGAGACGTGCAACCCAAGGCAATTCAGCCACTTCTCTGGGCCTCCATTTCCTTACCCACAAAATGAGACAGTTTGGACTACACAGTCACTTAGATCCCTTCTATTTCTGATAGTCCCACATTAAGTGTCCACCAAACATTCACCATGGATATGAAAGAAAATAAACATTACATGAACCGTACATTTAGGATTCACAGGATTCATTCTAAATAAGTAATAAAAGTCTTACAAGCAGCCAATATAACTGGGGATTAATAGATTTAGATATTAATTCATTCAAAATACACTGATCTTTTTCTTTTGCTCAAAAGTGTAACCAAACAAAGGGCCAGTAATAACTTCAAAATAAATTCACTGATCTCTTAAAGAATCTGTTGTCAGGCAATGAAAACTTAGATTTTCTTGTTTATAACAACTATGTGAAATACATCAAAATAGAATGAAACTATTGATTGTTTTACAGATGTATAATAGTACAAGCTTATCAGGACAGGTTTAGGTTATGCTTATCTTAGCACCAACAAATTTCACAGTTGTTCTGTGACAGGGATAACTATAATTCCTTGCCTCGCAGAAAACAAAGTAAACTACAAACAGTATATGGTATATATTTTCTGTTGTACTTGATGTTTATAACTAGATGACCTCATACATAGTGGATACCACTGTGAAATAGAATATATTTAAAAGGTAATGTTTTAAAGAAACGATAAGCTATACATTTAGGCAAAATACCCAATTAATTAATTGCATTAATCTTTTGGGAATGAGTTTAATATCGTACCACTTACCTAGTGTTAAGTATCCCCAAAAACTAAATAATAATTTTATGTGAGCTAAGAAACAAACAAATATGAAGTAGTATCTATCTACTCCTCTGTCCCCGAAATGGGAAAAAATGAGGAGGAGAATGGAAGAAGTTCTAAAATGGAATAAAGAGTGATTAAATTTTAAAAACTATTGTCTATTTACAAATGGCCCTTTATTAAGAAAGTATAACATGAATACTAGAGGGAAATTATTAGGTTGGTATACAAGTAATTGCTGTTTTTGCCATTACTTCCAAAGGATCTTTGACCCTCTGCTGTCTCCTCTGCAGTTATATTCAGTATTGGAGGTAAAAAAAACCTATTATGTCTAAGAGTAAATGAATAAAGGTCATAACTGAATATGAGAAACAAATGTCAGTAATTTGTTTTTATCTTTTACATTTAAATAATAACACAAATCTGCAGCAACATTATCAACTAATCTGCAAGGTGCTTTCCACTTCAAGTCATTTTAAATACATGGATTAATTACATATGCAACTCCCTGTGTTCCTTCATATATGATGCCTCAGTAGTAGCATTTCATATTACACTTATGTTTCTGACCCTTTCTAGAGAGCAGGGGCTATGTCTTCTTCCTAAATTTTCTCCCTTCCTTCAACAATTATTTACTGAACTCTACTCTGTAGCAAGCATATTTTTGCATTCCCAAATCCTGGTATAAGGCCTGGCACAAACTATACACTCTATAAATGAGGGTTTTATGTGAATTACAAAACCCAGTCATTCACCACATAAATACTGCCATACCCAAATGCACACATATGAAAACAAACAAACCTTTAAGGGGCTCTGCTGGAATGGTGTCATTAAGAAAAATGTAAACATTTGCAAGAGTATATCTGTGCACTGCAAACTACACCTTTTGAACACAGTGTTGACACTTATCACTTTGAGCTACATAGTAAACATCTGCCTGACAATAAAGTTAATCATTTGTCAACAGAAAAAATGGTGCTAATTGGATATCCACATACAAAAGAATAAAGTTGGACCCCTACCTCAGACTATATACAAAAATTAACTCAAAGACCTAAAAGTAACAGCTAAAAACTATAAAAGTCTTAGAAGGAAACACAGGCATAATCTTGTCATCTTGGATGAGGCAGTGGCTTCTTATTAATAGATATGACACCAAAAGTACAAGCAACAGAAGAAAAAATCTAGACACCATCAAGATTTAAAATTTCCATGCTTCAAAAGACACCATTAAGAAAGTGAAAAGACAACCCACAGAATGGGAAAGATTTTATTGCAAATCACATATCTGACAAGCGACTTGTATCTATTATAAAGAAATATTAAAACTCAATAATAAAGGCAAATTGCCCAATTAAAAATGGGCAAAGGATATGAATACAGTCTTCCAAAGAAGACACACAAGTTGCCAATAAGGATATGAGAAAATGCTCAACGTAATTAGCCATCAGGGAAATGCAAATAAAAATTACAATGCGATACCACATCACACACGTTAGGATGACTATAATAAAAAAAGATAATTACAAGGGTTGGTGAGGATTGAAGACTGGACTCTCATACACTGCTGGTGGGAATGAAAACTGGTAAGACAGAAAACAGTTTGGCAGATCTTCAAATGGTTAAACATAGAGTTACCATATGATCCTGCAATTCTACTCCTAGGTACATATCCAAGAGAAATAAAAACATATGTCCTCAAAAAGACTTGCATATAATTGCTTATAACAGCATAATTCATAGTAGTAAAAAAGTGGCAACATTACCAATGCCAATCAACTGATGAATGAATGGGTGAACAAAATGTGGTATATCTATACAGTGAAATATTACTTGGCAATAAAAAGATATGAAATACTGATACATGCTACAACATGAGTGAACCTTGAAAACATTATACTAATTGAAAGAAACCATTACAAAAACCATATATGATTTCATTTATATAAGGTGCTCAGAATAAGCAAATCTATAGAGACTTAAAGTTTTGTGCTTGCCTAGAGTTTGGGGAGACAGCAGAATTGGGGGATGATAGCTAAGGGGGTTCAGTATTTCTTTCTGAGGTAATGAAAATATTCTAAAATTTACTGTGGTGATGAATGTACAATTCTATGACTACACTAAAAGCCACTAAACATAACGTTAGGTGGGTGAATTGTACGATATGCAAATTGATTTGGTTAATACCAAAGAAACCTAACTATCAAATTACTAAACCACTGGGCTCCAGTCCAGCAAACTGGTCCTTAGCCATAAGTTATAATTTTCTTCTTATCACAATCATTTGAACTATATGAAAATGGATATTTTTTTTTATCCAATATATTTTTTGTACAAAAAGTTTCAGTGGCTCTCCATTTGAGTTCTTCAGAGATCTGAGGAATTTGCCCACCTGCTTATTGTTTTAATTAAAATTTTTAAAAAACTCTAGATTCATGTGCATGTGCATTACATCAGTATATTGTGTACTGGTGAGGACTGGGCTTCTAGCATACTCATTACCCAAATAGTGAACAGTGTATCTGATAGGTAGTTTTTCAACTCTGGCCACCTTCCCACCCACCTCCCTTTTGCAGTCTCCAGTATTTATTATTTCCATCTTCATGTCCATTTATATCCATTGTTAGATCCTACTTATTAGTGAGAACATGTGGTATTTAATTTTCTGAGTTAGTTCATTTAGGATAATGGCCTCTAGGCTCCACCCATGTTGCTGCAAAGAAAATGGTTTCATTCTTTTTTTGGCTGCATAGTATTCCATGGTGTATATGTACCACATTTTATTTATCCAGTTAACTGTTGATGGACACTGGGGTTGGCTCCATGACTTTGCTAATGTGAGTAGTGCTGTGATGAACATAGAAATGCAGGTGTCTTTTTCTGTTTAGGTGTCTTTATAATGATTTCTTTTCCTTTGTGTAGATACCCAGTAATGGGATTGTAGGATTGAATGATATTTCTATTTTTAGTTGTTTGAGAAATCTCCATATTGTTTTCCATAGATATTGAACTAATTTACATTCCCATCAATATTGTATGTTTCCTTTTCTCCACATCCATGCCAACACCTGTTTTTTTTTTTTTTTTTTTTTTTTTTTTACTTTTTAATAATAGCAATTCTGATGGGTGTAAGATAATATTTCATTGTAGTTTTAATTGGCATTTCTCTGATTAGTGATTTTTGAGCATTTTTTCATGTGCTTTTTGCCACTTGCTTTTATTCTTTTGAGAAATATCTGTTCATGTCCTTTGCCTAGTTTTTAATGGAGCTGTTTTTTTCTTGTCGAGTTCTTTCAGTTCCTTGTAAGTTCTACTTGTAAAGTTCTACTAGTCCTTTGTCAGAGGCATAATTTGTGAATATTTTCTCCCATTCTGTAGGTTGTCTGTTTACTCTTTCTTTTGCTTTGCAGAGGCTGTTTAGTTTAATTAAATCCCATTTGTCTATTTTTATGTTGCATTTGCATTTGTCTAGTTTCATTCTTCTGCATGTGGCTAGCCAATTTTTCCCAGCACAATTTATTGAATAGGATGTCCTTTCCCCATTGTTTATTTTTGTTGGCTTTGTTGAAGATCAGTTGGTTGTAGGCATATGGCTTTATTTCTGGGTTCTCTATTCTGCTCCATTGATCTATATGTCTATTTTTATACCAGGACCATGCTGTTTTAGTTGCCATAGCCTTGTAGTATAATTTGAAGTCAGGCAATACGATGTCTCTGGATTTTCTTTTTGCTTAGGATGGCTTTGGCTATTTGGGCTGTTTTTTTTGGTTCCATATGAACTTTAGTATTTTTTTCCTAATTGTGTGAAAAATGAAATTGGTAATTTGATAGAGATAGATTGCATTGACTCTGTAGATTGCCTTGAATAGTGCGGGCATTTTAATGATACTGGTTCTTCCAATCCGTGAGCATGGGATATTTTTCCATTTGTGTCATCTACGATTTCTTTCATCAGCCTATTTTGTTAAGGGTTTTTATCAGGAAAGATGTTGGATTTTATTGAATGCCTTTTCTGCATCTATTAAGATGACTGTATGGTTTTTGTTTTTAGTTCTGTGTATGTGGTGAAACACATTTACTGATTTGTGGATGTTGAACCATCATTGCATCCCTGGGATGTAACTCACTTGATCATGATAAATTATCTTCTTCATGTGCTATTGGATTCGGTTTGCTAGTATTTTGTGGAGGATTTCTGCATCTGTGTTCATCAGAGATATGGCCTATAGTTTTCGTTTTCTGTTGTGTCCTCCCCTGATTTTGGTATCAGGGAGATACCGGTGTCATAGAATGAGTTAGGAAATAATCCCTCCTCATTGGTTTTTCAGAAGTTTCAGTAAGATTGAATGCCAGTTCTTTGTATGTTTGATAAAATTCAACTGTGAATCTGACTGGTCCTGGGCTTTTGTTGTTGTTAGAAGATTTTTACTACTGATTCAATGTCATTACTCATTATTGGTCTGTTCAGGACTTCTATTTCTTGCTGGTTCAATCTTGTAGGGTTTTATATTTTCAGGAATTTATCCACCTCCTCTAGATTTTCTAGTTTATACACATAGAGATGTTCACAGTAGTCTGTGATGATCTTTTGTATCTCTATGTTATCAATTGTAATGTCACCTTTATCATTTCTGGTTGTACTTACTTGAATTTTCTCAGTTAATTTAGCCAGCAGTCTGTCATTTTTGTTTATCCTTTCAAATAACCAACTTTTTGTTTCACTGATCCTTTATATCTTTTTTTTGTCTCAATCTCATTTACTTCTGCTTTAATCTTTGTTATTTCTTTTTTTTTTTAATGCTAGCTTTGGGTTCCAATTGGTCTTATTTTTCCAGTTCCTTGAGGTGTGACATCAGGTTGTAAATTTAAGATCTTTCTATCTTTTTGGTGTAGACATTTAAAGTTATAAACTTTCCTCTTAGTTCTGCTTTTGCTGTATCCCTGAGGTTTTGATATGTTGTGTCTCTATTTTCATTTGTTTTGAACATTTTTTTTTTATTTCTTAATTTCACTGTTTACCCAAAGGTCACTCAGGAGCAAGGTGTTTAGTTTCCACATAGTGTGTGTTTATGAGAGTTCCTCTTGGTCTTGATTTCTAATTTTACTCCACTGTGGTCTGAGAAGATGCTTGATATTATTTTGATTTTTTTGAATTTATTGAGAGTTCTTCAATGGCCAAGCATATGGTCGATAATGGAAAATGCTCCATGTAGAGCTGAGAAGAATGTATATTCTCTGGTTGGCTAGAATGTTCTGTAAATGTTTGTTAAGTCCATTTGGTCTACAGTTCAGTTTAAGTCCAGAGTTTCTTGGTTGATTTTCTGCCTTCATGATTTGTCTAGTGATATTAGTGGGGTATTGAAGTACCCCACTATTATTGTATTACTATCAATGTTTTCTTAGGTGTAGTAGTATTTATTTTATGAATCTGGGTGTTTTGGTGTTAGCTGCATATATAGTTAAATCTTCTTGTATTGAACATTTAATCATTATATAATGCTCTTATTTGTCTTTTTTTTCTATTGTTGGTTTAAAGTCTGTTTTATCTGATATGAGGATGGCTACTCCTGCTCACTTTTGTTTTCCATTTACATGACATATCTATTCTTACTTCCTGTCTATTGTGATTTGTCACCATTCCTCCCCTATTCCTCCAGTGTCCTTAGGGTTTTCACATAGCAAATTCTCAATAGTTGTGAATTGAGTGAATGAATTAACATATCCAAAATCTGAGATTTTAAGGTGGTAATACAAGTGTGCCTATGTAGAAAAAATGAAGTTGTAAATAGGTAACTGAAGAAAAAAAGTTTTGTTGTTTTATTTTCAACAATGCAGAAAACACTTTTTACATAAAAACCTGTATGCAGACTCTCACTGGAATTTTAACTTCATGACAGCCAAGAGATATAGTACTATTTTTGGAACCTCTAAATCACTCTGAATCTGCTCATTATTAGTTCTCACAGAGATTAAAGAAAAACAAAGCATATCAAAAGGAAGGAACAGGATGAAAGATTAAAGTTGGAGGTGAACTGCAATTTTTCATGCTTTGTTTTGTTCCAGTCACTTTATGAGGGAAAAAAATCAAGCATTTCAGTTGAATTATGGATGGTGAAGTCACTTTCAAGCATTTAAAATAAGCATAGTATTAAAATAGGGGCACTGGGAAAGCTTTTATAGAACTCCAAATTTTCAAGGCTAGAAAAAATAAGTAATCAAATTTACAAATTAGCTTATCCAAACTTGACTATTAATTCTTTTGTGGCTAGTCTGTGCAATTTGGTGAGCATTAAAGTATTTCTTGTCTTCCCTACATGCCTGTAGCATTTACTTGTGGAGACATATCCAAGCCACTGAATAATTATACTTCAACAACACTGGCTCTGTAAGGGAAAAAGAGAATTACTTTTAACCTTGCACCTTGCTTCTGGATCCTACTATCACAACAAGGTTTTGACCACTAGGTAAGCTGAAGCTTCCCGCTCTTGTCCATTTGGTCTGTGATAAATACGATCTTCTATTTACCTCTAAATCATCCCAATCAGAACCAGTTTAAACATTTAGCTAAAATAAATGTAATCGCAGTACAGACTACTGTAAATGAATATACGTTCCTTTGTGAAGAAAGAAATGATTTTACTTTTCAGCTCTTTCCTCTTTCCGAAGGACTATTACCACGTTGAAATACAACAATAAATATGATAATCTATGTAATGCAGAAGAATGGGCACTAGGCTAGGAGACACTGGACCTTAATTCTGGACCCTAGTTCTACCACTTAATTTCTCAGATTTTCTCTAAAATGGACATAATACCTGCCCTACTCACTATATAGATATATTCATTCATATATATATGGATGAAAGTCCTCTGAAATGAAAGGCACTGTGATAATGTAACATATAGACAGTAAATTTTTAAGTGCTTTAGTGCTGTACATAAATAAATATAAGGATATTAGAATTTCCCTTATACATTATTCTTTGTTTCCTTGCCTCCATCCTCACACATGCAGGATTCATGGAGCATCACCATGGGTCTTCATGCTGGCTGGATTTTTTTTCTTTGGCAAAGCTACAAGTTTCAACCTTTGGTCATGATAATCTTTAAGTAGCACCCTGGAGTAGGTAGAGTCAATCACCAATGTTCTCTGCCTAATAGTTTCTTGCAGGGCAGGAACCTGCCTGTAAAAAATAGTTTCTTCCTACATTTTTCACATAATGGTCCATACAAAATGATATTTGTACAACCATAACACTCTATGATAAACAAAGGGGCACCCTGGCTCCCCAGTATCCATCCACTCACCTGAAGGCCAAGGGGCTAATTGTCAGACACATTTGCAACAGTTGGGAAGCTTTGCCTTACGGTAGCCCCTCATTGTTTTCAACGCAGAGGGGAAAAATACTGTGATCAAATCCTAAAACCATAATGATAAAAAACTAACGGACTATATCAAAATGAGAAAAAAAAAAGCAGAGCCAGGTCTATCTAGATTCAGACATAGTGTTACCTACCCGGTGATGGCTATTGTTAAAGCTGAGGTTCGAAAGAGTGAATGTAGGGATAGGAGAGGAAATAAAAACACACTCTCCTAGGTGTAAATTAGGACTCAGGTAAATAAGGAAAGCAAAAGGCCACAGAGCAGCTGTGTTTTCCAGATCTTTGATATGTGAGCTGGTGTGGGCACACATACGTTCCATTTTCAGAGTCCACACACAAGTGACCAGACATCCAAAAACAAGTTTTACATTTCAGTTGTGTCATGTGACAGGTGTCTGTCAAAATTAGGTCAAGGCTGCTCTCAGCACACCACTGACCTACAGTGCTGATGAGGCTATTTCTGCTGTCAGTTAGATGTTTCTAACATAAACTTGTCCTAGATAAAGAAAATAAGACTGAAACAAAATATAAAATAAACTGGGCTGTATTGCCTGCAAGCCCCATTATTGATGGTTGACCAAAGGCAATCATCTCTGCTCCCTTTCCAGTCTCCTACATTGTGGCAAAGTCTCCTGCAAGTAAACAAAAGCTAAAGATCAACCCTATCCTAGTTTGCTTCAGAAAACTGTTGTAGTTGCCACTACCAAATTGAGCATTCTCTCTGCAGGCTTTCTGCACACATCAGGACCTCTAGAATCCCTGTGATCCTAAACACTTGAAGTACCAACAGAACAGGAGAGCAAACTTTTCCTTCACTTAAAGTTTACTTTAAAGGTTTATACTAAATGCTCTGAAGACATGAGGGGTACGAGTAATCAAACTCCATTGAATCATAAAAATATGTATTTCCTCAAAGCACTGTGCATATTATGAGTATACAAGTGTTATGTACACACATATAACTTTGATATTATATACCTATTTTTTGTGACACTTTATAATGTATTTTAGCGGCAATTTAAGTTGAAATCTAGTATATTTTCAGCTACAGATATCTTCTAGGAAGGCAAGTTTTACAATTACATATTTTTGTTAAGTTGTATGTAGTCCCATAAGGTATAACATGACTTTACTTTGAAAAGGATAGCCTCCAAGTCCTGGATGGAAAGGTAAGAATTGTGAAAGAATTCAGACATCTAAGTTATTGATTGGAGAGGATTTCATTCCTGTAGATACCATCAGTTTTCTCAGTTCTCCCCCATCTACTGAACATGTTCCACCTTTTGTCCTGCAGCCCTTTTGCCAAATCATAACCCGGGAGAATGCTGAAGGCACAGAGGGTGATAAATCGCTTCATGACAATCTTCACTTTAGAACTAAAAGCAACAACTGCACTAACTATTTAGGTATCTATGACTTGTGAACTTTCAGTCTACGAATTCCAACTGCCTATTTTAACTTAGGGGACTCAATCTTCAAAATTAATAATTACTTTTTACACATATATAAAAAGATTATCCTTTACTTTTATTTTATACAACTACAATTTATTCTAGTCTATAAACTTTAGAGTCACAAAAACTAATTTTTCTTCTGCTATGGTAAAATGCACTATTGTATTCACATTTTAAGTGAGAATAACTATGGACACAAAGTTTTTCCCTCCAGACTCAGTGGGGCAGTGATATAAAAGTTTACTGAGTTGAGAGAGTTTCAACTGGGTTTCCACATGATTTTCCACAGTGGAATCATCTGAGGCTTAGGATTCAGTGCACCCACACATAACTTTGAAATAGACTCTTCTGAGTTTTTCTGGAGAATATGGCAATCTTTCCAATAGCAAGCAAGGCTGAGGTATCAGCATAGAGATCAGGCCGGCTAAGAGCTCTTCAAATACATCTGCCTTATACAAAACATCTGAAAATGTCAGACACCCAAGCATAAAAATCACCAAAGTAATTAGACCAGTGATTGTGTCATTCATTGTCACGAAAAGTCAATGTTTACCTAATATTTACCTACTGGTAGCAGTGAACATAACATTCAATGGTAGACAGAGAGGGTAGAAATGCCACTCTCCAAAGAATGTATACTCTTTTTTTTTAATTGAGAAAAGGCCCTCAATTGTACTTTTCTTAGCTGGATACACATAATTCAAACCTACTCTCCCCTGTATCTTATGTTACAAACAATAACAAATGCAGCAACAGTCTCATTGAAAAGAGAAATGGAGTTGGAAGAACTGGGTTCAAATTCCAGTTTTGCCACTTAAACTGTACTGTAGCATTGACATGGTTCAGTTCCTTCTTTAGGAAAAAATTAATACCTGCCTCATATAATTGATGTGTTTTAAATATAGTTAAACATTCACTTAAAGAGATTTTTAAATTTTCTTTATTCTTCCATAAGTTATAGTCAACCCTTATATTTTTATTCAAGTTTCTGCCTCATGGTATTTTATATTCATGGCTTCCAATGACGACTGCTTTAAAGGATGGTATACATTCATATGCATGTACATGTTCTGATGTTACATTTTTAAACTCAAACTCCTGTTGTTGCTTTACACCTACGATCACAAGATACACTAATAACTCCTGCACTTTTGGAAAGTGTTTTCATTTACCTTTCATGACCCATAAAAACCAGCCTTGTGAGATGTGCAGGATTGGGGTTATTACCCCATTTTACATACAAAGAAACAAAGCCCAATCGGAAGTTCAGAGGTCACATGAGGGATAACAGAGGCCATTCCTGATTAATCTAATTTTATTTTTATAATTCTAGGATCCTCCTTGACAAAACAATCTCACGTATCTGATTTTATGCAACTCATTTTGTGAGTAACACCAGATAAGAATTGAGTAGGATACTAGTTTAACTATGGGCATAATATTTTTCTCAGTATTGAAGAGTAAAACTAAAGCTTACTCACTAAGATGTTTAATTCGAGCCCCAGTATAAGACACACACATGGTCCAAGTTCGCCCTTGTTTTACCATGAGGTATTATAAACAGATTTGGACCCAGAGAATTAGAAAGAAAAGGCAGAATGAAGTTTACAACAGCAGCTGCTACATTTAAAAATGTTAGAGCTATTTTAAAATTATTTTCCCTTGTCTGGCTTTCTGGGCCTATAAGTCTCTTTTCCCTATTCCAACACTCATCCTATTTAAAGATTTTTCAATTAGTATATGAAACCAAAAGGTCAGAGTATTTGAGTCTGATACAAATCATTCCTAAAATGATTCTAATATGTGCTTCCACTTCATTAAAACTATTCTGTGAAAATGTGGATATCCTCAAGGATGTATGATTCCAGAATAATTTAAAGTATTATCTATGCTTTATCTATATGCTATTATATTTTAGAATCCAATTTTTAGGAATTACTGTACAAATTTATTGTATATTCTTTGGAAGTGCCTCAGTGATAGAAAAATCTTTGTCTTCTGAGAGTGGATTTGATTTTTGGAAACAATGAAATCCTCTGAGTAGTGAGTAAAAGTGAATGATCTAGCTAGGCAATTCTGCTTGAGATTAAAATAATAAATGTGGCTATACTATTAAGAGACTGACTTCATTTACAGCATCTATATATTAGCTCCTCAAACATATCTACCTCAGGACCTTTGAACTTAATGCTCCCACTTCTTTTTATGGCATGGTCTTTTTAAGCCATAAGAGAGTTAAGGGACACTTTAAAAAGGCCTTCCCTGAACACTCTAATGCAGAATGATCTAGCTCAACAACCACATTTGTCTAATTCAG
The DNA here is from genome assembly GCF_024542745.1 of Macaca thibetana thibetana. NCBI lineage: Eukaryota > Metazoa > Chordata > Mammalia > Primates > Cercopithecidae > Macaca > Macaca thibetana. The sequence continues at coordinate 102,518,887 of NC_065591.1, forward strand.
GGTTATGTTTGTTCCTTTAATAACAGTTTTCACCATTTATTAATTTTTTTTGTCTCTTCCTCTGACCGGTGCTGTCCAATACAGTAGCCACTAGACACATGTGGCTCTTCAGATTTAAATTCAAGTTGATCATAATTAAGAAGCTTACAGAAAAAAAAATGACAAATTGTATTTCACCAAAAATAAGAACTTCTGTTCTTTTGAAAGACACTCTTAAGAAAGTAAAAAGACAAGTCACAGACTGGGAAAAACACAATTAAAATTGGGCAAAATATTTGGATACTTCACCAAAGATAACATATGGATGACAAATAAGCACATGAAAAGATGCTCAATGTCACTGGTCATTGAGGAAATGCAAATCAAAACCATTAGATAGCATTTTACATCCACTAGGATGACTGTAATAAAAAAAGGCAGATAATAATAAGTGTTGGTGAAAATTGGGAGAAGTTGGACTCATATGCACTGCTGGGGGAATATAAAACCATTTTGGAAAAAACAATTGGACAGATTCTTAAAAATGTTAAATATATACCTAAAATGTTATATATATATATACACACACACACACATACACACACACATATATATACATGCTTAAAATGTTAAATATGATCCAGCTATTCCACACCTAAGTATTTAACCCCCCCAAAATTAAGTCCATGCAAAGACTTGTACATGAATGTTCACAGCAATTTTATTTGTAATAGCCTAAAACTGGAAATAATCCAAATGCCTATCAACAGATGAATGGATAAATTGTGGTCTATTTACATGATGGAATACTGCTCAGCAACAAAATGAACTATAGATACATGCAAAACCATGGGTAAACCTCAAAGTAATTGTACTGAATGAAACAAGGCAGACATAAAAAGAATATAAAGTATGATTATACTTACAAACAATCTTTGGAAATGTGAATTAACCTACAGTGACAGAAAACAGACTAGTGGTTGTGTGGGAATGGGGAGGGAATTAAGGAATTAGAAAGAGACATAAGGAAACACTGGGGGATGATGAATATGTTCCTTAGCTAAACTGTGGAGATGGTTTCACTAGCGTATATATATGTCAAAACTATTAAATTTATATACTTTAAATATGTGCAGTTTATTCTATATCAATTATACTTCAGTGAAGCTGTTAAAAAATTTTTAGTTTCTCAGTCGTGCCAGCCACATTTCAAGAGCTCAATAGCTACATGTAGCTAGTGGCTACTGAACTGGACACGGTAGATAAAGGAGTTCTATCATTACACAATGTACTACTCAGTGGCACTACTCTCCCCTAGTCAGGAGAGAGGAAACTACACCACAGAGACTCCCACTTGTTTCTCCAAACTAAGTTTTATTACAACGCAGCTATGTCCATTCATTTCTACGTTGTCTATGGCTGCTTTAGCACTATAATGGCAGAACTGAGTAGCCTGTAACAGAGGGCCTACAAACCTTAAATATTTAGTATCTGGTCCTTTAAATAAAGGTTTGCTGACCCTGCTCTGAGCCATAAATTCTGAGGCCAGGGTCCACATCTGTCCTGTTCACTGCTGTACATAACCCAACTAATATTTATGGAAAATCTAATTAATATACAGCAGACACTATTCTAGGCACTGGAGAGGCGGCCTTAAGCAATACAGATAAGGTCCCTATTATCATGGTTTTCACAATCTGGTGAGGGATGTGGGTAACAGATGACAAGCAAGTAAATAAGAAAATATCAGGCAAGGATGAATGCTAAGATGATAATAAAGCAGAAGGCACACAGAATGACTGAGGAGCAACTTCCACTTAGGTAGTCAATGGCAGGCCTCTGCTAGCACCTACGATCTGACAACAATATGAAAGTCAAGACTGCAAAGACCTGGGGCTGAAGCACAGAGAAACACCATCAAGGCCTCAAAATAAGAATGAATTTGATGACTTGATACATGAAGAGGAAGAAGGCCCGTGTGGTTGGAGAATACACAAACAAGGAGGGACGCGTAGATGAGGTGGGAGAAGTAGACAGGGCCAAGAAAAAGGGGTCTGAATTTTATTACAAATGGATGAAAAGTCACTGCAGGATTTTAAGCATGTGAGCAACATGATTAATTTACATTATGAAAGATTATTCTGGTGCTAAGTGGTGACTGGATCAAAAAAGGGCAAGAAAGGTGTTAGGCAAGTTAAGACATTTCTGCAAAGGTACAAGTGAGAGATGGCGGCTTGGCTTGGACTACACTGGGAACAGTGGAGATGAAGTGGAGAAATTCAATACACATTCGGATTGACAGTAGCTTCCCTGATGGATTGGTTGGTGCAGAGAGAGGAAATGAGTTGAAAATGAATCCTAGATTTTTGGCTTGAACAACTGGGACACAGAGGTATGAATTACAGATACAGGAATATTGCAAACAGTAAGTGCTAACATTTATTAAGTGTCTTTTATATGTCATTATTTACTGAATTTCACATTTACTTTTCCCAACGATGTTGGAAAGGTAGGTACTGGTTTGTTAATGTGTGAAGCTGTTGTTTCATAACAAATGACAGCATCTTAAGGATAGTGACTACGATGAGTAAAAAGAACGTGAGAAAAGAGTGAAGCAACCCTGCATTTATTGGACAAGCATTACTTGATAAATGATAATGAAGTTCCTCTCTAATGCTTCCTCCCTTTGGCTGTGTTACCCTTAGCTAAAAAAAAAAAAAAAAGAAAAAAAGAAAAAGAAAACTGTTGAGAAAAATAAATCTTTTTCTTCCAATTCCTTACGTTTACAAAAAGAAAATGTTTTAAGTTTTAAAATTTATGTCAGTAAATGTAGGGCTAGCCTGATAAATTCACGTTTTATTTGGGAAGACTTGACTACACACACACATTCCCTCCACCTCTGAAGGGGAAAAGCGACAAGGACAAACCGCAGCCTCAATACATCAAAGGCTAAGCGGGCACTACAGCCCATACATCATCAAGTTCACGGACACCCCTCGATGGCTCCGTGACACGGTCAAGGTCCTTGGGAACTCCCACACATTTCTATACTCGGCACACCGATCACCTCTCTTCAACTGACCTCTAGCCAACCCAAGATCCTGGTGGGAAGATTTATGAAAGGCAGTAAAATAAGACAAGCAGGGAACCTGCGTAACCCCTTTAAGTCTCTAATGAAACAAATGCAACCCCTTAAGATATTTCTTAAGGAAAAGCTAGAAGATGCCTCTAATCGCCACTTGTTTCCAGAAAAGCTGGAAGTGCACCACTAAGACAAGGAAAAAAATGGCCAAATATCAGAACGTCTTATACTGGGGGCGGGGGTGAGGAGGCGGGGGATAGGCAGACAGGGCTAGAAACACCCAAATCAATTCCTCAGGGAGCGGAACGGCCGAGGCTGGCAGCCCGCGGCCCACGTGCACTTGCTAAGGGAACCGTTCCAACGAAACCTGACCCGGATCGGAATCCTCCCGCAGCACCGCGGCTGTGTTTATTGGAATGGAACGCTACAAGTTGTCACCTGCATCCATCTCCCAGCTTTGACAGGGAACACGCGCTGCCCCCACGCCCACACCGACACCTGGACCCCTCTCCAGCCCGGCCAGAGTCCCAGGGGCCAGGGGACCAGCGCAGGGAGAAGGCCCCCGCCTCAGCCCTCAGGACCCCCAACCACAGCCCACCCGCCCCCACCCTGCCCGGTTCTAGGCCCAGCCAAACCTACATGTCACCGTAGAGTCGACCGTTAGCATCCACAGTCTCCCCTCCAACTGTGACCCCCACCTCGGAGACCTGGAATCATCCAGGATCCTAGTGTGGGGGGCAGTACCCCCCTATATCTGCCCCCCGAAAACTGCCATGGAGCAGCCGCGCCTCGGCGGGCAGGTGAGGGGGCCGACCCCACTAGCGCCGCAGCCCCGCCGCCTACCTTCTTCAGCGCCGGCTGCCGCTCCCGGGCAGACATCGCCGGGCCTGACTTCGGGGCTGACCCCGCCAAAGGGCAGTGTTCGCCCAGGCCACTTCGGGGGGCCCAGGGACACGGCGAGGGGTCGGGGAAAGGCGATCGCCCACTCCAGCCCGCGCGCCTCGACTGAGGGAGGAGCCGGGCTGCCGATCCGGCGGCGGATGGAGACGGGAGGGAGGCTGCGAGGTCGCTCGGGGAAAGATTAAGGCTCTAGAAACGGAGAAGCGGGCGCTCCGCGGGAGGTGGCGGCGCTGCCGGCCGTCAAGGGCGGGAAGTGTCCTGGGACTCCCGTTAGGGGCCGCGAGCCTCGAGCGTCAAATCCTCGCGGCGTCCGCCTAGCGCGCTACTGTGGCGGGCGCGGAGGGCGCGCGCCGGGAGTGGGGGCTGCGGCGGCGGAGGGCACGGGCCCCCGCTCAGCGTCCTCACCTTCTTGGTGCCGCTGCCTCCCGCGAGCCGAGACACTCCTGTCAGGGAAGAGGAGCGCCCCGGCTGTCCCCCTAGAGTCTCCTGCTGGGGGGACATCGCTTCCATGAAGAAAATCTTCAAACAAATCCTAGCCCAGGAGGAGGCTACACGATCATGTCCGCGGGCGGCCGGCCGGAGGGGCGAGGACGCGCGGGCCGAGGCGCGGCTGCCGTGCTCAGGCGGGGAGCCGAGCTCCGGGTGCCGGCCGCGCGCCTCCCGTCGGGGCCATGTACCTCCGCCTGCGCTCGGCACCGCGGGCTGGAGGCTAGTGCAGCGTCGACAGCCAGTCAGCGCCGCGGCCCGCCCCGCCTCGTGCCCGCCCCCTCCGCTCTGGGCGCCCAGCGCCGGGGCCCGCCCCCGCAACCCTCCTCAGCCCTCCTCCAGCCTGGGCCCCAGTCGCCTTGTCCCAGCCTGCGGCGCGCCTGGCTGGCGTTTCTCTACATAGGTTAGCGCACCGACCGCCGGCTGACCTTCTCGGTCTGTGAATTCGCGTGGGTGCAGCCCGCAGGAGCTCACCGGCCTGTGTCACGCACCGGGGCTTCCAGTGCACGGACACGCGCCTCTACCGCCACCTGCCCACTCCCACCCGACCCCATCCCTTCCCGCGCCACGCCGTGCCCGCGGCGGCGGAAGGCGCCGCTGCAGCGCCTGCATCCACGGAGCGGTGGCGACCTCAGCCTAAGCAGAGGAGTTGTAGTGATTCCTGCCTCGCTTTCAGGGGACTGCGGAGGGTATCCCCCGCCCCACCCACAGTCCCGAGGCCTCGGGATAGGGTGGCATGTCGCAGAGTGTCGCGGCTGTGCAAATTTGGAAGCCCACAGCATCGCCTGACCTCTTGTGCAATCCCCAACGCTAGCCTGTCTAACCCTGAGTGGGCTTCAGCAGCCGGTCGTGTCAGCGGCCCCTGCACGTTTGCACCCGCGGTTTCCGCTGTCTGCAGGCTGCAGAGACCAGGGCATTCCAAACGTGAAAGCGCAATGAAGGAAAATGCAGACTGAGCGAGGACGCCGAAATCTGGCTAAGCTATTGAGAAGGCTACAATATGTGGAAGTGTTTATCAGATATCTGGGCCGAGAGCATAACTTCCTGTCAGCCCAAATAGTGGCAAAAATATTTTAAAGGCCAAAGAATAATCAGAGGCAGGGGATTTGGAGCTGACCGGCGTTGAGCTGAGTGTTGCTGCACTTTGCAGGGCTGCTTGATTGGTACGGATGATTCGGTAGATGGCATTCTTCCCTTGGAGTCAGGACTAGAGAAGCAGTGGTGGGTTAGTGAGGAAGGACACCGCGCTATGATACTAGGTTGTGGAAGGGGTTTGGTTTGCTTTTGTGGTAAGAAGAAAAAAATCGAGGTTCCTGCCTGGTTAGGCTGTTGATAGGACAGGTTGTAGAAGAACAGGACTCTGGCCGGCTCTGTTCCAAGGAAGGCATGCTGTCCAGCACACACTCGCGCGCGCACACATCATCACCACCATGCCCAGGAATTGTTTATTGTGGAAATAATAGGGGGAAAATGTTCCAGCCCGTTTTAAGCCTTGTCCACATCATATTGTTTAAAGTAGGCTTACATAGGCTTTATAAATCACACACACGTGTAAGTCACATCTATGATTTATAAATCATCTATTATTGTGTTTGTGTATGTATGCATATACATACACAGTTTTTCCTGGTGACTCTCTTTTTGCAGCTGAGACCCATGTGCAGCGACAGGACTTTGCCCCCAGCATAGAGTTTGTCATGAATTCTACACTGCAGAGGACTTTGCAGTTCCTTTCATTCCTTGCTGAAATCATCCACTTACAACTTGTTAGCTTCTTTTGGTTCCTATCATAAATGCACGGTCCCAATTTTCCTTACTCTGTTTTATTTCGATAGCACTTAATCTCCTTCTAATATATCATGTAATTTACTTAGTATGTTTAGTGTTTATTATCTATATCTCGGAGAAATGCAAGCTTCCAGAGGGCAGGAATCTTTTGTGGGTTTGTTGTTGTTGTTGTTCTTTGTTGTATACCAAGCGCTTGAAGCAGTGTCTGGTGCAATAAACGTTCATTTGCTAAAGGAATTAAGGAGGCACACAAGGGTTATGAGATAGGTCTTAGAAGGGCCAGGCTGGTAGAGTTGCTTGTTCCACTCAGAGTGCCCCATGTTTCCTTTTGTGATCTTTTTTTCACATGTTTCTTTTTGTGATCAATACTGCATGTTCCAAATCAAAGTAGTATTTCACTGCATATTTGGAAAACTCACTTTTACTTCTTAATTTTTAAGTGCTTTTACTTCAAAACCCATTAGTTTTGGTTTCCATAGAAAACTGTTCCATACCTAAAGAAAACTGACTTTGCTCAGATTAATATTATCACCAGAGTCGTGTTTTAAGAACACAAATTTGATCACATCACTCCCCTGATTAAACCCTTCTTTGGCTCCTTGTGTTTACAGGATAAATTTCAAATGCCATAGTATGATGTATATGCAAGGCTGCCTATAAACAGACACCCTTGCCTCCACTTGTTTCTCTTGTCATTTATTGCGCTGCTTCAACTCTCACCCTATTCCCTGTCACATTGAATTCGCCAAGAACTCCCCTTCCAAGAACTCGCCTTGCCATCTCACATCCTTGTGACTTTGAACCTGCTGTTTGCATTATGTGGGAACTTTTCCTTTTATATTTCCAACCCCTATTACTTTACACTTAAATATCTAATACTTGGCGCATAGTAAATGCCCAGTAAATATTTGTTGAGGAAATAAATCTCCCAGACTTGAATCAATAATTATTAGAAAAATCAGTTCCTGACTTTATTTCTCCTTACCTAGCTACCGCCACACACCAACCATACAGGTGGGGCATCTACTGTAGGTAACATTTATTGATTGCTTACTTAATGCCAGACACTATTCTAAGCATTTTGCACACATTAATTTACTTATATCTCTATAATCTATGAGGTAGCTTCTTTTACTACCCCATTTTATAGATGAGAAAACCAAGCCACAAGGATATTAAGTAATATGCTCAAACAGCTAGTAAGTAGTCGTGCCAAGCTTGGAACATGGGAAGTCTGCTTCAGAACCTGTGTTCTTAGCCACGTGGCCAACTGCCTCTCCTGTGTGTATTTCTTTCTCTTTATAGCACATATTACATTATACTATTACCATCTGTTTTACTTGCCTTGAAATAAAAGATCGTATTTTGTCTTTTCTTCTTTATGCCAGGCACACAAGTATGCTCTCAATGAATTTTTTTTCAATGTCTTACCTTTGAAAGAATGGATGCAATATTAGAAAAAACCATCTTCATCTCCATTATTATGCTGTACAATTTAAGGAAGATACTTTGATGGGAAAGAAACAATTCTGGACTATTCCTTCGACTGTGAAACTATTTTCCATGCACTAGGAATGTTATGTTGTAGAAAAGGGTGGTGCCAGAAAACAAAAGTGATAAGACAGTTAAGGGAGTGTGATGACCTATGTCTGACAAAAGCAGGAAGTATCCAGAATATTTCGAAACAAATCTTAAAGCAAACTACTAGGAATAGCAACACTTAACAGCTGGGAAATGCCAATAGCAGACCTTTAGCAGAAACTAAGAATGAAACCAAAATGTTTTGCCAACCATTAGATTAAATAACAGTGAAGAAATTTAACTATAAAAGGAAATGTTTGGGCCAGGTACAGTGACTCATGCCTATAATCTCAGCACTTTAGGAGATTGAGGAGGGAGAATTGTTTGAGGCCAGGAGTTCGAGACCCTGTCTCTACAAAAAATAAAAAAAAAATTAGTAGGGTGTGGTGGCACATGCTTGTAGTCCCAGCTACTCAGGAGGATGAGGCAGGGGGATCGCTTGAGCCCAGGAGTTTAAGGTTACAGTGAACTATGATTGTGCCACTGCACTTGAGCCTGAGTGACATAGTGAGACCCTGTTTGTTAATTAAAAAATAAAAAGATGTTCCTGAAACTCTTTCATTCGATGTATATTTATGTGCAGGATACTGTGCCAGGCGCTTGGGGTACAATCAAGATGAATCCCCAGAAATAGTGCTTGCAAACCCCAAGATGCACACAAGAATCATTGACTGCTATCCAAATACCCTACATGAGTGATTGCAAACTGATGGCCATCTGGGTGAGTTCGGGCATGTTTTTCAACATATGCACTTTCTTTTCAAACTTATTACTAACCTTAAAAATCAAAATATTTCAAATAGAATTCTGGGTTCTGTTGAAAAAAAAATCAAGAAGTTAACAACGTTAAACTCAACTTCTCCAAGGAACCAATCAGCTAAAACTGAGTCATAGCTGTGTTATTTCATTAAATGCTCAAAACAACCCTAAGGGAAATGAACTCTCATAGTCATCACTGTCCCTAGTGCTGGGAAACTACTAACAAATAAGGCAATGGAAGGTGAAAAAGTGGCAAGAGACATAGAGAAGAGGCCAGGGAATAAGAAACACAAAATGGATGCTTTTTTTTAAAAAAGTAAGCCAAAGTGATAGAGTTTTTCAAGAACAGAAACGGTTGACAGTATCTTTTGCTGCAAGAGAGTAAGCTGGTAAAGACTAAAGTATAATGAGAAGAGAGAAAGTTGAGACTACTCTTTCAAGAAGCTTGGGCCAGAATGAATATGAGAAAGGGTAGGAGCTATCAGAGGAAGATGAGATCTATTTTATTACTAAAGTACAAGGCAGATCTGTTAAGAGTGAGGCAAGATGTTAGTCTTCACTTGGAAAACAAAGCCAGAAGGAAGTGTGTTTCTAGAAGGAGAAAGTGATCAGTAATGTCAAGAAAGATGACTGAAAAATATCTATTGAATTTATCAACCAGCAGGTCATTGGTGAGTTTATCTGGAAAGACTCAAGTGAAATGAATGGACCAGGGATTTAGAAGTGAGGAAGAACTGAAGACAGTGAATGTGCACAACTCTGTTGGGAAGTATGATTGGGACAGGGAGGAGAGAGAGCTGGAGGGGATAGGAGTTTGGAGGAAAGCCACATGGGTGTAACTGTAGACGTGAGTATATTTAAATAGTGATGGGAAGACATTAGGGGTGACCCAGAAGCTGAAGACACTGGGACCAATGGGATGGGAATGGGACCTCTAGAGCAAAGATAGAAGAGTTAGCCTAGATCAGAGCAAGAGCAGTGCTTTCATTATCATAATAGGAGAGCAGGAAAGAATGGGTGCTAAGATAGAAAGCTCTTCTGATGTGTTCTATTTTCCCTATAAAATAGGAGGCACTGAAGACAGTTTGAGGCTGGGAACTCAAAACGTATGTGTTCCATTTGTGAATCAGTGAAGTCTGCTGAGATTGGGCAGCAGGGTGAATCTAAGGGTTGGAGGTTGGAGGAGAGTTGAATGTTCTAAACAGACACTGAAGAGTGAGAATAGGCAAGGATAAGTTTGTGTTGAGGGCTCAGCCAAAGTATGTAGCCATGAATTTATAATGGACTGCCTACAAAGCCTATGGTTTCTCTTCAAGGATTCATTCAAGGAGAAGGTATGCCAGCTGGGTGTGATGAAGAATAATGCGAGAGAGTTGAGAATGCTAGTAAGAGAGTAGTTGATGGGCAAGACCATGGCCTGGGTTCTTCCTCACTCCTTAAAAATCACTAACATGTATTTCTTCTGGTTTCCTTCTCAAATAATTCTGTGGTCTTATTCCTTTTTTCTTCCAGCTCTGAAATACTCAGGGATTCACCCTCACTCTTCCTGGTGCCCTTGGAACCCTCTGTGATTTTGCCCTCATTCCTTGCATGCGATACCAACGGAGTCCTTTTTAATTACTTCCCTGACTACCTCCCAAACCTCCCTATTGATCACCCAAACTGACTCACTTATATGCTCATATGATTTGGCCGTGTCTCCACCCAAATCTCATCTTGAATCTTGAATTGTAGCTCCCATAATCCCCACCTGTCATAGGAGGGACCCAGGGGGAAGTAATTAAATCATAGGGGCAGGTTTTTCTCATGCTGTTCTCGTGATAGTGAATAAGTCTCACGAGATCTGATGGTTTCATAAAGGGCAGTTTCCCTACACACACTCTTTTGCCTGGCACCATGGAAGACGTGCCTTTGTTGCTCCTTTGCCTTCCACCATGATTGTGAGACCTCCTCAGCCATGTGGAACTGTGAGTCCATCAAACCTCTTTTTCCTTATAAATTATCTAGTCTTGGATATGCCTTTATTTGCAGTGTGGAAACAGACTAATACATATGCCTTGAAAACACTTCAAACTCCAATAGGTCTAAAGTTGAATTGATATTAACTCCTTATCTCCTTCTGCCACCCTCACCAGTTCTCTGTAACTTCCACCATCATCTTCCTCAGTAGCTCAAGCTTAAAACCTTGTGAAAATGACAGATTTCTCTTTCTCTTCAAAGCTATTCAACAGCCTCTCACCCCATTGCAGGCCAGTTACTGTCATCCACAGAGGCACGCAATTGACCACCGCGTTCTCCTTACTCTTATTTTGTGCACCTGAGATCTTTCCCTTCATTTTTATTTGCAGCCATACCCACAGAAAACTTCTGTACTAGATTTTTTTTTTCCTAAAGAGTTTTCCTCCCCCTTCATATATTCCTGGGGGGAATAAAAAGTGGTGCAGTTTGGTGATTCGTAAAAAGTGAAACATAGAATTACCTTATAACCCAGAAGTTCCACTTGAGTGCTAGGTATATACCTCAAAGAGTAAAAATCAAAGACTCAAATGGATACTTGTATGCCAGTCTTCATGGCATCATTATTCACAATAGCCAAAATGTGGAAACAACCCAGCTGTTCATCAGCAGATGAATGGATAAATGAAACGTGGTATACACATAATGATGGAATATATTCAGCTTTAAAAAGGAATGAAGCTTTGATACATGCTACAATATCAATGACCCTTGAAAACATGCTAATTAAAATAAGCCAGATACAAAGAACAAGTATTGTATGATTCCACTCATATGAAATATAGATATTTCATATTCTAAAGAATAGGCAAATTTATAGAGATAGGATGTAGGTAAGAGTTTACCAGGAGCCGGGGGAGAGAGGAATAAGTTATTGCTTAATGATTGCAGAGATTCTGTTTGGGGTGAGAGAAGAGTTTTGGAAATGGATGGTGGTGATGGCTGCACAACACTGTGAATAATTAATGCCAATAAATTGTACATTTAAAAATGGTTAAAATGACAATAATAACAAAAAGTCTCCTTGCTTGTACCCTTGCCTTCCTCTAAGCAGTAACACATATTCCATCTTTCTCAAACACCAGTCTGATCACGTTTGTGTGCTCCTGGAAACCTTCAGTGGCTCTCCATTACTCTCGGTACTCAATCCAGACTCACAAATGTCCTATCAGATCTTCCTGCCTGCATCTCAGACATGAATTCTTGCCTCTCCCTGACCTGCACTCAAGCCTCTTCCTCGACCCTCAATTCTGCAGAGCAAGAAGACAGCTGTGTAGAGTCTAGATGCTTCTCTAACCAGTCTAAGTGACACACAGAAAGCCTTGTGACTTTTTGTCATTTGAGGGCACCAGTGACTCAGCTCTCAGGGATGACTATGAACCTTGATCTAAGAGAGCTTTTGACCTTAAGTAATTATCAGGACCAAATGTGGAGCTCTCTTTTTCTTTCTTGTATTGGAATTTAAAAAGGGGCTATTTCCTCAAAATACATAATCCCATTTCTAAGAGAGGAAGCTTATGGGCTGGAGTTAGGGAATAGAGAGGAGGAAGAAAGGAGAAAAGGGAGTATAAAGGAGAAAAGGGAGTATAAGTGAGAGGGTGTTTGGAGCTAGGGCTGGAAAAAGAGCTTGGGGTCACACTGTGAAGGACCTTGGATTCCATGGTGAAAATCTGGACATTATTTTCTAGGGAAAGTGGTAGACAGCAGACTGGCATTTGATGAGTGCCTCCCGTGTGTTAGGTATACCTTACATACTTCATTGTTACCAAAAAGGTAGGTATTATACTCATTTGAAATATGAAGATGAGGTTCAGAGAAACTAAGTGACTTTCTGAAGTCATGCAATCAATTAGTGGCAGAGCCAAGATTTGAATTCAGGTCTGATTGGGTTCAAAACATATATGCTTACAATATCAACAGTGTTACAGTATTAACAATAGCTACCATTCACTGGTATTTGACTTTGAAGGATAGGGAGATATAAATTTGGCAATCAAACACTGTTCTAAGTACTTTATACACTACCATCATCTTCAAAAACAACTCTAATGGCTTGTATTTTTATGCCCACTATACAAATGAAGAGCCATGTACTTAGAGATATTAAGCCACCTGTCAAAGATCATATAGCTACTGAGCACAAGAGCCAGATTCAAAACCAGGACACCAAAGCCCATGTTCTTAACTACTAAGACTTGATGGTGCGGTCTTCTTTTTGTTCCTTATAACTGGGGAGCATCATAAATTGTGTTGCACTCATTTTCATGTGACATAAAACTAAATACGACCCCAAACCCTCCTCCTTGGTCCATGATCAACTTGCTTGCTGGTCAGAGGCTTAGCCTCATCATTTTAAAAATGTATTTTACAAAGTAACTTGATATTTTAACAAGAAACAGCAACAAGGAGGAGGAATGTCTGTTTTCCATCAAAGTTTAGATTGCTCTGTGAACCAGACCAAATTAATTAACTATTCATCATTTATTGTCTACTGCATGCCTCATGCTCTTGCCCATTCTTTGAGTGTAAGTACAATTTGTGACACTTCTCTCTGTCACAAATCACTTTGGGTTTCTTTTCTTTTTCCTTTTGGTTTTTCCTAGGCATTTCGATTGACTGGATGTTTGTTAGTCCTGTCTATGTTTATGGTGTAATCCTCTCCAGAGATTTGTGGAAATAGTCCTTGTAACCATACTCCTAATTCACTGCTACATTTGCTGCAAAGTTGATTATTGTCTGTGCTGATATGGTAGAGTTAGGAAGCTTGGTCTCATGAGTAAGTTTAGTGAGTTGTGCAAGATTGTTCAGCTTAATAGGTGGTGGAGCAGCATTCCAATCCAGTTCTGACTCTCAAAAATATGAGACTTCAGTCCTTTTCCTTCAATCCTACTTAAGTTACAAGTAAAAATAAACTGTTGCATAACTTCAATAGAAAATAACAAAAAATGATATTGACAATTTGAAAAAGCACTATTTTAAAATGCTTACATCAAATAAAAGATAAGAAATTAGATGCAGGCATTCTGAAAGAATTTTTACTTTAAAGCATATTTTGCAAAGTATGCTATAGGGAACAGGAATCCCTTAAGATGCTTTACAAAAAAGGGTTCCAGAGTCAAACAGGTTTTGTAATACTGCTCGTGTGACAATTGTAATGTATATTATAAAATGTGTATATTAAAATCATTGATATATTCTGCAAAGAAGCACTCCTAAATTCCTTCTTAATTTTTTCTTCTGTCTCTATGTAGTTAACGTACTGATATAGTCCTAACTATATTAGTATGTTGTTACCAAAAAGGTAGGTATTATTAAATTCATTTGAAATATGAAGATGAGGTTCAGAGAAGCTAAGTGACTTTCTGAAGTAACGCAATCAATAAGTGGCAGAGTCAAGATATCTATCTATCTGTCTATGTATCTATCTGTCTGTCTATCTATCTATCTATCTATCTATATCTTGGTCTATCTATCTATCTACTATATATAATTAGTACTAATATAGTTAATATGATAATGTAGTCCTATCAGCAACACTGCTAGTTACACAATGAATTTTCTCTTTTTAAAAAACTGTTATTTTAAGTTTAAAGGTACATGTGCAGGTTTGTTACACGGGTAAACTTGTGTCATGGGGGTTTGTTGTATAAATCATTTCATCACCTAGGTATTAAGCCTAGTACCCATTAGTTTTTTTTTTTTTTTTTTTTTTTACAATCTTCTCCCTTTTCCCACCCTCCACCCTCCAAAAGGCCCCAGTGTGTGTTGTTGCCCTCCATGTGTCCATGTGTTCTCATCACTTAACTCCCACTTTTAAGTAAGAACGCTTGGTATTTGGTTTTCTGTTCCTGTGTTAGTTTGCTAAGGATAATCACATCCAGCTCTGTGCGTCTCCGCAAAGAATATGATCTCGTTTCTTTTTATGACTGCATACTATTCCATGGTGTATATGTGTTAATACCACATTTTCTTTATTCAGTCTATCATTGATGCATACTTAGGTTGCTTCCATGTCTTTGCTATTGTGAATAATGCTGCAATGAGCGTACATGTGCATGTGTCTTTACAATAGAATGATTTCTGTTCCTTTTTGTAAGTACTTAGTAATGGGATTGCTGGGTCAAATGGTGTTTCTTTCTTTAGGTCTTTGAGGAATCACCACACTGTCTTCCACAACGGTGGAACTAATTTGCACTTCTACCAACAGTGTATAAACATTGCTTTTTCTCCGTAACCTCGCCAGCATCTGTTATGTTTTGACTTTTTAATAATAGCCATTCTGACTGGTGTGAATGGTCTCATTGTGGTTTTGATTTGCATTTCTCTGAAGATCGGTGATGTTGAGCTTTCTCTTATATTGTTGGCCACACATATGTCTTCTTTTGAGAAGTGTCTGTACATGTCCTTTGCCCACTTTTTTATGGTTTTTTTTTTTCTTGTAAATTTGTTTAAGTTCCTTTTAGATGCTGGATATTAGACCTTTGTCAGATGCCTAGTTTGCAGCAATTTTCTCCAATTCTGTAGGTTTTCTCTTTATTCTATTGACAGTTTCTTTTGCTGTGTAGAAGCTCTTTAGTTTAATTATATTCCATTTGTCAATTTTTGCTTTTGTTGCAATTGCTTTTGGCATCTTCATTATGCAATCTTTGCCTGTACCTATGTCTTGAATGGTATTGCCTAGGTTGTTTTCTAGGGTTTTTATAGTTTTGGGTTTTACGTTTAAGTCTGTAATTCATCTTGAGTTAATTTTTGTATATGGTGTAAGGAACGGTCCAATTTTAATCTTCTGCACAAGGCCAGCCCATTCTCTCAGCTCCATTTATTGAATAGGGAATCCTTTCCACATTGCTTGTTTTTGTCAGGTTTGTGGAAGATTGGATAGTTGAAGGTGTGCAGTCTTATTTTTGGTTTCTTCATTTTGTCTCATTGGTCTAAGTGTGTGTTCTTGTACCACTACCATGCTATGTTGGTTATGGTAGCCCTCTAGTATGGTTTGAGGTTGGGTAATGTGATGGCTACAGCTTTGTTCTTTTTGCTTAGGATTGCCTTGGCTATTTGGGCTCTTTTTTCATTCCGTATGAATTTTAATATAGTTTTTTCTAGTTCTACACAATGAATTTTAATGGAATGGGGATGGGAGAATGGGATATGCGCTCATTTAATCAATTCTTCTCCATTGGTTTCTTTCCTTTGAAAGAAATACTTAAGTATATTGACAAAATATACCTAAGTCTTTACAACTTTTTAAATATAATTTTATTTTCAGAAGACTTTACTTTTTAGTGTAGTTTTAGCTTTACAGCAAAACTGAGAGGGAAATACAGAGATTTTCCTCTACCTCCCCTCCCTTACACATTCATAGCCTCCCTCATTATCAGCATCCCTCACCAGAGTGGTATATTTGTTACAACTGATTAACCCACCTTGACAAATCATAGTCATTCAAAGTCCATAGTTCACCTTAGGATTCACTCTTTGTGTGGTACATTGATTTCCTATTTTCTTAATGATTTCCTGTTTTCAATTTCATTGATTTCTTCACTAATTCTTATTCTTTATTTTCTTCTGCTTGCTTTAGATTTAATTTGCTGTTCTTTTTCTAGTTTCCTAAGGCAGAAACTCAGCTTATTGATTTTCAGTCTTTCTTTTTTTTCTAATATATATGCCTCAATGCTGTAAATTTCCCTCTAAGCATTAATTTTGCTGCATCTCACAAATTTTGATAAATTGCATTTTCATTTTTATTTAGTTCAAAATACTTTAAATTTTTTTGAGGTTTCTTTTTTGACCACTGTGTTATTTATTATAAATGTGTTATTTAATCATGTTTTTGTATTTCATAGTTATCTTTCTGTTCTGTTTAATTCCATTGTGATCTGAGAACAGACATTGTATAATTTCCATTTTTGTAGATTTGTTAAGGTGTATTTAATGGCCCAGAGTGTAGTTTATCTTGGTGGATGTTCCATGTGAGTTTGAGAAGAATGTGTATTCTGCTGTTGTTGGTTGATGGAGTTTATAGATGTCCATCCTATCCAGTTCATTGATATGCCCTTACTGATTTTCTGCCATATGGATCTATACATTTCTGAGAGGAGTGTGTTGAAGCCTCCAACTATGATAGCAGATTCATCTGGTTCTCCTTTCAGTTCTGTCATATTTTTTTGCCTCACATGGTTTGATGCTCTGTCGTTAGACATATACATGTTAAGGATTGTTCTGTCTTCTTGGAGAATTGACCCTTTTATTATTATGTAATACTCTTTTTTATCTCTAATGTTCTTTGCTTTAGAGTCTTACCTGTCTGAAATTAATGTAACTACTCCTGCTTTCTTTTGATTAATGTTAGCATGGTATGTTTTTCTCCATCAATTTACTTTTAATCTGTATGTGTCTTTATATTTAAAGTGGGTTTATTATAGACAACATAAAGTGGAGTATTTTTAAAAAATTAACTGTGGCAATCTCTGTCCTTTTTTTTCCTTTCTTTTCTTCATTATACATTAAGTTCTGGGGTACGTGTGCAGAACATGCAGGTTTGTTACATAGTTATACATGTGCCACAGTGGTTTGCTGCACCCATTAACCCGTCATCTACATTAGGTATTTCTCCTAATGCTATCCCCCCGCCAGCCCCCAAACCCTGACAGGCCCTGGTGTGTGATATTCCCCTCCCTGTGTCCATGTGTTCTCAGTGTTCGACTCCCACTTATGAGTGAGAATATACAGTGTTTGGTTTTCTGTTCTTGTATTAGTTTGCTGAGAATGATGGTTTCCAGCTTCATCCATGTCCCTGCAAAGGACATGAACTCATTTATGTCTGCATAGTATTCCATGGTATATATGTGTCACATTTCCTTTATCCAGTCTATCATTGATGGGCATGTGGGTTGGTTCCAAGTCTTTGCTATTGTGAACAGTGCTACAGTAAACATATGTGTGCATGTGTCTTTATAGTAGAATTATTTATAATCCTTTGAGTATATACCCAGTAATGGGATTGCTGGGTCAAATGGTGTTTCTGGTTCTAGATCCTTGAGGAACCGCCACACCGTATCCACAATGATTGAACTAATTTACACTCGCACCAACAGTGTAAAAGCATTCCTTGGCCAGGCGCGGTGACTCACGCCTGTAATCCCAGCACTTTGGGAGGCCGAGGCGGGTGGATTGTGAGGTGAAGAGATGGAGACCATCCTGGCCAACATGGTGAAACCCCATAGTCTCTAGTAAAGATACAAAAAATTAGCCAGCCATGGTGGCGGGTGCCTGTAGTCCAACCTACTCAGGAGGCTGAGGCAGGAGAATCACTTGAACTAGGGAGGTGGAGGTTGCAGTGAGCCAAGATTGCACCACTGCACTCCAGCCTGTCAACAGAGTGAGACTCCAGTTATTTCCTGACTTTTTAATGATCGCAATTCTAACTGGCATGAGATGGTATCTCATTGTGGTTTTGATTTGCATTTCTCTAAAGACCAGTAATGATGGGTTTTTTTCATGTTTGTTGGGCACATAAATGTCTTCTTTTGAGAAGTGTCTGTTCATATCCTTCACCCACTTTTTGATGGGGTGGTTTTTTTCTTGTAAAGATGTTTAAGTTCTTTGTAGATTCTGGATATTAGCCCTTTGTCAGATGGATAGATTGCAAAAATTTTCTCCCATTCTGTAGGTTACCTATTCACTCTAATGATAGTTTCTTTTGCTGTGCAGAAGCTCTTTAGTTTAATTAGATCCCATTTGTCAATTTTGGCTTTCATTGCCATTGCTTTTGGTGTTTTAGTCATGAAGTCTTTGCCCATGCCTATGTCCTGAATGGTTTTGCCTAGGTTTTCTTCTAGGGTTTTTATGGTTTGGGGTTTTACATTTAAGTCTTTAATCCATTTTGAGTTAAGTTTTGTATAAGGTGTAAGGAAGGGACCCAGTTTCTGTTTTCTGCATATGGCTAGTCAGTTTCTCCAACATCATTTATTAAATAGGGAATCGTTTCCCCATTGCTTGTTTTTGTCAGGTTTGTCAAAGATCAGATGGTTGTAGATGCATGGCATTATTTCTGAGGCCTCTGTTCTGTTCCATTGGTCTATATATCTGTTTTGGTACCAGTACCATGCTGTTTTGGTTACTGTAGCCTTATAGTATAGTTTGAAGACAGGTAGAGTGATGCCTCCAGTTTTGTTCTTTTTGCTTAGGGACAATCTCTGCCTTTTAATTAGTGTGTTTAGACCACTGATGTTTGAAATGATTATTGATATAGTTGAATTAATATCTACCATATTTGTTACTATTTTCTATTTGTTGCCTTTGTTATTTTTTTCTATTTATGTCTTCCATTCTTTTTCTGACTTTTGTAATTTTAACTGAGCATTTTGTGTGATTCCATTTTCTCTTCTTTCTTAGTATATATATATATATATATATACACACTAAGCTATATTTCTTTTTTTAAACTTTTTAAAATGATTGTCCTAGAGCTTTACAATATATATATATTCACAAGTAATCCAATTTCACTTTCAAACAACACTGTATTGCTTTATGGTTAGCACCAGTACTTTATAATAACAAAATAATTCTAATTCTTTACTTCTGTCAATTATATCATTGCTGTCATTTATTTTGCTTATATATGCATATATATGATATATACATAAGTGTGTGTAATAATACTATTATTTTGAATAAGCTGTTATTTGTTAGATCAATTAAGTCCAAGAATATTAAAGTTTCTATTTTACCTTCCCTATTCCTTCTTTGATCCTCTTCCTTTCTTAACCTAAATCCAAGTTTCTGGCCTAAATTATTTTCCTTCACTCTAAAGAACTCTTTTAACATTTCCCATAAGGCAAATTGCAGGAAATTCCTACTGGCAACAAATTCCTTCAGTCTTATTTGTCTGAGAACGTACTTATTTCTCCTTCACAGTTAAACAATAATTTGACAAGGTACAGAATTCTAAGTTGGCTTTTTTTTTTTCCTTTCAGCACTTTACATATTTTACTCTACTCTCTCCTTGCTTACATTGTTTCTGAGGAAAAGCTGGATGCCATTTTTATAATCATTGGCTCTCTGTAGGTAAGTTGTTTATTTTCTCTGGCTTCTTTCAGGATTTTTTCCTTACTTTTTTTTAATTTAATTTTTTTTTTTTGCATATATCCTGCTTGGTGTTTGCTGACCTTCCTGGATCTGTGGTTTGATCTCTGACACTAAATTGGGGAGATTCTCAGTCAATATTTTTAAACACATTTCTTCTGTTCCTATCTCTTTTTCTTTTCCTTCTGATATTACCGTTACATGTATGTTACACCTTTTGGAGTAGTCCCATAGTCCTTGGATATTCTGTGCTGTTTTTTTCAGTCTTTATCTTTGCTTTTCACTTTTGAAAGTTTCTACTGATATATCCTCAAGCTGAGATGCTTTCCTCAGCTATGTCCAGTATACCAGTAATCCCATCAAAGGAATTCTTCACTTCTTTTAGAGTGCTTTTGATCTTTACATTTTTTGTGTGTGTTCTTTCTTAGGATTTTCATCTCTTTGCTTACACTGCCCAACTGTTCTTGCATGCTGTCTACTTTATCCATTAGAGTTCTTAGTATATTAATTATATTTGCTTTAAATTCCTTCTTCTAATAATTCCAATATCTCTGCCATGTCTGGTTCTGATGCTTCTCCTATCTCTTCACATTCTGCTCTTTGATTCTTGGTATATCTTTTAAGTTTTGTTCACAGTCAGACATCACATACTGGATCAAAAGGAACTGTTGTAAATAGGCCTTTACAATATAATGGAAAGGGGTGATGTAATGAAAGAGGGAAAGCATCAGTACTATGACTAGATTTCAGTCTTTTACTGAGCTTATACCTCTGGACTGTGAACTTCACAGATGTTTCTCAGTTTCCTTTTTCTCCCTTAGGTGGGGCAGAATGGCTAGAATAGGTTGGAGTTGGGCATTTACCTTCTTCCAAGTGGAATGCTAGAGGTGACTCGAGTTGGGTATTTCCTTCCCCATGGATCATTAAGGCCCTGTTAATACTCCAGCAGGTTAGACTCTGGTTAACTAATTTTCCTGAGGGCAGAACTTGTTAAGAAGAACAGAGTGCTCTGCCATATTTTAAATCCTTCTTTTGCCAGAAGCATGAGGCGATTTTTTTTCCTGACGTTTACTATGAGGACCCGATCGAGTCTGGAGGTAGAACTCATGAAAATGTGGAGGCCTCTCCAAGACTTGGACCCCTAGAGATTTAAGTCTCATCTTTGTCTGCCCTGGGATTCCAGCAATTTGTTAACTACAGTTCAGGTTTTCCTCACCCAGTACTGGTTCCCCTGCAGTTTCCACTTGTGAGTCTCTGCTCCAATTAAACTGTGACTCCCTATGTTTGCCTCTCTGTCTGTCCAACCTTGCGGCCAGCAGTTACCTCTGTGTCTTTTCCTCTCTCTGGATCCAAGAAGAGTTGTTGATTTGTTTCCCCTCTGTTCAGCTTTTTAATTGTTGTTAGAGTGGAGTGGCAATTTCCAAGCTCCTTCCATGTGGAACCAGCAACCAGAAATCCAGGTTTTCATTATTCTAAAATAAAACTTTTTTTGCAGCATGCTTCCCTCTTGAGTTATCACTTACTACCCTCCCTCCACTTTCTTTTTCTATTCTTTGCCAACTTTTTGAGAAAAGAATTCATATTCGTTGCCTCTACTTTTTCATTGCCTTCCCTTCTTGCTAACATGAGATCCCTTCTATGATTTCCCAATGATCAAATGCAATAAATTTCACAATCAATTTAAGGATGACTCTTTGTAGCATATGACTTGCCATTCTTTTCTTGGCAGCTATGAAACTGTATGTCTCTTTTACTCATTCATTCATTAATTCATTCACTTCACAAGTATATAGGTTACCGAGGTTGTGTTAGCCACCATCTTAGGCACTAAAGGTATAAAATGAACAATTTAGATGTGCTTTCTATCTTTCTAAAGCCTGAATTTAGTTGTGCTCCTATTTCTCTGACTTCTTTTAGCTGTCTTCACTGGAGCCTCTTTTCCTGCCAATATGTTTAATGTAGGCATCTCCTAAAGTCCTGTCATTTCTCTTTTCCTACCACATATGTGGGCAAAGACATGCACACAAACTGCACACATGCACACACACATATACCTTCAAGATGTTGAACAGAAACATGACTTTAGATCCCATAGACATTTGTTGAAAATGTGAATTTATGATTTTCCTAATACTGGATATAACTATAGCACTTGTACTACTCTTATTCTTACTAAAAATGAGGACTATTCTATGATCTATGAATGAAATAGAGAGGGTTTTGCTTTGTTTCCTGTGATAAATAGGTATGTGTTGAGTGAGTGAAAGGCAGAAGTGGATTTCAGAGGACTGTACCATTTATATGAAAAATAACTTAAGCAATTAGCAAATAATTATTGAGAACAGTTCAGTTTCCTGTTAAGAAGTGCTTAAAAGTGTGGCAAATTATAATTTTATCATAGAATTTTTCTCCAAAAGCATATCACAAGATAAGCAAAAAGAATTTGTTTGTTTGTTTTTAATCTCCTATAGCCACCAAAGAAGGAAAGGAGCATGTCCTCAGCTTGAAGTTCTCAAGCATTCAAACCACTATGGGAGCTTTTAAGAATAATATTTGGGCCTAGCGTAGTGGCTCACGCCTGCAATCCCAGCAGTTTGGGAGGCCGAGGCAGGTGGATCACCTGCCTGGTTCGAGACCAGCCTGGCCAACATGGCGAAACCCTGTGTCTAATAAAAATACAAAAATTAGCCAGGCTTGGTGGTGAGTGCCTGTAACCCCAGCTACTTAAGAGGCTGAGGCAGGAGAATTGCTTGAACCCTGGAGGCGGAGGTTGCAGTGAGCCGAGATCACACCCCTGCACTCCAGCCTGAGTGACAGAGTGAGACTCGGTCTCAATAAATAAATACATACATACATACATAAAATAATAATATTAATAATAATATTTTGGTTTCTTTCCATCAGAGATTCTGATTCAATTTGTCTGGGGTACAACCTGTACATCAAATCTTTAAGCTTCAGGAATTTTTAAAGCTGCAAAGGTGCATCCAAAGTTAAAATCCATTGACCTAAGCCAAAATTTCAAAACCTGGTTACTTAGAGGGGAAACAATTCTGTAGAGTAGTAAGGAAGAGTAATAGGGCTGCCTTCTTCACCTCACTCCAGATCCTAGAGAATAAACTTCTGAAATGGCTAAATATAATTCTGCCCAATATTGCCTCATCTACAAAAAAAATGAGTAAGCAGTTTCGTTTATTTTTTCCTTCTGATCAATAATTAGCATGAACTGCGACTGGAGAGAAATAGGTGATACAAAATGAATGGTAAAGCTGCTTCTCTTATGGGAAGGAGGACTCTAGGCTATACATCAATTCAAAGAGTGATCCAAAACTTGAGGGTCTTTCCCCACCAGAATAGTATACCATCTGGCTGGGCGCGTATACTATATACCTGCAATCCCAGCAGTTTGGGAGGCTGAGGTGGGAGGATCACGAGGTCAGGAGATCGAGACCATCCTGGCTAACACGGTGAAACCCTGTCTCTACTAAAAAATACAAAAAATTAGCCAGGTGTGGCGGCGGGCACCTGTAGCCCCAGCTACTCAGGAGGCTGAGGCAGGAATAGTATACCATCCTTCACCCCAACCAGAACATATAATAAAATCTCAGAAGAGATAGAAAAAAATGAGCAAGGTGAAACAAAATGGCATGACAACTATGCAAAAATACTATAGCACAGCATGAAATCATGCGTTGCATGCAAAAGAGAGAGACAAACCTAAATGCAAATATAACCTAATGGAACAGGAAGTAATTCTTTATAAACTCTGCCTTCTATAGAGCAAATTAAGTAATGAAACAAGTGTTCAAAGATGACATTACATATGAAATGAAAAGAGAGGTTTCATACATAAGAAGATAAAACGAGGACCCAAAGCAATCAAATAAATTAAACATAAAAATTTAATCTGAGGATTGAAAAATCATCCTATGTCTTGGTAGATTTAATACTTAGCATCAAGACTTACCTTTATTAAGCTGTTAAACTTCAAGTGTTCCAGTATAATGTGAGCTTCATGATGGCAGGGAGTATTTTGTTTGTTTGTTTGTTTGTTTTTGTTATTGTTGTTGCTGTATCATCAGTGCCTAAAACTGTGTCTGGCAAATTGTAGGTACTTAGTAAATATTCGTTGCATGCATAAAAGGATGAGGAACTTCAGATTTCTCTGCAGCCAGAGGAAAACACATTAATGGAAGTTTTGCAAGTAAAAGTGATTCCAGAATTATACCCAGCCAAAATGGTATTCTGAAATAAAGGCAACAAACGGATATTATCAAATGTTATACAATTTGGGGGAACACAGCATTATTGAAAAAAGATCTTGAAATATAAAGCTAGCCAGCTAAGAGATGAATCAAAGAATTCATGAATATGGAAACCATAATAAAAAGACTTGTGGGTAAGCAATGAATCAACTTAAGTATAAAACCAATATAAAATATTTCAGGTATTATGGTAACAGGAGAAGATGCAAAAATAGCAAAATATTAACAATGTAAAGGTAAAAAAGAACTAAAAACTTTTTGAGAAATCAGAGGAGTAGAGAGGGAAAGAAGATTTAGTCTTCTTTAAAGCATAGCATCAATGGATATTGAATAAAATGGATAATTATATGTTTAAAAAATGACAGATTTTATTAATATTTCATACTCTCTTTTTTAAAACCCTCATTTCCCACATAAAACCTTAAAGAGCTGTTTTGGAAAATAATATCTTTTGAGGAGAAATATTTTATCTGAATGTGACATTCCTTCAATTTACTTGTTTTCTTTTAAAAAAATTCCAAGAAAATATGATTTAATTTTTTTTTTTTTGAGATGGAGTCACCCAGGCTGGAGTGCAGTGGTGTGATCTGGGCTCACTGCAACTTCTGCCTCCCAGGTTCAAGCAATTTTCCTACCTCAGCCTCCCGAGTAGCTGGGACTACAGGCTCCTGCCACCACGCCCAGCTAAGTTTTTATTTTTAGTAGAGACGGGGTTTCGCCACATTGGCCAGGCTTGTCTCGAACTCCTGACCTTGTGATCCACCCACCTCAGCCTCCCAAAGTGCTGACAGGCATGAGGCACTACACCTGGCCCATTTAATTTTTAAGTAATTTCTCATCCATCCATCCATCCATCCATCCATCCATCCATCCATCCATTCATCCATCAATACATACATGTGTTAGTCCATCTATCTGTAGTTATATAGAAAATATCCTGAATTATCTTCTCCTAATATTTATAATAATAATTTCTGGGTAGTGGAGTTTAAAGTGATCTTAAAGCTTTTAGTCTCTGGATTGTTTGATCTCTTATACTTAGCATGTATCATCTTTTTAAAAGAATAGAGTTATTTTTCTATAGAATGAAGAAAGAAAAATAAAGTGAATCTGCTAAGATGTTAACCATAATTAATGTTGGGTATGGAAATCTCTTATTTTCATTTTCTTATTGTACTTAACATTTTTTGTTTCTAAAAAGTGTTAGTGAAAGATATTTTTAAAAGTCTTTACAAACTTGTTTAGTAAACAAAAGCAGTTACAAATGAGCACATTATGTAAGTTTCACACTTCAGAAGGAAATTTAAAATGAATTTTTCCCTAGGTTCCTTAATTTTAGTAATGGAGAGTTTGATCATCAAATGGATAAGAAGTTTAGTGAGAATAATCATAAGATTGCATTTGGGAACTGAAGGGAAAGGGAAAAAGATAATGATCATTTCAAGAATGCCTACTGTGTACTCGGCACTGGACTAAGTCCTTTATTATCTCCTGTAGTCTTCATAAAAAACCCAGGAGATGGGCACTATTATTATTCCTGCTTTTAGAAATGAGGAGTCTGAGGTTTTGTGACAGTAAATCACTTGCCAGGATTGTGTGAGGCAGGATTCTAACCCAAATTGTATAACTGCAAAGCCCATTACATTCATTCTCTCATTTAATCCTCATAATCTTTGGAGAATTTTCCCCCTTTAGATCAGGAAACGGAAATGTTAAAAGGTAAAATAATTTCCCCAAATCACATGACAGAGCCACCACTTATGTGCTTTCCAGGGAGAGAGAGTGTGCGCGTGTGTGCGTATGTGGTGTATGTGTGTACAATCGTATATATGCTACTGCAGAAACAGAAATAAACTTTTACAGAGATTTAATTATTACTTTGATATGTTTATATCGATTTTTCTTCCTTCCTCACCCTTTCTTGGAAAATATGCTACACAGAGAAATCATGATTCCTAAGACTTTCCTTAACAACCCAATTGTATGACCTAGTAAACATGCCCAAGGCAATTTTCTTTCAAGATCAGAGCTGGCTTTGTGGTTACAGAGCTTGTGGTTCTAGCTGTGCTCCAGAAATGGAAGAAACTAGAGAAGGGCAGAGAGTGTGAGGTTCTCACAGCATAACTAAACATTTCTATACTTAGTTCTTCAGCCTAGAAATATTTTTTGTCCTGAGGAAAATAAACAAACAAACAAAACTTAATAAACTGTTTTTTTCTACCTGTTCAGATACTTCATTACTCTTCCTTTGTTTTCTTTCTTTCTTTTTTTTTAAGGCATATTCATACATATACAATTTTAAGATTTAGAATTAAAAGTTTCTACTGAAAGATGGACAGATCGGGAAATGTTTTACAGTATAATTCTATGAAGCAGTAGCCAAGTGCTATGTTTGTGAATTAGAAAACTGAAATTGCCTTGAAGAGGCAATTGCTTTGAGATGGGTTCTGTGAAAATAAAAGAAGTTTGATACGTGTACAGACTATACTACAGTGAATTTGCTTCAGCAATGAGCAAATAAATGAATATAGGTTTTATTTTGTGAATGAGATAGACATAGTGATTAGTAATTTGTGTTCTGATTTATCCTACTGTGTAATAAACCCACATTCTGAGGGAATGGGTCATGGAAAGAAACTCCTATCATTATTTGAATTTGTTCTTTAGTTTCTTGTAGAGAATGACATGCCTTCCAAGAATCATAAATCAGAAAAAATAAATCAGAGATGCTTCTCTGAAATTTTAAAACTAAAAGACTTAAAACAAATTCTTCTGCAGGCAAAATAAGATTATCCAGTAATGGATCCAGCATTCAAGTAATCCCAAATTGCGGATTATCTAAAAAGCAATTTATATTTTGTCTAGAAATATGTTAATTTTTTTATAATACCAGTAAAGTTTCTTTGCTAATTGTCCTATGTTTAGATTAATGTTAAAATGGATCCGATTTCCTACAATAGTGAATGTTGACTGCCTGATTCAGAGAGGCAACTGATCTAGGATTATAGCTTTGCAAATAGATTCTTTTCTGGGTAGCAATTAACCTTGAATCTGTTCACCTCATTACTTTCATACCTAGAAGTAGGTTGGGCTAACAACAGCATTTTATGAAATGATCATTCTATGAAGAGACATTTTATAGTTGATTTAAAGTATGAATTCTGAAAATGGCTTTATTCCAAAACAATCAAGAAAAATACCTGCTGGGGAGGAACAAATGACTAGTCCATAAAAATATTTTTAATGTCCACAAGCATATTTATATCATTTTTTTCAGTCACTGTACATTTTAGGCATTTTCATGTACAATATTGCTATCCAATAACTCTTGACTACCTAGCATTTTATTTATACCGGAAAGTTATTTTGCCTTAACAATACAAATTTAAAATCACCTAAATTTATGAATTTGCTCCTGGTACTTTCCTTCTGAGGCCCATTAATCCAAATCAGGGAACCTCTGTTCTTAGAGATCTTAGTTTGCTTTCTGGCTCCATACCCTATGTCTTAACTGTGTAAACATGGGCAAATTACTTAACTGCTCTGTACTTCAATTTAGACATATTTAATACCTCAAGGGTTTGTTGACTTGGTATATATGAGATGAATGTAAGTACAAGCATGTTGTGTAATGCAAAGCACTACACAAAAAATGGTATTATTATGATCTTCTGTTTAATGTGGACATGAATGTCCTGGGACATTAGTTCTAGGTTGGGGGCCACGAGTTAATTCTGGAGTTCCTTGACTCTCTAAGCCTTGGAACAGGCACAGGATCTCCTGAGAGAAGAAGTAGAGGAGGGGAGGAGGAGAAGAAGGGGAAGAAGGAATCCTTCCATCTTTCCCAAGCCATACAAAAAGACCTTACAAAACCAGAGTATGCAAATATGAGTGAAACAACAGGAAGTCACATCCCTGTAAATTAAACTTGCCAGGACATTTCTTTCCTATGTGAGCTTTCTTTCCTATTATTAAGGCACTGTAGGCTGTTTCTACAGCTCCAGTGATAAAACATGGCAACGTTAAATTACTGAATGGCACCATAACTCGAAGAACAGAGCAGGAAGTGGAGACTGATGAGAAAAGAAAATACTTGTATTTACACATGGAAATGCTTTAGTAATAAGCAAAAAAAAAAAAAGGAAAGAAATAAAATATACATGATTGTTTAATGGGGTTTTTAGCAAATTAAATTTGCAGACATGTGCTTAAGCTGTGGCATAGCTTAAGGGCTTGCCTTGTCAGGCTGGGTGATCAGACAGAGCCTTTGTTTGCACACTGTGTGTGGCAGGGAAGGGAGAGAAATACACATTCATTTTCTGAGTATCATATGATTGCTGAATTAAAGTACCAATATATTTTCTTTTAAGTCTTTTGGTTGGAAAGTAATGTTAGGCATCATCCACACTGAATCCAAGGACAAGGTGAGAAAATAATGCTCTGTAGAAAGAAGACATCAAATGAAGACATATGCAATGTATCACAGACTGTGTTGCTATAGGCACACTGTTGCTCTGTAGGAGGATGTTAAGAGGAGTCAAGATAAAATTACAGCTGATACAGCATTTTTATGTTATCTTGACAAGAGCAACAGCAGGATTTAGCTTAACCAAATATTAACACTCTTCCAAAATGCTAATGAAATACAAGTACAGAAATTGGAGGATTCTGAATTTAAGTATTTTATTGGCAGACGCTTTATATGCATATCTTGTTTTGTGCTAGAACACAGAAATAGACACAGGATGTATTCACATTCCATGGATGGTCATAGTCAACTTGCTTCCCTTTAAGCCTCCAGCTTTATGTTGAGAAAGAAAGAAAGGGAGAGAGAGAGAAAAGAAAAGGGAGGGATGGAAGGAGAGAAGAAAGGAAGGAAGGGAGGAGAGAGAGGGAGGGAGAGAGGGAAAGAGGAAGGGGGACAAAAAGCAAGAAAACAAGCAAGAAAGAAGAAACTCATGTGCAAACAAGCATTGGCATACCAAACCTAGTATGTCCTGGCAAGTTTAATTTGACGGACTGATCTAAGATTGGGAGGCGGAAGAAGACTAGGTCTTTAAACACGTTGTTAAGAAATACCCTATGGTGGAGAAGTAACACACAGAAGCATTTTCAGTCCTTTCTGCAGTACATTGCGTATTTATAACTATTGTGGCTGCCTTTTCCTAAGGAAATAAATCCAATACAGATGAATATAGTATTAATAGCCTAATGGCCTAAAAAAGCATATGAGAGAGGGGCTCAGCATATTTAAATTTCAAAAATACACTTTTCCCAAACTGCAGATGGGTTGAGGAAAGTAATGCATAACAAGATAAGCTGATTTGATCAAATTGTCTTATGGAGTATTTTTCACATAGTCTGACACGTTTTGCATGCCTCTGATAGTTCTGTGCTTTTAAAGTCTATTTGCTTCTCTGCAAAATAAAGAGATTATACTTTGACTTTAGAGAAATAGTTTTATGTATCTGTCCATTGCAACTATGGTCTGGTATATTAAAAATATCCTATTTATTTTACAAATCTCTCAACCTGGTAGATTATACAATTATCTTTCAGCCCGTTTAATTACTTTCAGGAAAAAATATCATAAAGATTGATCATCTCACAGAGCATTCCTGATATCAGACCTCAAATCTGGAAGTGGAATAAATGAAGATAAGAGAATAATAGTGTTATATTATCTTTACTGTTGGAGTTTAGTGAGCTCATCCTTACCTATAGGCCTTGTGTAAGAAAAATCTATGCACAAGGATGACTGAGGAGTGGTTGCTACTCACTCAATTTACATGTTTTCTATGGAATATATTAAAGTAACTACATTTCCTTCAGATGTACACCATCACCTCAAATACAACAGGTCTAAGCAAACACCTTCTCTTCCCTATTATGCTATTCGCCCTTCTTTTCTCTCAGTTGCACAGCCATTCTATCAATAACCAGAGGTCTAAATTTTACTCCTACCTTTCTCTTAATTTCCACATTGAATCAGAATGGAATACTGCTTCTTCTCCTTTTGAAATCCCTCTCAAATATGCATCTCCTTCCCCATCGCACACACACTTTCTCAGCCAGGCCTATAACATCTCTTGCTTTGGTACTTAACAATTTCTAGCTGGTCTTCATACCCCCATTCTTTTAATATTTCAGCCATGCTACAAACTACATAAAGTAACATTACAGTTGCAGGTCAGATTCCCAGGAAATAGACTCTAAGATGCTGAGATATATATGCAGGAGGTTTATCAAGTGAGTGTTCACAGGCACAAATCTGAGGGAGCAAAGGAAGCAGGATAGGACAGATAGAAATGCAGAAGTGGGATGCAGCTTGCAACAGAGGCCTCAGCTAACCCCACAGGGAACTCTGAAGGGCTGGGACTTCAGAGATATCCACACTTGAGGCAAGAGGGTTGAGTTCTTGTAATCCCACATAGACCAGTTATTAGATGTGGACTTTCCTGTGAAAAGGGAGCATAACTTTGGACAAAGTAGTACCGTTTCACAGAGGGCAAGGTCTGGAGGGAGACACAGCTGTGAGTAATTAGCAGCAAATACTCCTGGCTACTGATATTGTATGTGCCTTGGTACTGAAAAAGAGCCTGGATGGTATACCAAAGAATCCACTAGAATTGACCTCTTGGGATGTACAGATCCTCTTGTTTCACATAGGACATCTGGGATGGTCCCCAGGACTGCAGTTCGTCTCTTTTCCTGGAAATTTGTAAGAGGAAGATTAGTAGGACGCAATACAATCTCTGCATCTACAGCTGTTGTGAAAGTCACACCTCATATCCCTCTACTACCAGCCTCTCAACAGGCCTATGTGGCTTAACTGGTGGGCTCATTCAGTCAGTCACTCATACCTGAGGGGTATGAGTGACTTGGTCACCACACCCTCCTTAGGCTATGGATGCAATATTTGTCCATTTACCATCAAAATTGAGCAGAGGAGTATCGCCCCAGTGGCCCACCAGTGGCCCTAAATAGAAATTGTCTTGGCCTGGAGAATGGCACTTTATCCTTGTAGTGTTATCATCTCTGTATACCCTCAGGTAGTGGCACTAGCTGAGGCCCTGTGGGTGGGAAAGGTAAACCCTACCTGGAATATGTGTCAATTCCAGTCAAGAAGAATTGCTGTTCTTTCCAGCATTGAGAGAATCTACTGAAATAAACTTGTGAAGTAGCTGGTTGCTAAGTGCTGCATTAGGACTCAGATTGGTCTTTGTTGCTGGCGCATGGGACCTTTGGCTATGGCAGTAGCTGAACCAGCAATTGGACCTATGAATTAACTTCTCTTTTTATAAAGCAATTGTGCTTGCACTTGTTTGTCCAGTGGCCAGAGGTTGGCTGACATCAAACACCAGGTCATTCTATCTACTTAGTTGTTAAATGCCTCTTTTGTGGATGGATGCCCTCTTGTGGACCTTAACATGGGATACAAAGATCTTCGCTCATCATGTTCTCTCCCATACATCTACCCACATGCCTCTTCTGCAGACTTGTATACAATCATCCAATCTATTTCCTCCAGACCTCTGATCAACTAGCCAAGTCAATTGTCACTGCTTTGAAATTATAACCTTGGTCCACTTCTCTTTTCATACAAAGTGACCAGTATACTGCTCAAAGATTCCCCTGCATCAGCTTACTTATCTCCTTGAATTGGCCCTCCATGAGTTCAATTGAAAATGTACTATTTATATCTTAAGATGGATTGATGCTGGAAGAGTACAACCTTGTGACATGGTGGGTCTGACAGAATGAAAAACTGTTCTACCCTCATAGTCATTTGATGTTTCATGATCAGATGCTCTCAAGGGTTCAGCAGCACATTTGGAGCTGTTTATTGATAATTTTGTGCTATCGATGGTATGGCTTTGAGCAAGAACCCTCAGATCTACTTGTGATTCTCCTATTGGTGCTTGCCAGAAACTCTACACAGTGTCTTTTCCCACCAGAGATACCATAGGGTCTGCTGGGTCATATGGCCCAAGTGGCAAGGCTATTTACACAGAGCTTGGACCTGCTATAGAACATATCCTTCATCTGAGCCACAGTGAAAGCTGGTATCCTTACAGGTTACACACTAAATCATCAGAGTACCATTCCCAAATGGGGCATAGGCTACCTCCAGGATTCAAAGAACCAGGTTTTGTGGTTCTTTTTTCGTAACAGGAAGCCAAGATGGAATAATTTGTCTTTTACTTTGACGGACTTGTCCTAAGCTCCTCAATGGTCCCTTAAACATTTCATCGATCTGGTATATCTTTGAATCTTTATAGGATTTATCTCCCATCCTATACAGTGCATGTTTCTTACCAAGGCTTCCAATGTACTTCCACTTATTAATCATCTTGTTAATTAATTATGACCATTTGACTACTATGATATTCTGCAGAATGTCTAGATGGTCCAGGTTCATTTGGACTGTATTAAGACAGAGAACAAGAGAGTGAACATACCCTGGGGTAAGACTGTAGTAACTTTATACTGGTGTCTTTCCCACATGATTGTGAACTGATTCTTATCTTCCTTTCAGATAGGGTTAAAAAATGTGTTAATCGGGTCAGTAGCCTTATACCATACTAAGACGGTGCTAATTAGTTTTAGCCATATCTGGCACAGCAGCTGTATTTGGACCTACTGCTTCATTTATTTTGCTTTAGTCTACTTTCATCCTGCAGGACCCATCTGGTTTTTGTAGGGCCCAGACTGGTAAATTAAATGAGGTCCTATGATGTGGGTCACTATCTCTATATCCTTTAGGTCTTTAAGCATGACAATCTTCTCTTTTGTTCCTCCCAGGATGCAATTTTATTTTTGGTTTACTCTCTTTCTTGGGTTACAAGTGAGGAGTTTCAGAGGTTTCCACTTAGCCTTTTTAGTATGATATTTCTTGCTCCACAAACCAAGGAACCAATATGGAGGAAATAACCAGGTGGGTCCATAGATCCAATGGATCCACTGTGAGCCAAACCTGAGCCAGAATTCTATTAGTTGGCCTCCATAAGCCCCACTCTAAAAAAATAAATTAAGGATGAATAATCAGGCCTTTAGCCTTCTGATTATTCATTCATGATTTATCTTGATGTTAAATATTTAACAATATTCTTGTTGACTGTGTATCTTGCCCCTGGGAGCGCCATGTTCTATTAGTCTAGTGATTCTCAATTTGTGATTTCTGAACTAGCAGCATTAGTATCACCAGAGAACTTATTTATTATTCATTATAGCAGGTCCCACCTCAGAACTACTAAATCAGCAAGGCGGTGGGTGGAATCTAGCAAGTTGTGTTTTTAAAAACCCTCCAGGTAATTCTGATGCATGCTCAAGTTTGAGAACAATGGTGTTAACTAATGCTTTAGCTCTCTTCAGATCCAGACCTTCCTGGCTGCTACCTTCACCTTGCTGCTTATTACCATGATTGCACTTATTTTGCTTTAAACAGGTAAGCACAACCACCTGGCTCGAGAATCTCAGGCTCACCATTGTTATCAGGGAGCCAGGTCCTGTAATAGCATCTCTTGTAGTCAGCTCAGGCCTGCAGGGGGTTGCCAGCAATAGGTAGTGATATTGCTCCCCTTCTCATCCACTCAGCTCATTGGTTATTGCTTTGGTAAATGGAGTGTTCTTCAGATCCTCCCATGGAACAGAGCCATATAGTAGGTGATATGATTTGGCTCTGTGTCCCCACCCAAATCTCATCCTGTAGCTCCCATAATTTTCACGTGTTGTGGAGGGACCCGGTGGGAGGTGATTGAATCATGGGGGCGGGTCTTTCCCATGCTGTTCTCATGATAGTGAATGGGTCTCAGAAGATCTGATGGTTTTAAAAATGGGAGTTTCTCTATAAAAGCTCTCTCTCTTCCTGCTGCCATGTAAGAAGTGTCTTTCACCTCTGTCATAATTGTGAGGCCTCCCCAGCCACACGGAACTCTGAGTCCAATAAACTTCTTCCTTTCATAAATTGCCCAGTCTCAGGTATGTCTTTGT
Organism: Macaca thibetana thibetana; assembly: GCF_024542745.1. NCBI lineage: Eukaryota > Metazoa > Chordata > Mammalia > Primates > Cercopithecidae > Macaca > Macaca thibetana. The sequence goes on from NC_065591.1 coordinate 102,552,823, forward strand.
CAGCAGCTGAAAAACAGAAAAATATAGTAGGTTTTCTGGCCTTTGATGTGGTATATATACCCTAGTCTGCCCATTTCTCTGAGACTTTTGATTCCTTCTTCTTCTGTCTACCACAGCAGTTGTGGCATTTTACTTCACTTGCTATGAGCCATTGCTTTCTCCAAGCTTCCAAATACTACCCTATCAGTGTGCCGGCATTATCTCCCAATCTTCCCGAATTAGGGCCCTAAGCTTGGTGTATCAGACTTGCTAAAGTCGAAGGTGGAGAATTCAACATCCTTTGAAGCTCTGCTACTCTGATTCTTAAGTTTGTTTTTGCTCTCTAGCCACAGGAGAGGAGAAGAGAGGAGATACCACAAGGATATCTTCTGGTTTTTGTGATTAGCCTTTAATTGATGATTCATTACTATAAGTGTCTTCCATCCAATTCCACATGGTGCTTATAATTACTACTTCCCCTGTACTTTCCAATGCTTGACAAGTTGTACCCACTAGTGCAGTCCCTTCCATTAGTATTTCACCCCAATTAACCACTGAAAGTTTAAATAATTGCAAGACTGCTGCATGCCTGGGGCCATCCATATCCCACCACAAGTGAACAAATGCTTTCATTTCTTTGGTTAAATACCTAGGGATGAAATTGTTATAATGTATTATAAGTATGTATCTAGCTTTATAAGAAAACTGCCAAACTATTATTCAAGTTGATTGTCCATATCTACATTCAACGATGAGGATTCTCATTGCTCTATATCCTCACCAACACCTGTTATTATTTTAAAAATAGCTATTTTAGAGGATGTGTAGTAGTATCATGTTGGGTTCAATTTGAATTTTTTTATGATTAATGATGTTTACTATCTTTTCATGTGCTGATAGTCATTTGTATTTGTCAGGATTCTTCAGAAGAAAACAGGACCAATAGAAAACAGAATATTTATTTATTTATTTATTATGAAGAATTGACTCATGCAATTATGGAGAGTGGAAAAAAGTCCCAAGATCTGTAGGACTGTCAGGCTGGGGACCCAAGAGAGCCAATAGTGTAGTTCCAGCCTGAAAACCAAAAGGCTCAAGACCCTGGCTCAACAGGAAGAGCCAATATTTCAGTTAGAGTTCAAAGGCAGGAAATAGCCAATGTCTCAGTTCAATGTGAGTCGGACAGGAGGAATTCTTTCTTACTTGGATAGGACTAACCCTTTTCTTCTATTCAGTTGATTGGATGAGGCCACCCACGTTAGGGAGGGGAACGTATTTTACTCAGTCTACTAGTTTTAATGGTTATCTCATCTAAAACACCCTCATAGAAATGTCTAGAATAACATTTGATCAATTATCTGGGCACCCTGTGACCCAGTCAACAAATAAAATTAGCCACCACACCATTTATATATCTCTTTTTTTTCCCCTGGAATATATCCTATTTTATCATTATTATGTTACCTATTACTGGATTCAATTTTCATTGAAATTCAGTGTTTCTCTCAATTATGATTATAGACAACAAAACAGTAACATTGGGTATATTCATGATATATTCAACAGTACAAGTTAGAGATATTTTCATATCATTACCATTATCTCGAATATTATGTATACTCACCACCACATTGATATTATTGATCCTCATTATTAAGTCCTATGCTTTATCATATTACTTAATGAATTTAGAAAATTATCTTTTATTATATCATTTTTTAGTTTAATAACTATATTGTACTACAATTTGTTGTTTCTTTTGTAATACTCTTTCATGCCTATAGAATCATTATCCTGTGATAGGGCTCTTAGGCTTAACCAGACTGCCAAGAGGGTTTATGACACCAAAGTTTAAGAATCCCGGGACTACAGCTAAAAATTTCAGAATCCTTAAATTAAAACATGTGGGACTAAATAGGATTACCCAGAGAGCATAGATAGAGAGGAATAGAGAGTGGAGGACAAAGTCCCAAATTTCTCTAACATTTAGAATCTGCTAGAAGAAGAGGACCTTGGCAAGTACAGTGCAAAGTGGAGTAGGAGGAAAACCAAGTGATAGTGGTATGAAAGAAGCTTAGGAAGAAAGACTCTGTAATCACAACAAATACTGCTGCTGGGTGTTCACAAAAGATGGATATGGAGAATACCGCACTGGCAAAGTTAGGTCACTGATGTGCTGTGGGATCGAAAACACAATCAGCGTACATTGGAAAGTGAATGAGAGGTGGGCAAGTCGAGACAGGAGTTTTCTTCAGAAGGGGATCTGAGAAACAGAGCGGGACCTTGAGATGTAGAGTCAAGGAAGCCAAGTTTGTTTTTTAAGATGGAAGACAGTAAGGGATGTTTGTATGTCAATGAGAATGATCCACTCAAAAGGCAGACATTTATGTAGGAGAGAAAAGGGTGCAGGTGCAAGGAAATTGGTAGGATTATTAAGCAGTGAGGTGGCTTTTTTTAATTGGATTTACATTTTTTATGAAGTATGAGGTGAGGTCTTTAGCTGGAGGAAGGAGGAGGGGTAGTTAGAGATTTGAGCAGGGAAGAGAAGATGTGAAATAGTTGGGAGAGTAGAAAGTTGAATTTCTTAGGGAGGCACAATAGGATTATTTTCAGCATAAATACTCCATTTGACTATAAAGCCTTCAGACGCTTGCTAAATAACTCTTATTAGGTATTAGGACTGTCTTCAACCACTGTTGTCAAGACAAATGTTATAATTTAGTTTTTTGTAGGCAGAATGCAGTCCTAGAATCTTTTCTAGTCTTCCCTGCAGTACAGGTCGTGTGGCTGTTTTGGGGAAAGCACAGGGAACAGAACTGCACTACCACTGATAACAAATAGCCCTCTTCTAAGCCTACCGAGTCCGATTCTACAGGCAAGAGTTTTGTCCTGTAGATTATTTTTCAGGTGCTTAGCATGTTTAGTTTTGCAAGTTTCCTCTAAACCACATTTCATCCCACCATCCTCCATGATTAACCTTTTAGCAGAAGTTTCCATTATCTGGCTATTTGACATCAGCCAATTTCAGGGTTTGAACTGTCACTTCCCATATATAAACTAAAATGTCATAAACACTGGTTTTTGACATCTCTAAGTTAACAAGAAGACAAGAGGATTCTCAAGCCAATTTTTAAAAAGATAATGCATCTTTCTTGTTTGGAGTGATCAAAAAGGAAATACTGGAAAAGCAAACGATGGCTTAATGAAGTTTTGGGAAAAGATGTCAGTCTGCTTGTAGTAGCAGTGTTATTATGTGGCTTTGATAGTTTCTGTTTTATCTTTGGAAAACAAAGTCCACCTAACAGCATGGCCTCTTGTAATGTTCTCTTAGGGCCCCACATACTTCCCATCCCTAGCGCCTCCTTCTGAAAGACAATCTCTTGGTGACAAGGGGCTTCAATTTAACGTCATGAGTAAGTTCTCAAAAATCTGTCACTCACCTAACATCTAGGGTTACCATTAGTGGAAGTTGGTGATAGGAGTTTGGGGAGTCTTTTCTGTTTCCTAAATTGTAAAATGTGCCTATATGTATGATCAAATGCTGTATGTAGAGAACACAATTTCTCTATCACACAGCCAGAATAAGGGTTGAAATGAACTTTAATGTTCATTGGTTTCTGGGTTTTGGTCTCACTGAGAACTAAATTTTTTAAAATGTTGGAATGCTAGAGGGTGGAGAACAGAAAAAGTTGCTAATTTTTAATTTTGCCAATTAAGAACGTTAAACCAAACTGAACAAAAGATCCCCACTCTCTAAATATTCATAGTTCTCTTTTCACTTTTTAAGAAGGGTAATTTAACACAGAAGTACATAATAACATAGTCTTAGAATAGTTTCCCAAGAAAGAATGCTTGAAAAACTTACCCCCTACCCTGCCTACAACACTCTCACACACTTGGGAACCATGGATCTAATCCAACCATGCAGCTAATGTTCTACAAGATTCCATCCCAATTGTCAGAGTTTATTTGTAAAAGCTTTTAAAAACAGAGACCATGCTATTTTTATAAATACTCCTGAAGATTATATTAGATCTTTTAGAGGACATATAACATTGTTCTTCATGATTATGTGACAAGTGCTGCTAGATTCTTTGGCTATAAAGATTCAAGATAGTTCCTGCCTTCAAAGAGTTCACAATCTAGTGACACAATGACATACATAATTATAATGCATGTGGTAAGAAGAAGTATAGAATTCAACACACTTAGAGTGCACTAGGGATTGGGGTGAGGGTGTCTGGATCAGTAGGGCTTTCTGGAAGTAACTCTTTAGCCAGGCTAAGTGTGGGCAGGTGGAGGTAGCACAGACATAAAGAATAGCATGTGCAAATAATCATCAACACTATTTGTGGTGCTTACTATGGGCCAGGCACTTTACATGCACGATCTCAACTGATCCTTAGAACAGTCCCAAGAAGTAAATATTAATGCCCATAAATTACTGAAGCTCAGAGAGCTTAAGTAACTACCCCCAAAGCCACTTAGCTAGTAAGGGGGAAGAGTGGGTTGCAGACAAGCCAGTGTGACTTGCCCAAAGCCGTTGCATTTAGTAGCGATGCTATATTGTTACAGCACAGTGTGTTAAGGTTTTAAGGACAGTATGAAAATTCCTAAGACTGTTAAGCTAAATTCACCTTTCTGTACTGGGCAGGTGGTCATCAGTATGAAAAAGCAGGACTCTGCATTAATTGCCATTAAAAGCATTTCACTCTTTCTACAGAGTGAAAATGAAATCTCAAAATGACATATTTTCCTTGTCTTCAACATCTGATGTAGGTTTTTTTTCCTTTACATTTTTTTTTATTGTGGCAAAATACACACAACATAAAATGTACCATCTTAGCCATTTTTAAGTGCACAATTTGTGGTATTAAGTACATTCATAACATTGTGCCACCATCAGCATCATCCATTGCTATAATTCTTTTCATCTTGCAAAACTGAAACTCTGTACTCATTAAATTAAATAGTAACTTCCCATTTCCCTCTCTCTTCAGCCCCTGACAACCACCTAGTATAATTTTAAAATAAAAAAAAATCTCTAAAAACAAACAAAAACTAACATAAAGGTGGCATAGTGAGATTATAATGAAAAAATGTTCATTTTTAACTTTTCCCTGTGGATGTCTGGGTAGTTTATTTTGTTATATTTGGATTTAGAGACTGATTCTAATTGTTTTATTTTATATACTTGCTTTCTCTTCTAGATTCAAGTTGGTAGTGTTGGTACTGGTGGTGGGGTGTGTGTGTGTGTGTGTGTGTGTGTGTGTGTGTGTGTGTTTGTTTGATCATCTGTCATCTATACATTGGTAAATGGGGTTGAAGAAATGCCCCAGGGAACTGCTCATTCCCTGTGCTGAGGTCCTTTGCCAAGAGAATCACACAAGCCTCAGGTTCTCAAAAAAGCCAATGCTCAAGCCGACTTTCAGAGGAATGTCTCAAGAATGCTGGCCTCCCTGCAGGCTTCCCAGGCTCTAATAAAGTGAGCTTCATTATCACCTTTCTTGAGGGCAGAGTGACCCCTTATATCCTCTTTGTGTCCCTGGAGGCACCTTGCACAATACCTGGCCTATGCTAGATGTTCAGATGCATGCTTATTAAATCAAAATGAATTAAACACAGACTAGGACTATAACTATTACTGCTTTGGAAAAGCATGGTCACTCTCTCTGACTTATTTTGTGATTATGTTATTGTGATAATGACAAAAAGTCTTTAACACAAGAGGATTTGTGTACTTCTTCTTTTTTTTTTTAATTTTACTTTAAGTTCTGGGATACATTTGCTGAATGTGCAGGTTTGTTACATAGGTATACATGTGTCATGGTGGTTTGCTGCACCTATCAACCCGTCATCTAGGTTTTAAGCCCCCTATGCATTAGGTATTTGTCCTAATGCTTTCCCTCCCCTTTCCCTCACCCCCGACAGCCCCTGGTGTGTGATGTTCCCCTGCCTGTGTACATGTGTTCTCATTGTTCAGCCCCCACTTAAGAGTGAGAACATGCAATGTTTGGTTTTCTGTTCCTGCATTCATTTGCTGAGGATGATGGTTTCCAGCTTCATCCATGTCCCTGCAAAGGACAAGAACTCATTCTTTTTTATGGCTGCATAGTGTTCCATGGTGTATATGTGCCACATTTTCTTTATCCAGTCTATCATTGATTGGCATTTGGGTTGGTTCCAAGTCTTTGCTATTGTGAATAGTGCTGCAGTAAACATACGTGTGCATATGTCTTTATAGTAGAATGATTTATAATCCTTTGTGTATATATCCAGTAATGGGATTGCTGGGTCATATGGTATTTCTCGTTCTAGATCCTTGAGGAATTGCCACACTGTCTTCCACAATGGTTGGACTAATTTACACTCCCACCAACACTGTAAAAGTGTTTCTATTTCTCCACATCCTCACCAGCATCTGTTGTTTCCAGACTTTTTAATGATTGCCATTCTAACTAGCCTGAGATGGTATCTCATTGTGTTTTAAAAACACCAAGAAGAGAACAAGTGAAATTGCATTTCTCTCTAGCCATATGTAGTCTTAGATGAAGAATAGTAACAAGGAGAAGGCCAATGGTGATAGAGTTTAAATAGGTAGGTAGAGAAGATGAAAAAATAAAGGGAATCAGTAAGGTTAGAAAAGTTGCTATAAGAGCTTATCCTCTAACTGTTCTTATCCATATCATGATAAATATGTTGAATGGGCAGGGCTAAGAGCTGAGCTCTGAAGCTAGCCCCTAGAGACCTCCTTCCAAGATGAGGATCCATTAATCAGCCTCTTCTGAATATGATTATTTAACTGGTTTACTATGGACTTCCTTAATCTTATCCTCAAGGTTACAAGAGATCTCATAAAATCAGCAGTTGTCATCCAGATTCACCATAGTTGATGACACCGTTGACCACAATTTTCTTTTAAAAAATGTAATAGACATATTAGGAACCTTTACCCAATAATTAGAGTCCATGTGGTCAATTCCTGTGATTCGTGATAGTTATACTCTATAAAGTCCCCATGAATACCGCCTTGGCAAATATTGAATTATTGGTCCTGGGGAAATATAAGGTTAAGTTCCTGCAAACCTCTGACCATAATATTTTTATCACTCAATTCATATGTCACTTTGTTTTATGTGTATTTCTGTTTAAAGGCACCTTATTTAATATATATTATTGATTCATTGACATTGAGCAAGGTCAATGGCACTATACCTTATGCCTGGAGGAAGCTTATCTATCTAACATGTATTTTCTGTGTAAGGCACATCTCGTAGCCTTCTTGCAGTTAAGGACACTAGACAGCACTTTATCGTTGTTCTTGGAAGCCATTATAAATAACAAAATCACCAAGAAAAAGCACAATAATGCATGCAAAAATCGTGACACTGACTAGGTTGTGAAAAGGACATTTGTTTATAGTATAAGAGCTAAAACAAGAAGATGGGATGTCACCTTGTTTGACCTCGGCTGAGAACATGAGCATTGAACAACTAGATTTTTTACTGCTCTGTGCATGTCCTCAAATGACCGTGAATGCACCGTGAGTGTTGACTTTGGGATCACAAATTGTAGTAAGTGAATTCACAAATATGGAATCTGTGAATAGTGATCAACTATGTTCTTAAGCACACATGGAGCATTTACAAATATTGACTTCATTCTAGGTAAAAAAACAAAAAACAAACGAAAAAAAAACACCTCAGCTATCAAAGGACCAGTATTACACAGATTACATTGTGTGTCTACAGCCTAATTAAAGTAAAAACTAACCTTCTGTCCCCTAAAAAAACTCATTAGAACTAAATAATAATAGTACTAGTGTAATTCAAAATGTGTGGGATATAGTTAAAGCAGTAAAGAGAATTAAAAATATATATATATTTTAACATTTATTGTAGGTTCAGGAGTACATGTGCAGGTTTGTTACATAGGTAAACTCATGATTTGAGAGTTTAATGTACAGATTACTTCATAACCCAGGTACTAAGCATAGTACCCAATATTTTTTTTACCTGAACCTTTCCCTCCTTCCACCCTACTCCCTCAAGTAGGCCCAGTGTCTGTTGTTTCCCTCTTTCTGTCTATATGTTCTCATTATTTAGCTCCCACTTATAAGTGAGAACATGTGGTTTTTGATTTTCTGTTCCTGCATTAGTTTGCTAGGGATAATAGCCTGTCATTCCATCCATGTTCCTGTAGAGGACACAATCTTATTCTTTATTTACGACTGCATAGTATTCCATGGTGTATATGTACTACATTTTTTTCTATATTTCATTAGTTTTGGGGGGAACAGGTAGTTTTTGATTACATGGATAAGTTATTATTTTTTTTTCTTTGAGACAGAGTTTCACTTTTGTTGCCCAGGCTGGAGTGCAATGGCACAGTCTTGGCTCATTGCAACCTCTGCCTCCCAGGTTCAAGTGATTCTCCTGCCTCAGCCTCCCAAGTAACTGGGATTACAGGTGCCTGCCACCATGCCCGACTAATTTTTTTTTTTTTTTTTTTTTTTTTTTTTGTATTTTTAGTAGAGATAGCGTTTCATCATGTTGACCAGGCTGGTCTTGAACTCTTGACCTCAAGTGATCTGCCTGCCTCAGCCTCCCAAAGTGCTGGGATTACAGGTGTGAGCCACTGCACCCGGCCAGGTAAGTTCTTTAGTGGTAATTTCCAAGATTTTGGTGCACCCATCACCTGAGCAGTGTACACTGTACTCCATGCGTAGTCTTGTATCCCACACCATCCTGTCTTCCCCAATGACTCTCCAGAGTCCATTATATCATTCTTATGCCTTTGTGTCCTCATAGCTTAGCTCCCACTTATGAGATCATATGATATTTGGTTTTCCTTTCCTGAGTTACTTCATTTAGAATATTGGTCTCCAACTATATCCAGGTTGCTGCAAATGCCATTATTTCATTCCTTTTTATGGCTGAGTAGTATTCTATGGTGTATATATATCACATTTTCTTTTTCCATTTGTTGGTTGATGGACGTTTAGGCTGGTTCCATATTTTTGCAATTGTGAATTGTGCTGCTATAAACATGTATGTGCAAATGTCTTTTTCATATAATGACTTATTTTCCTCTGGGTAGATACCCAGTAGTGGGATTGCTGGAAAAAATGGTAGCTCTACTTTTAGTTCTTTAAGGAATCTCCATACTGTTTTCCACTGTGGTTTTACTAGTTTATATTCCCACCAGCAGTGTAAAAGTGTTCCCTTTGTACTACATCCATGCCAACATCTATTATTTTCTGATTTTTAAATTATGGCCATTCTTGCAGGAGTAAGATGGTATCGCATTGTAGTTTTGATTCATATTCAATTAGTGATGTTGAGGATTTTTTCATATGTTTCTTGGCCATTTGTATATCTTCTTTGAGAATTGTCTATTTATGTCCTTTGCCCACTTTTTGATGGGATTATTTGGTTTTCTCTTGCTGATTTGAGTTCCTTATAGATTCTGGATATTAGTCCTTTGTTGGATGGATAGTTTGTGAATATTTTCTCCCATTCTTTGGGTTGTCTGTTTACTCTGCTGATTATTTCTTTTGCTGTGCAAAATCTTTTTAGTTTAATTAAATCCTATCTATTTATCTTTGTTTCTGTTGCGTTTGCTTTTGGGTTCTTCGTCATGAACTCTTTGCCTAAGTCAACATCTAGAAGAGTTTTACCAATGTTATCTTCTGTAATTTTTATGGTTTCAGGTCTTAGATTTAAGTCTTTGATCCATCTTAAGTTGATTTTTGTATAAGGTGAGAGATGAGAATCCAATTTCATTCTTCTACATGTGCTTGCTAATTATCCCAGCACCATTTGTTGAATAGGGTGTCCATTCCCCATTTTATGTTTCTATTTGCTTTGTCAAAGATCAGTTGGCTGTGAGTATTTGATTTTATTTCTGGCTTCTCTATTCTGTTCCATTGGTCTACATGCCTATTTTTTTGCTAGTATAATGCCATTTTGGTAACTATAACCTTGTAGTACAGTTTGAAGTCGGATAATGTGATGCTCCAGATTTATTCTTTTTGCTTAGTCATGCTTTGGCTATGTGGACTCTTTTTTGGTTCAAAATGAATTTTAGGATTGTTTTTTCTAGTTCTGTGAAGAATGATAATGGTACTTTAATGGGAATCGCATTGAATCTGTAAATTGCTTTTGGGAGTATAGTCATTTTTACAATATTGATTCCACCCATCCATGAGCATGGGATGTATTTTCATTTGCTTGTGTTGTTGATGATTTCTTTCAGCCATGTTTTGTAGTTTTCCTTGCAGAGATCTTTTACTTCTTTGGTTAGGTGTATTCCTAAGTACTGTATTTTATTTTTTACAGCTGTTATAAAAGAGATTGAATTCTTGATTTGTTTCTCAGTTTGGTCGTTCTTGGTGTATAGCAGTGCTACTGATTTGTGTACATTAATGTTGTATCCTGGAACTTTACTGAATTCATTTATTAGATCTAGGAGCTCTTTGGACGAGTCTTTAGATTTTCTAGGTATATGATTATATCATCAGCGAACAACGACAGTTTGACTTCCTCTTTACCAATTTGGATGTCCCTTATTTCTTTCTCTTGTCTGCTCTCGCTAGGACTTTCAGTACTATGTTGAATAGAAGTGGTAAAAGTGGGTATTCTAGTCTTGTTTCAGTTCTTAGGAGGAATGCTTTCAACTTTTCCTCAGTCAGTATAATGTTTGTTTGTCATAGCTGGCTTTTATTATGTTGAGGTATGTCCCTTCTATGCCAATTTTGCTGAGGGTTTTAATCATAAAGGGATGCTGGATTTTGTCAAATCTGTAATTTCTGCATCTATTGAGATAATCATGTGATTTTAAAAAAAATTTTGTTTATGTGATATATGACATTTATTGACTTGCATGTATTAAGCCATCCCCACATCCCTGGAATAAACCCCACTTTATCATGGCATATGATCTTTTTGACATGCTGTTGGATTCAGTTAGCTAGTATTTTGAAGAGGATTTTTGCATTTATGTTCATGAGGGATATTGTTCTTTAATGTTCTTTTTTTGTTACATCCTTTTCTGGTATTGGAATTAGGGTGATACTGGCTTCAGAGAATGATTTAAGGAGATTCCCTCTTTCTCCATTTTTTGGAATAGTTTCAATAGGACTGATACCAATTCTTCTTTGAATATCTGATAGAATTCAGCTGTGAATCCATCTGGTCCTGGGCTTTTTTTGTTGTTGTTGGCAATTTTGTTATTACCATTTCAATCTTGTTGCTTGTTATTGGTCTTTTCAGAGTTTCTAGTTCTTCCTGATTTAATCTGGGAGAGTTGTATATTTCCAGGAATTCATTCATCTTCTCTAGGTTTTATAGTCTGTGTGTGTAAAGGTGTTCATTGTAACCTTGAATTATCTTTTGTTTTTCTGTGGTCTTGGTCTAATATCTCTAGCTTCATTTCTAACTGAGCTTATTTGAATTTTGTCTTCTTTTCTTGGTTAATCTCACTAATGACCTATCAATTTTGTTTATCTTTTCAAAGAACCAGCTTTTTCTTTCATTTATCTTTTATGTATTTTTCGTTTCAATTTCATTTAGTTTTGCTCTGATCTTTGTTATTTCTTTTCTTTTGCTGGGTTTGGGTTTGGTTTGCTCTTGTTTCTTTAGTTCCTTGAGGTGTGACCTTAGATTTCCTATTTGCACTCTTTCAGATGTTCTACTGTAGGCATTTAATGCTATGAACTTTGCTCTTAGCACCGCTTTTTCTATATCCCAGAGGCTTTGATAAGTTGTGTCACTATTATTGTTCAGCTCAAAGAATTTTAAAATTTCCATCTTGATTTCATTGTTGATCCAAAGATTACTCAAGAGCAGGTTAATTTCCATGTATTTGTATAGTTTTGAGGGTTCCTTTTGGAGTTAATTTCCAGTTTTATTCCACTGTGGTCTGAAAAGATACTTGATATGATTTCAATTTTCTTTAATTTATTGATACTTGTTTTGTGACCTATCATATGATCTACCTTGAAGAATGTTCCATATGCTGAAGAAAAGAATGTATATTCTGTTGCTGTTGTGTAGAATGTTCTGCAAATATCTGTTAAGTCCATTTGTTGTAGGATATAGTTTAGGACCATTGTTTCTTTGTTAACTTTCTGTCTTGATGACCTGTCTAGTCGTGTCTGTGGAGTATTGAAGTCTTCTACTATTATTGTGTTACCATTTATCTCATTTCTCAGGTATAGTAGTATTTGTTTTATAAATTTGGGAGCTCCAGTGTTAGGTTCATATATATTTAGGATTGTGATATTTTCCTGTGGGAATAATCCTTTTATTATTATATAATATCCATCTTTGTTGTTGTTGTCATTGTTGCTTTAAAGTCTGTTTTGTTTGATGTAAGAATAGCTACTCCTGCTCACTTTTGGTGTTCATTTGCATGGAATATCTTTTTCCTCCCCTTTACCCACCTTAAGTTTATGTGAGTCCTTATGTGTTAGGTGAGTCTCTTGAAGAGAGAAGATTCTTGGTTGGTAGATTTTTATCCTTTCTGCCATTCTGTATCTTTTAAGTGGAGCATTTAGTTCATTTACATTCAGTGTTGCTATTGAGATGTGAGGTACTGCTCAACAACAATGTTGTTGCCTTAATACCTTGTTGTTGTTGTTTTCTGTTGTGTTATTATTTTATAGGCCCTGTGAGATTATGCTTAATGGAGGTTCTATTTTGGTGTATTTCAGGGTTTTGTTTCAAGATTTAAAACTCCTTTTAGCATTTCTTGTAGTGCTGACTTGGTAGTGGCAAATTCTCTCAGCATTTGTTGGAAAAAGACTTTATCCCTCCTTCATTTATGAAGCTTAGTTTTGCTGGATACAAAATTCTTGGCTGACAGTTATTTTGTTTCAGGAGGCTAAAGAAGGGACTCAGTCCCTTCTGGCTTGTAAGGTTTCTGCTGAGAAGTCTGCTGTTAATTTGATAGGTTTTCCTTTATTGGTAATCTGATGTTTTTGCTTCACAGCTCCTAAGATTCTGTCCTTTTTCTTGAATATAGATAACCTGATGACTATGTGCTCAGGCAATGATCTTTTTGCAATCAATTTCCCTGATGTTCTTTGAGGTTCTTCTGTAGATCTCTAGCAAGGCTGGTGAAGTTTTTTCTCAATTATTTGCTCAAATAAGTATTACAAACGTTTAGATTTTTTTCCTCAGGAACACCAGTTATTCTTAGGTTTGGCCATTTAACATAGTTCCAAATTTCTTGGAGGATTTGTTCAGTTAATTGTTTTCTTTGTCTTTGTCTGATTGGGTAAATGTAAAAGCCTTGTCTTTTGCTCTGAAGTTTTTTCTTCTACTTTTTCTAGTCTATCATTGAAACTTTGCCCTTCATTTTGTATTTTTTAAATGTGTTTTCCATTTCCATAAGTTGATTGTTTTTTCTGTATGATACCTATTTCTCTAGAGAATTTTTCATTCATATCCTATATTTTAAAACATTTAATTGACTTTTACTTTTCTGTGGTATCTCCTTGATGTACAACATTTTCTTTATTCAATCTACCATTGAAATGGGCTTTTAGGTTGATTCCATGTCTTTGCTATTGTGGATAGTGCTGCAATAAATGTATGTGTGCATGTGTCTTTTTGTTAGTACAATTTATATTCATTTGGGTATATACTCAGTAGTAGGATTGCTGGGTGCAATGGTAGTTCTGGTTTTAGTCCTTTAAGGAATTGCCACACTGCCTTCCACAATGGTTGAACTAATTTATACTCCCACCAACAGTATATAAGTGTTCTCTTTTCTCTGCAACCTCAGCAGCATCTGTAAGTTTTTGACTTTTTAGCAATAGCCATTCTGATTGGTGTGAGATGTTATCTCATTGTGGTTTTGATTTGCATTTCTCTAATAATTTGTAATATTGAGCATTTTTTTTCATATGCTTGTTGGCCACATGTATGTCTTCTTTTGAAAAGTATCTGTTCAGGTGTCTTGTCAACTTTTTATTTTTTTTTTTTTTTTTGCTTGTATGTTTAAGTTCCTTGTAGATTCTGGATATTAGCCCTTTGCCACGTGTACAGTTTGCAAATATTTTCTCCCGTTCTGTAGGTTGCCTGTTTACTCTGTTGATAGCTAGAGAATTTTTTTTATAGCTTTAAATGCTTTCATTTCAAAAGAAAAAAATGTAAGGCTGGGCAAGATAGCTCACACCTGTAATCTCAGCACTTTGGGAGGCTGAGGTAGGTGCATCACTTGAGGCCAGGAGTTTGAGACCAGCCTGGGCAACATGGCGAAACCTTGTCTCTACTAAAAATACAAAAAATTAGCCAGGAATTGTGGTGTATGCCTGTAATCCCAGCTATTTGGGTGGGGTAGGCATGAGAATCACTTGAACCTAGGAGGCGGAGATAGCAGTGAGTCAAGATTGTGCCACTACACTTCAGTCTGGGTGACAGAGCGAGACTGTCTCAAAAAAAAAAAAAAAAAAAAAAAAAAAGAAAGAAAAGAAAAGCTGAAATTTAATAAACGAAGGGTAAAATTTAAGGTAGAAAAGAAACAAAACTGATCTAAGGAGATTAAAAGTAATGAGATAACTGAATAACACCCTAAAAAAGCAAAAAATAAATATACTATAATTTAAGTTAATATAGCCAAAAATTCATTGACACATCTCAAATGGAACTGATCATGAAAAGAAAGGCAGAACAAAAAAATCTTAGGTATAAAAAGGGGTCATAATACAACATAGTAGAGTTAGTGAGACAATAATAAATTTTACATTTTGCCCACAAACTTTAAAACATATACAAAATGAACATGTTATTCAAAGAGAAATGAAAAATTAAAGTAGCCCTATAACTTGAAAAAAATTGCTCAGTAATGAACAATCATCCTGGAATGAAAACACCTTACTAAATGACTTTGTAATTTCTACAAAACTATAAAGAGCAGACCATTTCAGTCCTATACAAAGTCTTCAAGGTGACAGAAAAAAGGGGAAAATATTCCAACTCATTTCATAATATTAAATAACCTTGATATCAAATTTGGACATAGGAAAATAAAAGTAAATCAAAGTCCAATCCACTTATGAACAGAGATATTAAAGTATTAAACAAAATATTTGTAAATTGAATCTGGAAAGAATATATAATAATGTAATAGATCATGTTGAAAATGTTTTATCTCAGGAATTTGTGGTCACATTTATGTTAGAAAATCTAATAATGAATGTATTGCATTAATAGAAAGTAAAAATAAAAATGACAATATTCTCAATAGATTTAGAAAAATCATTTGGTTAAAAGTTCTTTGGTAAATTAGGAACAGAAGAGGCACTCTACTTCAAGCTTCAGCAAATAGTTTATATAATGGTAAAATGTTAGAAACATTCTTTGTTGAATCAGATATAACACAGTGTTCTGAAGTTCCCCAAAATGAAATGAGCAAAAATTGTGCATGAGACTTCTCTAAGAGCTATTGTTATGGTAACTGTGGTTTAAAAACAACAACAGATGAAGTCCTGAATTGGTAAATCAAACCTACCCATTATCTTCTGCAGAAGGTCATTTTTTCCTTCTTCAGTTCCCCAGATTGTATCTAAATATTTTGAGTAAATAAGAGTTGAGGATGTTATTCTAGGACGGTTGGCTTAGGAGTTAAGTGACTCTAACTCTGAGCTGCCAGCAGTAGCTAAGCCTGGGTGGTTACATATTCTATAGGAGTGATGGATCTGGAGCTAATCTCCATGTTCATAAAATTCTTGACATCCAGATGCCAGCGACTGACAGAAATATTTATCCAAAGTGCTTATGAGGGGAAGGTCCTCATCAGGGGTCTCCCTAAATCTCTCTAAGGCTGTAGCAGAGTAATGAAGATTTCTCAGGTCTGAAGAGAATTGACTCTGGTTCTATGTCATCCTTAGCTTCCTTGGTCTTGCTAAACAATGAGCAGCTGTAGAACCTGGCCGAGCTCCCTGGGGAGGCTTTTATGGGCCCTGCTTGGGATGATTCCCTTTAAACCACTGGGAATATTGAGCTGTGCCTTTGGGGCTTGAATAGTGATAAATGGCATGTGAGGCGTGGGTAGCCTTCTGGGGAACAACCCATTCTTTCCTTCTTGACTATCCATCTCTTAGGCATCACAGTCTTCTCTAGCTTTTCCTCTTAACTTAAAATAAGTTAGAAATCTAGATTGTCATATGAAAACTTCCAGCTTAAAATGGTGCCAACTAATTAAAACTGCTTTAAGAAACACTGTGTTGGCCAAACAACAGTTGCTTGGTGTGTATGATTTGTGAGCCAACATTTGTAACCCCTGCACTCGGTTAAGATTGACTGGGAAGGACCATATTTGTCCTGTTCACTGTTATATCCCTAGCACTTAGCACAGTGTCTAATTGGAGTAGGAGTTCTGTAATTGATGAATAATAGAAAAATCAGCCCAGAACATTGTCAAAGAGGAAATGAGAGGAGTTTAACTGGTCTTCTCTAAGCTATCACCAGTTTCTTTTCTGGGTGTTCGCAAACCATTCCTTTTACAGTCTAGAATAATGCCAAGTGACATAATCTACTTTTTTTCTCTTTAGAAAATTAGAATGCTATTTACCTTTACCTATTCTAGGCTTCCAAGACTTCTCAACATATTTTTAGAGGCCGCTGGTAGACCTAGAATGATTTTATTTGCAAGATACCTGAGTTCCCTGGTTTTAATCCACATAGAAACTGGAACTCATTGGGAATAGGCAGATTTCTTACAATCTCTATACCTATCTAAACAATTTTATTCTAATCTTTTCAACATGGAGACCATTCTCCTTGAAAAGGCAGAAGTAAAACAGAAATTGAGCTGCATTTTCTCTTTGTTATCCATTAACATTACACCATTATTCCTTTTTTTTTATTAGTATACTTTAAGTTCTAGGGTACATGTGTAAAATGTGCAGGTTTGTTACATATGTATACATGTGCCATGTTGTACATCATCATTTCTAAGTTAGTGACTGAAATTATTATTATTATTAATAACCCATAACCTAATAAATTCCAAAGAATGATCGCATACTTGGCCTGGAATAGTTATTGTAATTTAGTGAAGGAATATGCTGGATAAAACTTCACCCTAAACCAAATAGGACAGATGGTTTTATTCATTTATTCAACAACTATTTATTGATCATCTATTATATGTCCAGAAGTATGCTAGGTGCTATGGACAAAGAATTATGTTTCTGACCCAGAGGAGCTCACAATTTAGGGGATGGGGAGGGGTGGGATGAGGAGTTGGAGAGGTAGGATAATCATCAGACAGTTTAGTACTAGGAAAGAAAGTGGTGATTGTTAGGGGTCAGAATGAGCCATTAAAAATGATTTATTTTTATTCCTTGATAGGGTTTTGGCTTAATAGATCAAGGAGCACTGTATAGGGAATATATCTGGAGTTTAGCAAAACACCATAGTCTCTTATTACCTAACTTATAAAATAAAAATTCAGTAAAATATAATGACAAGCAAAACTTAAAAACATGGACTGAATCATAATACAGTGAGGCCAAACTTATTTTAATACAATTTGTTGAATATCAAAAGGTTGATTAATACTTAGGTACTAACATGAAGGGATGTCTTTCATGGTGCCATGGGGCTCTGTCCTTGACTGTCCTCTTCATAAACCTAGTGAAGAAGTGGATGACATGCTCATCAAATTTGCATGACACAAAAACCTGTGAGGGAAAATGAGGGTTATGGATGATATTTAAGATTTAAAGAAGTGCTGACAAGTTGGAATGACCTGCTTAAAGCAGATGAAATGTAATACAGAAAAAGACACATTTAAAAATTTCGATTGCATATTACAGGATAGAGAAGAGGCGAATAAGTAATAATTCACATGACAAAATCCAGAAATTTTTCTTGACAATGAGCTCAATTTTGGCCAATGGTTTGATAAGCCTAGCAGAAAGTTAATGCATTCTTATGCTATGCTAGTTAAAGTATAATATGAAAATATGCTTCTGTATATGGCTAATTTAGCAAATACCAAACTGTATTAAAATTATTTGTTTAGCATGTCTTGCACTAGATTGTGAAATTCTTAAATATAGAGACTGTGAGTTGTTTATTTTCATATTCCCAAGATTTAGCTCACTTCTTGAAATGTTCAAGGAATAATTGCCAAATGACTAACAAATAATAATTATGTATAGAGGCTGCTCTAAGCACTTTAATGTATTTAGCTTAACTACACCTATTGAGGAAAGTAATAGTATTATTTCCATTTTACAGGTGAGAAAACCAAGGCCTCCATATGTGGCTTATGAATTAGAGGGTGCAGGAAGGAAAAATACACAAAAGCTTTTGGAATATCAATATGGAAAATAGTTTTAGATTTCTTCCTTCAAAGTTTTCAAAAGACACAAGTAACTTGTCCAGTGTCACATACCTATAAGTGACAGAACTGAGAGCTGAACCCCCTGAAGTCAAACTTTTAAGCTTATGTTCTTACACACTTCGCTTTACTACAGTGTTTACATAATGATATGCTGTTGGACTGAATGCCTCAGACCATAGTAAGGTTCAAGGGTTAATGGAGATACTTTTCTTTCCTTTCTTTCCTTTCTCTTTTCTTCCCTCTCTCCCTCCTTTTCCTTCCTTCTCTACCCTTTTATAAAAAAAGGATTCAAATCAGCTTATAAAAATAAATACAACCTTTTTTTTAGACAGAGAAATTCTGGCTAAGGGAAAATAGGGGTAGGTAAATAAGATGGAGCCATAGTAAGGTTAGTACACAAAACACATACAGTGAGGTCCTATCTCCGTAACATTCTTTGTGACTTCTCAACTCCATGTTTATATAGCTCCCTTCCCTCACCTTCTATTGCATTTCTTGTCTACATGATGCATTTGTCACTCTGTCATACATTTCTAATACTTTTGTGGGTGTAGCTTTCATTTCCTCAATAAAGTTATATGCTTCTTGAGGCAGGAACCTTGTCATATCATCTTTCATATGCTTTTGGACCTTAATATAATGCTAGATTTACAGTGGACTCTCTCTAAACATCTGTTGAATTGAAAGGACTTTTAATTATTGAGAGGTAATCAACATCTGTTTTTGGACTTTTCTCAAATCCTTGTTTCTTTTCTTTCTTTTTCTGTTTTCCTGGAACTCCAGGCAGAATTAGCGATACTGAGTGTTCCTGCAAAAACAAAAACAAAAACAAAACAAAAAATAACTGTATATTTTAACTATAAAACTTTGAACTACTAGTTATATTTCTGTTTCCTTCTATAGATTGTGAATTATTTGACAACATAACTTATTTATGCTCATACTTCACTCTGAGGTCAATTACTAGTAGATATTAGGATTCAATATGTTTGGGAAGAAGGGGAAGAAAAAAGGAGAGAGAGAGGATTATTTTTTTCCCTTTTGGCCACTCTATTGCTGATTATCAGCAATGCCAGAGAGACGGTAGAAGAAAACATTCAGGCAACAAAATTATGAAAGAGGCATCTTGAAAGAGTCTTAATGAGGGGGAATTAGTTAAAATTATTTGCTATAATGAGATTTTAGAGTTTGTATGTTTTACTTTTCTATACCCCTTTTTATAAATAGCATAGTAATTAAGAGTATGGAGCTCTACCAACTGGGTTCAAATGCTGGCTATACTACTGCATAGCTATATGACTTTGGTCAAGGCATTTATTTCTCTGTGCCCCAGCCTCATCATCTATAAAACGGAGTTAACAAAAATATCTATACTTCATAGGGCTAATAGTGTGAATTAACTAAAGATATATAATTCAGGAATAATTTGGAATGGTGCCTACTACATAAAAAGTGCTATAGAAGTGTTTGCTATTATCATGACCCCTGTTTCTGAGAGATTGAATTTCTCATCTTGGACTGCAAAGTCTGGAATACCAGCTACTACTAAAGGATCAACTGCTCTTTGTGAAGAACTGGAAACACTCCAAGATTTACTTTCAGCCAGGCACTCTGTACTTCCTGGAGCGATGCTGGCCGCAAAAGCAATGCTCATAGAAGATAATGAAGTACCACATGATTGCGAAGTCAAGAATGCCTAACCCCTAGAAACACCCAAAGAAACTTGGTTTAGATTTGCCCTATGCTTGAAAGCCTAATTGGTATGAGGCAGGCAAGCATCCAGCTAAGGAGTGGCTCAGGCTGTGGAGAGGAAACCCTGTGGATGCGAGGATGGCCCCACAGAGCACCCTGACTCAGCTGTGACATTCCTGACAGCTGGACAGAGGAACTGGCTCCAGGACCTGAATCCAAGTTTACAAATTCCTTACATTAAAAGTGATGGAACAGAGGCAACTGATGCCATGCAGATTTTTATTCTTGTAACAACTTAACTTGGTGTAGTCTATTGAAGTTTACAGAAGCTCTTTCCAATACATTATCTCATTGATTTACTTGTGAAAGATAAAAGACAGATATCTTTATTAAAAATTCAAATATCAAAATGATCGTACACGTTTACATATTACCCTCAAAATCATTATCAGTCTGTCTCCTCTTATTCAAGGGGATACTGTTTTTCTTAGAGATATGGATATATTACTTCTTGGGCCTAGAAATAGGGAAACAGATTAAGGAAAATGGAATTATTGAAGAGCTTCTCAGTTAGGTGAGAAGAACAGTATTGGTTCCAGAAACAGAGCTCAAATGTTTAGATTTGGCTATATAGCCTCAGCCTGTGCAGAAAGTGATGGCAGACACATGCCTCCAACTGATGGTTTGTGGCTTCAATCTCACCCCAAACTCTGATTGGAATCTACTCCAGATCCCATCTTGCCCAAGCTGCCCAACACTGTCTACTGCCCATTCCAGATACTCACAATAAGAAGTGGTAATTGAGGAGCAAATAGCCAGCAAATTCAATTCAAATCAATCCAATTCAGCTTTATTGAATTAAATTCAGTTAAACATTCCAGTAGTGACCTCCTTATAAGTTATATGAATGTACTAATTTATAGAAATAAACTAGGTTTGGTATTGAGCATACAAAAATACTAATATATTATTCCTGCCTTTAAAGAGCTCATAATTCAATGAATTAGACTTACATAAAACTAATGAAAGCCAGGTTGTAGGGTATCTTATAAGAGACACAAATAAAATGGGCAACGATAACACAGAAGAAGGAACAGTTTTTGCTGATGGGGCAAGTTAAGTGCCCTGATATACAACATTTCATATAATCCCATAAAGTCATCAAGGTAAAAACTGATTATCCCCATTTCAGATATGGGGCAACTGAACCTGAGACAAGTTGCCCGAAGTTATGCAGGAAGCAAGGGAACTTAAACTTGAACTCAGGTCTTCTGAAGTTGAAGCTTGTGAGTTGCTCACCGAAATTTCGCTGATGATCCCAGTTCCTGATTATGGATTTGTAAACTTCCACTATAGGGTTCCTAAGACTATACATACCATGGAAAGGCAAATGACTTATGCTTAGATGGCCATGGGACTACCTTGATGCTACTTATGGGGGAAACTGAATTAACTAAAGATATGTAATTTAGGAATAATTTGGAATGGTGACCGGTACATAAAAGTGCTGTAGAAGTGGTTGCTATTATCATGACCCCTATTTTTGAAAGACTGAATTTCTCAATCTTCATTTCTCAGTGAAGCAATGTAGATAGATGACAAGTAAGGCCATGCTAGGGAAATGCGAGTCTCTGCTTGGAGTCCACTCAATAAAGAAGAGATGCAAATTCCCAGAAATCAGCCCCAGTAATGAGCTCTGCTCCCTGATCTCATGTAGTGCTTCTGTATCTGCAACAAATACTGACGGTGCACACCTGTACCACTGCCACCACAGCAACAAACCTGTGGGGTGTGTGTGTATGTGTGTGTGCACGTGTGTTTTCAGGGAGAATAAGTGAATGCTATGGACTTGTTGTAGAACTGTTTTTCTGTAGACTGTTCATGGCACTCACCTTAGGAAGTTAATACTTCTAAGTGATGCCTAGGCAAACTGCCAGTTGTTTTTGCTTATCATTAATATGTGCTTCTGATTTGGTTACCATGGTTACAGGAAACTTCAGTGTTGGCTTTCATTCAAATCAGCCATCCTGTCTTTTATCCATGGTGAATGCTGCACTCTGACCCGGCATTCCAGTCTGGTCCCATCCAAGCAAGGAGCCACATCCCTATGTGTTGTTATAGTTTTCAAGGGTAGTAAATTGTGTAAGGGAGCCCTATATATTTTTGAAAATTATGGCGTACTTTTATAATTAGGTGAAATGCTACCTCTTAAAAGTAAAACAGGATATTTATTCCTAATGGGAGCCTCGAACCCACTTCTGGGAGAGGGGCCATTGACCTCCGGTGGTGAGGACTTTACCCCCAAGGGGAAGATTAATTTTCTTTGCATTTTTCCTCCAAAGCAATCAGAATTCATCAGAATCACTCTCCTTTATCACTACATAGTGGGAGATCCTAAATATTATCATTGGTCTCAACTTTGTTTATTATTACCAAAGGCAGAATCACCACCAGCCCATGAAATTACTTCCCATTTTAGCAGGGTGACCTTTTAGAACTGCCAGCCTTCAAAAAAGTGCCTGGGGAATCCTTCGCTCGTTCTTCTGATTTGATGCCTAGCTGCCTCTGCCTGTGATACATGAGGCATTCAAAGAAGGCACCAGCTAAGACACTGCAAGCTTGAAAACAGGCATGTGCTTCATGGGTCTATAATCAGCTCCCCACGGGCTTTCCTTCACCATGGCTTCTCCTCTTCAGCACGTGCTATGTATGGAGGTTGTTGGTAGGGCCGTCAAGTGTACCTCTCCAACTCAAAGCTGCCCTTGCCATACATTTTTCGGTTTCATCTGCATACAAGTATTGGGCAGGGTAGGTGAGGGATCCACTTACACTGATTGGTCTTGGGCCCCACCATCAGGTTTTGATCACAATAAGAAAATGCTCTTTCTCATTAGATATCTTATTTTGGTACATCACTCTTTGCAGTGACTTCATTTTGTGCTATCTGGAGGGGACCACGGAGAATTATTTTACTTTGTGTGTTTAAAATAGGAACCCCTTACTCGGCTCCCCTAAAACTCAGGCAGCAGGCAGCTCTGGCAGTCCCCCAGAGTAAATAATGACTTGGTATTTCAATATTCATTCTGAGCATTGTCTATTCCCCTGGGCGGTCAGGCACATGGCCCTCTAGAAATCAAATAGCAATAAAATCCAGTTGGAGCTGGTCAAAGTTAAGACATTTCGGGGGAATGTGGGCTTGTTTTTTTCTACATGCATAAATCTGACCACACCACTATCTGTAGCTTCTTCTCAAGGACAACAAGTGAAGTTGCTATATTCAGGAATGAATCTGACTTGGGCAAAAGGGCTCAAATTAACTAGTACCTTGCTTGACAACCAAATATTTCCCAGAGCCAAAGTCACAGTAAGGATGTCTAATGAGGAAAGAAGAGGTAACAATTCTTATTTGCCTGCAGCCTGATTTCAGCTGGGAAAAGTTTAATTTAGTGCTTGTGTGGGCGGGCATGTGCAAATTTGCAGAATAACTTGCATTAACTGTTTATTTACTTGTCCTTTGGAATTTGGCATGCAGCCTGGCAGCCAGTCACTGGCCAACACAGCAAAAGTGGGGAGTAAGGAAAGTTTATTTTAGGCAACCCTGCTGCCTCTTTCTGCTCCTTCTTTCCACATCTGTGGCATTCCCTTCCCCAGGTGTCCTGAGCTATTATCTTCTCTCTCTCTCTCTCTCTCTCTCTCTCTCTCTCTCTCTCTCTCGCTGTCTTGCTCTCCATCTCTCAAACTTGCCCTGGAAAATATGAATAAGTCATTTGTTCTAAGTTATGAGACATCATCCCAAGGGAACAATAACATCTTTTTTATTCAGCAGTATTAGAAAATGAGGTATTCTACAAAAATAAAATTTCTAGATCAATAAAAATGATAATTTTAAGAGCCAATTAAAAAATTAATTGGCTTGGATAGACACATTTAAAAATGCATTATTTGTATTACTGTCTTCCTTCACAGAGTGCTAAAAATAATAATGAACCAATTGTGTAGCATTTGACACATTACAAAGTGCTTTCATATACATTTTCTCATTGATTTTTCACAAATTTAAAAGGAAATATATTAATTTGTTTTCATGCTGCTGATAAAGACATACCTGGGACAGGGTAATTTATAAAGAAAAAAAGAGGTTTAATGGACTTACAGTTCCACGTGGCTGGGGAGGCCTCACAATCAAGGCAGAAAGCAGAAGGTATGTCTTACATGGTGGCAAGACAAGAGAGAATGAGAACCAAATGAAAGGGGAAAGCCCCTTATAAAATCATCAGATCTCGTGAGACTTATCCACTATCACGAGAACAGTATGGGAGGAACCACCCCCATGATTCAATTATCTCCTACAACATGTGGGAATTATGGGAGCTACAATTCAAGATGAGATTTGGGTGAGGACACAGCCAAACTGTATCAGGAAGATTCTGGGTTCATGTTTGCGGTGTGGGAATTATTGTTTCAAGTATGAGTTGCTATGCTGTAATTCATGCTGCACTGTAATACAATGATGTCATATGTGTCTATTCAGGGTGTACAATATTTGCCCCTTTCTCAGGTCCCAATTTGCTTATTATGCTTTCCAGTCCTTGTGGCCACTACCTCTGTAGAATCAACTCCTATTTCTTATTGCAGGACATCCTACATCCAGCAGCTTAGACCATCTAATTTGGTTTCATATATATATGCCTCCTTCAATTAACTGCTTCTAACTTCATGTGGGCTGGGAAATCAGATGAATTAGTTTATTATAATAGTGTCTTAAAATAAGACCAAAGAAGCTATCCATTTATTTCAGCTTGACCCTCACACTCACTTTATTTCCAAAATACAAAGGATTAATATTTTCCTGTCTGACCACATTTTCTCAGACCATGACCCTGTTCTGGCTTTTATATACTTCCCTATCCAGGCCGGACCTCGTGTCAGTGATGCTCATGATGCTACAATTAAGATTCTCAAATTTCTTTACTTCTGAGAAAACTCAACTATTAGCTTTCTCTGATTCTGTTCCCAGGCTGCTGAATGTTCCTAGGGAAGTTCAGAAAACCATGTTGAATAGTACATTATAACTTAAAGCTTTGTGAAAGTAATGCATTATTTATAGAAAATATAGAAGATGAATTTTGAAATGGTCCCTTTCCTAATAAAGGAAACAAATCACCGAGTCACCTATAATTCCCATACTCCAACCCAAGCTCTGTTGGGAGGTTTGGTCTATTTCCCTTCGGTTCTTTTTCTATGTGCATACATGCACATGCATGTGTGTGTCTGTATGTGTGTGCATTTAGATAATGCTTTTAATTTTTTCTTCTTTTTTACTTGTTTATGTCATTGGCATGTTCCCTTGTCATTGCATGGTTTTTATACCTATTATATTTAATGATAACATAATAATTTGTCCAGTAGTTGTATCACACATATTTTTATGAGAATTATGTCTCTATTATCATATATGTAGCTTCTTTATTTTTTATGGTTTGTGATATTATAAATAACTCTGCAGAAAACATTTATATTTAGGACATTTTCTCTAATTAGGATTGTTTCCTAAACTCCTTAAAGTTGAAATTACTGGATCAAATGGCAAGAACATTTTAAAATCTTAAGTATTTTCTTCTTCACTTACATTTTTATCTTTTCCTATTAAATATGCTCACTAATTGGACATTATCTTGTGTCTATTTCGTGTCAAGCACTAGGGATGACAAGAGGAATAACACATGGTCCCCATCCATAAGAGAGCCTCACTTTGCTGTTATCCTGTGATCAGTGCAACAATGAGATGGCATTTACTTGGCATAGTAGTGACACAGAACAGAGAATATCTAGCTCTTGACAGAGGAGACCAGATGTGTGCATTAAATTTTGAAGAATAAGCAGGAATTCATCAGGCAAAGGCATAGATCCTGGAGAGTCATCTTGTGTTCCGAAAATTACAAGTACTTCATTATCACTAGAACATAGTGGGGCACAAATAAAATAAGAACATCTGCTACAATTTATTGCAAGTTGTACACCAAGTATTTACTAAATATTTTATTGACATCATCTGCATCAATCTTTACAACAACCTTGTGAGATAGGTACTATTAGTCTCATTTTAGAAAGGAAGATTACTTAGTGATTCAATGTGGATAAGTAGCAGAACTTGTATTTGAACACAGGTGCACATGACTGTATAGCTTGTGTGCCTAATCATCATGTTACCACTTGGATATGAGTAGAGTTATGGGAGCTGAGGCTGGTAAGTAAGGAAGGACCAGTTCATAGAGGTTCTTCTAATTCATGCTAAGGAGTATGGACTTTTTGTTCCCCTAATGCAGCAAGATTGGTTATTTCCTCTTTTGTTCTCTTGTCAGACCTGTATAGATTTCTATTGCAACACTCATACGTATTGCTAGTGTTATGTCTCTTCCATTGAACTGAGATCCTCAAGCGAAGGGCTTGTCTCTTTTTTATATTCATCTGCTCTCTAATTAGCTCAGGGCCCAGCAAAGAGCAGGCATGGCATCAATATGAATGAATGAAGAAATTGTGGATGTTTTTTCTTTTCTTTTTTAAAATTATATTTTAAGTTCTGGGATACATGTGCAGAACATGCGGTTTTGTTACATAGATATACATGTGCCATGGTGATTTGCTGCACTCATCAACCCTTCATCTACATTAGATATTTCTCCTAATGCTATCCCTTCCCTAGCCCCTCATTCCCCTGCAGGCCCTGGTATATGATGTTCCTCTCCCTGTGTCCATGTGTTCTCATTGTTCAACTCCCATTTATGAGTGAGAACATGCGGTGTTTGGTTTCCTGTTCTTGTGTTAGTTTGCTGAGAATGATGGTTTCCAGCTTCATCCATGTCCCTGCAAAGGACATGAATTCATCCCTTTTTATGACTGCATAGTATTCCATGGTGTATATGTGCCACATTTTCTTTATCTAGTCTATCATTGATGGGCATGTGGGTTGGTTCCAAGTCTTTGCTATTGTGAATAGTGCCACAATAAACACACGTGTGCATGTATCTTTATAGTAGAATGATGAAATTGTGCATTTTTAAGCCAGAACATTGATGTGCTGGAGCAGACTCTTTCTGGCTTGTAATTGTCAATCATTGTATTTTCAGAAATTATCTGAGCTTGTTGTTAAACACAGCCATTATTAAAAATTAAATTATATAAGCTTAAAATGAAATATACTATTAAAATCAAAGGTAATACACACTGTCAAGACTCATAACAATTATTTTACATAATGTATGCTCTTGAGGGTATTTCACTTATTGCCTTTGTATAGTAGAAATATTCTACCATAGTGAACATCTCTTTTCACCTCCTTACTCACATTGGTAATTTGAAATTGTTCATAGTGCCAACCATCTCTTCTTTTGAAACTCCTGCTTAGATTTTGTGATATTCATTGTGCTAATTTCCCGGTTTTTCTGACCATTCCTCTTTCCTTTACGAGTTCCTCTCTAAACTGTCTTTCAAAAGTTTTTTCTTTAGTCCTCTTAAATCTTCTTACTTTTCATCAATTTTATCTACTTCCAAGGCATCAACTTCTGTCTCTATACAAATGACTTTTATGTTCATATATCCAACCTCATTTCTCTTTTTAGCTGCAAATGCATATCTCATTTCCAACTCTCTGCTGGATATCTTGAACTAGGTATTCTAAAATATGTCTCAGACTTCACCTATCATATAACAGAGACCAGCCCCCCATCCCTTGCTGCCATTCTGATTTTCATAGTTATGTTGTTGACAACTCCTTTATTTAACTTAATGATCTGGGCTTGAATTCTTAACATTATTTTTGTTTCCTTCCTATCATTTCCCCTTGACATTTTTCTTAATCTTTATCTGAGAGTCTTTTCCTTCCTACTGAATGTGGTACAGTTGAGATAGCTTGACTACATTTTGTCTTCTACTATAGTTACTTATGCATTTGTCTTACACTTCTTAGATTAAGAAGTCTTTTAAAAGGCAAGAACCAATATTTAGAATGTGCTACCTTACATTGCAAGAGGGACTTCATAGATGTGATTAAATTAAAGGCTTTGAGATGGGAAGATTATCCTGGATTATTAGAGTGGGCCCAACATAATCACAAGAGTCCTGATAAGAGGGAATCAGGAGGTATGAGTCAGAGAAGTGAGGACAGAAGACAAACTCCAGCATTACTAAGGGGACAGGGGCCACAAAATGCAGATGATTCCTGTAAGCTGGAAGAGGTAAAGAAATGAATCCTCCCCTAGAGACTTTGGAAGAAGCACAGCTCTTGAATTTCACAATAGTATATAAAATAGCATATATGAGATAATGTGTATTTTTATATACACCATCTCAATTGAGCTTTATAAAAGTTTGGCAAAACAGGTTATTATTATTACTAGCCCCATTTTATAGAGAAGGAAAATGGAGTTTAGCGATCTAAAGAAATTAGCCAAATCTACTCTTTGTGACTCCAAAACTAATGCTCAGTTTCATCTTCTACTTTCACTTTTTGTTTCACCGTTACTTCTTTTCTCCAAAGCACAGATATCCTTAGTAAGACATTAAATGTTGTTGTCACTGTAATTCACATGGTAATCTGCCTCTACTTAATGTCCAGTGACTCTACTGAGAATAAAGAAGAAATGTGCTGAGAAGCAACTTCAGCAAAGTCTCAGGATACAAAACCAATGTGCAAAAATCACAAGCATTCGTATACACCAACAACAGGCAAGCAGAGAGCCAAATCATGAATAAACTCCCATTCACAATTGCTACAAAATGAATAAAATACCTAGGAATACAGCTAACAAGGGATGGAAGGAGCTCTTCAAGGAGAACTACAAACCGCTGCTCAAGGAAATCAGAGAGGACACAAACAAATGGAAAAACATTCCATACTCAGAGAGAGGAAGAATCAACATCGTGAAAATGGCCATACTGCCCAAAGTAATCTATAGATTCAATGCTATTCCCATTAAACTACTGCTGACATTCTTCAAAGAATTAGGAAAAACTACTTTAAAATTCACATGGAAGCAATAAAGAGCCTGTATAGCCAAGACAATTCTAAGCAAAAAGAACAAACCCGGAGGCATCATGCTACCTGACTTCAAACTATACTACAAGGCTACAGTAACCAATATAGCATGGTACTGGTACAAAAGCAGACACATAGACCAATGGAAAAGAATAGAGAACTCAGAATAAGACTGCACAACTACAACCATATGATCTTCAACAAACTTGACAAAAAACAAACAATGGGGAAAAGATTACCTATGTAATAAATGATGCTGGAAGAACTGGCTAGCCATATATGCAGAAAATTGAAACTGGACCCCTTCCTTACACCATATAAAAAATTAACTCAAGATGGATTAAAGACTTAAATGTAAAGCCCAAAACTATAAAACTCCTAGAAGAAAATCTAAGCAGTATCATTCAAGACATAGGCATGGACAAAGATTTCATGACAAAAGCGCCAAAAGCAATTGTAACAAAAGCCAAAGTTGACAAATGAGATGTAACTAAACTAAAGAGCTTCCACACAGCAAAAGAAACTATCCTCAGAGCAAACTGACAACCTACAGAGTGGTAGAAAATTTTTGCAATCTATTCATCTGACAAAGGGCTAATATCCAGAATCTATAAGGAACTTAAATTTACAAGAAAAAAACAAACCCATTAAAAAATAGGGGAAGGAAATGAACACACACTTCTGAAAAGAAGACATTCATGTGACCAACAAACATGTGAAATAAAGCTTAACATCACTGATCATTAGAGAAATGCAAATCAAAACCACAACGAGATACCATCTCAGGCCAGTCAGAATTGTGATTATTAAAAAGTCAAGAGGCCGGGTGTGGTGGCTCACACCTATAATCCTAGCCCTTTGGGAGACCAAGGCAGGTGGATCACCTGAGGTCAGGAGTTTGAGACCAGCCTGGCCAACATGAAGAAACACTGTCTTTACCAAAAATACAAAATTAGCTGGGCACAATGGTGCATGACTGTAATCCCAGCCACTTGGGAGGCTGAGGCAGGAGAATTGCTTGAACCTGGAAGGTGGAGGTTGCAGTGAGCCGAGATCGTGCCATTGCACTCCAGCCTGGGCAACAAGAGCAAAACTCCTCAAAAAAAAAACAACAAAAAAAACCAAAAACAACAACAACAAGAAACGACAGATGCTGGTGAAGTTGCAGAGGAAAAAGGAATGCTTTTAAACTGTTGGTGGGAGTGCAAATTCATTCAATCATTGTCGAAGACAGCATGGCAATTCCTCAAGATCTAGAAGCAGAAATACCAGTTTACCCAGTAATCCCATTACCGGGTATATAACCAAAGGAATATAAGTCATTCTATTATAAAGATACATGCACACATATGTTCACTGCAGCAGTATTCACAATAGCAAAGACATGAATCAACCTAAATGGCCATCAATGATAGACTGGATATAGAAAATGTGGTACATGTACACCATGGAATGCTATGCAGCCATAAAAAGGAATGAGATCATGTCCTTTCCAGGGACATAGATGGAGCTGGAAGCCATTATCGGCAAACTAACGCAGGAACAGAAAATCAAACACCACATGTTCTCACTTATAAGTGGGAGCTGAACAATGAGGACACATTGTGGGGGAAACAACACACACCAGGGTTCGTCGGTGGGGGAGGGAGAGCATCAGGAAGAATAGCTAATGGATGCTGCTAGGCTTGATACCTAGGTGATGAGTTGATCTGTGCAGCAAATCACCATTGCACACATTTACCTATAAAGCAAACCTACACATCCTGCATGTGCACCCTGGAACTTAAAACAAAAGTTAAAAAAAAAAAGAGATGTGGGGCCGGGTGTTGTGGCTCACGCCTGTGATCCCAGCACTTTGGGAAGCTGAGGTGGGCAGATCACAAGGTCAGGAGATCAAGACCATCCTGCCCAACAAAGTAAAACCCCGTCTCTACTAAAAATACAAATATTAGCTGGGCATGGTGGTGGGCACCTGTAGTCCCAGCTACTCGGGAGGCTGAGGCAGGAGAATCACTTGAACCTGGGAGGTGGAGGTTGGAGTGAGTCAAGATGGTGCCATTGCACTCCAGACTGGCAACAGAGCAAAACTCTGTCTCAATAAATAAATAAATAAATAAATAAATAAATAAGAGAGATGTAATGTTTATTGCTCATCTGATATGTCCCAGACATGGTGCTGGTTACATACTAACGAGTTCCTTCAGGTTGAGACTTATTCATCTCTCTCTTCTCCTTCTCCTCACTCAAATACTAAAGAGTGGACTTTCAAAGAGCTTGATTTTTGCACTTCTTCTTTTCTCCAGCCTGCTAACTCTTGGGTGATGTCATCTAGTCATGGCTTTAAATGCCATGCATACCCTGATGTCTCCCAAATTTATATGATCAGCCCTGGCCTCTCTCCAGAGCGCCACACTCATTTACGTAGGTGCCTACCAGATGTCTCTACTTTTCATATTCAGTCCAGCCTTTACAAAGCTGTACTTTTGACTTCCTTTCCCCTTAAACCTCTTCCTTCTCATTCATTGTGAATGATGCTTATATTCATCCAGATACTCAGACCAAAAAACTTGGATTTTTTTTTATTTGTCTCTTTCTCTCATACCTACTTTATCAGGAAATTCTATTAATTTTATCTTCAAAACATCCCCCAATCCAACCACTTCTCAGCATCCCTGTCACTAACCAGCCAGCCTTAGTCATCATCCTTGTGCATAACCTGTTCTAACTCTTCCTGCTTCTATTCTTGTCTGCCCTCCTCTCAGGTCCATTCTGCATGCAATAATCAGGGTGATCCCTTGAAAATATAAACCATATCTTATCACCCCTTGCTCAAAATCCTCTAGTGGCTTCCCACAACACTCAGAACAAAGTCTGAATCTTTTTTCAATGTCTCCAAGGCCCCACCCAGTCTAGCCCTCGCACACCTCTCTGACCTCATCCCTGCCACACTCACCTTTGCTTGCTCTGCTTCAACCACAGGGGCAGCCTTGCCTTTCTGTGAACACACCAAGCATGCTGTCACTGCAAGGATTCATACCTCCTGTCCCCTCTGCTGAGATGCTCTTCCACCAGTTGGCCGCCTGGCCTGCTCCTTTACTTCATTCCAGTTCCTTAATGTCTCAAACAGTCCTTCCCTGGCCACCCTCCTTCCAGCAGGCCTACTCTTCACCCTCCCTCACTTTCTGTCCCCTTATCCCACTCTATTTTTCTTTAGAGCACTTACTAATGCCTGACATTAGACATATTTGTTGGGTTAGGTGTGGGGTTTTTTTTTTTTTCTTTTTTTTTGCCTGTATTCTTTAGTAGAACATAAGTGAGAGCTTTGTTTTATTTGTTGAGTTAATAGTAGATACTCAGTAAACATTTTGTGAATGAATTCATCTTTTTACCCTCCTACCAGTACCTAATTCCAAGTCTAGAACATAAGAACTGCTTGGTAATGTTTTATTGGATTATCTCAATTTTCCTAACTAACTTGAGATGTTAATATTCTTCTTATTTGACAGAGATATTACATAATTTGCCTAAGGGCACTGAGCTGAGCAGAAATTTTATTCCTGACCTCTTCAATTTCAGAGCCTCCATCGCTGCCTCTTCCTCCCAGGGTTTCCACTTCCCCATTCTGTGTCTGAGGTCTTAGAATGGCTCAAATGACAACTAAAGGCTCCTCTGCATTGTGTTCATAAGAGGAAACTAAGAAGAGCTCAGGTAGATAGGATCTGGGTCTCTAGGAGCCCAGAGAAACACAGTTGGCAAATTCCAAGTGCCGTATCGTCTCATGGGTGCAGGCAATAGCATTCTTGCCATTTTACTGCTCAAAGAGCTGTCTCAAAATGCATACTGTGAGTTTTTTTCCTGGTCAATCAATGAAATTCCCCCAAATAGCAGTCTCAGGCCAAGTCCTGAAGGCTTCAGAGCTCACATCCTATTTCAGTTCTCTTCAGCTCTTGGGAGTGGTGATGGTGGATAAACGGGGTAAATCTTTAATGACATTCTGCGTGCTCTGCAGGCTAATTTCAACATTCCAAAGAAGCTGTGAGTGGAAGTGACTGTGGTTCTTCATACTTATAGGAAACATTAGTGAACCAAATAAATTACTTTTCCAAATGTCTTCATATAAGTAAGCCTCTGAAATAAGACTTTTTGGTATAGCTATCATTTTCTTTGTAACAACTGCTTCCAAGGTTGCCCAATCTAAAGGGTTCTCTTCAGTGGGTACATGTCTTGGATCCCTAACTGGATTGGTGACCCCTTGAAAGCAGGGGCCACAGTATACCTTCCTCTGCTGTCTTTTTTTTTTTTTTTTTTTTGCTGTAATCAGCATATAAGCTCATCTCTGAGGAGGTGTCTGAAATAATCCAGGCCAAGGTAAAGTCTATATTAGGAAGCTTCCTACCCCACTCTCCCATATCCCATCTCAACCAGGTTTTATAATCTAGAACGAATTGTGCTGCATCACTTATATGCCTGGAGGGAGCCCTGGTTTCTTGCCTATCCAGTCACAGTATTCCCTGAAGACTTCTTACACAGGTCACATCAGAGAAACTAGGTGTATGCCCAGCAGTCTAGTTTCAAGCAGAGACTGAAGCCCCTTCCTGAAATCTAGTTCTGACAATCTGTGGGGTTCATGGCCAGCCTCCTATTCTGGGCTGGGCACTCTTCTCCACCTCAGCCAGCTTCTGAGTGCAATTCTGTATTGACCAGAGCTAATTTGCCCATACCCAGTTGAGTATAATATCACCTCTACTTGGACTCCCCTGCCACTGGCTCCACCCACTGGTTTGGTTCTGAAGCATCTCATAGTTTTGGACACTGGATTTAGACAGCAGACTCTGAAACTCAGGAACCTGTTGCCCCAGTACTAATTCCATTTTCTCACTTTTATTGTTGACCTGTGTTATTGAGTTCTTTGCAAGCCTTAAAGCTCTTACCAGTTATGACAGCAATAAAGCAGGTACTCAACAATACCAGCTAGAATAAAAAATAAGCATTTTTCTGTTGTGAATCTTCATGTAACAAGAAATGTTGGTAACAGAGGTTGATATTTCAAGCTTCACTTTGTCGAGGAGAAACTAAAGCTTCCCTTATAGGAGAACGGAAGATGCTGGTGGCAAGGAAGATCCTGCTGGCACCATTTTCAAACCCTTCAATGCCTCTGACTCAAGGGCCTTAAATTTGACCTATCAA
This sequence comes from Macaca thibetana thibetana, assembly GCF_024542745.1. Taxonomy (NCBI): domain Eukaryota; kingdom Metazoa; phylum Chordata; class Mammalia; order Primates; family Cercopithecidae; genus Macaca; species Macaca thibetana. Next base: position 102,587,078 of record NC_065591.1, read on the forward strand.
GGTACTTCAGATCTCCTTAGCCCTTTAAAGTATTATGGAACAATAAAAACTGGAATACTCTATTCTGTGTCACTTAGCATCTTTAGTAAATCTGCCATTTACACCCTTTCCAGAGGTGTTAAATGATGACCATTGTCTCAGTTTAAAAGGACAGCTTGAAGAGTTCACATTTGTATACAGAGATGGTACTCCTGACCCTGACAGGAGAACATGCACTTAGAGTCACTTTTCCAGGAGTGGGGAGCAGCCTGCTCTCCACTCTATGCATTCTCTCAGTCAGCAGTGTGAGAACGGTGGGAAAAGCACAGGATCTGTTTGGTTTGAGATCCAGTGTTCTCACTTACTGACACTTTAACTTTTTTTGTTTGTTTGAGACAGTCTCGCTCAGTCACCCAGGCTGGAGTGCAGTGGCATGATCTCAGCTCACTGCAACCTCTGCCTCCCTGGTTCAAACGAGTCTCGCACCTTAGCCACTGGAATAGCTGGGATTGCAGGCCTGCACTACCACACCTGGCTAATTTTTGTGTTTTTTGGAGTGATGGATTTTGCCATGTTGGCCAGGCTGGTCCTGAGCTCAAGTGATCTACACAACTCAGCCTCCCAAAGTCCTGGGATTACATGTGTGAACCACCAAGCCTGGTCAACCCTTTAACTTTTGACAAGACATTTAACCTCTTCCAGTCTCAATTTTCTCTGATTATCTCTGAGGGTTGTTTGTGAAGATTAAATGCTATAGTATATATTAAAGAACTTCAACAATTATAAATTTGTTTACCATATTTTTAGATATTTTAAAGATAACAATAGCCAAGATAGATGTGGTAATGGGATGGAATTTTCCTTTTGTATAAAGCTAACTGGCTCATCTGGGCATTAAAACCATAAGCAAGTTTTCTTTGTAAGGAAGAAAACTATCTCAGTGTGAGGTTTTTTGTTTTTTGTTTTGTTTTGTGGAAGTAGTTCCTAAGACAAAGATTCAAGGGCAAGTACTGTATCTGAGAGGTGACCCCATGAAACTCCAGCAGGAGAAAGAGGAAGTGATGCAGGAAAAGGAAGGCATCAAGAAGGGATGTGTTATGGCACCATCTATCAAAGTGGGTGATGGAAGGTTATTCCCATGGGAAAACCCTAGGAAACACCATGAAACACATGCCTTGGAACTATCCCAATGGAGGATGAGGGAGCTGGGTGCAATTTGTGCACTCACACCCATTATTCATTGTTGAAATGAGTACTCACTGCTGGAGGTGAGGTTGTTAGTTCCTGATACTTCCAGCCTGTGCCCTATATGTGTGTGAGTGTGTGTAAAGAGGGTGGCTAGAATTCAACCTTCTACAAAATCCTTAGGTACAGAACTCATAACTGGAGGTTGTGTGTGGCACACTGGGCAGGATATTGGCAGAATCTGCTATGAAATTTGTCTGTGGTACAATAGCAAAGACATGGAGTCAATCCAAATGTCCATCAATGATAGACTGGATAAAGAAAATTTGGTACACATACACCATGTAATACTATCCAGCCATAAAAAGGAATGAGTTCATGTCCTTTGCAGGGACATGGATGAAGCTGGAAGCCATTATACTCAGCAAACTAATGCAGGAACAGAAAACCAAACATTGCTCATTCTCACTTATAAATGGGAGCTGAACAATGAGAACACATGGAAATGGAAAGGGAACAACATACACTGGGGCCTGTCAGGGGAGGGTGAGGAGAGGGGAGAGCATCAGGATAAATAGCTAATGCATGTCAGGCTTAATACCTAGGTGACAGATTGATAGGTGCAGCAAACCACTATTGCACACGTTTACCTATGTAACAAACCTGCACATCCTGCACATGTACCCTGGAACTTAAAATAAACTTACCTGTGGTATTTGAACTCTATGCCAGGCACAAAATTAAGTATTTTCCTCTAGTTAACGATGATGAACCCATGGCTCAGAGAGCTCATATCTAGTTCTGTACTGAGTTGTAATCCCCTTGAGATCAGGGATTGGCTGGTACCTCTTATGTTCCCAATGCTAGACACAGGGCCCTACACCTAACTGATGCTCCTTAAATGTTTGAGCTTGATAATTATGATGATAATTTACACAAAGTCAACTGTTAATGAATGAATTAGGAATCATACTTTTATATCTATGATTTAATTATACTTGAGTTTCATAATAACTTTATGGGTTATTATGAGCAAGAATTGTTATTATAAGCTGAATTCTACAGATGAGAAGCCTGGCAGTAAGTCATGATATATTTAAAAGACTGAAAATAAAGAGTTAAATCTTTTTATCTGGAAAATGTAACTCACAGAAAAGTTACAGTAATGATAAAAGCTAATAGTTGGTCATTGAGAAAATACAGTCAACATTGCCTGGAAATTAGAAGCAAAATTCCTTTTTATTTAATAAAGACCATTTAATATAAACTTTAAAAAAGGGTTATATGTGTTTTAATTGTTCTTAAACTGTTTTTGTAAAACTGTTGTCACATCTCCAGCATTTTTATGGAAACCTGAGGGGAAAAAATTAGTCTGTGAATTTTTCCTTTTCTTATTAAGGCAAATAAACAAATAAAGATGGAACTCTGTGCATGCATCTGAGACCCAGATAAGGGTTCCTTTGTCGTTCTCACTAATATAGAAAAATCTATTTAAATTTTCTTACTTCCCCTTTCCTTTCAAACCTGATCCGGTTAGTCTTGGCTCCCACCCCCTCCTTCCCCAGTTATAAAACCAAACAGAAAGTTTGTACTGAAGGAACAAGTCCCTGCAGTGACTCAGAGGAAACAAGCATTTATAAACCATGTTTCCCTAATGCCTCAGTACAAACACGGCTGTGGCCCAATTCCAGATTGGACGAGGCAACACTCACTGGTGTGTCCCCAGCAAAACTGAGTGTCAGAGGGGGCTAACCAGAAACAAGACCCAAGCTGCAAATGGCCTTGAGGCAACACCACACCCTGGAGATCTTTCATCACCAAGAGTCAAAACAACAATGGCTGAAACGAAGTCAGGCAAAGAAATGTTGGACTTTGCTGGAATGGAAACTTCTCTTTTAATTTTCTATATAGGTTGGCCTGGCTGCAGCTTCCATACTAGCTAATCTCTTCTTTGTGGTGTCTGCGAGTTGTTTTCTTTGTATAGTATCTTTGCCCTAGGTTCTAGGTAGACCGTATCTGCCTAGAATACAAAGGGTTACAAGGACAGTTTGGTTTTGGCTCTGGAGTCAGTCACATCTAGTTTCGAATCTCAGTCCACCACTTCATATTTCACTTGACAAATGTTTACTAAGGACCGATTTTGTGCCAGGACTCGTTCTAAGTGCTGAGAATGAGGAAGTGAGCAAGATAGTCTGGGTCCCTGCTCTCCTGCTGTTACATTCTAATTGGAAGAGCTATGAAAAACAAACAAAAACAAAAACAAAACCAGAGAGACTGTGTGGCAGTGATGGTAATAATACTATGGAAATAAATCAGAGAGTTAGGTTGGGTGACCAGGGAAGGCCTTCACAAAATGGTGAGGAGGAGGCTTCCGTGAAGAGATTACATTTAAGCTGGGAGCTTAATCACATGAAAGAGCCAGTCAGGATAAGAACACTCCTGGCACACACAAAATCCTGGAAGAGGAATAATCTTGGCCTATCTGAGGAACAAAAAGAAAGTACATGTGGTGAGTGAGGGGAGAGTAGTATGAGAAAAGGCTGGAGAATGTGATAGATGAGAGATGGCCTCCCACTCTTAAAGATGCCTCCCATAGACATGTGGGTCTATTTCCCCTCTTCTTGAATCTGGGCTGGCCTCTGACTATTGTGACCACTACAGCATGGCAGAAGTGATGTGGTGCCCATCCTGAGCCTAGTCTTTAAGATGACTGGCAGCTTTTATCTTTGTCCTCTGTGGCCCTAAACTGACATGTAAGAAGGCTGAAAACCTGCTGCAGGGCCACATAGTCAGGCCCTGAGAACACGTGAAGAAAAGAAGGCCTCAACTGAGCCCAACCTTTCAGCTGCCCCTGCCAAGGTGCCAGACAAGTGAGTGATATTGTCTTGGACCAGCTTAGCCGCAAACTTAATACCACCATGTGACTCCAGTAAAGGCCACATGAGACAGAAGAACCATCTAGCTGAGCCTTGCCCAAAGTCCTAACACAGACAAAATCATGTGATACAATTCAATGGTTATTGTTTTAAGCCACTCAATTTTGGGGGTAGTTTGTTTCTTAGCAAACGATTTCCAGGAGAGAGAGAGAGAGAGAGAAAGAGAGAGAGACTGTAGCAAGGCTACTTTGACCTTGACCCAGAATAGTTTGGCTTGATATGGATGAGAAATCATGGGAGGGCTTAAGCAGAAGGTGTAGAGCTTATACAAGCTACAATGTGAAAATTATATGTAAATAATGATAGTTTGCCTGTTTCCATTTCAATAAGAATTGTATATTATTGTTTTTTATTTATTTTTCCTGTTTTACCCCATTATCTAGGGTTTCTGGTTAAATGTTTAATGGAAGTGGTATTATCAGGAATTTTTTTTTTAATCTTCATCAAAAATGGAAGCTTTAACCTTAATTCCAATACTAAATGTTAATCTTATTCTAGGCTGGATATTGGATATTGGACTGGTAATTACACTACTAAATTTGATATTTAAACTAGATCTTTTGTTGACACTCTTTTTTGTTGTTAAGTCTTTGGAAGTTTCCTTTTACTACTGATGTGCCAAATTCTTTTTTAATCACAAATAGATTTTGGAATTCATTAAACTTTTCTCAGCCAAAAGAAAGCTCCATGGTATTTTAAAACTTAATTTGAGTTCTATTTGCCCCTGGCTTTCTAGTTCTTTAACCTTGCTCAAGTAAACTGAACTATCTGTGTTTTAGTTTCTCAAACTGCAAAACAGGAATAATAATAGTATTTACATCGTAGAGGTGTCTGGGGATTAAATAGTGTAAAATCATTAACATAGTATGTAGCACCTGGTTAAGGGCTCAATAAATGGTAGCTGTACACAATATGCTATGTGCAAGCATAGTGTGCTATTTTTATGGCTCAGTTTCCACCTGAAGAACTGAGGAGACTCCAGCTATATTCAAATTCCTCTCAACTAGTTCAGGAAATCGTTAGAGGAATCATGCACACATTCATATACAGGGCCTTTGTCATCCCAGTTGCATATCCATTAGAATTGGCCAGCACAACTGCCATTTGGTATCCTCCAGGGCCTCTTCTTCTCTGATAATGGTTCCATGGATTCTCCAAAATGGCAAGCCCTATTAGCCTACTGAACAGTGGCTGCTTTGTCCCTTCCAGCAGGGGACATTCCAGGCTGCAGCCTCTCAGGCTGTCAGTTGAGCTGCTGCCACCATCAAGCTCAAGTGGGGCAAACATCCTCACTTTCTCCCCTTTGGAAAGAAACTGCCAAAAGAGTGATTACTTGACCTTCCAGATCCCTGTAGAACTTTCTGTGTTACTATTATATTGTATTATAATTTATTTCAGCGATGCCTGTTATAAGGTGATACAGTCCACTTGTACTCTGTGAGCAAACCTGTTCACTGGCCCTCTACTTGGCCTATGCTCTCTACTTGGCCTCTGCTGCCCTTCTCTTCACCCAACTTCTATCCCAGTTTGTTCCTTAGATGAGTTTTTTCAAAGTTGTGTTGAAAAAACTTTAGTTCACTTCTTCAGACATGCCCCATTAAAGAAAAGTGCTCTTGACAAAATCCCTTTTTCTTTTTACATCTCCGTTTCATAGACTCATAGTGCATATCAGCATAATAAGACCCCAAAATATGCACTAGCAAGAAGCACTCTTTCACTTGGCTTAATCCAGTATTTCATAAGCCTATTTAAACACAGAGTGATTTTGAGTCTCTCTGATGAAGAATCCATATTCAATAAATGTTGTTTGAGAAATGCTGCATTTCATTCCTTCCCTACTTCCAGGGATCATAAGCTTTTAAAATTTAGTTGTTACCTTACTTCTTTCAGTTACAATAAATACCAAAGTAGTGCAGATTTTTTTTTGTTCTTCTAGGGGTTAGTCCTATTACATAATGAAAATAGACTGCCTGCGTTTGAGTCCTGAATCCATTACTTACTTGCTACATAACTGGACAAATTACTTTATTTGCACCTCAGCTTCCTTGTATGTAGAATGAAGATAATTGTAGTATTTTTTTTTTCAATAGGGCTATTGTGATGATTAAAAGATATCATGCATAGAAAGTGAGTTCCATATATTCTGCTTATAGATGTTAGTTGCTATTACTATAACTATTATATGATTATTATTATAATTATTATTCAAAACAAAAGAGCCAACAGTTAAGGCCTATAAATCTTTCTTTTATACACAATTTTTCTTGAGACGAAATTGATCAATACTAGATTTGTCCAGCTTGACTTAAATGTCATCCTGTTTTTAATCAGCATTGCTCAACGAAATCTGATTTTAGAATTGATGTGATATTGTACTTATGTATCACTGAAATCAGAAGTTATGTATCACTGATATGAGAAGTGTGTTAACGAAATGTTTTTCCTCTTTCATTCCTACCTATGTAATATATTATGACAATTACATTTGCTATCTTACTAGCATTAATGCCATAATAGAAAAACCCAATGTTGATAGTACTATTTAAAATATAGTTATATGCATTTAGTATATTCCAGTCACTACACATCAAATATCCCTGAAAAAAAAATTTGGAGGATTGTAAGCCTCATGTTAGCCAATTGTTTATTCTAAGCACTTAGAATCATTCTAGTTATTAGTTCATATTATGTTCAGGAGAGCTGTGTGTGTTGAGTAGGAATCAGTGTTAATCTCATTTTCTAAATGAAACCTTCAATGCATATGGAAATTTTATTTTTATATTTCTGATGATGGAAGTGGAAAGACACAGGCTAGTTATCAGGGTGGAGGAAACCATGATTAGGACCTTGCCAGGATAAGCTGTTACTATTAAGGGTCTTTTGTTTGGGAACTCAGAGAATAGGAGCGGCAACTCTTTAATCCCAATCACCAGACAGTGTGTACAAAACAGGATCTTCTACTTTATAAAGGAAACATAAGGCCAGGGAAATAGGGAAGATGAGGGTTGAATTGAATAGAGATACAGTTTATCAGAAACTAAAATTTAGTGATAGAAGAGGCCTATGTCCCATATGTTTCCTAAATCTTGCTCTGTATGTCAGTTTTCCTTAAATTATGTATATATTATCAATAGGAGAAAAGCAGGTTAGATCTTCTATTCAGTGTCTTCTGCCTTTCCCTGCAGGCAGCTGCCCAAATAGGAGGGATTCTGTATATGAGAAAATTTTCTAAAAGCTATCCTTGAAAACTTAAACTTATTCTAATGGCAAATGTACATGATACGATACTATCATTTAATAATGTTTTATTGTTTTTGTAAAACTCTTGATTTAGAAGCAATAAGCTTTTGGGCAAGGGTTCTTTGGCTAATGTAACGATGGAAGTGATTTTATGATGCACACAGCACAAGGGCTCCTTACAGAATTGTTACTGTTAATATTATTATTTTTGCCTGAATTTCATGGCTACATTCTCTTTATCCTTGAACAGAATATGATTTTCTTATGATTGGGAAGGGCAGGAGTCCTAAGAAGATTATTTAACTTCCAGTAGGCAGGGCTGTACCTATCTTGTTCACCACCGAATCTCCAGGGCTGAATGTATGCGTGGAACCAGAGAGTCTCAGAAAATATTTGTTGAATAAATGGATGAAGGAATGAGTAGATAAAATGTTTTCTCCTCCAATTATCCAAATAAGCTACTTAGAATTCAAATTACTGAATAATTTTTCAGTCTTCCGCTTTGCTTGGACACTGAAAATTGCTTTTTGAAAAGTCAAAAATTAATTTGGAGCCCTTTTCAAGAGCAACTTTTTCTAGAATCCAATGTATAATATAAATATAAAAGATGTCTTATTTCCTATCTATTGCTATCTTCTTAAGTTGCCAAAGGCAAGAAGACAAGTATCTCTCAAATGCAATGCAGACAAACTGCCTACTGCTATTTAATGAAAAGGAAACAAAATTGATCTTACACTGTACTTTTATATAAATAAAAATATTATTTAAACCCTCAAGCCAGAAAACTTCCCTAGAGTAATATTGAATGATTGCTTGGTATTTCTTTCTTTACAAAAATATCAATATCAACTCTCTATAATATATGAATTTTATCTTCTTTTTCCCAAAGTCAAACCAGAAAATAATTGTTAGCATATATAATATACATAGGTCTTTGTTGCTGGAGGTCTTCTCAAAAACTTGTACTCTGAGATTTATCTCAAAGGCAATAAAAATAAAGTTATAAAAATATTTTAATTGGCAATATATTTTTTCCTGCTGTTTCACAGAACCAAAGAGTGAGAAAAAAGACTCACTGGAAATGCATTTGTTAATAATTTACACATAGAGTATCATGGAATATTTTTCCTACAAATAACTTTATATTAGAGATTAATCTTCCTACAGCTTCTAATTCAAACCATGTATTCTGGATTTAATATTAGGAGTCACTCTTAACTATCCCACATGAAGGACAGGGACTAGATCAAAGATGTTTTGATAATAATGGAATATAGTTATAAAAAGAACCAAAATCAAGAGAAAGATTGCCATAGCCTTCAAAATGTATAAAATTGGCATTGGGCTTGTTGCTTTGGATAGGTATAAACTCAAGTTAAAAAGTTTTTTATGAAAAAGAAAGAATCTTTAAAACCCTAAGCAAAGCTACATTTCCCAGCTTTATTTGTTTTATCTTTATTGACATCCAAAACACAAGTCACACATAAGCTTTAGAGATTAAGTCTCACTCTCTCCTTCTTGGTGTGTCTATGTGTGTATGTGTGTGTGTGTATGTGTGTGTGTGTTCTTCCCAAAGTAAAGTAATAATTCTATTGCTTTGCAAAATACAAAACATAGGGATTATGGGAAAATGGCCAAGTTTATGGGAAAATGTGCTGGTTTATATATACCATTAGTCTCATTAATTTAAAGCACTTTTCTGTGCAGGTATTTTTCTATTCCCTGTCCTTTCATTCAGAAAGCACACATGGAGCCTTCTATAAAAGTATGTCCGTAGCTCTTTTACTGAACCCTCTCTATGGACCCAGCACTGCCTTAGGCTTTACGAGACATGATTCTGGCACTCAAAGATCTCATATTCTAACTGGGGTTAGTGGATGATGTGGTTTGGATCTGTGTCCCTGCAAAATCTCATTTTGAAATATAATCCCCAGTGTTGGAGGTAGGGCCTGGTGGGAGGTGTTTGTATCATAGTGGCCAATCTCTCTTGAATGGCACAGTGCCATCTCCTTGGTGAGAAGTGAGTTTATGACAGTCTGGGTTGTTTGAAAGTGTGTGGCACCTCCCTCCTCACTCTCTTGCTTCTGCTCTGGCCATGTGATATGCCTGCTCTCGCTTTGCCTTCTGTCATGAGTAAAAGATCACTTAGGCCTCCCCAGAAGCCAAGCAGATGCCAGTGCTATGCTTGTACAACTTGCAGAACTATGAAACAATTAAATCTTTTTTCTTTATAAATTACCCAGTCTCTGGTATTCCTTTATAGCAATACAAGAAGGGCCTAACACAGAAAATTGGGACTTAGGAGTGGACATTGCTATAAAGATACTTGGAAATGTAGAAGCAGCTTTGGAACTGGGCAATGGGCAGAAGTTGGAGGAGTCTGGAGGACTCAGAAGAAGGCAGGAAGATGAGTGAGAGTTTGAAACTTCTTATAGGCTGCTTAAATGGTTGTGACCATAATGCTGATAGTGATATGGACAAGTGAAGTCCAGGCTGCTGAGGTCTCAGATAGAAATGAGGAACTGATTGGAAACTAGAGAAAGGTTACCCTTGTTATTCTGTAGCAAAGGACTTGGTGGTTGTATTGTGTCCATGCCCTAGGGCTCTGTGGAAGTTTGACATTAAGAGTGACAACCTAGGGTATCTTGTGGAGGAAGTTTCTATGCAGTGAAGCATTTAAGATATGGCCTGGCTGCTTCTAACATACTATACTCAGATGCAGGAGCAATGAAATGACTCAAAATTGGAATTTATATTTAAAGGGGAAGCAGAGCTTAAACATCTGGAAAATTTGCAGCCTGGCCATGTGGTAGAAAAAGAAAGACCATTTTCAGGGGAAGAATCTAAGTGGGCTGGGGAGCAACCACTTGCTAGAGATATTTGCATGGGTAAGAAAGAACCAGGTGCTGATAGCCAAGACAATGGGAAAAAGGCCTGAAAGGCATTTCAGAAATCTCTGAGGCAGCTCCTCCCATCACAGGCTCAGAGGCCTAGGAGGGCTAAATGGTTTCATGGGTCAGGCCTGGGGCCCCATTGTCCTGTGTAGTCTTGGGAAACTGCTCCCACATCCCTGCTGTTCCAGCTCCAGCCATGGCTCAAAGGGCCACAGATACAGCTCAAGCTGCTGCTTCAGAGGATGCAAGTCATAAGCCTTGGAGAGTTCCATGTGGTGTTAAGCCTGTGGGCATGCAGAGTACAAGAGTAAAGGAGACTTTGCAGTCTCTCTATAGACTTCAGAGCATGTATGAGAAAGCCTGGGTACCAGGCAGAAGACTGTTGCAGGGGCAATCCCTCACAGAGAACCTCTACTGTGGCAGTAGTATTGAGGGGGAAATTTGGGGTTGGAGGCCCCACAGAGACCCCACTGGGGCACTGCCTAGTGGAGCTGTGAGAAGGAGGCCACTGACCTCCCAACCCCAGGATAGTATATCTACTGGCAGCTTTACATCTTGAGCCTAGAAAAGCTGTAGGCACTCAATTCCAACCAGTAAGGGCAATCACTGGGGCCGAACCCGGAAATCCACAGGAGTGGAGCTGGCCAAAGCCTTGGGAATCCACCTTTGCTACATTATGTCTTGCATGTGGGACATGAAGTCAAAGGAGATTATTTTGGAGCTTAAAGATTTAATGACTTAAAGATTTAATGGAGCTTAAAGATTTAATGGGTTTCAGACTTGCACAGAGCCTGTAGCCCCTTTGTTTTGGCCAATTTCTCTCTTTTGGAATGGGAGTGTATACCCAATGTCTGTACCCACACTGTGTCTTGGAAGAAATATATATTTTTTAATTTTATAGGTTCATAGGTGTAAGGGACTTGCCTTGTTTCAGACTTTGGACTCTGGACTTTTGAATGATGCTGAAACAAATTGTGACTTTTGGGGAACTATTGGCAGGAGATGATTATATTTTGCAATGTGAGAAGAACATGGGATTTGTGGGGGCAGGGGCAGAATGATATGGTTTGGATCTGTGTCCCCACCAAATCTCATGTTGAAATATAATCCCCAGTGTTGGAGGTGGGGCCTGGTGGGAGGTTTTTGGATCATGGGGGCAGATCTCTCATGAATGGCTTAATTGCATCTCCTTGATGATGAGTGAGTTCAGGATTGGGTTGTTTAAAAGTGTGTGGCACCTCCCTCCCCTTCTTGCACCTGCTCTGGCCGTGTGACATACCTACTCCCACTTCATCTTCTATCATGAATAAAAGCACCCTTAGGCCTCTACAGAAGCTGATCAAATGCCAGCACCATGGTTGTACTGCCTGCAGAACTGTGAGCCAAATCAGTTTATTTTCTTTACAAATTATCTAATTTCAGATATTCCTTCATAGTCAGGCAAGAATGGTCTAATACATTGGACTTGCAAGGGAGACACCAGTAAACAAAATGACACTGTGAAAAACCAGGTGCTCACATAAAAAACAAATAAGGATCCAGAGGATGATGGAAGGTGTGCTTCCATTTCTAAGTCCTTGCTCATGCTTTTTCTTCCACTTTGAAAGCCACCATCTTCCTTTAGAAATCCTGCCCATCCTTAGAAACTGGCCCAATGCCGTCTTCTTTAAGATGCATTTCCTTATCACCTAGTCAGATTGATCTCTCCCAGCCCTGTAGTCTTACCTTTTTTTCTGTACTAATTCTACGGACGTTATTACATACGGGTTCATATTATAAATATTTACATATATTAGGAAAAAATATCTCCTTTGGTTCCCAAACAGCCAAAGCTAGATTTTTTGTATCTTGGAATGGTCCACAGTGTCAAAAACAGTGTCACTCATTTATTGAGTAGGTGATCAATATGCTTATTGAATGGATGATTATGTAATTGAATGATTGAGTCACAGGATTTTGTATAAAAGCTACAAGGATATTTGTATTATTACTGTTTACTAAGACCTTCCCCATACATTATATTTCTTAATTCTGTAAGGTAGTAATTATCATTGTCACCTTACATATCAGTTAACCAAGGATCAGAGAGGTTGAGAAACTTGTTTAACCTCAGAAAGCAAGTAAATGGCATATCTGATATTTAAACCTAGGTCTTTTGACTCCAGAAAAAAGGTCCAGTACTCTTCCCTTTCCTCATTCTACTTCTTTTTTTTAAAAAAGGCATTTATTCTATTCAGCATCATGATCGGATTGTTACATTTAGCAATCAACAACATGGGTGCCAAAAAAAAGAAAAAAATTAAAACCCTTTGTTGGAATTCTTTAACTTTTCACAGAACAGAAACTAAAATAACCTGTTATACAATTAGTCACAAATACAGTCCTTGAGGTTTTTTGCTCGTACACATGAGTATTTGTCTAATTTGTCTAAAACATGTCTTCTTCATAGCAGCTAAGTCCTGCCACCACTGTGCTTGACTGAGTTCACAAATCTGTTGTAACCTATAGCTTCCCTGTCACTTCTCTGGCTCTCCTCTCCTGCTAAGCTTTGTTTCCTAATTAAAATCTTCTGCCACTGCCATAGCTACTGTTGCTACTGGAACCCCCATAGCCCCTTTGGTTTCATGGTTTGGCTAAGTATTGGCCTCCACCATCATAGGGGCAAGAGCTTCTGCCTCCAAAGTTTCCTCCCTTCATAGGCCCAAAATTTGAAGACCGAGAGTTGTAATTGCCAAAATCATTGTAGCTGCTACCACCTCCAAAATTCCTTCCATCATTACCAAATCCATTATAGCCATCTGCACTGCCACCATATCCACCACCACCATGGCTGCCACCAAAGCCAACACGACCACGGAAGTTTCCTCCATGACCAAAGTTGTCATTCCCACCAAAACCACCTCCACGACCATTACCAAAGTTTCCAGAACCACTTCGACTTATTTGGCTGGACGGAGCACTAGCCATCTCTTGCTTTGACAGGGCTTTCCTAACTTCATAGTTGTGGCCATTCACAATATGGTATTTCTGAATTGGCAATCTTATATGTGGAGTCATGGTTGTCAAAGGTTACAAAGGCAAAACCCCTTTTCTTGCCACTGCCTTGGTCAGTCATGATTTCTTTCTTTTTTTTTTTTTTTAATTATTATTATACTTCAAGTTCTAGGGTACATGTGCACAATGTGCAGGTTTGTTACATATGTATACATGTGCCATGTTGGTGTGCTGCCCCCATTAACTTGTCATTTACATTAGGTATATCTCCTAATGCTATCCCTCCCCCATCCACCCTCCCCACAATAGGCCCTGGTGTGTGATGTTCCCCTTCCTGTGTCCAAGTGATCTCATTGTTCAATTCCCACCTATGAGTGAGAACATGTGGTGTTTGGTTTTCTGTTCTTGCAATAGTTTGCTGAGAATGATGGTTTCCAGCTGCATCCATGTCCCTACAAAGGACACGAACTCATCCTTTTTTATGGCTGCATAGTATTCCATGGTGTATATGTGCCACATTTTCTTAATCCAGTCTGTCACTGATGGACATTTGGGTTGATTCCAAGTCTTTGCTATTGCGAATAGTGCTGCAGTAAACATACGTGTGCATGTGTCTTTATAGCAGCATGATTTATAATCCTTTGGGTATATACCTAGTAATGGAATGGCTGGGTCAAATGGTATTTCTGGTTCTAGATCCTTGAGGAATCGCCACACTGTTTTCCACAATGGTTGAACTAGTTTAGAGTCCCACCAACAGTGTAAAAGTGTTCCCACTTCTCCACATCCTCTCCAGCACCTGTTGTTTCCTGATTTTTTAATGATTGCCATTCTAACTGGTGTGAGATGGTATCTCTTTGTGGTTTTGATTTGCATTTCTCTGATGACCAGTGATGATGAGCATTTTTTCATGTGTCTATTTGCTGTCTGAATGTCTTCTTTTGAGAAGTGTCTGTTCATATCCTTTGCCCACTTTTTGATGGGGTTGTTTGTTTTTTTCTTGTAAATTTGATTGAGTTCTTTGTAGGTTCTGGATATTAGCCCTTTGTCAGATGAGTAGATTGCAAAAATTTTCTCCCATTCTGTAGGTTGCCTGTTTGTTCACTCTGATGGTAGTTTCTTTTGCTGTGCAGAAGCTCTTTAGTTTAATTAGATCCCATTTGTCAATTTTGGCTTTTTTTGCCATTGCTTTGGGTGTTTTAGACATGAAGTCCTTTCCCATGCCTATGTCCTGAATCACTTCAATTTTTCCATACTGTTCAAAATAATATCTTAGGGGATGTTCTTCAGTGTCTTCTTTAATGCCACCAACAAATATCTTTTTCATTGTTAAGTGGGTACCTGGTCTTTGAGAATCTTCTCTTGAGACAGCTGTCTTTGGTTCCACAACTCTTCCATCCACCTTCTGTGGCCTTGCATTCATGGCTGCATCCACCTCCTCCACAGTGGTGTATATGACAAACCCAAAGCCCGTGGAGTGATTGGTGTTTGGATCTCTCATTACCACACAGTCTGTGAGCATTCCTCATTGCTCAGAATGGCTCCTCAGGCTCTCATCTGATGTTTCAAACCTCAACCCTCCAATGAAGAGCTTCCTCGGCTGTTGTTTGGGCTCTTGAGGAGACTCTGACTTAGACATGACGGCAGGGAGAAGAGAGACTTTAATGATGTGTCCTCAGCGGCGTCCACGGGCAGAAAGGAGTAAGCTGACAAATACATCTCCTCATTCTACTTTTTATAGTTATTCACTATAGGGTTTATTTAAATGAATTTAAAAACCTTTAGTAACTGGAGATTATAAGGAGTGTGAGGAAAGACTATTGAGGCTCTGAGTATTCTTAAAAGACTAATATAACAACTCATTTGTATACGTTTTAATGACTCTGATGCCATTTTAAGAACCAGTATCACTGATGTTTCATTGGATGTCTCAGATTGAGGATCTCTTCAAATGATAAGGTTCTTTATCTCTCTTCAGAAAGCAGCTGTTGGGTTTTTCATCTTGTTACCGGAATTTTTTTTTTTCATATATCAAACTTGCATTCATAAGTAAAGTGCTGTGATACTTAATACATCAGTTGATGTTATTAATAAATAAGACTCTCTGTAGCTTTTCTGTTATGAATAATAGTCTTCAACATTCATCTGAATGATGGATATTTGGCATGCCTTAAGTTCAAGTTTTTGGTCTTCTTATAGCCTAGTGGCTACAAAATAATAGTATCAATCTACTTCAAAGGCAGTCTGACAGAGTGTAAAAGGGCTTCACTCGGGTTCAGATGTGAGTCAAGACGAGTCAACTGTCCTTTCTTCCATTGAAAGGAGCTGTGTGATGCCAGGCAAATCCTTAATGTATGTGGGTCTTCTTTTCTCTATCTGTGAAATGAAGGAATTGAAAAGGTTGATCTTTAAACTCCTTCCAGCTCTAATGTTCTAGGATTTATTTGGTCTTTTGTTGAGCAAGAAAGCCCTGTGCTTCCAAATGGTTATAGGAGCATTAATTTTAGACAATTAAAGACATCTCTCCCACTGGCAAGTTGTGTGAGATTAAATAAATCACTTAAGCTCTTCCTTGGTTTACTCATCTGAAAGCTAGGGATAATAATAACTACTATACAAGATTTAAAAAAGACATTATAAGAAAGGCCTTTGTAAACTTCAGTGTACTGTAAACATCTTCTTGGCTGCCTGTTGCTCGAATATAAAATGCAACTTTGTGATATAAACAATCTGAAATGATTTAAAAACATAATTCTAAGTGTTCTTCTCGTATATGTCTTAAATTATGTATTGTCATATATTTGATAAATACACAATAATATATGTAACATATATGGAAGTTTTGCAGCATAATAATAAAATGAAAACTCATGACCCTACCACCCATCCTAGATGCTAAACCATTCTCAACATCAACGAAACAGCCCTGTGTGTTTTTCTCTGATCCAACCCTCTACTTTCCTACTAGAGTTTGCATTTTTAACCATCTAAAATATGTTTACCACATATGTATGTATTCTTGAAGAGTATGTCATTTAGTTTTGCTTGTTTTTTTTTTTTTTTTTTGGTTAAAAAATGACATGATAGTGTATGTAGTCTTCTGTGACTTTCTGCTTTTCCCCACTTAAGGTTATATTTTTATCATTAAACTATATTGTATCTGGTACACATAGATCATACATTTTTGCTGTTGCATAATATTCCATTCTGTAACTCTGCCACGCAGTATTTATCCATTTTCATGAAAATGAGCAGTTAGGTTGTTTGCAGTGTTTTTACTGTTGAAACCATAAAACTAAAGCAGATGAGCAAGGTGTACTCTCCTGGTGCACATGAATAATTGTTCCCACTTCCATCTATGCTTTATTTTTCTCCTTAATATTTCTTACTATTTAGCATTATGGGTGCATGCACCCACACACATACATAACACATCTCAACGTATATACAGGCATACACATGCACATGTGCGTGCACGCGCACATGCACACACACACACACACACACACACTAGTCAAAAATCAAAAATCCACAGGTGCTCAAGTCCCTGATGCAAAATTGTATTTGCATATAACCTATGCACATCCTCCTGTGTACTTTAAATCATCTCTAGATTACTTTTAATACCTAATACAATGTAATGCAATGTAAATATATATATTCATACACACAAATAATTAGCTGGAATCACAATTGAAATATAACATTTTTGTCTATTATTTCCCTGCTGTATTCTCAGTACCTAGAAAAGGTACTGAGAAAGGGCTCAGATAATATTGAATGAATGAATTAATGAATAGGGTTTTGTTGCTTGATTGTTAAATAAATAAATTATCATGTTAGGATTTACTGTTGATGCAGAAATGATCATGGAATATTGAAAAGACACTGAATAAATGTCTTCTCTCCACATTCAGTTATTCAGGGTGCTTAGGTTCTAGTCCCAGATCTGCCACCAACGAGCTGTGAAACTTTGGGCAAGTTAATCTTTCTGATTCTGATTACGAACATTTATATGAAGTTAACAGTCATTTCTGTGTATTGTGATGATTAGCATATGATATTGATACAAATGTTTTATGAACCATGAACTGATACATAAGGACATGCTTGTTGTCATTATTCCTATGGCAAAGGTTCCTCACATTTACTGAGATTTTAAAAATAAGCATGAAGTTACTTGTTTCATATCAAGAACTTTTGAGGTTGGGCAAGGAGACTTTGAGAAAAATATGATATTGGAGAGTGAAAGAGCCCAGTCCTGGGGGCCTAATCTGGTACACTTTGTGTTGGATGTGCGGTATCAAGCTTTTGCTGTAAAATCAAGCTATTTTTAACCCCAAGTAAGCATAAAGAATCTTTTTTAAAGTAGGGCAACCAAGATAGTGTGTTACCCTTTCCAATAAGCCTGCCTAAATGAAATATTCATCTTTTATGTCAAAATAAGAAGTGATATATATATAATTGAGGACTAAGAAGGGATAGAGTCTTCTGAGGGTGAATCCTTAAAAAGTCCTGCATATAAAATAACTATAGCAGAAATACCCATTAGTATTGAATTACATTTCTATATTGTGGAGAAGTTAGATTTTCTCCTTTTTTCTTTTATCTCAGACTTGCACGAACAGGCAAAGGCAGAGGTGGTGATGTCTGAGAGAAGCTTTTTACCTGCCTGTTTCCAGAATAGTGCAATGAAAAAAAGACCCCTGGATTTGTGCTGCTCAAAATTAATAGCTTCGGCCTCCACTTTACCATCTGTAAAATAGATTAATAAGCATATTGTCCCACTCCTAGTGGTGTAAGAATTAAGTATAATAAGGTGGGTGAAAGCCCTGTGTAAAGTGTAAGGTGCGATGCAGATGCTGATGTTATAAGATCAGGATCAAGAGACAGAAGCTCGAGGCAAATGCATGTATTTGTATTATGAGAAAGACCCTAGGGAAAAGCATGAAGTGAACGTTTTACCGTTGACTTCTTCCTGTAGCCCGTGCCTTTTTTTTTTTTTTTTTTTTTCTTTTCCGAGAGAGTCTTGCTCTGTCACGTAGGCTACAGTGTGCAGCAGCGCGATCTCGGCTCACTGCAACCACCACCTCCCAGGTTTAGTGCTTCTCCTGCTTCAGCTTCAGAGTAGCTGGGCTTACAGGTGCACGCTACCACGCCCAGCTAATTTTTGTGGGGTTTTTTGTTTGTTTGTTTGTTTTAGTAGAGACAAGGTTTCACCATGTTGGCCAGGCTGGTCTTGAGCTCCTAACCTCGTGATCCGCCTGCCTCGGCTTCCCAAAGTGCTGGGATTAAAGGGGTGAGCCACTGCGCCCAGCCACCCATGCCTTTTATGAGGTCTTCCTTCTTTCTTCCACATCTTACCTTTCTCATATGTTCCTGGCACTCCCGTTTAGCCGCTTACTGAAGGTCTTCTTCACCACAGACTTAGAACTTTTATTTCCTTGGAACCAAAGTACCCCTGCCCTATGCATCTATCCTGTGTTCCCTTCCCCCTTAATTCTGGCCCTGGCCTCTCCTTCCTAAAGCAGTATCAAGGACAGCAGAGGGGAAGCCCACAGGGTTATTTGGCTTCATGTTCACTCAGAGCTGCAAGTACTGAGTTTTGATACAATCTCTGGTCGAGTTTTGCATGGTCACAGAGATCCACTGACAAGCCCGAGGAAGAAAAGGTCCACCTTTTCTTTAAAAAGCTAAACTAAAAGCTTTAACTTTTTTATAAGTTGCACATAGGTGTTTTGACTTTTTACATATGCCAGGAACCAGTTGGAAAAAGCACAGGCCTCTCTCACCCTTTGACAAGGTCTGGGTGATAGAGTTACTATGAGATCGTTGCTAATAGATGCTCATGGAGTAGTGTCTATGGTTTTAATTCCATGTTTCATAGTCACAGTGATAATTTAAATAGATCAGTTAGGAGAAGAAACAGTGGGTTCCTTAAGGAAAAAAAGAGGTGTTTAAAAACTTTTTATAAAAACAAAATATGAATAGCCATGTATGGATGGGAGCTGGAACAGAAAGCCAGCTCTAGGGGCCTTCTGCCTTCTTGACTCTCTCTTTTGGCCCCATATAGTTTCTCTCTTACTGTCTCAGCTTCTCTCCACATTCTTTTCCATTCCCTTCTCCATATTTCCTGAGCCAAATTCCAGAGGAACTTAGCTTGGCTAGCTTAGCTCATTCTACTGCCATTGTTGGGTGAGATCCTTTGAATAAAGCCACCTACTGGTTTCCGGTCCACCTACTCTTGATTCAACCAGCAACCAGTGCTTTGTGGCGAACAACCTGGCCCTGCCTTCCTGGGAAGAGCTGAGAGTCTGCAGGTTTCCAGTATAAGAGAAATATGAGTAACAGACCCAGGACACCAAAGTGTCAGGGCTCATTGAGCATGAAGGAGAGAAATTGCTTTGAGCAGATCAAGGTCTTAGCTTGAAAGGCCATCCAAAGATACAACTGCACAGCCCCACTTCCTCCCATCTCTACCATGAAAGATTGTTCCTGCAGATTAGACATTAAGTCTGTCTCTCAGATATGTATTCCATTTCCCGAAGGCTCCAAAAAGTGGGCAAATCATTCTGGTCTTAGGGCTGAAGTGGGAAGGCTCTTTTTTCTGTTTTTTTGAGACAGGGTGTCTCTCTGTTGCCCAGGCTGGAGTGCAGTGGTGTGATCTCGGCTCACTGCAGCCTCTACCTCCCGGGCTCGAGCGATCCTGCCACCTTAGGCTCCCTAGTAGCTGGGACTACAGGTGCACCACCATAGCTGGCTAATTTATAAAATCTTTTTTGGTAGAGATAGGGTTTCCATGTTGCCCACGCTGGTCTTGAACTCTTGAGCTCAAGCGATCTGCCCGCCCCACCCTCCCAAAGCGCTGGGGTTACAGGTGTAAGTAACTGCCCGGCCGGAAGGCTCTTTCATAAAAATAAAGCAGCCCAAAGGATTCACTTAAGATTGTTAGAATTTGGACCCAATATTGAATTTTTTTTCCATCTCAAATCCTAGATCCTATTCTTCCACTTACCAGTTGTGGGACATTGAAAAAGTTATTTAAGTCTCAGTGGTTTCATCTGTGTAATGGCCATAATGCTAGTATTCACTTCCACATTTTTGTGAGGATAAAATGAGAGAACACATGGAAATGCCTAACTTAGTTCCTGGCACATAGCAAGTGTTCAATAGATTTCACCAGCAACCAGTGCTTTTTGGCGATAAACATATTGTGGTGAAAATTATCAATAGATTTATTGCTTCTGCTTGATTGCTTCATTTATTAACTCTCCAAATACATCATTTAATCAACACTTTTTGAAGGATTACTCTGTGGAGATATTTCACTGAAGCACTTCAGGCACCCCAAAATTACTTAAAATACCCAAAATGAAAGTGATTTAAAAATTTTAACAACCATCTTAACCGTTAGCATTTACACTAATGTTTTCAGCAAAGTCTTTCTCTACGAATGCAGAGTCTTATTATATAATATGAGTAAATTCTGGTATGCTCTAAGCTACAAACTGAATAATCTTTTTAAGTTTATAATTGTGAATCTATGTAACTGAGATGGAATTTTATTCAAAAATTAATTTTTAAATAATGATAAAATTCATAGCACTGAAATAGATTGAGAAATTGTGCTGAAAGAGACAGTCTCAAACTTTAGAAAGCACACATGGCTTAAAAGTTATGAATCTGTGTAATTTTTGCATGACATTTCTTCTCAAAATAAATATAACACTTTTTTCCCTTGAATGAAAAATTCTGTGCTAACTCATATCCTCCCAAACATTTCTTGCCCACAATAACTTATCAGTGTGTGTACAGGATGGAGGAAAAAAATGCCAAGGAAGTAGTTTTCAGTTTCAAGTTTCCAAAGGGTTATTACAAACAACCATCAGTATGCTTGAACAATGGGGCTTTTTAGTTAATTTAATTTTTTGCTTACCTTTGGATTGGCCTAAATACTTTTTCATTTTAATCCATGCTAAAATGCACTGGAGTATGGTTAACATAAATGAGTCTTAGATAGTTTGGGGCGCTGGGTCATGAGCAAGAATGCTAATTCTCACATAGGCATTCAAGAAACTTTTGTTGACTGGATGTACTAAACTGTACATGTACATGGTTCATGGGCAGAAGATGTGTTAACTGAAGGACATTTCTAGAACAAGGCTTTCAAACATATTTTAGGGAAACCCACATTAAAAAAAAATTTCTATCACAATCCATTACCAATAAACGTGTGTGTGTGTATTCACATAAAGAGTTGAGACAAAAATTTTGCAAAGATGTACCTACCAGCTGCAATGTATTCTGATAATTATCTTTTTAAAATTGTCTTTCACTTTTCAAAAGGGATGCTGTTTGTGACTTACTGAATTGATTTTATGATCTCAGTGGATTATGACCTGTAGTTTCACAAACATTTTTAAAAGCAAATTTCTTATATTAGCATGTGTTGTGTTATTTTGCATGATTTACCTAAGCATTGAACCCTGAGAAAAAAAGTTTTGTGGTTATTTTCTTTTGTAGATTTTTCCAACTTTGGAAAATTGGAACTAAATTTCTTGATTAATACTAATATTTGAATTTAGATGAACTTAAATTAGCTTTTGGTTACTCTACTTAAAAAAACAATCTATTCCAAAGACCTGAATTTAAAGAAATTGCTTAAATTTGTTTTACCAAAATATCCAAACATGAAATAATAGGTTTATACCTATCTGAAACATGAAATAATTCAATGATTAATGAAAGCCTTTGAAAAATAGGAAATTATTAATTAGGGATTACAGTAAAAATTATGACCTTAAAGTGTCTGAAATGCTGGGCATGGTGGCTCACTCCTGTAATCCCAGCACTTTGGAAGGCTAAGGTGGGAGGATCCCTTGAGCCCAGAAATTCGAGATCAGCCTGGGCAACATGTTAAGACCCTGTCTCTACAAAAACGTACAAAAATTAGCTGGGCATGGTGGCACACACCTTGGAGGCTGAGGTAGGAGGATCACTGGAGCCCAGGATGCAGACATTACAGTGAGCCAAGATCATGCCACTGCACCTGGGTGACAGAGCAAGACCCAGTTTCAGAAAGATGAAAAGAAAAGTAAAGAAAACAAAAGAAAAGAAGATTAAAAACGAATCTGAACCAGGTGAGTGGTGTGCGCCCGTAGTCTCAGCTATTCAGAAGGCTGGAGTGGGAAGACTTCTTGGTCCAGGAGTTCAAGACCAACCTGGGCAATGTATCAAGACACTACCTTAAAATAAAACAAAACAAAACAGCAATAAAAAAAACTCAATATGAGAAAAAAGTACCTCATCAAGCTACTGAATAGCTTGAGCACACTCCAGCATCTGTTCTGTTGCTTGTTTGTTTTTGCTTTTACTGGCATCAGGAATTATTTCTATAGTTCCTCTGGCATGTTCCCCTGACATGGGATATGCCAGGCACATGTTCTTAAAAACAATTTCTTAACACAAAGAAATTTAGCATGTCAAATCCTTAAGAGTTGGAGAACTTAAAATCTCATATTAGAATAAAAATTGCTGCTTCTACTTTCATAGGCCTTTTGATTAAGGGCTTACTACCCTGTCTCTACTAAAAATACAAAAAATTAGCTGGGCATGGTGGTGCATGCCGGTGGTCTCTGCTACTCTGGAGGCTGAGACAAGAGGATCACTTGAACCCAGAGGCAAATATAGTGGGAGTCGGGGACAGACATGGCTCTTAAAGGCAATGATTTGGCCAGTTGTCAGGTTCAGTTGTCAGAGTTCTATCAAGGAGACAAGCTCCCAGGTATTTATTGGGTGCCTACTGGAGTTTTAGCCAGTCTTGTGCTTCTAAAAGTATTAAATATTACGCTATCTTGGGATGCATTGTAGAACCTCATTTTTTTTTCCCCTTCTGGCTTCCATATGGCCCTTTATATGGCCTAAGTGGGGCAGTTATGAACCACATCCCCTCTCACCAGTCACAGTGTGTTCCTGGTGCCAGAGAGGTGGTGGGGCAGGTCTGAAGTCTCATAGGAAAAAAATACTCAGTCCACGTTGATTCCCAGGCCAGATTCAAAAGGGCTGTCTGATTTGAGAAATTACCCTCGTTGTGCTTCCCCATTCTCAGAGAGTAAAACCACAGGGCAGTTCTGGCTGACGGGATTGCACCTGTCAAGTGTCTGCTCCACTGTTTCTGTCATGCTGAGTCACAGGGCATTTATTAGTGACTGCCTTGTGCAGTGCAGTGATGTAGTGAGGAGTCCGTAGCCCTAGGCCTGAGTGGGTTGATCCTGGTGGGAATTTCAGTTGTGGAGCACTGGCTCTGTGAGGCTGGACACATTACTTTAGTCCTCCAAACACCTTAAGTTTCTTCGCCTAGAAAACGGAAACAGGAAGGGTAATATCACACACCGGGACCTGTTGTGGGCTGGGGGGAGAGGGGAGGGATAGCATTAGGAGATATATCTAATGTAAATGATGAGTTAATGGGTCATGGCACACCAACATGGCACATGTATACATATGTAACAAACCTGCATGTTGTGCACATGTACGCGAGAACATAAAGTATAATAAAAATAAATAAATAAAAGACAGAATAGGAGAAAAAAAAAAAAAGAAAATGGAAACAATAGTACCTACCAAGTAAGCTTGTTGAGAAGATTAAATAAAAACTAACATGTGACTGGGTGCAGTGGCTCAGGCCTGTAATCCCAACACTTTGGGAGGCCGAGGTAGGTGGATCACTTGAGGTCAGCAGTTCGAGACCAGCCTGGCCAACATGGTGAAACCCTGTCTCTACTAAAAATACCAAAAATTAGCTGAGCGTGGTGGTACATGCCAGTGGTCCCAGCTACTTGGGAGGCTGAGACAGGAGAATTGCTTGAACCCGGAGGTGAAGGTCGCAGCGAGCCAAGATCATGCCACTGCACTCCAGCCTGGGTGACAGAGACTCTGTTTCAAAAACAACAACAACAACAACAACAAAAGCTAACACATATCAAAGGCTTATGTACCAAGTACTGTTCTAAGCACTTCTTAGTTTTACATATGTTAACTCCATGAATCTTTACAGCAACTCTCTGAGGTAGGAGCTGTCATCATTTCCATCTTACAAAGGAGGAAACCAAGGTTGATTTGCATAAGATCACACAAGTAGGAGGTGGCAGAGCAGGGATTAGAATCTAGGCAGCCTGACGCCAGAACCTATGCTCTTAATGCAAAATATTCATGTAGGAATTTAGAAACATAAAAATGTTTTAAAATGGTTCTACTGCATCCAAAATTCATTCAATGAATATTCCACAAATGTTCCTCAGTGCCAACTGGGTGAGAAGCCCTGTGCCAGGTGCTGTGGGAAAGCAAAATTAAGTAAGACATTGTTGTCACATATAATGGGGAAGAAAGATTCACTGGCACCCCTAAAAGGGGAAGTAGTACAGGGTGATTGCTGCAGGAATTTGGGAGTGGGGGTTGGGCAGAGATTGGGAGGTCTGGTGTTGGCTGCTGATTGGCTGAGGGTGGGACAGAACAAGGGGAGAGGTCGAAGAAATTGCTGAGATGTTAAAAAGGGTGAAAATCTGTCTGAAAACCAAAAGGATGAGAACTCAAAAAAATGCTGATCCCATGAACAGCATGGAGGGATACAGAGGCACTGGAGTGGCCGGGAGAGGAAATGCCAAGGTCACCTGGGGACCTTGTAGGACTCTGTGAGGTCCAGTGGCGTGGTGGGTGGTCCTGGTCATGCTCGGCTTCCCTGTATACCCCGAATTACGTCATATAGACAATGCTGTCATTGAGCTGAACACGCAATACATGCTTGTTCCTCATTAATTCATTCCACAAGTGTTTAATCAGCATCTATTTTGTATCACGTGCTCTTAGGGTCTGAATCTTTCTCATCTCAGAGTTCACATTTACTGTGAATTTGGAGAGGGAAGCCTTTTAATCTATTAGTCTTTTAGGTTTTATCTTTTTCTTTCTTTCTTTTTTCTTTTTTTTTTTTTTGAGACGGAGTCTTGCTCTGTCTCCCAGGCTGGAGCGCAATGGCGCAATCTTGGCTCACTGCAACCCCTGCCTCCTAGGTTCAAGCAATTCTCCTGCCTCAGCCTCCCAAGTGGCTGGGACTACAGGCAGGTGCCACCACACCTGGCTAGTTTTTGTATTTTTAGTAGAGACAGGGTTTCACCATGTTGGCCAGGATGATCTCCATCTCTTGACCTCATGATCCGCCAGCCTCAGCCTCCCAAAGTGCTGGGATTACAGGCGTGAGCCACCGTGCCCAGCCAGTTTTATCTTTTTCTTTCTCAGTTTTATACACTGACTATCGTTACTACTGCCTCCTCACATTAAGGGTGCCCAGGGCAAGAGCGTAAGTGGAAGTCTAGTTACAAGGCATGTTTTAATTTTTAGTGTATAAATCAGGATCACAAACAAGTGAAAAATGTTCTATCCTCTTACTTTGATAAAAATACCCACTAAGGACTTGGAAGGCCAGGTGGGAGTTTGTGATTGTCATTTGGCTTGGAGAAGTGCACCGAGACATGGCAGTTTGGAGGGACAGCACTGGCCGGTGGCCCACTTCCTGCTACACAGTGAGGAACCTTGGGAGCTTGTGTGGGGCCATCCCTGCCTGTGTGTTTGAGCTTTGTCCACTCCCCACTGCCCTCTACTACTACTTGGCCATCCTCTGGGACTAGACCAGTCTGCCCTTGACCCAACAGAGAGGCTGCAATTAGTCTTAGAAGTAGGATTGCCAGACAAGGCGGCTCATGCCTGTAATCCCAGCACTTTGTGAGGCTGAGGTGGGTGGATCGTTTAAGGTCAGGAGTTTGAGACCAGCCTGGCCAACGCAGTGAAAACTCATCTCTATTAAAATACAAAAATTAGCCGGGTGTGGTGGCGGGTGCCTGTAATACCAGCTACTTTGGAGGCTGAGGCAGGAGAATCACTTGAACCCCAGAGGCGGAGGTTGCAGTGAGCCGAGATCCCAGAAGGGGGGATGCAGGCTCTGGGTGGACACATCCTTTTTGTCTAGTGGGGAGAAATGGATGAAGGAGGCCGGAGTGTGGCCTTTAACTTGTGGAGCTGAGGGCAGGGCCCCATTTCCCTTGTGTTCAATAGTAACACCAACCAAATGGAATCTCATCACTTGTACCCTTGCATTTCTCAGGTGAATAATGAAAACATGTGTTTTCCTCCAAGTTACATGGTCCCTAGCCTATCTCTTGAAACCTGTCCTAAAGTTTTCAAATACTCATTTGTGTAGACTTTGCCAAAAAAATTAAAAAAAGCAAAAGCAAAAGCAAAAAGGTATTCATGACTCCAGTCTTATTGAAGACAATTGCAAAAAAGAAAAAAAAAAGTCTCAGATTTTTAACAGTCAAACCAAAGCCAAAGAAGATGGGCTTCATTTTGCTGCAAATTCCGTAGACATTGCTTTTACACATAAATTCAGGGAAACCCCTGATTTGCATTATTACATTTTTCAGTTTTCTGTAATTTATTTCCCTTTTAGTTTCTCCTAATCATTAATTTCCTATATTTGTAATTTGTCTTCAGTTATTAGAGCTGATGTGTAGCATCCCATCATTTGCTGTGGATCTCCATCTGAAAACCAGAAAACAGTTTTTTTTTTTTTTAATGTTACTAATGAGGGCTTTGCCAATTGAAACCATGCACTGCATCCATTATGCTGGGTATTGCGCTTACCCCTAGAAAGATCTGAATAAATAAGACCTGATTATTATCCTCAAACTGCTCACAGTCTGGTGGTTCAGACACATAAACATATCAATTACAATAAAGCACAATAAATGCTACTAGAGGGGGCTATGTGAGGAGAGAGGACTGCAAAGTTGATCTACCTGGGGGAGTCCACGAAGATTTTAATAGGGAGTTGGCATTTCAGCTGGGACTTAACGAGGAGCAGGAGTTTGCCAGACAAGTGAGAGGACCATTATTGTTCATTTTCCTTGTGAATTATTTATTTTTGCTACTTCATTATGACTCATGAGATATCTGGGCATTATATGCCATTGCCCATAAATTTAGATTTTCTGTTTTCTCATTTTCAGCCCCCATTTCACATTTGGGAAATAGTTTCTTAGGTAAATCTCAGTGTTAACATCTATAAAATGGGACCTAACAGTGCCTATGTCTTAGAGTTGTTTTGAGGATTTAAAGAAATAATGTGTCTAAAGGCCATGAACTGTGCCTGTGGCTGAGCCAGAAGGTGCTTGGACACAAGTCACGGAACTTCAACTCTTGTGGCTTAACCAAGTTGGAATCTGTTTTCCTGGGATGTCAGGAAGTCCTGAGGAATATACAGGACTGATGCTTTGGCTCTCAGATGGGGCCAGGGTCCTGAGCTCCTGCTAACTTTCTGCTCTTGGCTTTTTTCACACGTGTTCAGTGGCCACTCTGCCTCCAGCCTCCTGTCCAGTGCAGGAAGAATAAAGAGGAAGGAAGAAGGTAGTGCCTTTGTCAGGAAAAGCAAAAATTTACCAGGAAATCTCTATCAGACTTCTGCTTATGTGTCAGAGGCCAGAGCTTTTTGACATGGCATCCCCTGATTGTAAGGGAATCTGAGAGGGCAAATATCTTTACTGGGCATTTTGGCATCCTAAGCGATACTGGGGTTCTAACACTGAAAAGGAGAATGGCTATTGTTTAGGCAACAAGAAGTCTCTGCTACAGCCCGACACACAATTAACACTCAATAGTTGTCTGTGGGTTTGGAGTTGAGGTTACGTTGGTCCAGATCTCTCAGGGGATTCAAGATGACATCTGGTCTACAGGCATATATCTTATTCTATTACTATGAATGTATTCTCAGTAAACTATATTGCATTCATTTGTTAATAGGAATAATTATCTATACATGCATATTATATACTATATTCTTCTGGCTTTATATATAATATTATTTCATTTTACATGAAACCTTTCTTCCAAAGCCTTTCAGGCCATTTTAGAGGACTCAGTGTATTTTATAAATTTCAACCTCCGTTAAGGAGCATCATCCTTATGTTCTATAATTGTCATAGGGTTGTTATGATCATACCCCCTCAAATGCTTTCACAGAAAATTATTTTTCTTCTTCTGCCTAATGCCAGAAACTGACATAGATATCCGAGCCAATGGTCAGTGTCAAGTCCAGAAATAAATGTTGTGAATTTCCAACATATTGTATAATCCAAGCTTTCTGAAATGACTGATGCTGTTTTAAAAGAAAGAAGTAATCGCAGTGTGTGCTGTGCTTTATGACTTGCCATCATTGTGGATCAGAGGAGAAATACTGGCCAGATCTTAGACTGGGCTGAGTCAAATAGGATCTGAGTACGGAGTTGCTATCCTCTGTGTGAAGTGGCTCACAAACCTCCAGCTGAAAGACCACAGTATGTAGGGATGCTGGTTGTAAGATTTCACGTCCTTACTTTGCAGTCCTTTGGCATTTACTGTGTGCTATAGCGCATAAAAAGATGGAGAACATATGATCACCATGAAGGTGGTAGAAGGTGGTTAAAGACGTAGCATTTGGTTCAGTCCTATTTTCCTCTGCTTTGCCTCTTTCCTCTTTAAGCATCAGTTTCTTCATGTGTAAAGTGGTGGTAATTAATACCTACCCCCATAGAGTTGTTTTAAGGATTAAGAAGAGATGATACATAGAAAGCAGTTAGCACAGAGTCAGTATTTAGGAACTTCTCAATAAGGGAAGCTATTACATTTTATTGCTATCAGATCAACGAACCTATTCATTGGTGTGAAAAGGCACCTACATAAAAATAATGGAAGGTTAAAGTAAAAACAAGGAAGATATAGCAGAAAACATCTATACAAAAATTACATGCATCATGTAGATGATTTTGTGTAAATGTCTTGATTTGAATCTAATATTGCTACATCTACAAGCATCTTGAAAGTATTTCTATGAACAAGTGACCTAAGTATCTAGTACATAAAATGAAAATTGTTTGAAAAATCAAATTCTCACAATTATGTAGATAAGCTCTATGAAATTATCTAGATATTGATAAGTTAATATATAACAAATCACGATATGATATACCACCCAGCTCTACTTCTTACCTGTACTCAGCTCCCGTTCTAACTGCTGTGCCTCATGGGAGGCAGTATATGCTGTTTTGATTGATAGCATGGGCTTTCTTTCTTTTTTTTTTTTTTTTTTTTTTTGAGATAGAGTCTCGCTCTGTCGCCCAGGCTGGGGTGCAGTGGCCGGATCTCAGCTCACTGCAAGCTCTGCCTCCCGGGTTCACACCATTCTCCTGCCTCAGCCTCCCCAGTAGCTGGGACTACAGGCACTCGCCACCTTGCCCGGCTAGCTTTTTGTATTTTTTAGTAGAGACGGGGCTTCACCGTGTTAGCCAGGATGGTCTCGATCTCCTGACCTCGTGATCCGCCCATCTCGGCCTCCCAAAGTGCTGGGATTACAGGCTTGAGCCACCGCGCCCAGCCTAGCATGGGCTTTCTAGTGAGGAAGACCTCAGTTGAAACACCAGCAATTGCTGAACTTTTCTGCGTCCTTTGTATAATTAAAAACGGAATTATCTACCTCGCAGTGTTGTGAGAATGTCTTAAGAAAATGCCTCTTAAGTCCTTAACAAAGTGTCTACCATATATAAAGCAGTTCATAAGTGGCTGTTATTTTTATTATTGAAAATTTATGCTGCATTCCAATGAATGACATTCTAGTCTTTCACTTAGCTTATTAGTAATGTACTCAAGCATCTTGAAAGTATTTCTATGAACAAGATGCAGTTTATATACAATACAGATGTTTACAAATCGAGCATTGGTTAGATCAGCATTTCTTGAAATGTGGCGCAGAGCTCCCTGGGAGTTCCAGGGACTCATGTATGGGGTCCCTGAGACACTTTCAGGAGATCTGGAAGATCAACTTTTTCTTAATAGTATTACAACATCATTTGTCTTTGTTATTCTCATTGTTTTGTAAGTAGACAGTGGAGTTTTCCAGAAGCTACATGATATGTGATATCATAATAGATTGAATGAAAAGG
The DNA here is from genome assembly GCF_024542745.1 of Macaca thibetana thibetana. NCBI lineage: Eukaryota > Metazoa > Chordata > Mammalia > Primates > Cercopithecidae > Macaca > Macaca thibetana. The sequence continues at coordinate 102,617,327 of NC_065591.1, forward strand.
GGATATTCAGCTGCCTTTTTATGTATTTATGTATTTATTTATTTATTTATTAATTTTGAGACAGAGTCTCGCTCTGTCACCAGGCTGGAGTGCAGTGGCGCGATCTTGGCTCACTGGGTTCAAGCAATTCTCCTGCCTCAGCCTCCCAAGTAGCTGGGACCCTACAGGCACACATCACCATGCCCAGCTAACTTTTGTATTTTTAGTAGACACAGAGCTTCACCATATTGGCCAGGATGGCCTCAATCTCCTGACCTCGTGATCTGCGCGCCTTGGCCTCCCAAAGTGCTGGGATTAAAGGAGTGAGCCACCACGCCCGAGTCACCTGCCTTCATTTAAGCCAGGTTTTAGAACACTCCAAAAATATAAAACAATGCCACTCTTCACACTAAAATTTTTTATTTTAGAAAATATCATTTTTCATAAAAAGTTGTTTATATATAATTGGTTTATTATTCTGTTGAAATGAATGGATAAAATATTTTATAGTTTCTCAGTTTTAATTTGTAATATGATAAATATTGGCAGATATAATGCACTTAAACAAAAACTCTTTGGAGTATCCAATAATTTTTTAGAGTGTATAGGAGTCTTGAGACCAAAATATATAAAAACCACTGGATTTGATCATATGGAATATTATGTAGTCATTAAAATGTCACAGAAATATATTTGTTGATATGGAAAACTATTCATAATATATTAAGTGAAAACAGTAGGTTACAAAATGGTGTGAGATATTACCCTATTCTTGCTAGAAATGTATATAAATATAAATGAAAAGATGATTCCAAATATTTTATATTTGTTTTGTCTGCATTTTCTGTCTTTTCTCATAATGAAGGTTTCTTTAACAATAATAAAAAGATAGAAATAGGTAAAACTTAATTTTAAAAAATAATTCAATTCACAAATGATCCATTAGTTGCTGTAAAGCCAACACTCATGACTCTGAAGATGTATGTTTCTTCCTCTATCTGACTCCAATAAAACAAATTGTTTGAAAACAGTACAGTATAAATTCTAATAAAATTGTGCTGCATATTTTTGGGATAATTTGAAATAATTTTTAAAAATGTTCATTCAAAAGAAATTTGAATGAAATTGAAATTTGACCAAATATTTTCAAAGCAACTGAACCAAATATTAAGATTCTGGAAAGGCATAGTGTTGTGAAACTAGAACAAGTTAATCATGGCTTAGTCTCATGTCCTGTTCTGAGATTATTTATTTTTCCTCTTCTTAATACTATAGAATGGTGACTTGTATCATTCTCCAGTCGTATCATGTGTATTTGTTTTATCAGCAGCAGATTATGTGGTCTTCCAGAGCAGGAACCAGGTCTTAAAATTCTTCTGCCACAATTATAGTACCCGGCAGAGTTCAATATACAGCAGACACCGAGTGAACACTTGATAAACGATTTAAGTGTTTCATTTTTCTTGCAGTCTTTTTTCCATTAACTCCTTCTCATTCCATATAAAAGTCTTTAAATGTCTTCATTATTGTATCATAATTTAAGCCTAGAGGGACCTAAAGAGTTCTTAACAAAATAGCCCTGCAGTTTAAAAAATCATCTTCTATGATCAGATATAGATGTTTATTACTTAAAAACAAAATAAAACTAACACGGTCCTCTCACTGATTTAGTAGCTAACGATTTCACACTCTACAGGGCTAATTGCCTTATTTATGTCTATTTTTCCATTTGAAACACAAGCACTAAAGCAAATATATGAGCAAATTGAGGTTATCCTGAAGAACAAACAGTCTTCTCTAACAGCTATCATGCTCTGATAATTTCTAGAAGAGAGGGTGTGAGGCAGAAAACAGCTGTAGGGTTCAAGTTCCAAAGACTGCTAGCCAGTCGGGGACTGCAGCAGTGCCTCCCGCAAGTGAACCTGTGCTCTGACAGGGCAGTGCTAGTGGGGATAGCAGGTGGGTTCAATTTTCAGATTGGAGCAACATAATTTGGTGATGGCTGGATGCGAGGGAGAAGGAGGAGTTGAGAATGGGTGACAGGAGATTGGAAATGCCATCAATGATGTTCATGAGGCATGGTGAGGAAGTGCCTAGAATGGGCTTAGATAAGGACGCATTGAGTGTAGGTTCAGTTGGGGACTTCTGTGGTTTGTGAGTAGCTAACTTCTTAGAATTTCCTCTCCACTAATGGTTATTGTCCTCCTGAAGGCTCTCCTACACAATGTTCCCTGAGAGTAGAAACATCTCTAATCCCTGTTCCCTCGATTTTATCTGTGCCTCTTGAGTGTCCACCTTCTACATCTGCCAGAACCTCTCAGAAAGGTGCCAAATTACCTCGTTTCTTCCTGTGGACATTTCTTTGGATGTCATATTAGAACATCTGTTTGTCCAATTTAATATGCAATCTGTGTGTCTTCTATTTCCACCTACACACAAGTCTTAGATTGTGCTTAGATTATGAGTGCCTTAAAAGCAAGGCAATTGTCTCTCTTTACAATCTGACTGAAAGTCTTGAATAAGCAAATGGCACAATATTCCCAATCAGGGAAACAGTGCATTGATCTTCAGAACCTGAAGTATGGGAATAAACTGTAGTTTGTAATGGGCAGAACCCCACAGCGAGGCTCAGAATAACCCAATTTATTACAGTTGCTCTGCCCCTAATTAGCTGTGTGAATCACTTAATCTCTCCAGGCCACAGTTCACTCAACTATAAAATTAAGGAAAAAGATACTCATATAACAAGCATAGTAAACACGTATTGATTATTTACTACATAGCAAGCACCATGCTAACCATGTACAGTATCTCCCTTATCAGCAGTCCATTGTAGTGAATGAGTACTGTTTCTGCTCCCACTTCAGAGATGAGAAAACTGAGCTTAGAGAGTTTAAGCAATGTGCCCAGATTCACAAAGCTAGTAAATACTGCATCTGAATTCAAATTTGGATCTGTCACCCTCCCAAGCTTTTGCCCTTATCCACTAAACCACTGCTTCTCCGGGTCCCAACTACTTCTTTCCGAAATTTTCATATCAGAAATAAACAAGCTAGCGATCGTGGAAAACAGAATCATAGTGATTTTCCTGCCTTGCGAAAAATCAAACAACAATGTTGGAAAATCAGAACATCTTTACAAACTTGAACGGGGCCAATACTTGGTTTCAGTTGATCCTGCAGCATGTTGAGAGTCTAGCCCTGTATCATGGAAGGACGGTGGGCACCACCTGGATTCCTGTTGGCACTGAGAGGAGGCCAGGAATCGCAAGGGTGTTGATCAGGCTCCATGTGGTGGTGAGCTACCACTGTCCCTGCCTCTAGTTAGAGCTCACGATTTATACAGAAGTACTGTGTGCATGATGTAAACATCACAGCACTGCTGCAATGCTTGGGTGGCTGTGCTGGTGACAGAGCTGTTGCCCTGGGAACATTCCTAAAGGGAGTTTAAGATATTGCTTGTAGTTGTTGAAAGGTGCTTAATGATTATTATTATAGAAGAGTCTAATTTCTGTGTCAAAGTAGTAAATCTAGAAAACGACACTTCCTCCCAAATTAATTCAAGTCCCTGAGCACCTCCTGGGGGCCAGGCAGAGGCTAGTTGTCGGGGGCATGAAGCTGCACAAGACATCAAGTACCTGCAGGAGCCTACACAGAGGACGCAGACATATAACAAAAATATGGTGTGATGAGTACTTTGCCGAGGGAAGCACAGAGCACTGGGAGCACAGAATAGGCAGAATCTAAAATTGAGTTCAAGGAGGAGATACATCTATGGACAAAGCTCCCTAAATAGAGGTCCTGTATTTACTTTCCAGATACCCATCACAGAACTAGATAGTAATCCAGCGCAGAGATTTTTATGCTCCTCTCTGAAGGAGAAGCTGGAGGACAGATGCAGCTGGAAACCAAAGAATGTGCTATGAAACCAGGGAGATCCTTTAGAGTCTCATGAGTATCTATTAAACGTTTTCTGTGAAGGGCCAAATGTTTTCAGAAATTAGGTCACAAACATCTGCGAGGAGATTTTTAACATAACAAGACCAACAGCAATGGATTGTACCATTGCATTAGTTAGAGGAAACTACTGTTGTGACAGAAAAACAAGTTCGTGGTAGTTCCAGGTAGATCTGGAGGACTCTGCAAATTAGTTGGGGACTCAGATTAATGGAGGTTCTGCCATCTTTGGTACGTGGCTCTTGAGGTGGTCCTGGGCATGGATGTCTGGCCAATTTAAGGAGAAAGAACATGGAGGATCTTATATAAAAGGATTTTGTGGGCTAGGCTGGCCAGGAAGTGGCACAAATCACCCCTGTTCACCTTCAGTCTTTGGGCCACTGCTAAGTGGCCAAAGATGGTTGGGAAAGATAATCAGCTGTGAGCCCAGGAGGAAGAGGAAATGGTTTGGTGAATGGCTCACAGTTTCTGCCACAACCATGGATGGGGATTGCAGGACTAAACCAGAGAGGCCTTTTAGAAACTACTGGAAAGAGGAAAAAAGTAGAGAGAAGAGAAAAAGATGATGACCTCTACTAACACAGTTTAAGTTCTTTATTTCTCCCTGGAATAAAGCTGAATCACAGAGCAGTATACACTTCTGGATTTTGCAAGTGAATTTTGCAGTGTGTCTTTATACAATATATACCTTTAATGTAAGTTGTGGATATTATGTGGTGTATTCTAATTGTTGTACTTATAACATCATGTTCAAATGTCATAATTATAATTTCCAGGGGTGTTGGATTAATTAACCAAAATTTGCATAAAGATGCAACATTGCATTTTTTAAAGCGAACATTTTATTCAGAATACTTTTAGATTTAGAGAAAAATTGAGATGATAGTGCAGAGTTCCATATATTCACACTCAATTGCCCCTATTTTTCAAGTCTTACCTTAGTATGGTGCATTTGTTATAATTAATGAAAGAATGCTGATACATTATCATTAAAGTCATTATTTTGCTTTCCTTAGTTTTACCTAATGTCCTTTTATTACTCCACAGTTCCATCCAGGATACCATATTACATTTAGTCACCATGTCTCCTTAGGCATCTCTGGGCTGTGATGGTCTCTAAGGCTTTCCTTGTTTTTGATGACCTTGACAGTTTCAGGAGTGGTGGTCAGATATTTTGTAGAATGTCCCTCAGTTGGGATTTGTCTATACTTTTTCTCATGTTTAGATCGGGATATTGTGTTTTGGGGAGGCAAATCTCAGATGTAAAGTGCTATTCTAGTGACATCATATCTAAGGTACATACTCTCCATATGACTTATCACTGTTGATGTTAATCTTGGTCACCTGGCTCAGGTAGTGTTTCTCCACTGCAAAGTTATCTTTTTTTTTTCCAGTTAAGGATTTTTAAAAATTTTACTTTTCTATAGGTTTTTGGGGTACAGGTGGTGCTTGCTTACACCTTACCATATTGTACCCTTTGGAAGGAAGTCACTGGGCACAGTCCACACTTAAGCAGTGGGAAATTATGCTCCACCTCTCTGAGGGCAAAGTATCTACATAAATTATATAGAACGTATTCTTGCATGGGAAACTTACATTGCATTTTAAAAAGCAGCAAAAATGCAGAAAGACTAAATTAGTGCTGTTGAATAGCAAAACAGTTGAGTGCATGGACATGTCTTACATTCATTTATATCTTCTACAGCACTCATCACTTCATAATAATAGTTAACACAACTCAACGTATTGAGTTGTTGTCAAGCAAATTCAATCTTCTCAACAAAACTATTGAATTACTACCACGATTACAAGAATTTTGCAGATGAAGAAACTGAAGCTTAGAGAGGTTAGATTTATGAGCAGTTACCATAAATCACATGACGTTACTTTCCTGCTTAAAAATTTAGTGGTTTCTGGTTGCAGTTATAATAAAGTTCAACCTCCTTATCTTGGCCTTCAGACCCTGTATAATACAGCCTAACTTATTGCTCATGCTTCTCTCCTACCAATCTTCCCCTCCTTCACTATGCTTCAGTCTCAAGGGCCTTCTTTCTGTTGAAACCTCAAGGAAATCTTGTTTTAGAGTCTCTGGATTTTCTGTTCTCTTGGTCCCAGATCTTTGAATGTCTAGATCCTTCTTATCAATGTTACTTTTCTGCTGAAGAATTTAGTGATTTCTGATCGAGGAGTGGTGGTTATTTTGTAGATCTATCAGGTTGCAGGCCAAATCTCATCTCTTAAAAGGGGTCTTTCCTGACACTCCATTTTAAATTAGTTCTCTTCTTCCCAGAATCTTTCTCTATCCCTTCCCCTGTGTCATTTTCTGCATAGCAGTTGTGACTCTGGAACGATTTCGGTAATGCATCTTTATTTGCCTCTAGGTTGTGAGCTCATGAGAATATGTTCATGCCTATTTTGCTCACTGCTGTGTTCCCAGAGCCTAGAACAGTACCTGGCATATAGAAGGCACTTGGTCAATGTTGCTGCAAGAACAAAGAAAAGAATAACTTGGCCCAAGGAACAACATAAGTAGGCAACAGAGCTGGTATTCAAACTCATGTCCTTCTGATAGCAGAACAAACTTGGAACATTTGCTGAAAACTCAAATAGGCACTCAGTAAGCAATGCTGATTTGATCCAGCAACAATATACTCAGACTGAAGACAAGGACCTGATGGTTCTTAACTCCCATTAGTAACCTCGGGTCAGGATGCCCTATTTTCTAGCCCTGTCATTTGAGGCAAGTTACACAACTTGCTAACTCTGAGTTTCTCTGTCCATAAAAAGGGATAAAAATACTGCTTACCTCACACAGTTTTTGTGAGAATTAAATAAGATAAACATATGAAAAGTGTACTGAAAACTAAAAAACATGATATAAAGTTTAATTATTAGTTTTTATCAAAAAGAAAAATACACATTTTTTTTCCTGGGTCCTTCCCATGGAGTATTGTTTGTTTTGATTTTTAGTCTCACTCTGACACCCAAGCCAAAGTGCAGTGGTGTGATCTCGGCACACTGCAGCCTCGACCTCCATGTGATGGGGAGATGTGGTGGTGAGAAGAGGACCAGGTTGGGAAGGAGACACTGAGCTCTGTTTGGACTGGCTTGGATGATGTCATGACTCTGTATGCTGAGATGTCTTACATTCATTTATATCTCCTACTACACTCATCACTTCATAATAATAGTAGTTTATATAACTCAATGTATTGAGTGGTCAAACAAATTCAATCTTCTCAACAAAACTATTGAGTAGCTACTATGATTACAAGAATTTTGCAAATGAAGGCAAATGAGGCCTACAAATACATGTTTTGTCAGTACATTCACTTTAGCAAATGTTGGAAGCAGAATATACTACAGGTGTTTAAGGTTATTTTTCTCCCCTGGCTTCTGGGGATACACTGCCTACTGTGGGTTGAATTACATCCCCTTAAAATTCATATATTGAAGGCTTACACCCTGGTATCTCAGAATGAGACTGTTTTGGAGATGAGGGTCTTTAAGGAAGTGATTAAGTTAAAATGAGGCTGTTATGATGGACCCTAATCCCACATGACTGGTATCCTTACAAGAAGAGGAAATTTGGATACATGGAGAGATACTAAGGATATGCGTAGTATTAGTCCGTTTTCATGCTGCTGATGAAGACATACCAGATACTGGGAATTTTATAAAAGAAAAGAGGTTTAATGGACTCATAGTTCCCACGTGGCTGGGGAGGCTTCACAATCATGGCAAAAGAGCAAGGGAGAGCAAAGGGATGTCTTCCATGGTGGCTGGCAAAGACAGAATGAGAGCCAAGCAACCGGGTTTCCTCTTATATCACCATCAGATCTCATGAGACTTCCATTCACTATGATGAAAACAGTAGTGGGGAAACTGCTCCCATGGTCCCATTATTTCTCACCAGGTCACTCTCACAACATGTGGGAATTATGGGAGCTACAATTCAAGATGAGATTTGGGTGAGGACAGAGCCAAACCGTAGCATACATGCACAGAGGAAAGGCCATGTTAGGACATGGTGAGAAAGCCATGGTCTGCAAGCCAAGGACTGTGGCTGCAGGAGAAACTAAACCTGCCAACGTCTTGATCTAGACATCCAGTCTTCAGAATTGTGAGAGAATACATTTATGTTGTTTAAACCACCTGAGCAGACTATTACATTACCCAAGTGAAAATTCATTTCCCTGAGAACTAACCACTACGTGTGATTCACTCTGTAGTTTGAAGAAGCCTGTGTGTCCCAGAGTGTGGGGACAATTACCCCCAACAGGAATATGCAACGGGACATGTGCATAATCATGTTTTGGACAGCAAGTTCAGTTTACTACCCCAGAGCTTAAAGTGAATTTGTATTTGTAGCAACGGTGGTGTTCAAGAGTGGATGGATTTTTGTCAGATTTCTCTTGCAATTTTTCAGAGCTCAGTATACTGAATTGTATTTGCTTCCTCTTTTAGGGTTTCAGTAACACACAAACAAGATGGTGAATCTCTGCTTTAAATAGATGCTTAAAATGTTTTCCTGTGTGGTGAGAAGGAATGGGTAGGGTCTCAGTGATTTGGTCCACTCAGCTCACTTTACAAAGGACACAATGTGGTACTTGTTTTGTGGCAAGAGTTGGAACTAAAATGCAAGTCCTCTGACCCCCAGAGCAGTGCTCTGGCCATACCTTCTATTCTAGATTATATGTTGGAAAATAGTCACATTTTTATAATTTTTTTTCAGCTTTTGCACTTGTTCCCTTATTTTTGGTACTTGTTTCCTCATGTCACCTGCTACTCTTCAGTTCAACACTAACTTTCGTTGAACAGTGCTGTATATTTATTTCTGTCTTGTAAGCCTGTGTGTATTCTCCTGTACTTAATTCATTGCAAATGCAGAGATTTGCTTGAAGAGATGTCCAGAAGTCCTTTGTAGCTGCCAGAGGGCTGGTAATCTTAGAGTGTAAGTGGAAATGATTCTAAGCCTGCTCTGGAAGTGCTTCTCAGCCAAGAAGCCATTTAAAAGAAATGTCTTTTGTAAGCTTCAATTAAAAGAACTTCTAAATTATTTGTTTTGTGTATTTTTCTTATTTAACTCATGAATTTAGAGGCTGATAAAATTTTTTAAGTAAAAAATTTTTAATTATGGCAAATTACACATAACCTAAAATTTACCATGGTAATTTTTTTTTTTTTTTTTTAAGAGACAGGGTCTTACTCTGTCACCCAGGCTGGAGTGCATTGGTGCGATCATAGCTCACTGCAACCTTGAACTCCTGACCTCAAGCAATCTTCCTATCTTGATCTCTCAAAGTGTTAAGATTACCACCATACTGGCCTTTTTAAGTGTACAGTCCAGTAGTGTTAAGTATATTCACATTGTTAGGTAAACAATATCCAGAACTTGTTCATCTTGAAAACAGAAACTTTATACCCATTAAACAACTCCCCATTATCCCTCTTCCCCCAGCCCCTGGCAACCACCATTCTACTTTCTGTCTCTGTGAATTTGACTACTCTAAGTTCCTCATGTAAGTAGAATTATACAATATCTCTCCTTTTGTGTCTGGTTTATTTCACTTGGCATAATGTCCTCAAGGATCTTTCATGTTGTAGCATGTGTCAGAATTTCCTTCCTTTATAAGACTAAATAATCCATAGTATGTACGTACCATGTTCTGTTTATCTATTCATCTATTGATGGACACTTGGGTTGCTTCCACTTCTTGGCTATTATGAATAATGCTTCTATAAAGATGGGTGTACAAATATCTCTTTAAGACCATGCTTTCAATTCTTTTGGGCATATACTCAGGAGTGGGATTTCTGGATCATATGGTAATTGTGTATTTAATTTTTTGAGGAACCACCATATTGTTTTCCACAGTGGCTATATCATTTTACATTTTCATTTGCACAAGAGTTCCAATTTTTCTACATCCTTGTCAAAACTTATTATTTTCTGTTTTGTAAATGTAGTCACCCTAATAAGTATCAGGTAGTATCCCACTGAAGTTTTTATTTCATTCCCTTAATGATTAATGATATTGGGTATCATGTCATACAGTTGTTAGCAGTTTGTAAAACATTGGAGATGTGTCTATTCAAATTCTATGCCTATTTTAAGATCTGATTATTTATTTTATTGTTCTTGAGTTATAGGATTTCTTTATATATTCTGCATATTAATGTCTTATCAGATATGACTTGCAAATATTTTCTCCCATTCCAAATGTTGCCTTTTCACTCTGTTGATGCTATCCTTGATACAAAGAAGTTTTTTATTTAATAAAGTCCAATTTGTCTATTTTAAGTTTTGTTGCCTATGTTTTTGGTGTCTTAGCCAAAAAAAATCATTGTCAAATTTGATGTCATGAAGTTTTCCTTGTTTTTCTTCTAGGAGTTCTATAGTTGTAACTCTCAAGTTTAGGTTTTTGATGCATGTTGAGTTGATTTTTATATATGATGTGAAGTAAGGGTCCCACTGTATTCTTTTACCTGTAGAAATCCACTTTAACTAAGCCATTTGTTGAAGAGACTTCCTTTTTTGTTGGTATCCTTGTCAAAAATCATTTGACATTTGAGCGTATATGTAAAGGTTGACTTTGGGGGTTTCTGGTCTCTACTTAATTCCATTTGTCTATATGTCTGTCTTTCTGCCAGTTCCACACTATTTTGATTTCTGTAGCCTTGTAATAAGTACTGAAATTGACAAGTGTGAGACAGCCAACTTTGCTCTTCTCTTCTAAGGTTGTTTTGGCTATTCAGGGTTCCTTGAGATTCCATATAGATTTTAGGATAAAATTTTCTATTATTTGTGTCTTTAAATATTTTTCCAGCATCATTTTGTAGTTTTTAATGTATAAATTTTTTGCCTCCTTGGTTAACTTTATTCAAAAGTATTTGATTCTTTTTTATGCTATTATAAATGAAATTATTTTCTTGTCAGATTGTTCATTGTTAGTATATAGAAATGTAACTAATTTTTGCATGTTGATTTTGTATCCTATAACTTTGCTGAATTTCTTATTTTTTTCTGTATAATCTTTTCAGCTTTCTACATATAAGATCATGTTTTCTGAAAACAGAGATAATTTTACTTCTTCCTTTCCAATTTGGATGTCTTGTCTTTTATTTATTTTTCTTGTCGAATTTCTCTGGCTAGGACTTCCAGTATTATATTGAATAGAAGGGGCTAAAGTAGACATCTTTGTTACTGAATAAAAAGTTATCCTGTGTCAAATAAATAGGAACATATAGAAAACTGATTTCAAAGGAAAACACTGAAGCTGATAAAAGTCAGAAGAATTTCTGTAGAGAGAGCTATAGGCTTTTGAGTTGCTTTCCTGTGTGCTCCAGCAAGGACAGTAGCCTAGGTCAAGATCACATTCAACAAACATTTGTGAACAAACAGATGTTAATCTAGGTAATGAAGAATTAGGGAACAAGATGGCCAGGTCCCTGCTTTCATGGAGCTTACAGTCTAGTTACAGTGAATACATATACATGTCTTGGGGAGGGGCAAACTACAATCAGATAACAAAAACATTTTTAGAGTGATAAGTTTGTGGCCCAGTCACACTTGAATTACTCACCTTTACATGAAGGACATTAAAATTTTCATCCATAGAGATGTCTCCTCTAGGACTGCAGAAGATTTTCCTCTAGATCCCAGATGATTCAGCTTGGAGGTGCTGCTTAGCAATCATGATGGTTAACGATTTTCTTGGACTCTTGAATCTTAACATTTTATTATGAACTCTTGAAAGAATAAGGTGTCTTTATCTAACTATTCCCTGATTTTTGAGTCTTCCTTTCCACATGGAAAGTTAACTGCCTCCTAAAGCAAGTGACTCATTCCATTTTTTGAATGGCTCTGTGTTAGAAAGATCTTCCATATATTAAGCCAATAGTTATCTCACCATAATGTCCTCTAAATTGTTCCTATTTCTTTTTGTACTCTGCTCAAACAGGTATGGAGCTGGAATTTTGGCCCATCTTACATGTGATATTTAAACAACACTGAAGGCTGCTTCTTTTCCTTGGCATAGTGATATATAAAACAAACAACCCCATCACACTTTTGCCAGGAAAAAGTAACTGCCTGGCAAGGTAGAAAAATTCAATGTGAAGAAGCCAAAAACAAAAACAAAAACAGACACAAAAACAGACAAAAAACCAGAACCCCCAAAATACCCTCAAATCACCATAAAAATGTGTTTCTTTCACTGCAAATATTTCAGCAGGGCCTGTTCCTGACTGTAGTGTAATTTTGGTGAACTCTGCATTTAATCCCCAGGGCTGACCAAAGCTATGGTGATATGGTTTGGCTCTGTGTCTCCACCTAAATCTCATCTTGAATTATACTCTCATAATTCCCATGTGTTGTGGGAGGGACCCAGTGGGAGATAATTGAATCATGGGGGCAATTTTCCCCATTCTGTTCTCGTGGTAGTGAATAAGTCTCATGAGATCTGATGGTTTTATTAGGGGTTTCCGCTTTTGCATCTTCCTCATTGTCTCTTTGCCTGCTGCTGTCCATGTGAGACATGACTTATTCCTCCTTGCCTTCCACTGTGATTGTGAGGCTTCTTCAGCCACATGGAACTGTAAGTCCAATTAAACCTCTTTCTTTTGTAAATTGCCCAGTCTCGGGTATGTCTTTATAAGCAGCGTGAAAATGGACTAATACACATGGTGAGCACCAAGCACAGAGGTTAACAGAATAAGGAGAGAAAGAAAGAGGTCAGATTTGGGTAGTGAACTATGCCGAATTAGCTGCTCTGCTTGGATCCATGGTTCAAGCAGAAGAAAGAAAGGCGGCCTTCATAGAAAAGACAACTGGGAAAGTGTCTTTTTAAAAGCAGAAGGATTCTTTCACATTAGTAAGAGAAAAAGCACACATTTGGAGAGAAATAATTAGCTATGCTTAATATAGAACATTCTATACAAATGCCTGTACCTAAGAATGGCTATCTAAATACTGCATGTACATTAATTATAATCATTAAAACATGAAACCATAGAAATATAGACAATGGAGGACTGCATATTGAACATAGTTCAAGAAGGTGATTTTTTTCTTTGCATTTTTTGAGCAGTGTAGCTTCTCAGAACTGGAGAGTACATTTTTGCATTATCGTACCAGTTTTTTTTTTTTTTTTTTTGATGGAGTCTTACGCTGTTGCCCAGGCTGGAGTGCAGTGGCTGATCTCTGCTCACTACAAGCTCCACCTCCCAGATTCAAGCCATTCTCCTGCTTCAGCCTCCGGAGTAGCTGGGACTACAGGTGCACACCATCACGCCTGGCTAATTTTTTTGTATTTTTAGTAGAGATGGAGTTTCACCACGTTAGCCAAGATGGTCTCAATCTCCTGACCTCGTGATCCACCCACCTCGGCCTCCCAAAGTGCTGGGATTACAGGATACCAGTTCTTAATCTTTGATCCATACAGTTGTTCTCAGGATCATGCCAACAGCTAAATTTTACTGAAGCACCTATGAACCAATGTTTTCATACCATCCTATATAAGGCTCATTTTACAAAGTGAGTATAATACTCTCCATATTTTATAGGTGTAGAAACTAACGATTTGTGGAAGCAAGCAAATTGCTCAAGTTCACACAACCAGTGAATGACAGACCCAGGCTTTGAACTCAGCATAAAGGCCATAGAGTATGGGCATGTGATGTCCATCCTGGCCCTGTCCAGCTGTTGGTGAGCAAGTAGGACCAATGGAGAGAAAAGCAAATGAAATGGTAGACACCCATGTCTCTCCTAAAGGCAATCTTGGATCTGAATGAAATGGCATCTGAGATGAGGCTTGAGAGATAAATAGCTGGTGATTCTGCATTAGAAGGCAGAAAAAAGGTTGGAGGGAACAGTGTGTGCAAAAGCATGAAGGAAAGTGAATGTATGTGACACTATGAAACATCCATATACATGAAGTGTGGCAAGGACAGGAGAGGAGTGGTTGTGACAGTCCGTACTTTCCAAAGATGACTGCAACAGTATCTCCTGTCCTGTATGCCCTTCCACAACCTTGCCACTGCCCCATCACCCGATAGAATCTGATTTTTCTGCCTTTCAGTATGGGTGAGCTTATGACTCGCTTGTGCTTAATATAAAGCAATGGAAGTGGCACTGAGTGGTTTCTGAGGTTAGATCATAATACATGATGCAACTTTTACATTGTTAGCCGGGATACTCACTTTTGGAGCCTTGAGCTTCCATATAAGAACTGCAATGACCCTGAGGCCTCTATGCTATGAAGTTTGGGCCATGAGGAAAAGTCATTTATAGGTGTTCTGGCTGAGAGTCGTAGATGGAAGTCTCAGCCGACAGCAAGCATCAACCACTAGACACGTGCGTGGAGACATTTACAGATTCTAATCTCTAGCTGTCAAATCACTCTAGCCTTTAAGTCTTTCCAGCTGAGGACCCAGACATACATCAGAAATAACTGTCCTCACTGTACCCTGTCTGGGTTGCTGATCAGTGTTTTATGCCACTAAGCTTTGGGATGACTTGTTATGCAGCTATAGTAACTGGAACAGGTGGTTGTATTATGTAAACAGTTGATTAAATGTGTCTGGAATTTGGAAGAGATATATGGGTTGAAAATTTAGCCCTCAGAGTTTTCAGCATTATAAGTGATAGCTGAAATCTTAAGAGGAAATGAGATAATCCAGAGGATTATGTAGGATTAAAGGAGAATACCAACCCTGGTAAATACCAACATTGAAGAACAGAAAAAGGACACAGAACAAGAAAAAGACCAAGAAGAAAGCATCAGAGGAAGGATTGGAACCTGGAAAGGGAGTTATTAAGGAAGGCAGTGCATGAGAATGTTTTATGACAGATGAAGAGGTCAACACTCCCAGATGCTGTAGAGAAGGCATTGGAAAGGTGACCATGGGTTTAACAACCAAAAGATGACATTGTCCAGAGCAGCTTCAGAGAGAAATGAGGATGAAGGACAGTCTGAGGTATGGCAAAGATTGGGTGCCTTGTATAGGAGGTGCTTGATAAATATTTGTGGAATGAATGAATTTGAGGTGATGAAATAGAGGAAAGTAAGTTGTAAGAAGAGAGAAAGTAGGTTGGAAGAAGAGAGCTGGAAAAAAGTGAGGATCAAAAGAGTTGAGGAAGAGGAAGAGAAGAGATTTTAGCATTTGTAGCATTTGTGGGTGGAGCTGTGTAACTCTCTCCCACCAGTTAGTTGCCTTTTGCTGGCCTCTCTGATACCAGCGCTGAGGTGGGACTTGTACAGGGCCTGCTGCAAGCACTCCAGAGTAGCAAGGCTGCTCCAAAGTCCCAGCCCTGAGCACTTTCCACCACATAACAGCACTGTCTGGATGACAGCGACATGGGTGAGTTGCTAACACATGCCAGAACGTGCAGTCTTTAGTTTAATAAGGGAGTAGGGATTGGAAGGAGGGAGCAGTCAGCCGGCTATAAAACAGGATCATGAACTGTGGTCTAATATACAAGGGCCATGGACAAAGTTAAGAACAACATCTATTCTGACAGCACCTCCTTTCTTCCAAGAGCCCATAACACTTAATCCAGCACAAGTCCTGTGTGAGTAATTGGGTTGGGGAAGGAGGAGGGATGCAGAATAATCCTTTCAGACAACTTCATTTTCTAATTTTCCCTTGTATCCAGGTTTAGAACCAAACACTTTGCTGTTTTCCTGTAATAGACTTTTTATTGACTTTACAGTTTCTGTTTTACATTATCAATTTAAGCTGGTGTTGAAGTAAATTTGCCTGCCACAGATTCTTGACAAGTTGGCTTAGGAATGATTTATGCCCCAAACCCAACGTTTACTAAGTAAGGAGAATCCTTGTCTAAATATACGTTGTAATACAGAATTAGAGGGATATATTTTCTCACCGTATTATCCAAGCTGGAGTGCAGTGGTGTGATCACACTGCAACTTCGAACTCAGGCTCAAGAGATCCTCTTGCCTCCCCTCCCAAGTACCTGGGACTACAGGATCACACCATCATTTCTGGCTAACTTTTTTTCTTTTTGTAGAGACAGAGTGTCATTATGTTACCCAGGCTGGTCTTGAACTCATGGCCTCAAGTGATCCTACCACCTTGGCCTGCTGGGATTATAGGCGTGAGCCACCATGCCCAACAGATACTATTTTAATTTGGCTTTCATTTAAGCCTCACTGATTTTCTGTTGAGCTGAGGTCTGTCCTGGGATGGAAGAATTCTAGGTTGATGGAAAATTATGAATGCTTAAAGCTGGTTTCGAAAATGAATTACTGATCTTTGCAAAATCATGTGCTTAAGAAGCCAACTTTTACTAACCAGGATAGCAAAAATCCTTTAAGAAATGATAATTAAAGTACTTCTGCCTTGTATTTGCTTGCAAATATTGCAGGGGGATAGACACCTCCAGGCTATATTCTAAAGCAGTTTCTTATGAAAAATGGTTAGAATTTCCATTGACATCAAATAATCAACTTGTTCTAAAGAAAGATCAGTCTTTGATTCTTCTCCACACCCTGGGACCTTGCTTGCAAATGAGTGCATGACACTGTTGTCCTCTTACTATGCCACTAAAACCAAATGAAGAAGCTGTCAACTGCATGCCATTTCTCCTGTTAAATTATCATGAGACATAAGTGTCTCATAATTTGCCTCTTCCAATTTCCCCAAACTTGATATAAACTTGATATATAAACTATATATATATATATATATATATATGCTTGAGAACATTTCTTTCATCCTTAACTGGTGTTAGTGTTCAAAAGCCGTATTTCTTTACATATAGGCAATGGCTTCATTTAAGAAGAACACAAAAATCAAGTCTAGGGGTCGACAGGGTGGCTGCATCCACAGACATGACAGATTGCATAATGGGCTGTGTAAGGTGGAATCTGCCAGGTGGACACCAGGGAAGATACCCCAGTCTGTGTCTGGAGTGACAAGTTTTCAGGCTTAGCCTTGCTGGAGCTCTTCTTCCTTCCCCAGATGTTGTGATGGTTAATTTAATCTGTCAACTTGACTGGGCCACAGAATGTCCAGGTATTTGACTATACATTATTCTGATGTGTCCATGAGGGGTTTCTGGATTAACTGAACGTTTGAATCTATAAACTGAGTAAAGCAGATTGTTCTCCCCAGTGGTGGTGAGCCTCATCTAATCTGTTGAAGGCCTGAATAGAACAAAAGGCTGAGCAAGAGAGAATTTGCTCTCTGTCTGCTGGCCTCTTAGCTGGGACAGTCTTCTCTCCCCTCCCTTCAGACTCTGACTGGGTCTGTAATTTACACCATAGGCTCTCCTGAGTTTCAGACCATCAGCCAGCAGATCTTGGTCCTTCTCGGCCTCCATAATCATATGAACCAGTTTCTTTATCATAAATCTCTTTATGTATAATCTTATTGGTTCTGTTCCTCTGGAGAAGCTCTGTCTAATACAGGCCGCCTGTCATGTTTTTCCTGGCCTACTGTGCAGGCTGCAACAACAGATGGGAATTCCGATAAAGTCATGATGTTGCGAACTGGGCATTGTGACCCAATGTTTCACACACAGTGGAGGCCTCTCTCGCACCCAGAGAAGAGGCTGTGTTTCTGTCAATCAGATTAAATTGGTGGGGGCCATCACATGATTACATGATGATCTCCCTCCCCCTTCCAATCTTTCTTGGGTGTTTTGATGTGAAAGGTCATTTACAGGGATTTTGTAGAGAAAAGTTTAGAGCAGATGACCAACCACTTGCTAAAGCAATTAAAAATTCTTGACCATCTTGGTCTGAGTGTCTAGTTCGTCAATTATTTAGGCTCTTTAATGTTGGTCTCTCCAGCTTCTCACCTGCTTGCAGGTTATTTTAGCATGAACTAGCAACTCAATTTGAAGGAGGCCATGAGGCATAGCATTGGAAGAAAGGAAAGTAGAAGCAGTTGATGTTGCTGCTTTCCTTCTTTCTGGTCTAGATGAGGTTAGAGATTATACCTGGATTTTTTGGTACTCTTTACTAGGGGAAAAAGGGAAGAGTATGCCTCACCTCAAAAGGTCAGTTCCCATTCCTATGCTGTCACAATTTAGGAGACAGCCATGTCAGCAAGTTTGTTAAAATGGCAACTGGTAACTTTGCAAATTCAAGGAGACCTGGGGGAGAGGTTGTGTGAGCCTTCAAGGGATGATACATTTCAAAAATATGACTCAGGCACTCAAATGCTTGCTTAACATTTATTTGAGACGTACGAAATATTTCCACAAGAAAATCTAAATAAACCCTCAAATATTGAGTAGACAGGCACAGAATGGAGCATGAGAAAGAAACCAAAAGGAGGCATGGGCAGCAGTCAGACCTGACTCCCTGCTTACAGTGTGGTCTTGGGTACATCACTCCACCTCTCTGGGCTTCTACTGTCGTGATGCCACATGAACCACATGAGGAGATGGGTTCTGATGAGTGCTTTTCAGACTGTGTGTCTTGATGTCCCATTGTCTGCAGAAGTGAGGATAGGCTTGTAGGGTGGGGGAGTTCTCCATGATCCCTACCCCTACTTCAACTTGAGAAGCTCCATTTTTATCTATTTTATATACATGTTGGGCTTCCACACGATATTTCATTTAAAGGAAAGTTTCCATAACTAAAAAAAGCTTACATACCTTTGACGGGATGACCTCTAAGCCTCCTCTCGGCCATCATAGTTTGTGTAATTATTTCAGTGCTCAGGTCGGGGTTGCACCTAAGTGTTTACAAGTGGCCATGGTTTTGTTATCCATTCATTCACCATGTTTTGTTGTTCACCATTGCAATTTTAAAAGTTCCTGTAAGAAACAATGGTTAAATTTATCATAAATTTTTCTTTATGGTCTTTTCTCACTTTTACTTCTTTAAGTGTTTGATTTTATTTTGGAGTCTCACAAGTTCCGAAATTAGATATTATTTCAGTCAGAGAAAACAACCAAAAGTTCCCCAAGTCCAAGATAAAATGTCCAAAAAAAAAAAAAATTTGGCATGCATGTTAATACAAATGGGAGTAATTCCCTGAAACTTCATCTACAGAACCGAAAATCGCATTTAGTACATAATGTCTTATTGGGATAACTTAGCATCTTCATAAGCCTTCTATTCTCCAGGCAGAGTTAATAAAAGTTCTGGGTCTTGCTGGAGAGAGGATATCTAAATCTTATCTTGTATTAACTTTTTCTCTGCTATAAAAATGACTTATGACATAATGAGATACATTTATAGAAAAAATAAAAGCAAATTGGCTGAGATGAGAGGCTCTCTTGAGCCTGGGAGGTCAAGGCTACAGTGAGCTATGGTCATGCTGTCATGCCACTGCACTCCAGCCTGGGTGACAGAGTGAGACCCTGTCTCAAAAAAATAAATAAATAAGTAAAATAAAAACACCCGCAAAGATGTGTAAAAGTAGAAATACTCAAAGCTGCTAAGGAAACAATGTGACACTCTTAAACACTTTTCTTCTTTGCTGGTGGGAGCTCAGATTGGTAAATTGTTTCTAGAAAGTGAAACCTTAGCTGCAGTGAGCTATGGTTGTGCTCCCACCTTCTAGCCTGGGTGATAGAGTGAAACCCTGTCTCTAAACACAAAAAACCCCCCCAACCTTATGATGTCTTAACAAATGCAGAATCTTTTATCCTTGGTGTCTCAACCAGTTTTAATTCTTTTAGAATTTCTTTTAATGTATATACAGTCTATTAAAGAAATAAGACATTTTTAGGGTCATAAAGCCAGGTCTGCGTTTTCAAAGAGTAGCTTGAAGTACGTATCTCCAAATGTTGCTACTGCCTAAAAAATAAGAATTAACCTCTTTATTATTGCTGTTGTTGTTACTGTTTAAAAGTGTCCCAGGAAAAACTCATAAAGTAAAAACATTAGACTCTGTCCTCTGGTCTTTTAGATAATTTTCATTTATAGTTCCAAGATTCCATAATGAGGCCCTCACTAACCAGGACAAAAAATGGAAAAGTTCCCTTTATCAACATTTAGGGAACCATCTTCTATCTGCTTTTAGTAAAGTTTTTACAACTCTTGCCAAAACTCCATGAGGAAAATTACTCAGCAATTACTTAGTCAAGCATGGCTGCTGATAAACCCATTCTTCTTGGTGATCTGCTCACTTTCCAGTCTCACAGACAGATGTGGTCATTGTCATCAGAATTAGTAGGAGCAAAACCCTATTTATAAAGACCACTCATGAGCAAAATCAATCTAAGGAAAGGCATTCCATCTTTATCCGTCTCTATCTCTCTATTAATCTCCATCTCCTTCCCTATCTCTCTACATCTCTATCTCATCTGTCTCCCTCTTCTATTCATCTATCCCTCTATCTCTGTCTCTATCTCTGAATCCTATCTATCTATCTATCTATCTATCTCATCTATCTATCTATATCTATCTATCTATCTATCTATCTATATCTATCTATCTATCTCCCATCACCCCATCTATATCTATCTATGTATCTGTGTATCTATCTATCTATCTATCTATCTATCTATATCTATCTATCTATCTATCTATCTATCTATCTATCTATCTATCATCCCATCCATCTATATCTATCTGTGTATCTATCTATCTATCTATGTATCTATCTATCTATCTATCTATCATCTATCTATCTATCTATCTATGTATCTATCTATCTATCTATCTATCTATCTATCATCTATCTATCTATCTATCTCCCATCCATCTATATCTATGTATCTGTGTATCTATCTATCTATCTATCTATCTATCTATCTATCTATCTATCATCTATCACCCATCCATCTATCTATCTATCTGTGTATCTATCTATCTATCTATCTATCTATCATCTATCCATCTATCTCCCATCCATCTATATCTATCTATGTATCTGTGTATCTATCTATCTATCTATCTATCTATCTATCTATCTATCTATCTATCTATCTCATCCATCCTATCTATGTATCTGTGTATCTATCTATCTATCTATCATATATATCTATCTATCTATCTATGTATCATCTATCTATCTATCTATCTATCTATCTATCTATCTATCTATCTATCTATCTATCTATCTATCTCCCATCCATCTATATCTATCTATGTATCTGTGTATCTATCTATCTATCTATCTATCTATCTATCTATCTATCTATCTATCTATCATCTATCACCCATCCATCTATATCTATCTATGTATCTGTGTATCTATCTATCTATCTATCTATCTATCTATCTATCAATCATCTATCACCCATCCATCTATATCTATCTATGTATCTGTGTATCTATGTATCTATCTATGTATCTATCTATGTATCTATGTATCTATCTGTCTGTCTGTCTGTCTGTCTATCTATCTATGTATCTATCTATCATCTCCTCAATCTGCTGTAAAGCTCAGGAGTACAAGGACTTTATTTACTCATACCTGTGTGTCCCACAGCACCTTAACTAAGAAATGAGACAATGTTTGAATAATTTAATTACATAGCATCATTTTCCACATGTCTAAAAACCAAAATTCAAAACACAGAAAGATAGCTGTAGACTTCTTAACCCAATTATCACCATTTCTAATCAGATAAGTTAAAATGGACATATTCCCAAGAAATTGTAGCAATAATAACAAACTATCACTTATAACAGGTACCAGAATCTTTTTAAAAGCATGTTAACAGACATTATTATTATTTTCCCAATGTGGTATTAACATTATTCTGCTCATGTTACAGATGAGAAATCTGAGGCTCAGAGATTAGATTCCTGTATGGTCCCAAATACATACTGGCATTATAGAAATGTTTCATTTACAAAATCCTTCTTTCTAAAAGCCTGGGTCTCATGAGTTACTGCCAGTATGGCCCAAAAGATAATCATTTGAATATGAATATTCTCCACCAAACCACGGTATTTTCAAAACAGAGAACTGAAACAAAAATGGATTATAAGGCATTTCTATCTCCTCTGTATGAATAGATGCACCAACTACTACTCCTTGGCAGTAGTATCTACACAAGGAATATATGGGTAAGTGACTATTATCTCAAGCCCAAACAGGTTTCTAAAGCCGACAAACTACTCTGTGAACACTGACATTGTGTAGGAATCTGTTGCTATGCAGCAAGTCTTCACTCATGAAAGTCTTTCTGACAACATTCTGGGCTAGGGCTTGGCACATTGCAGCCTCTCTATCCTTTATCCCATTTCTCTCCTCTGGAAATTCTGCTAGTACTTTCAGCAACTGAAACTAGATTGAGAGAGCTTCATATTTTAGTACAAGTGTCTGATGAGTCTTGCTTACTTGCATCTGGACCACATGGCCAAGTAAAAGCTGCAAATTCTAAGCTTCTGTAAAGATGAAATAAGGAAACAAACCATCTCGAAAAGACAGATGGTTCACTCTGGTCTAAGAGAGATAGGTGGCTACCAAAAAGGTTAGAGCAGTGACTACTAAGTAGAGAAGACAACAGGCAAATTTAACAATCTTACTCCAAGAGAAGAGAAGAGAAGAGAAGCCAACCCACAGCTGTGGCACCAGGAGGCTTTCAGCAGTTTGGGCTGTGATATCATGATGTCTATTACTATGACTAGATTTCTCACTGTACTTACTGCTCTTTCAATGATGTGCCTTAAGTTTTTGCAGTAGTAGCTAAATTGACTCTCTGGTTGATTTAAATTTTTAACTGAGCCTATGCTTGGTTTTTAAGGTCTAGGGAAGGAGGGCAATGGGAAAATGGATGTGGTTAAGAGCTTCCTGGGGTGACCTGGTGTGTGGAAGTTCAAGCAAAAGGACAAAGTCTTTCAGCAGTCACTCCTTCCATGAATGAACCCTCTACTTCTCTTCCATTAGGGTCTATATTCTCTGCTGTCTGTCCAGAGAATTAATCTCTCTAAAGCCTCTTCTGGACAACTATGCTGGTGTTCCACTGTCCCAGGAACAAAAGTCAAACTACCTTACAGGGCATTTCAGGCTCCTGACTGGAGGATCCAACCTACCTTCTAGTCTTATTTCCTCTTCCTACATTCACATTTCACATAGAACCATTAGTTATTCCCTGCATATTAACCCCCATCCCACATAGGCCATGTGCCCTTAGGGCCTTTGTAATATTGCTCATTCTGCCTGAAAATACTCCTTTCCTATTTCTGTATCCCTAGGTCCTATCTCCTCTTCAAGGCTCAGCTATAGACTTCTCAATGAAGCCCTCCCTGATTTCCAGGCTCATACCAACCCATATAATCACCTGTAAGTTGAAAGTTCTCTCCTTTGTCTAGAATCTGTTGTTTATGTACATGTTTTATCTTTCTGGGCTGACTTGAACCAGCCCTGCCTCTACCCTGATGCATTTTCTGCCTTTCACTGCCTTGTTCCATGTGCTGGGATGCTGATCCTTATCCATGTTGCCAACTGGCTCCCTTGCCTGCAAGCTTCCACTTGTGTTCAGTCAATGAAAGGTACCAGAAGAAAGATCAGCTGTTGGGAGCAGAGGTCTTCCCTCTCCTCGCTGTTTTAGCACTGTGTATGCACCAGTAGTCACCTCCCTCCAAGATTACACCTTCTGCCAAGTGACCCCTCTTCTACTCCTCAGTTCTCATGAGTCTCCAGTTACACTCTTTCATTCTCTTGCTCCTTTGGCCATAGGAGTAGTAATGGCTCATCCCATTGCTAGTGTCTGGGTGCCTCCACAGCCCTTGTTTATTCCTATGACATACACCTCTGTAGATGGCCCTTTCATGAAAGTCTTTTTACACATACCATCTAGAGTGAGCTCTTATCAGATATTCATCTTGAAGGCTTATTTGCATGGCACAGGGAAATAATGTGGGGTGAGGGTCAGTTATCTGTAGAGACTTTTAATCAAAATACAGGGTATGGTGGATTGAATGGTGGCCTTCAAAGGAATATGTCCTTGTCTAATACCCAGACACTGTGAGTGCTACTTAATGTGGAAAATGGGTATTGGTAGATATAGTTACATTAATAATCTTAATTACATTAAAATATCATCCTGTGTTATTTGGGTGGGCTCTAAATCCAATGATAAGTGTCCTTATAAGGACAGAAGAGAAGACAAATACATGAAGAAGAGTGGTGATGTGACCATGTAGGCAAAGATTGGAAGTCAAAAAATGCCAACAGCCCCCAGAAGCTGGAAGAGGTAGGGGAGAATTCTCCCCAGAACCTCCAGAGGGAGTGCTGCCCTGCCAACACCTTGATTTTGTACCACTGACCTCCATAACTGTGAGACAATACATTTCTGTTGTTTTGCACTACAAAGTTTGCAGCCCCAGGAAACTCATGCATACTAAAAACAATATTTGCAAAAATCCCAGAGGAAAATCCATTATGGGTCATTGTCCTCAGTAAGGTCCAGTATACTGGAACAACTTAGACCACTTGAAGTGATGGCATGACGTCCCCAAGGACCACAGAAACTTAGAGGGTTACTGCAACCCTCGATCACTTGGGCAAACAGAAGAGAGAAGTCTATCCAATTCTCTCAGAGCAGAAGAATAACAAAGTCATGTAAAGGCTACAGGGATGGAAGCATATATTAAACCGCATTGCTAGAGGTGTTTGGATAAATGACAAACCTGTCTTTTGGATATGAACATGTTTAGTTGTGAAATAAACAGTCTTGGGTCCTAAATGGTCCTGCTGGAAAGAGCTGAAGCTGTTGAACAACGTTGAGATGATGCCCAAAATGAAGCTACCCTTAAGACAGCCTCAGAAGAATGCTGCAGAAAACTCAGGGAAGTTCTGTGTAAGGACAAGAGACATTAAAATTGTGCCTAGTAAGGGCTGGAGCCAGGTGAACTTGGAAAGTTATCAATTGTGTGTGGGAATAAAGTTCACAGGCACATTCCACATGAACATCTTCATGAAGGTGTTTTGCGGTTTGGAATCACAGCAGTTCCTGCACACACTATTTCTTGCTTCCAGTGGAAAGCTAGGAAATTTTATTTACACCTCCTCAGCCTGCCTCTTCCAAACCAAAGATCATGCCTAAGGGAATTTGTTCCATTTCCCCCTACAGTAATTTATCTTTAGAGAACCTCAAATATTCCTTTGATTGAAGACCAACATTCTGTAACAAATCTCTGCATCAGGCCAAACCTCTGCAAGTAATACTTCTTGGTGCTGGCCAGTTCATGCACAGAAGGCTTTATCCTCTTTCTTCTTTACCTTCTTTTCAATATTTTTGGTCTTCTGAATTCACAATCATTTTGTTGTGTTCTTACTATTTTGTAATCATGCTGAACAAAAATTACAACTTCTAACATGTGTTGGGAGTGGAGTTAGTAAGCTTGATGCTCTCCTTATGGGAGGCTGGACCAGGTGGGGTCCTAGAGGCTAAGGCTGGTTTTAAATAGGGTGGTTATCCAAAAGTGGACCCAAGTGGAAGCTAGTGCAAAACTCGACCTGAAAGAAGAATGGAAGATTGACAGCCAGAAAAGCTATTCCTGGCATCATATCTGAAAGCTGAGAGCAAAGCAAGGATTCAGGGTCCAGGTGGAGCCCTAGGGAAGGATGGGGGCCTGCAGCAAGTTGGGAATTGGCATCCAGGACTCATTTTTATTTAGTGCTGGCCATGATGTACTGCAAGGTCAGCTCAACTTAAGGGAGAAAAGTCAGGGCAAATAAGAACAGATTTGGGCAGTTATCCTGTCTGTGTTGGAGCCTCATTCAGCAAGAAAGGGTATCCCCCTGTCCCCATTTTTAAAAAAGCTCACTAGAGCACCTACTGTATCAAAGAATGATTAAATAATACTAATTAATTAACTTTTAAACATTAAACAATAAACGATACCTAGTTTGGAGACTAAAATGACTGAATCCATTTTAATTCTTTAAGGATTAATAATCTGTATGATATCATTCAATTAATGGTCTGTGATTAATCAGAACTACCTAAGACTCACCATTTACGCTCCATGTCAGGTCCATAGATGCTTATTTATTGCTATTTTCACAATAGTATCTTTTAAATGTTCTCTTCATTTCATTTTTACATTGATCCCTTTTAAAGTCTTGCATATACTAGTAAAGCTGATTTTTTTCTTTTTTTGAAATGATAGCCACATCTCTCCCAAACTCCTAGACAAAAATGCTATGTGTAACACTAAAGGGTTGCTTTAGTATTGATATTGTTACCTTTGCCATATGTTCAGAATATGATTTTCTGAGTGCCTTTGAAATGTGGTCACCTCTGGTATATCACACAAATAAAAAAAATCAAGAGACATCTCATCTACTCAGTCTAATTCCCACAGGTTCTGTGGAGACACTGAGCATGCCTAGCTCCAGATGGGGATGTATATTCTGAACCGCTGGTGAGGCCAGCAATGAATAGATCAAGCACAAAAAAGAAGGCAGCTGAGCAAAATGAGGCATGACATACAGTAGAGAAGGCTGCAGCTAGAGTACAATGCACGCTGCACCATCACTGTTTGAAATTGTTGTGCAGATAACAGCTAATGGTATAAAAGAGTGTTGGATCCCATTTGCTTCTATACTTTGAATTATACCACAAGCCAAAATAAGAGACAAAAACAAACCCCAATCTAAGATGTGGCAGGGGGTGGGTAGCACTTTGAGTGCCAGAACTACCTTAGCAAATGAAATTTAATGAAAAGAAACAATCTGGAGCTAGTTATACTTAAGAAGGATTTCACAAAGAGCTGCCTTCAGTCAAAAGTCCCCAGATATTTATCCAGGGTTTCTATTCCAGAGGTCCTAATTTGAGACTGGTCCTGACTTTCAGGAAATCTTGTGTTCAATTGCAGATCCATTACTTGGGAGGAAGAGGAAGTGACTTCTTGATGAATAGTGTAGACCATGAGATAGTCCAACATTCTTTTAAAAAAAATCATTCCACAGTAGGGCGGGGGAGGGAGAGCATCAGGATACATAGCTAATGCATGTGTGGTTTAATATCTAGGTGATAGGTTGATAGGTGCAGCAAACCACCATGGCACATGTTTGCTTATGTAACAAACCTGCATGTCCTGCACTTGTATCCCAGAACTTAAAAATAAAATAAAATAAAAATTATTCAATAAACATTATCAAATGCCTACTATGCACCAGGCCTGGGCTAGACATTTCGGCTGTAACGGTGAGAAAGACATGGTCGCTGCCTTTGAGGAGTGTGCAGTTAGAGTTGGAGACAGAGCAGGGCGTTACAGGTAGCTTTGCCTGCCATGAGAGGAGGCGCAGCACGGATAAGAAGGCAGGCTCCAGCCACATTCCTGCATTTGCATCCTGGCTCTGTCACTTCCTGGGGTGAATTACTTAACTTCTTTGGACCTCTGTTTCCTCATCTGTGAAGTGAGGATAGTAATATTATAATACCGTATACGGTGTTGGAGAGGATGAATGAGTTAACGCATGGAAAGTACTCAGAACACGGCCTGGTGCATATAGAGCACATATGTATTAGTCCGACGGAGAGAAAAATGGGTGTTATGGAAAGCATGGGAGCAGAGCATTTTGAAGTATGGGAGTTGGAGAGGCCTCCTTCCCAGAAAATGACATCTCAATAGAGTGCCAAAAGTGAGTAGGGGTTAGCGGGTGGGCGAGTCATTGGAGCCTTGGGAAAGAGGGGGTCGGCGTGTGCAGTGAACGAGGCAGAAGTGATGTCGGCAGACGTCCCCTCAAATAATTTACTGTTCTCATGTTGCCTGATTCATTTGGCAAGAAAAACAGGTTCACAAGTTTGCTGCCTTCACCAGATGACAGATGATGGTTTCTCCAACACCTCCTCTGTGAAATTGTCCCTGCCTGCTTGGGTTAGCTGTTCTCTTTGCTGTATCTGCATACCCCTTAATGACAGAGTCCCAGGACACTGCAAGTGTTAACCTGTCAGTCTCCCCGACCACGCTGTCAGCTCCAGGAGAGCTGGTAGTGTTTCTTTTACAATACCCTGGTGTTCCTGACGTCTAGAACAAGATCTGGCTTACCTTGGGTGCCCAGGAAAAATGTATTAAATAAACATCACAGCCCTTTTGTGACAGAACAGAGACTCGCTTCACAGTACCATTTCTAATCTTTTATTCTTTTATCAGAATCCAACATCAGAAAAATCTCAATGTATCCATTTCCAAATGTTCTATCCTTTTCGAATAGAACATTTAATTTCTGTCTTCTTTCAGGTGCCAAAGTTTGGGCATGATTTTTCCCTCCTAAATTAAGTAGCTGGTATTTTGCTGCAATGAGGTAAACATTATAAAAGAAAAGCAAATTAACAAAATATATTTAATTTCAATGAGCCTCAAATTTCTGAGAATCTTGGCATTCATGATGATTCTCTTGCATACTGTAGAGCAACAATACAAAAGTAAACCTCATATTGCTAACTTCGCCCCAAAAGTCAGAATCCTTTTTTCAGCCTTCCTTAGGTTGTCTTAGTTAATTCTCCTTCATGCATTTTTCAAGGGCCCGTTCAAGAAGCCCATGAACTACTCACTCATGGATATTCTTCCTGGCCTTTCTCTTTCCTCCCTCTTTTTGAGGCTAGAGGTTGGGATTTTAAACCTGCATAGCACTGCTAGCCAAGGAACATTTTTCTCCTCACTCAGAATCACTCAGCACTTTTACACAGTTCCTCAAAAGACCAAAGTTTAGGAACATCCCCTATACATAATTGGGAAGACCATTTCTATATCATAAATAACCAATCTTATGAAATGGGGGTGAGGCACATATTTGGCTTGGTGACTTCCTGCCCACACACTGCAACCAGCAGGGGAGAAGACCCTCTAAGATCTTTGTATGGGAGGGTTAGAGATGGAGACCTTTGGTTGTCATTGTACATGAGGGGGATGCCTCAGGCCTGCCAGGGTTTGACCTCAAAGGAAGATATAAGAATTATTGATTCATTTATTTATTTAACAGAGATGTATTGAGTGCCCTGTCTGGGCTCAGCATTGTGTGCTTGGCACTGAGGATATACCAGAAGCAAGATGGACAAGGACTCTGTACTCGTGGGGCTCACATTGTCATGGGAGAGAGACAGACATTAAACACATATGGAGATAAACAAATAAGCTAATTCCAGATAGTGACAACCGCTCTGAAGCACATAGTTCGGGGAAATAGCGTAGAGAGTGATCAGGTCCGAGAGGCACTTTAGCTAGGGTGGTTGAGGAAAGCTTCTCTTGGAAGTGACATTTCCGCTGAGAGTGAATGTTGAGAAGCATTCAGCCATATGAAGGCCTGGGTGGGGAGGAGAATATTCTAGGCAGAAGTTAGTGACAGAATAGGACTGGCTGTATCTATGTCTTCTGTCTTCCTGCAAGACTTACTGATTACACCAGAAAAAAAAATCACCACTTGACCATTTCCAGATTACTTAGGGTCTCTGTGTGACACCACTCAGAAGACATCATGTACACTCTGATGTTTTGCCCTTTTGCTGTGAGTGTTGGAGCTCTAAGACAGGAGTGGCTGCTTTGTTGTGGGGTCGGGGTGGGGTTAGAAAGAAAGATGCTGTGGCTGGAGTGGAACAAACAGGGATGGTGGTTTGGTTTGATTGCTGTAGTCAGGACCTAACAACAACACAATAAAAATTGCTATTAATAATTTCCATGCTGATCCTCCAAAAGCATTATCTTGTTTGTCACAAAAGCTCTAGAAGGTATTTGCTATTATGTTCTCTTATGTCCTCCTTTTATAGACGAGGAAATGGAAACTTCATAGTAACAAGATAAGAACTAGAGTTTAGAAAGCAAAAATGATCAGACCATGAAGAAACTATTGACAAAGTTATAGAAACAGGCAGAAAGAGTCCTGACGTGCCCTTTCCATTCAGTTTCTGGAGGTTCTTTTTTCCTCTGAGAATGGCTTCCACTTAAGCTAATCATGTTAGCCTTGATGCATCAGAGTGACTCAGTGTGAATAATACTTCCCGACATTTGACTTAATGGTACTGGCAGCATCACACAAAACATTTTTACCCTCTTTGAACTCTGTTAGGTAAGGTGATACTAACATTCACTAAACACACTTCACACTCAACTAGGAAACTATGCTCAGAAAGAATATGGAGTTCCCCACACGCATATGTAATTCTGTAGAGTGAAATTCATAGAATATCACTTAAGTAAAAGCCACACACAGATTGGAAAGAACCCCCATCTGATGGATGAAACAGCTGATTATTTTCTGCCTCATTTGGTGATTCATTCTTAAAGATTATGTAGTACCTTATCTCTAAAGCCATGATTTTCCTCAGCCCCCAAGCTTTCTTTTTTATTTACAGAGAGCTTTGATTAGAGAATGGACCATGTTATTCTTTCTCTAGAGCATGTGGACTACACACCAAGGCCTAACCTCAGGGCAGAAGGATCCAGAGGGCTCTGAAGGGTCCAAAAGCAACAAAGCTCCAAGAAGCTGCCTTGATTAAACATGGTAATTACCCTTCTATATGAGACTTCTGATTGAAGAAAAGGATTTCAGGATACTAAAAGGCAGGTCAAACTCTGCCCTTGACTAGGAGAGTAGAGGCATTCTGCCAGTGGTCCTCTTTCCACAACAAAGAGGAAAGTGAACTTCAAAGAACTTGGGTCTGTGTGCAAGAACTTTATCAGGAAAAAATGCCATAGGATGTGTGTCTGCTCTTCCTACATCCATGATCACTGATGATGCACATTTTAATTGGGGGTCCTGCTTATATAAACTGCCAGAGCTACAGAATGCTAAAGTACAGAAATGAAAATGGAATTAAATCCCATTAAAAGACACATGTAAAATTTAACAGTAGTCTAATTCTACATCAAATTAAAAAGCTTATTTTAATTCAAAATAGCTATCATTTCTTATATGGTTAAACTTATTTATCTATAAAATGGTTTCTTGCTTTTTAACACTGATTGATGTGAAATAATTTTACACAGTGCATTTTACCCAAGCCCCCAAGAAGAATACCTCATATGTAACTGAAAATTCTCAAGAAAAGCAAGGTTAAAACTAGTCCCAGTGCTGGAGTGACATGCTTTCTGAAATCACAAAACCAAACACATAAGTTACACTTATATTTACATAAATTAACTCATTTATTTTTATTATGTATTTATTTATTTATTTGAGACAGGGTTCCACTCTGTCACCCAGCCTGGAGTGCAGTGGTGCAATCTCAGCTCACTGCAACCTCCGCCTCCCAGGTTCAAGCGATTCTTGTGCCTCAGTTTCCTGTGTAGCTAGGATTACAGGCATGCGCCACCACACCCAGCTAATTTTTGTATTTTTGGTAGAGACGGGGTTTCACTATGTTGCCCAGGTTGGTGGTCTCGAACTCCTGGCCTCAAGTGATCCACCTGCCTTGACCTCCCAAAGTGCTGGGATTACAGGCATGGGCCACTGTACCCGGCCCCTCATTTAGTTTTTATGATTTCCCTGTGCCACAATTGTTAAAGATTGTTAACTCTGTTGTATGGATGAGGACTCAGAGGCCCAGGGAGATCATGTAATTTGCCCAAGGTAATGCAGCCAGTAAGTAGAGCCAGGGTTTGAAGGGAGCCAGTCTGCTTTCAGAACCTGACCTGGTATCCACTACAGTCAGTCACTTCTCAATTTCATACTTTCTCTGCATTATCACTAAAATATTTGAAATCATGCCTCTTCCAAATATCCAGGGCATATTGCAATGGTACTGAAATAATCACTTTTAGAAGTCTATTATTTCTATCTTTAGTTAAAAAAAAAACCCACAAAAGTAATATGCATTCTATAGAAAAATTCAAATAATGCAGATGTGTTAAAAATAGCAAAAAAAATCATAGCCTGATCTTTAAAGGACTCCTATTTTACAGGTGATGGATTTGGTTTTTAAAAAAATCGATGTCTTGTTATTTATTCTGGGTGATTATCTCATAACTTTGTTCCCCTTCATCTGTTCTTTTCCACCTACCCTCCACCACTATTTCTTACTGGCTGGACTGCTTTCTGTAGACAGTCCAAGACTTCACTCCTTGCTGATACAGTGACAAGATATGCTCTGCCCTCTTACTCACCCTTATCTAGAAGGTTCTTGAAAATGGAAGACCACATGGGAGTTCTGTAAACTGTGTATGTTTCTTCACTATGCATTACAGAAAACAAGCTGAGTGCACATATGATAAGAGGGTAATCAAAAAATATCAAACACATATCTATGTAGAGGGAATTTCTTCATGTTTTGGTGAATTAGCTGGGAGGTTTTGATATCATAGAACCAGAAGTCATCTCATAGATAATCTAACCCAAACCACTACTTTACTGATGACAAAATGGAGACCTAAAGAAATGCAGAGGAAAGAAAACATACTTTGGCATCCAAAAAAGAAAAATTTGAATCCTGACTCTGCAACTAATTGGCTGTTCAATCTTGTCAATTTCCCTAACCTCTTTGAACCTCAGTTTCTTTTTCTATGAAACTTCGAAGAGGGTTACCACTTTACTCCACTGCCACCAACATCACTCTTTCTAATAGAACACACCATGTTCCTTTAACTGGTTTCTGAATAGCCACTTCACTTGTTACCACTTGAAATCTGTTCTTAGTCAAAGTGGACTTTAGAAAAAAGCATAAATCAGATAATGTCACACTTAAAGTTCTTCAAACACTTTTCATTGGCTCCAGAATGAAATCCTACAAAGCCTCACATGCACTGATATTGTTTAGCTGTGTCCCCACCCAAATCTCATCTTGAATTGTAATCCCCATAATCCCAGATGTTATGGGAGGGACCTAGTAGGAGGTAATTGAATCATGAGGGCAATTTCCCCCATGCTGTTCTTGTGATAATGAGTGAGTTCTCAAAAGATCTGATGATTTTATAAGCTTCTGGCATTTCCCCTGCTGGCACTCATTCTGTTTCTCACTACCCTGTGAAGAGGTGCCTTCTGCCATGATTGTAAGTTTCCTGAGGTCTCCCAAGCCATATGGAACTATGAGTCAATTAAACCTCTTTTCTTTATAAGTTACCCAGTCTCAGGTATTTCTTCGTAGCAGCGTGAGAATGGACTAATATATGCACTGACCCAGCCTTCCTTCCTACCTCCCTTCCCTTCTTAGCTTTCCTTGGCTCTCCTCTGGCCACACAGGCCTCCTGGAACATACAGAGCTCTTTCTGGCTTGAAGGCCTTTGTGTTAGCTGTTCCACTGTCTGGGATGCTTTCCGTCTTGTTCTTCCATGGATAGCTCCATCTCATGCTTCAGGACTCAAGTCAACCCCCATCCATGCCTACCATTCCATCTGAAAAGGCCCATCTATTGACCTTTATGTATCATATAACTTTGTGTATTTCTTTCACAGCACTTTTCATCATCTATAATTATCTCTCTTATATTAATAGATAAAATATATTTAGCCTTAATTATCTGTGTCTCTTCTTAACAACACAGCATCCTTGTGGATAGGGCCCTTATTTGACCAGAACAGCATCTGATGCTCAGGAAACAACTGCTCAAGTGACAGATGCTTTTTATTAGTAACAATAATAGACATCTAATCACTTTAAGTGAAATCACAGGAAACAACCCCTTGCTCCAGTGGGACTTCCTTTGGGCTAGAAGAGTCAATCTTTAGGGTTTTGCTATCTCCTGGGGACTAGGCAAGTCAGGGAGGGGGAAATGCTGGGCTGGGATCAGAAGATTGAAGAAGGTGTGCTAGAAGAATTCTGGCGCACACAGTCAAGACCAAGGAGTCAGTGTTAGTAATGGCAAGTAAGGCCAGGGTCTGGAGTGTCTGAATTCTGCTCAAACCCTTCCCCTGGCCATCCCCACCATGACTATACTCCTCACAGCTGGATGTCCAGAGAGCACTCTAGGACATAAAATGCTTAGCATTACTATCTGGGACTCTTAGTTACCAGGCACTTTTGACTTTGGTTACAGGGAGGCCCGACTTGCAATCTTCATCCTCTAGCATTTTGGTGACCCAGTCACAAGTCCTTGCCTAAGTCTGAACATTTCCTCCTTAGAGGTGGTACAAGAAGGTAATCAGAGCTAGCAAAGAAGAAATGCTCAGTCCGTAACAAAGCCCGGCAATTCCAGTGCAGAATGGAGGCCTCGGAGTTTCCATCAGCAAGAGGGCAGCCTTGAGGTGCCACACCTTGAGGTTTCACATGACCCTCAAGGGTCAGAGAGTTATGATTCCACCTGGGGGGCCTCTTGGAGCCCTCAGGAGAAGTTTTGTCCAGTATAATCATGGAGTAAGGGAACTGGGAACAAGCTAATTCCTCAGAGCAGCACTTTTATGTTTCATCAAGTCTGAGATAGAAGGAGGGGGTGAATATTTAATATCTTAAGTAAATTTCCAACATGGAAAGAAGGAATGTACTAATTGTATCTGCCAAAAGCCTGGGAAGCTTGGGCTAGGCTTGATTACCAAGTTCTCTTTGTCAAAGCCTGAAAAGGCCAGAAGGAGTTCTGTGCTTCCTTTATCTCTCTCCAGGCTCCAGCCTGGATGGTGGCCAACTTTTTATTCAGAGTGGGAGTGAGGTGGAGGTACACAGGCTTTCTTAAACACAAGGTTTATAATTCATAGGCAAATGCCCACTCTCTCTCTCGCTTCCTCTTCCACTCCAAAAGTGCTTTCCCCAGCTCTCCTCTCTTTATGCACTTATATTTCTTGTGACTTTTGCATTCTGCACATCAAATCCATCTCCGTAGTCTTGACAGCTGAACTTGCTTCCTGTGCTTCTTCTGATGATCAGTAAAGAGGTTGTGGGTTTATCGTAGGAGCTTATCCTGGGTCCCATATGTGTTATTTCTGATAAGCAGCTCAGAGGGCAAAGGCTTTTTTCCTCCCTCCTAGGCCACCTCCCTTTATCCTAATTATCTCCATCTTATTATTTTTTTATTTTACTTTAAGTTCTGGGATACATGTGCAGAACATGCAGGTTTGTTATATAGGTATACATGTGCAGAACATGCAGGTTTGTTATATAGGTATACATGTGCCATGGTGGTTTGCGGCACCTGTCAACTTGTCATTTAGGTTTTAAGCCCCGCATGCATTAGGTATTTGTCCTAATGTTCTCCCTCCCCTTACCTCCCACCTCCCGACAGGCCTCAGTGTGTGATGTTCCTTTCTCTGTGTCCATCTTATTTAATCAGGTACATTTTGGGCAGAGAGTGAGAGAAGAGATAATTTGCTGTGGAGTGTGAGTTACCACATTGTACTGTCAATTACAGGCAAGGTCAATACTAAGACAGTGCAGTCTCCAAAGGTACTGCTTGGAGATGAGCTGGACTTAGACCTTCCTGCATCCATTAGGATCATGACTGAACTGAGCACTTGGATTTGAGACTTTCAGGACTGAGGTGGTGATGGGGGAAAAGTGGGGGTAGAGGGACTAGATCAGTCTTTGGTACTAAACAGGCAAAAGAAGGTCCTGGGCACCCATTTGAATTCCTTGGTCTATCTCTCTCCTCCCTTCTCTCTGTTCTTTCAGAGGCAAAGTACCCCTTGGCAGGACTTTGGTACTTCTCCAGTTAGACGCAGAAAGCCATCTCAAAGCCTTCTTTTCTCTGAACTCTTCGGGTTTGGCCAGAACATGCCTAGCACCATTACTCAAGAGAACATTCTCCTCACACTGTATCTTGCTTCCAAGGGCCCTTTTATCTTCTTTGATCTTCCTCTCCTGAATCCTCCTGGCAAACTGCTTGCAGGTCCATCCTGAGCATTGATTTGACCTCATGGGAAAAGCTTGTTTGAATCCCCAGTTCCCGCTTTGACTCTCTCTGATATGGTTTGGCTCTGTGTCCCCACCCAAATCTTATATTGAATTGTAATCCCCATAATCCCCATGTGTTGAGGAGGGACCTGATGGGAGATGATTGGATCATGGGGACGGTTTCCCCCCATGCTGTTCCTGTGATAGTGGGTGAGTTCTTATGAGATCTGATGGTTTTATAAGTGTTTGACAGTTCCTCCTACTCTCTCTCCCTCTCTCTCTCTCTCTGTCCTGCCACCTTGTGAAGATGTGCTTTCTTCCCCTTCTGCCATGATTGTAAGTTTCCTAAGACCTCTCCAGCCATGTGGAACTGTAAATCAATTAAACCTCTTTCCTTTATAAATTACCCAGTCTCAGGTATTTATTTATAGCGGTGTGAAAATACACTAATACACTTTATATGTCAGAAAAGATGTCATTTGGAATAAAATCACACAGAATAAACCTGGAACAATTACAGTCTAGTTCCTTCCTAATTCTAGCCTATCCCTTCCACATGAATGTGGAATTTTAATTCTTCAAACATCCCAGGACATGTGCACATGTGGTTTTCTCAGCCTAGAAGGCTCTTGTTCACACTCTTCACAGAAGAGGCTACTTAGAGGCCACTTTCTCGTAAAAGCCTTCACTGAGTGCCAGTCTTAAATGGTCTCTGGTGTTATAGTCCTTCTTTTTTTCCCCTCATAGTACTTCTCTTACTGGATGCTTTTAAATATGCAGTGTATCTGTTTATTTAATGTCTGTCTTCCCCCTCTGGGCTATATCCTATAGGAGGGCAAGAACCATGTATGGGCTGTGCATCTCTATCTATAGAGTGCCTTGCGCGGAGTTCTATAGCATACTAGGTACTCAATAAACATTGGAAAGCAGTATGGCAGAATAGTTAAGCATATGAACCCTGGAATGAGATTGCTTAGGTTATAATCCTGCTTTTATAATTCACTGTGTGACCTAGGGCAAATTAATTAACCAATCCTTGCCTCAATTGTCTCATTTATACAACGGGGACAATGATACTTTACTCATAGTGCTACTGCAAGTAGACACAAAATGTTTAGCAGAATGCCTAGCAATTGGGATGTCCAGGTTCAAGGTCTTGCAAGGGTAGTGAGAAATTGGTTTAGCATACACAGAGCAAAGATTGCTTAGATATGGAACCCTCCCAACCATGGAGGTAAAGAACATAACTGCCTATATTAGAGAACAATGGAGCAGAGAGATAATGTATTTTATCTCATGCCTTATATGTGTGTCAGATGCTATGGTGGGTAGTATGTGCTAGAAGTTAGACAGTGATTTGGCAGTGGTGGGGGCAGGAGATCAGGTGATTCAAACGTAGGTAGCAAGGCCATCAAACTTTGTGAAACACTGGTTTAGACCATGGGTTTCAACATTTGCTCTGCCCCAGCACACCAGCATCATATTACGCCTTCTGTCAGTAACAGTGGCTGACTATGAAGGAATGTTCCCGATGGTGGGGCAGGTAGTGCTGAGGAGAAGAGGGATATGTGTGTTTGCCAGAGTCTCATCTTCAGGGAGACTGATGTGGCCTCTGCAGGAGAGGGGGCTGGTTCCCATCCTGTTGGGCATCTTTGCAAATAGGTAAAGAAAAGCAGATACATAGATTCACCTACAGTGATTATAATGGAACACGATAAGACCAAATAGACACACACAGGCTCCAATGGCAACACCAGGGATGGAAGCACCTTACAGTATCTTGGGACTAGAAATGGGAGGTGCTTAGGGAAGAAATCAGCCATGGCTTCATTGTTTATTGGAATCCAGGGGAGAGTAGGCCAGGTGGAGACGGGGAAGATAGATGCAGGTAGATGGAACTAAGTTTTCAGAAGTATGGAGGCATGTTGGCCTGGCTGAAGGGGAGACTATCAGGCAAATTCTTCTGCTGTAAACCTGGCTCTGCCATCTTCTGTCTTGATCACCATGAATGTATTTGTGATGATCCGCCAGTGACCTTCCACTATGAAGTAGTGAACTTGGAATTGTTCTTGACTCTCTTCTCCCCATTGAAATGCATCTACTTTGATTTTCATTCTCAGGGCCTCAGTTGTTGCTAGAGGGCAACTTATGCTAATGCACTATCGAAATATCTAGAAAACATAAAATAATTCAGTTTGTTATCCTCCCCTGACACCCCATGGAACTTTCAAGCCTTTAGAAGGCCCAAAGGTGAAACACTAAGGACAGGGACTCCATTGATCATGTCACGCTGGTAAGAGGATAGTTCTTACAAGACAGGCTTATTTTTGCATCTCAATGACAGTAGCAAGCCCTCAATAAAAGTTATAATGACAGCTAACACTTTTTGAGCACTAAGTACTATGCACTCTAGGAGTTGCAATGACTTTTTTGAGGTAGGTGTCTTATTCATATTTTACCTATAATGAAACAGAGGCTTAGAGGAGTTAACTTGCAGAGCTAGTAAGTGGCCAAGCCAGGCTTTCAGTCAGGTCTATTTGTCTCTGGAGTCGCTTGGTGGGGTTCTGCAGAGGACATCAGCAATACTTCCTCCCAGGCTGGACTATAAGTGCTCAAGTACTTGTTGCTCTTGATTTAAGTAAATGTTTCTGGTTAACAGCAAATCTAATTTTAGTAACATCCTCAATTTTTGATTGAGGGAGTTGGGGGCTTCATCTCAAGGCCAATCTAATTTTCCACATCTAAAACCCAAACAAGCTTGAGGTTCTTAGACCATATAAGGATATCGTGGATGTGCACTGAGTGTTTCCATCTAACTTAATGTCATTTTCCAATTTCAGAAGAAATTGTCCCTGTACAACCTCAAAATGAGAGTTCCCTTGCCTTTTTAGAAAGAACACTTAGATTGACCTTAGGTCACCTTGGATTATATCAGTTCTCAACTACTTAAACTTAACACTCTAATACAATCTCTGCAGGCTTGTTTCATTTCTTTTAACCTAAACAGAGTTTCCTGTAGCTCCCTGACACTTATATCC
Organism: Macaca thibetana thibetana; assembly: GCF_024542745.1. Lineage (NCBI taxonomy): Eukaryota > Metazoa > Chordata > Mammalia > Primates > Cercopithecidae > Macaca > Macaca thibetana. The sequence continues at coordinate 102,655,941 of NC_065591.1, forward strand.
CTAAGATGAAAAATATGACAAATAAAAACCACTCTGCAGTTTATCAGTCTTTTCCCATGCTATTGCTCAGCAAAGTTCATATTCTACAAAACTCATTTCCTCACTAGCTTTTTTTTTTATGATAGTATTTTTTAATGGGGGATAGAATCATTTTTAAAAATTATGAAATGCAAAGGACCTCTCTATTATTTTTGCAACTTCCTGTGACTCTAATAATTTCAAAACAATTTTTTAAAAAATTGCGAAATACACACCCAGAAGAGAATATTAAAAGAACATGCGTGGCTAAAAGTGAACGCCAATGTGCTTGCCAAACTGGTTAAAAAAATATGACATCCCGTTGCACTGGAAACCTGCCGCACACCATGCCATGTGCCCCTTACCAGTCATATTCCCTTGTCTCTTCCCCAGAGGTACCACCTTCCTGACTTTTATGTTTACTGTATTCTAATTTTTATTTATTGACTTACCACAAATATTTACATCACTAAAAAATTTTGTATGTTTACTAGTTCACATCAGTGGAATTATTCTGCATTATATGAATTTTTCTATGATTTTTAATCTAACATTGTATTCCTGAGATTCATCTATCTTATTGATGTAACTTATTTACTTTCAGTGCTGTGTAGTAGTCCAGTGTAATAAACCACAGTTTATTTGTCCAATCTCTTGATGATTGGCATTTGGGCTGTTCTCAGTTCAGGGAACAATGGTGCTTTAATATTCCTGCCCATGTTTCTGAATGCACATAAGCAAGAGTTTCTGTGGAGTATATAACCAGGAGTAGAATTAATGGATTATAACATAAACACATATTCAACTTTACCAGGTGGTAGTAGAAATTCAAAGTTTGTACCAATTTACTCTCCCACCAACAGTGTATGAGAATCCCCATTGTTCTACATCTTTACCGAAACTTGATACTACCAGACTTGTTTTTTCTTCTACATAATGAATATGTAATGTTTTTTATATTTTTTATCATATATATTCAGCTTTTTTTAACTTTAAGTTTAGGGGTATATGTACAGACGTACAGGTTTGTTACATAGGTAAATGTAGGTCATGGAGTTTGGTTGTACAGATTATTTCATCACGCAGGTATTAAGCCTGGTACCAACTAGTTATTTCTCCTGATCCCCTTCCTTTTCCCACCCTCCACCTTCTGATAGGCCTCAGTGTGTGTTATTTCCCTCTACCTGTTCATGTATTCTCATCATTTAGCTCCCACTTATAAGTGAGAACATGTAGTATTTGGTTTTCTGTTACTGTGTTAGTTTGCTAAGGATAATGGCCTCCAGCTCCACCCATGTCCCTGCAAAAGACATGATCTCATCCCTTTTTATGGCTGTATAGTATTCCATGGTGTGTATGTACCACATTTTTAAAATCCGGTCTACCATTGATGGGCATTTGGGTTGATTCCATGTCTTTGCTATTGTGAATAGTGCATTCAGCTTGTTTGTAACAAAATTGAGCATCTTTTCAATAATTTATTGGTGGTTTGAATTTTTCTTCTATGAAGCGTCTGCTCAAGTCCTTTGTCCATTTTTTGTACTGGGTTTTTGGCTCTTTCTTATTGATTTGAAAGATTTAATATTTCTCAGATGTGAGTACATTCTTGTTTATATGTATTGCAGATCTCTCAGTTTTTGGTTTACCTTTCACTCTCTTTATGGTGTCTTCTCAAAAATAGATGATCTTAATTTTAATGTTGTTAAATTTCCTAATCTTATCCTATTTGTGTTTTCTCTTATTTAAAACATCCTTCCAACCTGAAGTCATGAAAATATTTCACTGTATTATTTTCTGAAAAGTTTGTAGTTTTGGTTTTTATGGGTATATCTTTAATCCACTTGGAATTGATTTTTGTGGATGATAGGATCTAATTTTACTTTTCTCCTGTGGGTAACCAAAGCTGAGAAGTCTGTTCTGTCCTCAGTACTTTGACCTCTGTCATATGTTAAGTGTACATACATATGTGAGTCTGATTCTGGGCTCTCTATTGCATTCCATCACTCTGTCTATGCCTGCTCCAATTCACCACTGTCTTAAATATGGTAACTATAATATGCTTTGATGTCTGGAATAACAAGTTTCCCATCTTCATTGTTGAGTGACTTGCCTTTCTTGCCCTTTTGAACTATTAGAACCAGATCATCAAGTTCTATTTAAAGTATTTTGGAAGAATTGGTGTGTTTTATATTACTGAGTTTTGTAATCCTTGAGTTTTGTCTATCTCTCATTTATTTGTGGATTCTTTAATTTCTATAACAGACATGATAGGCCAGGTTATGCTGTGGTTACTGACAATCTCAAAAGCTCAGTGGTGTAATACATTAAGGTTTATTTTCTGCCTATGCCACATGTCCACTGTGGGTCATCTGAGGGTCTGCTCTGTGTTATCCTCACTCTGAAATCTGAGCTTGCCTTTTCTTTGAAGAAAGATTTTTGTTAACTCCTTAAGTGTTAACTCTGAAACCTGGGCTGATGGAGCATCCACCATCTACACCTTTGCTGGTAAAGTGGCAGTTGGAAAGAGAGCTGAACAGCACATTAGTTCTTAAAGCTTCCACTTGTGTTTCATTGCTCACAGGAAATCTCATTGATCATGCCAAGAGCAGGAGGTATTCAGAAGAGGCGAAACAGACACAACTGTGAATACCAGAGTATCTTTCAGTCAACTTTCACACTCTCCTAACCATCTTAGATTTATTCCAAAGTACTTCATATGTTTAACGACATTGCCAAACATATGAAATACAAAATTTAACTTTCTATTTGCTTCTGATATATAGAAATGTAATTCATTTTACTATGTTGATTTTATATTTGGCAACTTTGATAAATTCTCTTATTAATTCTAATAATTTATCTATAGTCTGTTTTGGATTTTCTACACACTGAGCCAAGTAATCTGTGAGCAATAATACTTTTGTTTCTTTTTTTTTCTATTTTGACCTTATTTCTTTTTCTTTCTAACTGCTCTGGCTAGAATCTCTAATACAATGTTGAATAAAAGTGATAATAGCAGATATCTTTGCCTTGCTCCAAATCTCAAAGCTAAAGTTTTTTTTTTTTTTTTTTTTTTACCATCAAGTATGATGCTTTATGAAGTATTTTCCTTGGTAGAAATCCCTTTAGTAGTTTCTCTTCTATGCCCAATTTGCTAAGAGTTTAAAAATAACCATGAATGACTGTTAGTGAATGCTTTTTCTGAATCTACTGGGATGATCATATGATTGTCCTTTTCTTTTGCTGGTGAATGTGAAGTGAATAACATTAGCTAATTTTCTAACATTAAATAAACTTTCACTCCTGAGATAAACCCACCTTGCTCTTAAGAATGCATTAGCTTTTATATATTTTTTCTGCATTCTGTTTTTACTATTTTATTTAGGATTTTTATACCTGCATTCATGAGATAGATTGGTCTGCAATTTTCCTTTTTCATACATATCTTTGTCAAGTTTTGGTATTGAGGTTATGCCATTATGCTATATATAACTAACTTGTCAAACCATCTGAGCTCTCCTTTTCTTTGAAGAAAGATTTTTGTTAACTCATTAAGTATGTTTTTGTCTTGAATGCATTTTAAATAAATTCTTAGTATTCATCTCTCTTATGTTATTTTTCCCTCATTCCTTTTGACCTGTTGTTTGATATTATTTAATGTTACAATTATTTATTAAAACTGAGCACACAATGTGTGTCTACTTGTCTGTGGGTATAGGAAAGATAACTTGCTTATTAAGCCAGGGACCTATCCCCTACCCCACCAACACATAGTCTCTGTTATGGATAACTTCTTAGGTAACAAAACAGGAGCGAAATCCTGACACTTGATCCTTCTTATCTCTTAAATCTCAACTGCCCTCAGCCACTATGTTTCCTGCAACTTCATCTTTCTCTTCTGATTCTACTCCCATCCTCTGCAAAATCATGTCAGTGGTTAAGTGCTTGAGTAAGAAATTGTTGCCACCCTTAGTTGGCCCACATGTGGCGCTGACCGTATTGTCAAGGTCCAGGCTGTTTGAGCCTCTGCAGTACATTTCTACCATTCCCAGGTTTTTCCATAGTGATCTACCAGAATTCACTCCAGGATTTACACCAACATTTCTCTCCTTTTATCTTCTTTTAGTAGAAACCACCTCTTTTTTTATAATTATTATACTTTAATTTCTGAGACACATGTGTAGAATGTGCAGGTTTGTTACATAGGTATACACGTGCCATGGTGGTTTGCTGCACCCATCAACCAGTCATCTACATTAGGTATTTCTCCTAATACTATCCCTCCTCTAGCCCCCCAACCCCTGACAGGCCTCAGTGTGTAACGTTCCCTTCCCTGTGTCCATGTGTTCTCATTGTTCAGCTCCCACTTATGAGTGAGAACATGTAGTGTTTGGTTTTCGGTCCTTGTGATAGTTTGCTGAGAATGATAGTTTCCAGTTTCATCCATGTCCCTGCAAAGGATATGAACTCATCCCTTTTTATGGCTGCATAGTATTCCATGGTGTATATGTGCCACATTTTCTTTAATCAGTCTATCATTGATGGACATTTGGGTTGGTTCCAAGTCTTTGCTATTGTTAACAGTGCTGAAATAAACATACATGTGCATGAGTCTTTATAGTAGAATGATTTATCTGCCAGTTAGAGTGGCATTAAAAAGTCAGGAAACAACAGATGCTGGAGAGGATGTAGAGAAATAGGAATGCTTTTACATTGTTGGTAGGAGTGTAAATTAGTTCAACCATTGTGGAAGACAGTGTGGCAATTACTCAAGGATCTAGAACCAGAAATACCATTTGACCCAGCAATCCCATTACTGGGAAACCACCTCTTAATAGCACTAGGTCTGAACCTAAGAGACATCAAAAGCAAAATTATGCCCGTGTTTTAAAAAAAACAAAAAAAGTATTCTCTGATAGTAGTTTGTATTTCTATGGGATCAGTGGTGATATCCCCCATATCATTTTTCATTGTGTCTATCTGATTCTTCTCTCTTTTCTTCTTTATTAGTCTGACTAGTGGTCTATTTTGTGGATCTTTTCAAAATACCAGTTCCTGGATTCGTTAATTTTTGAAGGGTTTTTTGTGTCTCTATCTCCTTTAGTTTTGCTCTGATCTTAGTTATTTCTTGTCTTCTGCTAGATTTTGAATCTGTTTGCTGTTGCTTCTCTAGTTCTTTTAATTTTAATGTTAGGGTGTCAATTTTAGCTTTTTCCTCCTTTCTCTTGTGGGCATTTAGTGCTATAAATTTCCCTCTACACACCGCTTTAAATGTGTCCCAGAGATTCTGGTACGTTGTGTCTTCATTCTCATTGGTTTCAAAGAACGTCTTTATTTCTGCCTTCATTTTGTTATTTACTCACTAGTCATTCAGGAACAGGCTGTTCAGTTTCCATGTAGTTGTGTGGTTTTAAGTGAATGTCTTAATCCTGAGTTCTAATTTGATTGCACTGTGGTCTGAGAGACTGTTACGATTTCCATTATTTGGCATTTGCTGAGGAGTGTTTCACTTCCAATTATGTGGGCAATTTTAGAATAAGTGTGATGAGGTGCTGAGATGAATGTATATTCTGTTGATTTGGAGTGGAGAGTTCTGCAGATGTCTATTAGGTCTGCTTGGTCCAGAGCTGAGTTCAAGTCCTGAATATCCTTGTTAATTTTCTGTCTCGTTGATCTAATATTGACAGTGGGGTGTTAAAGTCTCCTACTATTATTGTGTGGGAGTCTAAGTCTCTTTGTAGGTCTCTAAGGACTTGCTTTATAAATCTGGGTGCTCCTGTATTGGGTGCATATGTATTTAGGATAGTTAGCTCTTCTTGCTGCATTGATCCCTTTACCATTATGTAATGGCCTTCTTTGTCTCTTTTGATCTTTGTTGGTTGAAAGCCTGTTTTATCAGAGACTACTTTTTTTTTTTTTTGCTTTCCATTTGCTTGGTAAATCTTCCTCCATTCCTTTATTTTGAGCCTATGTGTGTCTTTGCACGTGAGATGGGTCTCCTGAATACAGCACGCTGATGGATCTTGACTCTTTATCCAATTTGCCAGTCTGTGTCTTTTAATTTGGCCAATTACCCCATTTACATTAAAGGTTAATATTGTTATGTGTAAATTTAATCCTGTCATTATGATGCTAGCTGGTTATTTTGCCTGTTAGTTGATGTAGTTTCTTCATAATGGCAATGTTCTCTACAATTTGGTATGCTTTTCCAGTGGCTGGTACCAGTTGTTCCTTTCCATGTTTAGTGCTTCCTTCAGGAGCTCTTGTAAGGCAGGCCTGGTGGTGACAAAATCTCTCAGCATTTGCTTGTCTGTAAAGGATTTTATTTCTTCTTCGCTTATGAAGTTTAGATTGGCTGGATATTAAATTCTGGGTTTAAAATTCTTTTCTTTAAGAATGTTGAATATTGGCCCCCACTCTCTTCTGGCTTGTAGGGTTTCTGCAGAGAGATCCGCCATTAGTCTGATGGGGACCTTTCTCTCTGGCTGCCCTTAACATTTTTTCCTTCATTTCAGCCTTGGTGAATCTGACGACTATGTGTCTTGGGTTTGCTCTTCTCGAGGAGTATCTTTGTGGTGTCCCGTGTATTTTCTGAGTTTGAATGTTGGCCTGTCTTGCTAGGTTGGGGATATTCTCCTGGATAATATCCTGAAGAGTGTTTTCCAACTTGGTTCCATTCTCCCTATCACTTTCAGGTACACCAAGCAAACCTAGATTTTGTCTTTTCACTTAGTCCCATATTTCTTAGGGGCTTTGTTCATTCCTTTTATTATTTTTTCTCTAATCTTGTCTTCCCTCTTTATTTCATTAAGGTGATCTTTAATCACTGATGTCCTTTCTTCTTCTCGATCAATTAGGCTATTGTTACTTGTGTATGCTTCATGAAGTTCTCATGCTGTGTTTTTCAGCTCCATCAGGTCATTTACGTTCTTCTCTGCACTGGTTATTCTAGTTAGCAACTCATCTAATCTTTTCTCAAGATTCTTGGGTTCCTTGCACTGAGTTAGAACATGCTGCTTTAGCTCAGAGGAGTTCGTTATTATCCATCTTGTGAAGCCTACTTCCGTCTTCGTCAGACCATTCTCTGTCCAGTTTTGTTCTCTTGCTGGCGAGGAGTTGTGATCCTGTGGAAGAGAAGGGCTATTCTGATTTTTTGAATTTTCAGCCTTTTTGCATTGGTTTCTCCCCATCTTTGTGGATGTACCTACCTTTGGTCTTTGATGTTGGTGACTTTCAGATGGGGTCTTTGAGTGGATGTGCTAATCCTTTCTGTTTGTTAGTTTTCCTTCTGACAGTCAGTCCCCTCTGCTGCGAGTCTGCTGGAGTTTGCTGGAGGTCCACTCCTGGCCCTATTTGCCTGGGTATCACCAGCAGAGCCTGCAGAACAGCAAAGATTACTGCCTGATCTTTCCTCTGGAAGCTTCATCCCAGAGGGGCACCTGCCAGATGCCAGCCAGAGCTCTCCTGTATGAGATGCGTGGAAAACTTATTTCATTCAAAGGAGAATGAAAGTGAGACAGAATGAAGCTATGGCCAGTATATCAGTAATGATTTTATGTCAAGTGGATTTTAAAGAATCCTATAATATATTTTTTGAGAATGCCTATGTTTATGGAGCGTATGTGTCTGGGATAGTACTAAGTGCTTTGCAGGTACTATCTCATTTATCCCCATGGTATACTAGCTTATATCCAATTTACAGATCAAGAGACTAAGGATAAATGACTTGTCCAAGGCTATGCAGTTAACTGCTAAGTGCCAAACCTGGAACTTAAACCCAGCTCTGTTTGGCTCTCCAACCTTGAACTTAACCTCTACATGACCCTGTTTCTATCACACATCAGCCCACACAGTTCAAACAACGGAGGGACTCCATTTTGACAAGAACTTAAAAATGGAGCAGCTAGAAGCAGGTAGAACTGATTAGTTCCAGAGCCAGACATCTCATGTGGCATATCATTCTGCCTGGCAAATTCTGAAGAATTAATTATAACTGTCAGCAAACAGTCTGAACCTTACAGGTTTGTGTTTGGTATTAAATCCCTGTTACTAAGGGGGAAAACTTCTTTCATTCTTCACCTAATTTCACTGTCAGTACATGTTTCTTCTGTCACTCATTATAGATATTCTGGAATTGCATGCTTGGATGCAACAGAGGTGTGGGTAGGGGGAGAAAATAGGGGATGGTAGATGCCCCAGGTTTCAGTCGGTTTGAAAATCCATTCAATCATTAACTGACAACTCTTCTTGGGTGTGAGAAATTCTTTTTTAAAATAAATAAATAAATATACTTGGGACTGGTATAACCTGTATGCCCTTTTACCTTAGATTGGAGTTCTCTACCTCTCCGCTGTTTGCTATGTAGGCTTTATCTACTGATTCTTAGTATCAGGAGAGAAACTAATTGTTGTGAATGTTGACCCCTTTTTCCAAGAAGTTGGTGTGCCTTGATCCTAATAGGAGATGATTTATTAGCTCCACCCTCAAAAGAGGACTCTGAAGGAAACCTCCTCTCCTGCCCCAGAACGAACTCTTCTAATCTGTGGTAAGGGTCACATATGGAGACTCAATCATCTCATCTCCCCTGATATCCCTCAGCAGCTTTCCATGAGACACGGGGTTTTTGTAGAGATTGTGAGATAGGGTAGTGATGGGGCCAGACTGGGAGGGGTTGTGGAAAGTAAATAAAAGCATAATTCTTATATGCCTGGGCTAGAGATATTACATTGTGTGTTCTCTGACGTTTGGTGGGAATCATGAGATCAGCAAAATTCCTGAGGATTCTTGTTGCCAGATTGATATCTGTATTCTTTATGTTATTCCATCATCCTGAGTCACAGCTCTGTGTGTGTGTGTGTGTGTGTGTGTGTCCGTGTGTGTGTGTGAGAGAGAATAAGAAAGAGAATGCAAGATCCCACGAGAGTAAATGAATGGATTTGAATAGAATTTAAACGAATCAAGGTATCTTAACTTACCTTTGCAGCAGATAGTTTTTTACACCAATGTTAGATATAATCCAAAAACAAGGGACAAGACTAGTGGCTCCTCTAATGAAATATATCACTTATCTCTCCAAATCATGCTCCTCAGAAGAGTCACTGGGTGTCTGATGAGCTTGCATTAGTAAAAAGAATAGGTGTCTCTCATGGGCGGCAGGATGGATCTGAGAAGCTCTGGGATCATGGATGTCTGAAAGAGTGTCAGGTCATCCAACTTCAGGTAGAAGTTGTCCCTGAGAATGTCCCACTCTAAAGCCAGGTCAAATGGGCATAGTCATTATACAAAGCAGTACTAGTATAGGAATCATCCTCATCTCTCCACACTGGGGCCCTGTGACCTGACACAGGGCTTACAAATAGAGGCAATGCCTCTCTCAGCTCTTTTGGCTTTCAACTTACCCTATGAAACAATTATCCCCTGACTTGTTCAGAGTAGTCCAGTTGTGTCATCCTTTTGATTGGTGATTGAGTATTTGTACAAGATAAAACTGGAAAGCTAAATTGTATGTGAATCTTAGAAGGCCTTTAATGGTCTGCTAGGGTGTCGCTGCAGGTTGTGGAGGAAAAAGGGCAGCTGATCACAGTGCACCTTAGGAAGTTTCCTTTGGTACAATTGAAGGGCAAATTGAAGATAGAGAACCTACTTCTGATGCTAATATAGTGACCTAGGGAAAAAATACAAAGGGTTTAATTCAGTTGGAGCATGGGAAGAAGAGAATACACCTAAGAAACACTAAGAAATAGAACAGGCAGAAATTGGCAGTGTGGGATGAGTATAGCAGATCCAGCACTTATTTTCTTCTCCTCTTATTCCCAACAAATTCTCAATTTTGTTTAGAAATGTGCTCCTAATCACTGGAATCTGGGAGGCAGAGCTTGCGGTGAGCCGAGATCACGCCACTGCACTTCAGCCTGGGCAACAGTGTGAGATCCCATCTAAAAAAAATGCAGTCCTTCTCCACATAATTCTGGGTTTCAGGAGAAGGAAGTTGGCTCCCTTCTAAGTACCTGTGGGTAGATTCTAGTTACCTCATAAGTCAATTGTGCCTTTTCCAGGGATTGGTTTAGAGGTGGGCCTGTGTCTGCTTCTAGCCAGAGTGATGTGAGGTAAGCTGGTCTTATCCTCATAAGGTTATCGTGAGGACCTGGTCAGATAATGCATATGAAGTGTTTGTCACTAACAGGCACTGAGTACATTTTGGCTGTCTAGTGTCTCAATTCAGTATTTGTCATGTGGGTCCAGGAAAGTGGTTTTTCCCAAATCGACTAGTCCGTCGGTGTAGACCTTAGCTTTAGCACATTGCTATACAGGATAAGGGATGGATAAAGACTGAACTGAAATGAACCAAACGTGAGAGAGCACAGAAGGATGAAGGTGGTGGTTGCATGTGGGGAGGGAATTGGCTGGCTGTGTTAGGAGGAGGGCTAAGTATTTTTGTAAAGGCTTAGTTTAACTGGGTGGTGCAGTATCACATGGGATAAACTGCAGGCCGTTTTAAAAGGGAAAAATTGAGTTAGCCACTTGTTTCTTCTATGTTACTACAAGCACCATATTTGAGGGGTTTTAATAGTAGTTTTAAGTGCCAAATTTGTTGGCACTGGGAAGCATAAAGGAAGGGGCCATAAGATTACTAAGCCTCGGGCAGGGCATGGTGGGTCACGCCTGTGATCCCAAAACTTTGGTAGGCCAAGGAAGGCGGATCACGAGGTCAGGAGTTCAAGACCAGCCTGGCCAGCATGGTAAAACCCTGTCTCTACTAAAAATACAAAAATTAGCTGGGCATGGGGGCAGGAGCCTGTAATCCCAGCTACTCAGAAGGCTGAGGCAGGAGAATCTTTTGAACCCGGGAGGCGGAGGTTGTAGCAAGCTGAGATCACATCATTGCACTCCAGCCTGGGCAACAGGGCGAGACTCCTTCTCAAAAAAAAAAAAAAAAAAAAAAAGAATAATAAGCCTCACATTGTTTAGTTGTTACAAATCAGGAATTAAGAGACTTGGGATTTGAGTTCTGTCTAATAGCCTCTAAATCTGTCAACTAAATGAGAAGCAAAATCACATAACTGCTTAACATCGTGTAAGAAATGCAACTTGGTATCCTTGTTCAATTAGATGGGTGGCTGTGATGTTGCATAGCACCAACTTCAGTCTTCCTTGTTACTGCAGGAGCCCAGTTCCCCATGTTTGTAAACATGTGACATGCAAAGATCTGGGTACTAGAAGACAGGCTAGCTATGTGGCAATAAGCAGGGATCTGAGGGAGGCCCTGATTTCCTGTTTTTGGTTAAATCAGTCATGTCCAGTCTTCTCATGGGCCAACTCAATGCCCGAAGGAGCCCCAGTAGATACTAAACATCCAGTGAAACTGCAATAAACAGAAATTGACCTCATTTGCTTATTGCTTCAGTGTAGAATTTCTGGACGTAGAAGAGCAGGCTGAATACTAAAACAAATTAAATGACAATTTCAAATGCCGTAATCATATATTTCCTGGTTACAAGGGCTCGGGTGTTTTTTCTGCCAACTGAATAAATCTCATTCTAAAAACACAGATGTGTGTTGGCAGGTCCCGTGCAATCCCAAAACATACAGTTACAGACTCAAATATAGTTATTTAAATTACCTGATGAAAGCATGAGTCCTTGCCCAGCTCAGCTGTTGTAAATGCTAACAACATCCGAGTGCTTGGTCCAGGCCTTGGATCATAATTTTCTTGGATGTAGGTGACAGAACAGTTATGGGAATAGAGATTTTGGAAGTTGGAGCAGAAGTGTTGCTACTTTGTTGCATCCCTTCTCTCCTTCTAATTTCTGTAGCAGTGAGAATAGATATGTCAGATAACTTCGTTCTCCCATAGGATGGAGCCTGGGTGTCTTCATAAAACCATGGGAAATACCCAAAGCAAGCATTTCTCAGTAGTCCAAGAATGATAAGAACTAAAGCTGCAATTGATTATTTGTTAAGTGCCAGCCACTGTGCTTTACCTGGATTATCTCATCTAATCCTCCCAAAAAAATCCCATTAAGGAGAGCACTGTGGTTATCACTGTATTACAGATGAGGAAACAGGTGAAGAAAATTAAGTACCTTGTCCAACATCACACGGCTAGGTAAGTGACAGAACTGAGACTTAAACCTGAACTCAAGTTACTTAGATGCCAGAGCCAACATTCTTAACCCTAGGCTGAATTGCCCTAAACCTACAGCCCAGTGGGTATGGAGCATTGTAACCCCGAGGATGGCAAATAACACAAGGGCCTTTGGATATTTCTCAGTGCTGGGAGACAGATTTTTGGAACAGGACCTTGTGGCTTCTTGAGTGGGTGAGCTGTAGTCATAGGGTCAGCTTAATAAAAAGATTCCCTTTCATCTTTCATACAGGGACAATGGAACATCATGAGCTATGAAGACTCATCTTGTGCTTGGCAAAAATTCTCACAGAGTTAGCTGGAGTAAACCTTAGGTGATTTGGAGTTCAAGAAGGCTCACGAGCTCACCAACCAGAGCCTGGCTTCAGGACTGGCTAGCTCACCACACAGACTCACTCATGCCCAGTGTATGTTATTTCTTAATAGTTGCTTGTTGCTTTGCTTACTGTCAGGCACAGTGTTGGATTCTATTCCTACCTAGATTCCATATAGAGTATTTGGTTCTCTCTTTCTGGCAACTCATTGTTTACTTTTGCTCATTCTAAAAGAAGGAAGGAAGGAAAGAGAGAGAGAGAGAAGAGAGAGACAGACAGAAAGAAAGAAAGAAAAAAAAGAAAGAAAGAAAGAAAGAAAGAAAGAAAGAAAAAGAAAGAAAAAAAGAAAAGAAAAGAAAAAAGAAAGAGAGAGAGAAAGAAAGAAAGAGGAAGGAAGGGAGGGAGGGAGGGAGAGAGAGAGAGAGAAAGAGAAAGAAAGAAAGGAAGGAAGGAAGGAAGGAAGGAAGGAAGGAAGGAAGGAAGGAAGGAAGGAAGGAAGGAAGGAAGGGAGGGAGGGAAAGAAAAAGAGTCTTGCAGGGATCCTTTAATTATCTTGGATTGGGTCCTATTACCTTAGACTCTTCAGAACAGGAGTTTCTCTCCTTTTCTTTGGTCTTTCATGCTGTGGTCAACAGAAGTTTTTTCTAAGTTCCAACCTAAATTTGTCCTAAATTTGTTTAGGCTCTTTCCCTCTTGTCCTACTTGCATTATTATTTGGAAACCAACTACATGGGAAAAGGAAGTAGCTAGAGAACAGAGGGGGTGCTGTGTGGATCGATTGAATCCTGATTCAAGCTCAGCTTTTTAGAAGTTGACAGCTGCTCTGCTTATTCAAAAGAATGTATTCTTTCTATGTCTATTTTTATATCCTTAGAGCACTAGGAAGCCTTCGTTTGAAGGGAGGTGATCTCTCTCAAGAGACTGAGCAACATGAAAAATAATAGGGGTTTCAAGCATTTCAGGTGCCTAGAAATTGCTCTCTTTTAGAAACAATCCTTCTGCTTTCGAAACAGTTAATTGAATAACGTTTACATTCATAACACTACAAGAAATCGTCCAAGCCCATGTGCAGTTGTGACAGCTGGAAAGTATTTTTCAGCCATCTTCATGCCTTAGACCCTATAGACCCTTTGGTGCCCCCTCCCTCCATCTCTGGAAGCCTATAAAATACATTTTCTTCTGCTGACATTGCAGCATGAACTTTCCATAGCAACTTATTCCCACACCACCTGTTAATAATGCCAAGAGTAATGCATTTAACTCCCTGCATACTGTGCCAAAATGTTTACACAATTCAGCTTATTTCAGAGTTTAAAGACCAGACATAAATCCTAAACTAGCTGTGTCCCTTCCAAACACTCAGGGAGTTGGTGGCAACATTTTTGTGGGTAAGATTGGGCAGACTTTTTCCAACTATTTTTTTAATAAAATGGGGGGTACTCCTTTGAGACTACTCTGCTAACTGTTTTGGGCTCATCAAAAGTGAACTGTTTTGCAGAATGTGGACAAGTATGAGTGCATCTTTTCAGTTAAATATCAACTTTATCAGAAATGTCCTTAAAACAGGAATCAAAGCTTCCAAACTGAAAATTTGTTAATATAAATATCTGAAGATTACACCTATAATTCATTGTCTGAATTCATAAGAATATAAATTAACATTTATTTTGTATTTCATTGTTTATAATTTTAGTTTATATTTGTTATTTAGTAATTAATTCTCATGAAAATTTGATACTGCACAGATCAAAACCTACATTTTTTGGCCATTAAATATATACTTTTAATATACTTTTGTCAACTCAGTTAAAAATTGGGGCTTTTAACCCTATCATTAACATTTTTATTACAAAAATGTATTTATATTTATCTGTTTCTATTTCCCTACAATGAAAATGAAAGAATTCTGAAGCATAGACACAGAATAAATAATGCCTCCTTGCTGTTACAATTTACTTGGAAAAAAACATGTCTACTTTATAAACATTGTTAATTTTATCCTATACTTTCTGATTAGCACAGCACAGATATTAAAAATATTATACTTTATAACCTGAAATCTGCGCAGCCTACATTTTAATGCCAATAAACCTGAGACTCACACTAGGAGGATATCTGCCTAAGTTCACACAGCTTGTAGGTGATAGAGCTGGGATTTACTTTCTGACGCATTTGCTTTTAAAGCCAGGACTCTTTCGACTACACCATAATTTTCTAAAATGGTTTTCTTTGAACACCATATGAGGAGATAGAAATAAGCATGTCTATAAAAGACTGTGCTGTGGTTAAGTTACCTTTGAAAACTTGATACCACATTCTTCTCTAAAAAATTTACAATGCACATAAGCATACTAAAGGCTCTGAGAAGTACTGCAAAAAAAGAAACCTGTTTCATTCAATGCAATCCAGCAGTTTCCAGACTTTCTTGAGCACAGGGGACTTTTTCCTTAGCACATCTGTCAACACCCAGAGGAGAACAGTCTGTGGAACGTAAGTGTAGGAGACACTGTACTCAGCCAGGCTGTTCCTCAACCATCCTTGAATGCCCCTAGGGCCAGCTCTCCTTTCTTCTTCATTTAGTTTCTAAGTACGTTTTAAAGGGGACATATATAATCCTATTTTCTCTCCTTCCAGTAATTCCTTATTCATCACTCCAGGCATCTCTCTTGGTAATGCCGAAAAGAGATCATTTCTTCTCCATTTCTGCATATTTTGAAACAAATAACAAAATAAGGCATGGATTAATAAAAGCTTAACTGGTTTATTCAGATCCCCAGAGAGTCAAACACCATATTTTCATCTGAAAACTTCTACTTAGTGCAGCAGAACTCTCTGCTTGAGCACACATTTTCATGAGACCCCACATGGTGACAAAGCCAAATGAATTAGTCAATTCCTTTAGAAAGTATTTGGTATCATGTACACATGGTCTACATCTAAAATGATGTCACTCTTGGGTAAATGGCCCCATGAATAATGAATTAGTAATTCCCAAGATTGTGAATAATAACTTTTTTATGAAAGACTATTGTCCACTAAATACCTAGCACTTAAAACTAAAAAACTTGTTTACAATCAATCTAAATATTTGAAGATATCTTAAGTTCTAACGGGAATGCTCACTTTCCTTCCAAATGTCTAGCACTGCACAGATGTAGCCAAGAATTTTGAATCATTGACTAGTTCCTTCCTTTCATTTCTTTAACTTCTCCAGTTTATATTGTACTAATCTGGGTGCTTTATATGATGTAGGCCATCTTATTGTTAGTTGGCTCCATGCCAAAGACATTTAGTTATAAATGTTAATTATCTTTTTTGGCAGATGAGTAAAATGGAAACTTGGTAAAACCAAGAAAGAATAGCCATCCATGCTCCTCCTGAAAGAATTTCGAAGTTAAAATCCACTAAAGCATGCAAATTTCTGTTTTATACTCCTTGATCTTTTCACTCTTAACCACATACATCTAAAGTTATATTTCTCAAGGCACCCTCAAACAAGATTCAAAAGTGAAAATGGGGAACCACAGTTTGGAGTATGCAGCATAGAAAAGTCACCTGAAACTAAACTAAAACGAGCAATTTAAAAACATGAAGGGGCGAAATGACCTGACAAAGACAGATGTCAAAGAATTCTGAGCCAGAGTCCCAGGTAAAAATGTCGAAAACTTGCAGCTAAGAATAAAATTAGGAATTAGAGAAAATGTTGCTCTATTGGGCTGGATTTCCTCCAGGTTAACAATCACTGAGTCATTAAGAAAACTGAGAGTCCAAGAGTTAGTGATTCCCTGTGACAGGCCTCCATTCCCCAGATGAAGTTAGTGCGCTGGCTTAGCCACCTCCGCAGGGCGTGGACACCAGCATGGAGAGCAGAAGTCAAATCTCGCTGTATCTGGCTGTGTTCCTGGTCAGTTTGCATTCTCAACCTCAGAGTGAGGGAGTATGATTTAAATGTGAATGTTTCTTAAAGTTCAGTTAATCCAGAGTGTTTGCAAAAGACCAAATGCTGCAGACCAATGATGGTTTTTTTATACCAAGAACAAAATTAAATGTTGTCTATCAGCTGGACTAGGGAAAATACGATCCAAGCCACATAATATGCTAGTAGCATAACTACATGCTATGATAATCACCATGATCATCTCACCATCAGGGTTGTAATGATTCCAGAGTAATGATGAGGTTGGATCATGCTAGCCATACCCTTTCAGCTGACCAGGCTGATCATCCTTGTGATTAAGGACATTGTCGAGTTTGCTTTCATCAGATAGACCCACATTTGCCCTCTCTTTGGAGAGAGCAGCATCTGTGAATACAATTTTTCTTTTACATGGGAGTTCTGCTGACTTTTTGATGAGCAACTTGCCGAAGTCTGCTGTCATAGAATCCCAGAGCCAGCAAGGTCCCTGGGGAGTCATGGAGGCTGCATGTCCATGCTGCACACAAACAGGGTCAGGACGGTCACATCTGGCCATTGTAGCTCATTTATACAGCTGGGATCCAGAAACATCAGTTTCGCTGTGCATGCTGTGCTAACACCCCACAGAGACCTGGCCTCAAGGAGATGTGAAGAGCTCCATCCACAGCACTGGGTCCTACACACCCAGGTTACTCATGGGTGACCAGGTGACACGGCATGTTATGATTTGAGAAGAACCAGAACTAGTGTTCTCAGAATTTCCTCATCTGCTGGCACCATGCCTGAATTTCCAACCATTAGATTCACTCCTGTGGGTTAAGAGGATGATTTCTGCTTTTTTTTTTTTTTCTCCTTTAGTACAAAAAAACCCTTTTAACATCAAAACACTTTACAAATCTGCCACATCACAGTTATAGTTTTAGTTTCTGATGATTCAAAAAGATGTAAACAACTACTAAAAATTTTTGTTGTGCTTTTATATGGATTCATATCTAATATAATATCTTCATATGTTAGAAAAATAGTCACCCATGTATTTATGAGCTATATTATTTATTAAGTCTAGAAACAGTGGTTGGTAAACATATGGCTTCATGGATCTCTAGTTCTGCATTCTTTCTCCCCTCTCTCCCACCACACGTACCCCACGCTTTATCACCAAGATTTATGATCCACTGATTGAGGCCACTAAGTTAAGCAGCATTTTATAAGCTTGTGTTCTCTGGGACACTGTTCCACAGGGTACAAAATAAGTGCTCAAAAAAATGTTTAGAAACAGCTCGGTTATTCAAAGTCAAATCGTTCTCTTTATTGCAAGACTTCTCAGAGCCTCTAATTGCTGACACACATTTTATGTCACTAAGAAGTTATGGATTTCAGCATTCACTAAACCTCTTGAACCACGGAGGCCTTTCCTAGGCATACCTATTGACATATCTGGCAACAACATACTGAAGAGCAATGCTTTAGGAAATGCTGTCTCCAGAAGATTTCTGTTGAATATAAACATACAACCTGGGTATTTATTGCCTCCAAGAAGAGAAGTTGTTGAATTGCCAAGAGCAACGTCTTAAAGGAATAGCTTCTTGGGCATCTCTGCTCTAAAGAGCCCGAGGCACGTAAACAGTATAGCTTATTGTCTCAAGTGACATTTATGGTGATAATTATTCTCTCATTAAATTTTCCCCCTCCCTTATTAAAAACAAAACAAAACAAAACAAAACCCAGAGGCTAAGAGAGTAAATGGCTCAGAGTCAGTTAGAAAATCGGCCGCAGAGTGAATGGAAGTGTTTTGGTACCACTAAGATAAATGTCCTCTAGATGTTATATAAGAAGACAGCATGTAAAATTCTTGTCTAGGCTGGATTCAGGTTTTGCTTGTTTGTTCTGTACCTCATTCAAGGTGCATTGCAGCGACAGAGTGGAGAGGCCTTTGCTGGCCTTTGCTCCCTTATAGCAAATGCATCATGGGCAGATGTGGGCTGGCTAGAGACTGCCTTCTGATGACTTCACCAAATGTCTCCAAACCCGAACTCCCTCCATTTGTCCACATTCTCTCACCTCAGACATATGCTCAGTTCCCAATTTCACTTGTTAGAGCTTCACCCTCTTTACACTTGAGATTTGGATTCCTGTTGAAATTCTGACCTCACTGGAGCAGATAGAAATTTAAATTCATTATTCTTTAACAATCTTAGCATGAGACCCAAAACAGGACATTAGAGGACTATGTAGCAAAGCAAGGAACAGGCGGGTACTGGGGACAGACCTGCTACAGCCACCTAAGAGGGTGTCTGTCTCTTCATAGAGACCCAAGGAACCCTTGAGAGAGTTTGTTTTGTCCCAGTGAAGTGGCAAGCTTAAACAAAGGGCAGATCATCTGTGCCTGCAGACACAGTTAAACTAATGTGAGGGAGAAAATATGGACAATTACTTAGACATTTTAGAGCCTCAGGCAATTCTTCCTCAATCAAGTGAATATATCAGGTTGGAGATACTTTTGGACTTGAGGTTACTCGGAGAATTGTTTCAATTTGTTATTCTTCGTTCATGTGTAGACCGTGCTAATGAGAACATGTTTGCCACTCACTTTTCTCAGTGGAGACATAATTTTGTTTTATAGCCTTTTCACACGACATCATGTTGATCAGTTCATAATTTATCAAGAACCTCTAGCCAAATATTAAAACAAATGGGCGCCATAACACATCACTATATCTTTTCTTTGAACCATTCAGAGAGATAGGCAGAAAGTCAAATTGCAAAACATCTGTGCTTCTTCATGGTTTTAATATAATGTGATTTTCATTTTCCATGTAATTAGAATGAAAATCATTCCAATTCAAAGGCGTGAACCAATATGGTGCTCCTATTAAGGTGTTAAAACATTCATTCTGTCAAATAGGGAAAAAAATTGGTTCCCTTTGAGATTTTCTCCACTAAACTAGTTTCCTAATTACTACATGCTATTTAAATAGCTTTGACTGCACTTTTTATCTCAAATGATACAATTCAATTAGCCTGTAACAAATTGTATGTCTCTAGTGACAAAGAAATCTCACAACATATCTAATCTATATCAGAGAACATAGATATTTATTAAAATATTCTTAGTAGCTACCATCATTCTTCTTTTCCCTCCTTATTACCCCAAACTCAATTCCATTCTGTTCTCTAAATACAGAGTATTGTAATTACTAGTAATAGCAGTGTCAACTATAATTTATTAAGCATCTACTTGGTACCTGGCAGGTTATATGCATTATTTTATTTAATTTTTAATTGTAGTCCAAGATTATAAATATTATCCACATTTTACATATTAGAAAATGATATTGAGTAGTAATTAGACAGCTTTTTTCATTTGCTTAGTGTCCAAAGTGAGATTTAAACCCAGGTTTTCATCACCAAAGTTTGTGCTGTTAATCCTAATCTTTGTTGGCCCTTCAAATATAATTTATGCAATATAATTATCTATTTCTTTAGTTAATTTAACTGCTAATGTAAGGTTAGAGAAAAATTTTTCTTTCTTTGTATTTTTTTTCAAATGTACCCAAAACTAGAGAGAATAGTGTAATTAATCTCCATATACACACAATTGTATATAATCCCCTACCTATCCCACTTGTTTCTCTCCATATCTTTTTTCAGGAGTATTTAGGGAAAATTTAAGCCATCATGTCATGCTATCCATGAATATTTCAGGATATATCTCTATGTGGAGACTTTTCCAACATAGCCACCATACCGTTATCACACTCAACAAAGTTACGTCTAATATCTCTTCTGCAGGGGGCAAGGTCCTGGTAGGAAACAGATGACATATTCCAAGAGGTAACTGAAGATTTTTTTAATAAAGGGACTGTTTACAAAGGTGTGGCCAGGATAAAATGAAATTAACCAGAGATAGTGCAGTACCTGGAAGCTCATAATCATGAAAAGCTGTTACCATCCATGGCCTAAGAAGCAAAGGGAAGAGGCAAGCTGGGAATTGGAGTCATTAGCCTGATAAGAAGAAAGGAGCTGGGAGAATAAACAATTTTATCACTCTCCTTTCACCCTCAGAGCTCCTCTTCCTCCCTCCCAATCTGAATCTAAAGGACAAGGAATGCCAGGTAATTTAGCTCAGGTGTTGAAAACTTTTTCTGTAAAGGGCCAGACCATTCATATTTTCAGTTTTGGGGCCATATACAGTTTCTGTCCCATTTTCTTCTTCTTTTTTTCTAATAACTTTTCAAAAATGTAAAAATCATTTTTAGTTCACAGACTGTGTGTAAACTGGCCACTGGGCAGATGTGGCCTACAGGCCATTATCGGCCAATCCCTTTTAGTTTGTAAAGACCAGCCTCCTGGGGCACAGAGAGAGTCAAGTAGGGTTTCAAGTGGTTCTGGAAAAGCAAATGGAAAATATCCAGGCAGTCACAGACAAAGACAGCTCGTTCAAATGATAATCCCAGTGAGATCCACACATCATACTTAGTAGCTATGTCTATTTATTCTATAAACCTTCTCCCATCCTTTTGGATTAATGCTATTGATTTGTTGAGAGACAAAAGTTTTGACTAACCGCTTCCTTGTTGTATCCTTCAAGGTGTTTCCTTACTTTCCTGTAAACTGATACAAGGTTTAATTAGATTTAGATTCAAACTTTTAGGAAATAATTCAAAGTTGGTACTATATACTTCCAATTACATCATATCATGAGACGAGTCATGTTTCTTGGTGCCCCACTTTTAGTGATGCTAAGATTGATCAGTGGGCTCAGGCACTGTCAGCCTCATGTCTCCATGATCAAATTTCCTATTAATCTTATATCTACTGTTTTACAAATTCCATTGATGATTGTTTCCTAAACCCATTATTTATTTAATGAGATTTGTAAAATGGGGATATTTAAATTCTATTATTGCTTCTGCATTTATTAGCTAGGATTCTTCTGTAAAGACTTTCCCTCATTAGCTATTTGTTTACCTTGAAATACAGTTCATATTGGAAATGGAGAATACATGCTTAATTTTTTTTCCTTTTTAACTTAGTTCACTAGAGATCCTCAATAGTGATCAATGAGATTTTAAGAAAGGTTATTTTGAATCTATGAGACTGTGCGTGTATACACACACACATATATACATATATACACACACAAATCCATAAATATAAAATGTTTAAAACACGTACACACATGGTATATCAATTTATTGCAAACATTATTCCTTGTGTTTCTTACATTATTCCATCTTATATAAATGATACTTCTTTATGTTAGCTCCTGTGTCTTTTTGTGTGTGGCTTAAAACAATAGAAATTGATATTCTCACAGTTTCTAAATCAACATGTTGGCACAGCTACACTACCTCCATAAGCTCTAGGGGAGATTTTTTCCTTGCCTTTCTTAGCTTCTGGTGGTGTCAGCATTCTTGGGCTTGTGGATGCATTACTCAAGAGACTGTATAGGCTTCTGTCTTTACATGGCCTTCTCTTTTCCTATGTGTTCCCTTTTCTATGTATCTCTTGTCATATGGTCACCCATGACTGGATTTAGGGCCCACCAGATAATCCAGGATGAGCTTATCATAAGACCTTTAATGTAATTACATCTGCAAAGACCCTTTTTCCAAATAATATCACATTCAAAGGTTCTGGGGATTATGATGTGGAAATGTTAGCAGGGGCACCATTCAACCCGCTACAAATGTCTTTTTGTTATTTATTTTGTAATGTTTGATCTATTAACAGAAAATGTGTTTTTGAGGACCATCAATGAGCTACACACTATAATATCATAAATGTCAGAGATATTGGTTGGCATTTTGTTTTATATCAACATCACCGATAGTAAAAGTTTACTGGTGACCTATGACATATGAAATTATCCAATTGATGATAATAAAGCAACTACAAACGAGAAAAATTACATTATTTTTACTAATAAAATTATTTGGTTTTTCTGCCACTGTGGTTCTGTATATGTATTTGTGTAGGGAGGGAGGAAGAAAGGTCAAAGATTAAAAATATAGTAGAATGCATTAAATAGTTTTAATTCCACTTGATCACAAAAACTTGAATTGGCTTGTCCAATTTTCAAGGATTCCCGTTTTCTATTATAAATTTCCTAACCAAATGGTGTCACACCTCTTTTATATAATCGAATGGCTTATCCATTCTGTAATAGCATAAAAACGTTAGAAGACATAGAGGAACCAGATGCGTTTTCTGTATATCTTTTTAAACAGAAAAAGCAGAGAAAATGTTACAATTTTTGTTTGAAATACGCATGACTCTGCTTCAAAGAATCACCATTTCTAAGGGAGAAAACTCTTGAGTGCATCACAAGCATTCAGAAAGATGTTACATTGTCAAAAGCTGCATTTCTTTCTCCAGTGTTATCATAATGACTGAAATGCAGACTTCTGTGTCCTTTTGATAGATTTCTTATCCCTGGCAAAGCAAGATAGCTTGGGCTCATTTTAGGCATTTCTTGCCCTACATCTGAAATCAGCTATTTCTCCCAACAAACCTTGTTCCTTTTAGTAGGAAATTGTATTTAGAGATGACGATGTGAGTGCTAGGGTTATTTACTCTAATGCGTTGTTACTGTGTTCTAGCCTTTATTTTCCTTCAAAGTTAAGCAATCTCTGTTTTTCTTATAATTGGGTGAACTTAAATCTCCTTTATGTCATCTGCTTCTCTTATTGTTCAGACTCTGTTGTCTAGTCTTTCATGTTTCTTCTAGTTTAGCCTTCCTTCCGATTTTTTTTTTCTCAATTTATTTCCCAAACTCTGACAGAACTTTTTCACATCTACTGGCTTTCCACCAGGTAATTTCTGAGACGTTCTGCTCCTTAGTTATGCTAAATTTTCATTGCTTCCATTCTGTTCTTAATTTATCTTAGCTCCTTTTATAATATTAAACTATAGTTTTCATCAGTTTTGTGGTCATACGTTTCTGATATGCTTCATTAATGGTTACTTTAATGTTCCTCTTTTTTTTTCCATACAAGGTCAGCTTTTTCATTTTCTCTTATTTCTTTAAGATGTCATTCCCCACCCACCCCGCCCAAACCCCCACCCCCGCCACCCCCACCCCCCGCCCCCGGTTATTCTTTTAGAAGGAGATTCCTATGGAGAAAGGCTAAGGTAGTTTTCCTAGAGGAATGTCTCTAAGGCTCCCTCCTCTATTGTGACCTGGAAGTATTAAAAATTTCAGCTTCCCAGGTCAACAAGCATGCTTCCCCTCAACTCTGCTCCTCCTAGTATTCAAGCCTTCTCTCCACTTTCCACCATTGTTTCTAAACACTCGATTTCTGTATGCATATCCATTTGTTCTCACAGGAAGAGTCCGTCTTTACAGAGGTGAAGATCTGGCTAGATAACTCTTTGGTTCCTGAGAATGTCAGCTGCCTAGAACCTTCTGATTTTCTCGCGGGTGCTTACTATGTCTTATTTGTAGTCATCTGCACACTAGAGTCTGTGGGGCTTTACAACAGTTTATCAATGGGTTATTTCTAGGTTTGTCTGTCAAGGGTTTCACTCCCGGTAAAGTCATCTCTTTTTAGGCACAAGCATTTGATGGCAATTTCTGTGTTTCAAAGCTCTTAGAACACCAAGACTCTCTTCTATCCTCTCTACTGCTTCTACAAGTGGCCACCCTGTGCGTGTCCTGAGTAAGTTCTGCTGTCGATGGTGGTTTAGTTCTGACCATTTGTACTCTGGAGTCTTCAGGGCTTCAGGAAAAACCCTTGTCATCTTATTTTTTTGAAGATGCCATCCTTTTTATTTTTATTTATTTATTTATTTTATCTTGCTATTCTAGTTTATTTGTCTGTACTTGTGTTTTATAACAAAATTTGGGGATATTTAAACAGTATGCTGCCATAATAATTTTGTTCCAGCTGAAAGTCTGAGGTCATTCCTAAAAACCTGACCTAACATGGTTAGGTTTGAAAGCATAAAAAATAACACAGTACCTCGTAGAATTCAACCCCATGCCCCATGGGGAAAAATTCACTGGTTCTGGAATTAGCTTCCCCACACCAGGCATGATTGTTTGCAGCTGCCATCAGTGCTTCAGGCAAAATAGCAAAGAAGGCACAGCTTGTCTCTGGCTGCCTTCCTCCTGCCTCACTCACATTGTACCTGGGCCAGTGGGCACAGGGGCTTGGGTTTTCTGAGCCTTGCCGTTAAGGGTCATTACTGGGCAGACCCTGTGGGGTATAGGCCATGTATTCAAAGTTAGGCAGGGACAAGAAAAGCTAGGGAGTTGGATAAAGGCAGAGGGATAGCATCCGTGAGCCCAGCCACAGGTGAAAGGGTTCACAGGCAGGGCTGGCAATTGCTTCTGAAGGGCAATTACCCAGAGTCAGAGCAAAGGAGGGCCCATGAACGCTCGCTGTCCAGGCTGAGGCCACTCAGGCTCCCATTTGCTCCTGTCCTTGTTGCCCAGATCTGCTGCACTTAAAATGCTCATTCAGTGTCTGTTACTCAGCAGGGCTATGATCTTGAGCTATACTGGGAAGCATAATGGAGCATCTTCTCTACCTGGAGCCTTAAAATCCTGTCATAACTTTTATCCTTGTCAATGGAACGGCCTTTCTGATTGTAATAATTATCTCACACATGGCACTGTTATGATTTGGAGATTCTCATGCTCAGTATCTGAAGGCAGATGAAAACTATTCAAAACAAATGTCCTTAACTACCTTTTCCTTACCTCAAGGGCTCCATCTCTGCATAATTCTTTTTGTCCCCGACGTGTTGGAGAAAAAGGTGGGTCTGTATGGTAGATGCACTCTGAGAACAACCTTTTATGGCAGAATGTGTGTTCAGAGTTCTGAGCATGGCCAACCGGAGATTCATTCCTTATCTATGAAGAACATCTGAGCCCTGTCCCATCCTATGGAACATGGGCCTTATAAGGAATCAAGGCCCTTTGTTTTAGGTTAAATGAAGATTGCCAGGTAGAGGTTGCTAAGTGAAGGTGCAATATAAACTGCCTGCTTTTTTCAGGCAGGGAGGTTCTCCTGTCCAGCCTGTCACTAAACTGCTCCCTGTATATAAGTTCCCCTCAAAACACCCTATATCTTGTTTGGTGGCTCTGGGTCTATTTCTTGGCCTCTTAAACCTGGTGCCTTCCCTATTGAAATGAGTATGGGTCTGGCACGACAAGGTCTCCTTCTCATGATGACTAAAACCTCAAGTGTTCTGCCGAAAATATATCCAAGAGATAGATGCTCAATGGAAAAACAACAAAAAACCCAGCATTTACTAAATGCTTAATTTTGCCAGGTCCCACACCAGGAGCTTTATTCACATTATTAATTTCATTTACACAACAAAGTTGCGTGGCGGGTGTATCAGTTAAGGTTTAGTTGTAGATCACATAAGCCACCCATTTTAAGAAAGGATTTAATACAGGAAAATGAGGTGCCTACCGTAATTATCGAGTGTTAGAGATGCAGGCTCTAGGCTAGTCTTCCAGAAAAATGCCACAGAACTGACCATCCAACCAGGAACTTCTAACTCTGCCACAATTGAGAAGCTACTCTGAGGATTGCAGACTTCAAGATGCTTCTCTTTAACTGTCATAGAGGAATCGGGAAGCTGCTGCTGAAACTTGGTCCCAGGAATACGCCCCATCACCTATGCCTTGGGGACCAGGCCAGGTGCCAAATGTGCAGGACCAAAGTGGATGTCTTAGGTGCTGCCTCCCCTCTCCTTACTAAACTCAGTTCCAAATGCCAGTCTTGATTGGCAGAACCTAAATTACCACAGCAACCTTTGCGAGAAGGGAGCCACGAAAATGTATCTTAGTTTTCTGGCCTTGGTCATACAGACAGGCACACTGGGAAGGCGATTGGTCCCGTTCAGAGGAGGAAATGGACCTGGGCAACAACCAGAAGAACTAGTCCCAGGAGTAGAACTGGAAGAGCCAGGACTGAATCCAGAGCTAAGCTTGAGTTCCCAACCACCTCACTCTTCCGTCTGCCCTCAAAGGGATCTGTGGTCAAAGGTGTGAAAGGCCATTTTATGAACATGGTCAGAACTTCACTATCAACAAACATCTGTTCCTGACCATGCTGCCTTTTCAAGTGTTGATTATACGCCATTGTTTTCACTTCCACTAACTTCTTCATATGAAGGAGGAATTTTCTAGACCTTGTAATTTATGAAACCTACTGCCCAGCCTTTGTGCTGCTGCACATGGATGGATAGACAGATTCATCATTTGACTGGATTATACTGGTGACAAATTATATTGTGTTAATTCCTCATGGGAAAGTAATTATTTTTATTAGTATAAATTAAGTTTGAGTTAAGACAGGGAATAAAATGAAAACTCTGGTTCCTTCTATAAATGAGCTTCAGGAAATTCTAATTGATATCAAAATGGCTCCAGGGAATTTATTGATTCATTTGCTTCTTCACTTGCTTATTCATCAAACAAATGTTTATTAAGCATCTACTATGTGTCAAGAATACAATGGTATAGTAACAGGCACTGTCCCTGCTTTCATGGGGCTTAGAGTCTAATCTAGAGGAGAAACCCAACATTAAATAACTATGTGAAGAGGGTTAAGATAGGAGGAAATGGGTGTTATGAGAGTAACAGCAGAAAGGTGAGCACATTCTTCCCTAAAGGAGCTTCATCTGAGCTGCTACCTGGAGATGTGTACAGGTTAGCACGACGAAGAGGGAAGGGATGAGTGCTTCATCAGAAGGGGGCTGCCGTGCCAAAGTCTTGGAAAGGAAAGAGAGCAGGGTGCATTTGAGATGGTGAATGAGGAACTGTGTGCTTGGAGTGTACCAATATAAGCTGTAAAGATGGGCATTGGGGAAGTCATGTGCAGGCTTATAGTTAATTGAATAGAACAAGAACTCTCCATTCCATTCAGTGTGGTCAGATGATGTTGCTACTGGCTAAGTCAGATGGAAACACAGGTTGAAATACTGAGCAATGAGGTTAGTGAGGTTAACAGGTCTGCATTAATAGAGAGTAGCAGATGCTACTGAAACATACATGCAATTTTAAGATCTTTTCTTTTTTAGTGCATACTCTACCTTTGTAACATAGAGGTAAAATTTTGTAAAGATCCACTCTTTGCAAAAGCATTTTTCTAATGTTCAGTGGAATTTAGAGCAACAATACAAAAATTATCATTTTAAAAAAACTGGCTCATATATTTCCATATTCTAATAATCAGGCCTTCACTGTTCAGTAGGGGATGGAGGTTTCTATTTTTAAATAATTAATTTTTTATCCTTTATATTTATTCAAAGATTCCCAGTGTTATTTATGAAAGGCTGATTATTTCATAATAATTATTATTTAAAGATGAACTTTATAATGGTAATATTTAACTATTACTTTTGGAGGAAAAAAAAATGTATGTTCCCCTTCTGTTAAAGTTTTTTTTTGTTTTTTTGTTTTGTTTTGTTTTGTTTTGAGATAGAGCCTCACTCTGTTGCCCAGGGTGGAATGCAGTGGCGTGATCTCGGCCCACTGCAACTCTGCCTCCTGCATTCAAGTGATTCTCTTGCCTTAGCCTCCCGAGTAGCTGGAACTACAGGCACGTGCCACCATGCCCGGCTAATTTTTTGTATTTTTAGTAAAGATGGAGTTTCACCGTGTTATCCCCCAAAGTTTTGAATTTTAGGATAGCCTACTGTTGAAGAAGGTGCTGGTGGTTGGGAATGTGATGGAGATGTCCCAGTTGTAAGCACAGAGGTAGATGGAGGGAGGCTAGGCAGGAAGGTGGCATGAGGTCTTCAGAGAGTGTGGCAGCCCACGCAGGACAGTAGCCAGGCAGCAGATGACATCTGCAAAGCTGATATAAAGCAAACATCTGTGGTGTTTCTGGGCCATGGATGGAGCCCAGGTCTACAACCCTGAGATTACTTACTTGACTCTCTGACTCTCAACAGTGTAGAGAAGGTGCCAGAGCTGGTTAGGAGACATTAAGTTCCATAACAAATTCACTTCCATGTGTGTAGGAATGAAAGGAATGA
Source organism: Macaca thibetana thibetana (assembly GCF_024542745.1). Lineage (NCBI taxonomy): Eukaryota > Metazoa > Chordata > Mammalia > Primates > Cercopithecidae > Macaca > Macaca thibetana. The sequence goes on from NC_065591.1 coordinate 102,684,340, forward strand.
CTGTGAGTGGCAGGCAGGGGTGATACAAAACCAAACCATGCTGGATGGGAAGTTTGGGCTTTTTGTCCATTTCCACCTTCCATGGACTCAGTGAACTTTTGCTGCTTTCTCCTTTGTCCCAATTCACTCATTCTTTCTATGTCTCTAGGTGCGGAGGCACTATAGTAAGTATTGAGTCATCAACAATTCATTAAATCATTTGACAATTATTTACTGAATATCTATTATATGCCCACAAAGTTCTACACACTGGTGAATAAGACAGAGGATTCTGTATTCATGGAATTTACATTCTGATGGAGGAGAAAAATAAGCATATAAACAATGGGTATTTGAAAGTAATGTAGAAAAAGTGCTAAATAAAGAACTTTAGGTCAGGTGATGACATAATAACATGGTGATGACTTTAGTTTGAGTGGTAGTGGGGGCTTCTTGGAGGCAATGACCCCTGTGCTGAGGTGTGAACTAGTAAGTCCTTGGAATATCAGGGAGCAGAGGATTCCACACAGAGGAACAGCTAGGATAAAGCTCTGTATCAGGAGAGGCTTTGGCATGCTCAAGGAAAATGTGAGCCTTTGCAGCTGGAACACAGTGACGGGGAGAGAGAACAACAAAGGTTGGAGAGGTAGGGAGAGACATTTGGGGTCTCATAGGCAAGGGAACAACGCTTGACTTTAAGTGCATTGGAAAGCCACTGAGGATTTTTAAAAGCATTGTCTATTTATCCTGTCTATTTATCAATCACCCGTCTGTCTATCTATCATTGCCATATAATACATTGAAATGTATTGTTTGTTTGCTATTGCATAGATGATATGTTATTACAGATGTCATTCTGAACCTTGCTTTTTTCACTTCACAATATGCCTTAGAAAGCTAAGCTGCTCTGGGGATTTTAAAGCAGAGAAATTGTATAATCTGATTTACAATTTTACAAAACATGAGCAGGTTAGGAGACATTATGGAGGAAACGTGTTATGGGGGAAATGCATAGTATGGGAATAAGATTGCATGGAATGTGGACAAGGGAGAATGAGGAAGTGGAACCCTGCCCTCAAGGAGCTCACAGTCTTTCTCTTTTCCCTGCCTCTCAGCACGTTCATTCTCAGTGTCATTGTCAGTCTAGTTGCCTGCATAGCTGTCATGGGTCTCCCACACAAACTGTAAGATCCCTGGGGGCCAAGTCAGTGTCTTTCTTGTTCATCTCAGTGTCTCAAGCACTTACCAAGTTACCTGATTTTTCTATAGGTGCTCAATCAACATTTGTTGGAGGGATGAATTAGCAAAACTACGTAGTTTTCAGGATGATGGACAACAATCTGTGTGGTGAAAGGCACAGAAACTAATCCACATAAAATGGCTGAGAATACGAAGGATATTGGTGCTGGTGAAGATAAGACTCAGGGGAGCATGACAGCTGCCTTTGAATACATAGGGAACTGTCCCACAGAAGACAGCTTGCTTATTTTATCTCATTCCAGGGGAAGAAGGAGTAAGAAGTCCATCTCAGATAAAGAAAAATAATTTTCTACAGCTATCCAGTAATAAAATAGGTTCCCTGGTGACGTAATGAGCACATTGTCACCAGAGATACTCAAACCAAAAAATACATAAGAATTTATCAAAGATGCTGCACAAGTAACTCCTGGATTTTATGTGATGACAACAGTAGCTACCATTGATTTAACACTTACCCTGCAACAGACGCTATGCTAAGGACTTTCCCAACATGACCTCTTAATTTTTATAACAACTCCATGTGGTAGCAGTGATCGATTTTCATATGAGAAGTTTCAGGCTTAGAGAAGCTAAGTGACTTTTATAAGGGCATATAATTAGTAAATGGAGGAACGAGGAGTGGGCCCAAGTCTTTCTGACTCTGAATCCTTTGTTTTTCACCATAGTAGGTGCTGGCATGCCCAGGAAATTTCCAAACCATGGCCTCGATCTCTGTCCTCTCTCAGGCCTAGGTCACAACATTTAATTCCCCTCTATTACCAAGAAGGAGGAGTGGCACTCAAATGCAAGGACATGTACTGGCCAATGTTTGTGGGTGCTAAAAGCGGGATGCAATGAGAACAGTCCTTCTGTTTCTTCCCTCTCTAAAGCTGAATTGAGGGAGACCTGGGGAAGCTCTTCCTGAGAGAAGCACCAGCCATTTCTCTTTCTCCTTGGCCTCCTCTAGTCCTTTCTAATTGTTGCTTCTACAAGACAGGTCCTCAGGTTGGCCTCTGCTGGCCCTGTCAAGAATGCCAGGGCTGGGTCTATGTCCTTTAGGGATCTCACAGGGAGTGGCTGCTAAACAGTAGGTCTTAGATACTCCTTGGTTCCTAGTCCAAAGTCATCCCCATCTTACCCCCACATCCAGACACACCCTGCACCCTCTGACAGTGAAGTTTCTTCCAATTCTACCAGTTTGGTTTTCCAGTATTCTTTTGATATAAGATGATTTCTATTGAGAATTCAGAAAGGGAGAGTGACAGGAAAGATTACTATTTGTTGCTTCATTTTGTTTTACTATATTCATGTTTGTGGAATTATTAAAAGAGAGGAAGTTTCTTTTTTTCTAATTCTCTGGGGTTCTTAGTTTTATTTGTTGGCCTCTGTGGAGGAGAATGTAGGGCTCATGATCTCCACAAAGCCAAGGAGTAGTCGTATTTGGATTTCTGATGAAGTAACAATCTGAAAAGCCTATAATATCCTTGCATGATTGATGAGTTAGTGACAAGTTGGCACAGTATCCTTCCTTTTCCTCTACTGTCCGGAGCCCTACGTGGGCAGTACTTGTGGAAAACTCTGAACAAAGAGGTGCTTCGCTCATGGGCACCATAAAGGATAATTCCTCTAGCTCATGTGGGCGGATCACCTGAAGTCGGGAGTTTGAGATCAGTCTGGCCAACATGGAGAAACCATGTCTTTACTAAAAATACCAAAATTAGCTGGGTGTGGTGGCAGGTGCCTGTAATCCCAGCTACTCAGGAGGCTGAGGCAGGACAATCGCTTCAACTCAGAGGCAGAGGTTTCAGTGAGCTGAGATCAGGCCGCTGCACTTTAGGCTAGGAGACAGAGCAAGACTCCATCTCAGAAAAAAAAAAGAAAAGAAAAGAAAAGAAAAAAGAACCAGTTTCCCCCAGTCTAGAAAGAGCCCAGGCCAGCATATAACATTGTAAATGCTACTCATTTACATACCAATATATTAGGTTATCTTAAGGAGAAAGATGTATTTTTTCTCAAGGGAAAGAGAACATTTGAAAAGGAGACATGGATTATTACGCAAAAGAGATCAGGGAAAGAGAATATAATCAGCATTTATTGAGTGACTATTCTTCATCAGGTATGTCATGTGTTTGGACAAGTTCATCCCTCCACAAAACAACCCTGAAAGGCTTATATTATTTCTTTACTTACCAAATGGTTAATGAACCTTAACTATATGTTAGGCTTCCACCGAGAATACAGTTGTTAACAAACCCCACGAACTTCCTTCTCTCCAAAAGCTTACCTTCTTGAGGATATAATGATAATGCTAATGTTTATTCAATAAACATATTACAGCTTTTTTTCTATGTGTTTAACATACATTATTTCACTTAATTATTTTAAAACCTCACAAGGGAAGGACTATTATCCGTCCCCAGTTTACATCTGAGGAAACTGAGGCACAGAAAGGAGAATTAGCTTGCCCTGTTCACATAGCTAGTAAATGACAGAACTCATATTCCAGCCTAACCCAAGGGGTCTAGTATCAGAGCTTGTACAATGAACTTCATACACTACTATCTCTACAGCATGAAGATAGTCCAGATGAAGAGGGTGGTGTTCATATGGTCAGTGACTGGCTAAGGTGGGACTTGAACCCTGTCTGACTTTAAAACCCAAGTTCTTTCATCAGGTTATGAATAGTGGTAGAAATTAGTATTTTACTGGAGCCAGATCAGATTGAGTTGGAATTAATTTATGTTTATATTAGTAAAGCTCTTCTCTAAAGTAGCAAAGAACAACACACAATTTGAGGAACACTTATTCTATAGTAAAATGTTTTGAAACTGCACATAATTATAATAACATATCCTTACCCCTCCCTCCCTCCCTCCCTCCCTTCCTTCCTTCCTTCCTTCCCTCCCTGCCTCCCTACACAGCTTCCCTCCCTCCCTCCTTCTCTCCCTGCCTTCCTCCCTTCCTCCCAGTTTGTGTTGACTGCCCTTCAACTATCTCAGACAGTGCTAAATGCTACATTCATAATGCAGATTCAAGGTTTCTTTAGAACTGTGTTTTTTTGTTATCAAATGTTGTATAAGCAGATGATAACGTTTTTCACTATTCAGTGATTTAGTTAATATGTATTAAGCTTGAAACATTTTCTAGGACATTCAGAGAAGATAATTCTGTTTCCACCAATGGCAGTTATTTTTAAGTTGACAAATGTTACTTCACCCTTTCTTTTTCTATCTCTTGGATGTTTTAGAATGCGTACAAGTCAGCACAACTTGGGTTGCTTTTCTTTTTTATTCTCAGAGAGGCTTTATCCTAGAGGGCAGGACAGGGCCAGGCATTCTGGAGCTGGGATTTCCAGTGTATGTTTCTTCAGCTGGTCCTGTCGCTGATGAGTGTGGAGCAGCAGAGCGGCCAGCCTGAATTAAGGGTCTTCTGTGTTTTAGTTCTTATCGTATTTGCAAGCTCAAGTAGACTGATCAATGGAGAGGGTCTCTCATCCAGCATGGGGTGGGGTGAATTGGAAAAACAAGAACCTATGAAGTGAAGATGGACTGATGCTCTTACTCTGTGAACCTACATTTATTGAGAGCTGAGTGTGACTCACTGTCTATGAAGCATTTCCTCACAGACAAGGAAACATCTCTGTTGTGGCATCAGCAATTCCAGAGAGGAGAAAAGCCATGAACACATAATGTGTTAGAATGCGAGGAAGGCTTGGTGAGCATACCCCACTCTCTCTACTAGCACTTCCGGGAAGATCTGAAATAGCATGAGGATTCTCTTCACAGACTTGCATTGACAACTTTAATCAACATAAAACAACATCAGTCCCACAGCTGTTACATATGACTTCCCAGACCTGTGAGGATTTCCCATCTTGCTCAGGATGGCTGAGAACCTGGAAAGTTCTTCCACTCTCATGTCTGTCCCTGAGGTGTCCCTTTCTGAGGTCCTTGCTATGATTTACTCCTCCATCTGGAAACCCACAGCTACTCAGAGGGTCATCTGTCTGAGCCGTTGTAATAGGTCACACTGTCTACTCACAAATTCTACAGATCAGGCACAGAAGACAAGTTGGCCACATATCAAGAGAATGCAAAAATGGAATTTTGATTTATAACTACAAGTACTTTTCCTGACTCTAAGCCTTCAGGTCTGCCTAGAGCAAATAACTTATTTTATGCTATTTATGTACCTTCAACCCAGTTGAGTGCATTTATCCAGTCTAATTAGGCTAGTGTTATTATACCTCAGTCACTGTTTAGGTTCCCCAAGACCATTTCATCTCTTTCTCAGTCACTATTCAGGTCAAAGCTCTCTCTGTCTGAGCTCGCCCTCCTCCTCCCCATTCTGAGCTGCACAGAAGCCAATCCATGGCTGCAGTGAATCCAGATAAAGCCATGCTAGGGCTGGCCGGGACTTGGTGATGAAGTGTGGAACCTACAGGGGAGGAAGGAGTCAGAAGTGGCACTTAGACTTGTATCCCGTGTGGCCTGGGAAATGATGTTTCCATTAATAAACACAAAGGAAGGCATGGAAAACGCATAGGAGAGGAAGAAGAGCTGGTTTACAAAATAGAAACATAACAATATGTTCATTTTGGGGCATAGTGAGTTTGAGGTATGGGCCAGACACTCCAGTAGAACAACAGGTCTGAACGTCAGAAAAAGATGGGAAATACAGATTTGGATACATCTGCATAAAGGGGTTAGTGGATGCTATTGGAGTTGAGGAGATCATAGAGAAGATGAGAGAGTCAAGTGAAACCTGTGAGTGGCACCCCTACTGGGGAAGGAAGGAAGGATTGGAGGGGCACGGGAGGCACCAGGGTCACACTAGGCCACTGAAGATAGGAGAGAGAATTTCAGAATGTCCAGACCAATTGTTAAAGTGGACATTGTGTTACAAATTGAGTTGAAGAATAAAGAAGCTACTACAAAATCCATGTAAATGAACAATAGCAAAGAGAGTCTGGAACAACACTTGTGACATAGATGCCTCTGTGTGTATCCACATAGAGTATATGGCCACAAACAAAGTGAACCTGAAGTGTAACCATGCAGAAGGAAATAAAGAGTGACACAAGCCCACAGGCCTGTCAACAAGGCTTGGTGTGATGGTCCACATGCCCGGGACACAGCCAGGAAGGACACTTTGTTCAGAAGAGCTACAGCTCATGGACAGGAGACGACAATAAAGACAGAAGATTTACCCTGATATATTAGCATAGATGTCAAGGTGGAAGATTCGTAGAGAGCATTTAGAGAGGATAAACACATCCTGTAACGCAGAGGTATGAACTGCCATAGAAGGATTCTATAGAAGGCCTGGTTAGAAGAAACAAAACACAGAGACAATGATTTGCTCATGTATGTCATGGATCTGGCACCCTGTAAGATATCATGAGGGATAGGCAGAAGGGTTTCAATTGTGTTGACCTCTGCTTCTACATTTAGCTTATTAAAAATTAGGACCTGAAAATTTCTCCTGTTAGGAGATAGAGAAATAAGTTTAAGCTACTCTTAGTCTGAGTTTAATTCCTACCCACAAAGCACTCATTGGCTGGTCAACCTCCCTTTGGCAAGCACCCCTTCCCATCTCAGTCCACGCAGTTTAATTATCCTGGCCCCTCTTCCTGGATCTTGACTGGGCCAATGAGAACTGATCTTGAGACATTTGCTGGAATGATCTGTGAGGAGAAACCCTCATTTTCTGCAGGACTTAGAACTCTGTGGATTACCACCTTTGAAAAATCTGCCTGGGAATGAATTCAACATAGAAAAGCAGATCTTAGATGGAGACATCTTTCTGATCATGTAATTTGAAATTGTTGATCAAGGCTTCATTTCACAAGCCATAAAGTAGCTGGGATTTTTCAACTAAATGAGTCAATAAATATTTTTCTACTAAGGCCAGTTTGAATGGCTATTCCTGTTATCTGTAAATGAATGACACCTAAATATTATAACTTGTTATTTGGTCTTCCTGATTTTAATTTTCTACCCCATCTTCCACTACAAGGTTGCCAGTGGCTTCTTCCTAAATCATAAATGTGACAATATCACTACTTTACTTAAACACCACTCCAGACTTCTCAGTAACTACTGAATCAAGGTCAGGCTTTCTTAGATATTATATAAAGTCTGTTATCCTCTGGTCTCAGACTCCTCATCTCTTGGGCACTTCCTTCCACCTCTTAAATTCTAGTTTAAATGACTTTACTCTTTCATTTTGAAAAGTTTTATTATTTTTGTAAACTCATTTGTTTCATCGTGTTATTTCGATATTTTATTTTGGTAGTTTGTTTTAGCCTATAGTTTGTAATTTTGTATTATGTGCTCATTTTCAGCAGGGGTGTTTTTCTCTGTGAGAGCCCCATATAAGCTGGGTTGTAAACACTTCCTTCAAAATAGTTGTATGTTGGCTTCTGCCAGTGTTTTGGGGGATTTCGGTCTAGGACAAGCTTTTATGCTAACTGATTTGCTCGGGGTTATGGCTCAATGGGGAGGATTATCAGTTTGCACTGCATCTATTCATGAAGCCCAGAATTATTCTTGGGGATGACTATTTTCCACCTGTGCATTGTCTTGGTGGGCAGAAAGTCTTCTTTTTCCTTGCTTTGGCTGGTGCGTAGAGTTTTATTAGTTTTCTTTTCATAGTCAGGGAAGCCGTTTGAGGCTCAGGTTTTATGAAGGGGTTTCTGTCCAAGATCCTCTCCACTTGGGTGGGCCCAAGGCCATGTTCCCTGTTCTTTCTTAGGTGTTAAAGCCCTAGACCTCAGTCCCTAGGGCAAATAATGTTTGTTTATTACCCCTAGAGCTATAGCAGCATCAGAGCCTCTTAATTCTCCAGTTTTCCAGCTTTGAGCTCCTTCATTTTTGGCAGAAGGAATTCTCTGTCTTTTTTAAAAGCATGACTATTCCTTTGAAGTTTTTTTTTCCTAGAGTTTGCACATTTGACTATTAATCATTTTTTTTTTTTTTCCTCAATTTGTTTGCAGCTGGAGGAGGATTCTGGCTTGTAAGCTCTTTTTGCCATATCCCACATCTTTAGCCAGGTCATATTGCTCACCATTTCCTTAATGTGCTATTTGCACTATTTATTCAGTTATTCCACCAGTGTTTGTTGTGTGTGTAGTTTCAGTGCACTGTTCTAGATAATGCAACATCGAAAAAAAGAGAAAAAGATTTCTGAGCTCATGAAGCTTACCTTCAGACAGCAGGAAATAAATAAGTAATAAATACAATACATAAGTAAATTATATAGTGTATTGGAAGATAGTGAGTCATATGGAAAAATATAAAAAGCAGACCATGGTAAGGCATATCCAGGCGGGGGGTGGAGGCAAGCTGAACTATTAAGAAGGGTGGCCAGTGTAGTATTCATTGAGAAGGTATTTTTGAGGTAATTGTGATATTTGAATGAAGACTTGAAGGAACTGACCTTCAACCTGTCTGTCATATATATCATTTACTCTACTGTAACCAAAGTGGTAGCCCTAGGAGAATATGCATGAGTGAATGTACTGTAGAGGTAGAACTGTCAGGATTTGTTAGTGAAGAAATGGGGACAGTCTAGAGTGCATGGTAGGTAAAAAATTGATGTTGTTACCATTAAGTGAGACAGGAGATGGAGGAAGTTGATCTTGTTCTAAGGGAAAGATAATGAGCTCCTTGATTCTTCAGGGAAAGCAAAGTTTATCCTGGAACTTGGGTCATAAAGGCAATTCTGTAGGTGTTCTTCATGTAGAGTACAATAACTTATGTGTGGGATATGTCTTCAATATTTTTTTCAATCAATGTATAGTAGGTTTTTAAATAGATTGTCTTTTGTATAAGATGAAAATATGATAGAAATGATGTGAATGTAATTTTGCAAGGGTCCAAAACCATGTCATTCAAGTAATTAGCCTTTGGATTACCACTCTTGATCTAGAGATTAATTTAAGAGTACTTAGGCTTTAGGCTCGGCTGTATAGAGTGACTTCAGTTACGTCAATTAATGTTGCTCTGATTTCCTCCCATTCCTCTTTTACCATCATTTAACTTTCCACCTGGTTGTCTCTCTGGAGCCCCATTGGCTAAGTATTATCCATTTTCACATAGCAACCTTTAAGTATTTGAAGTGGTGACCGTAATTCCCCCAGTCTTTTCTTCTCCTGTGTAAATGATCCTAGTCCTTTCAACTGTTCTTAATATGAACCATGTCATATTTTTCAGAGCCACCCCCATCCTCACCACACTGTGTACCTTCTTATAAAGACATTCCATTGTGTCAATGTTTGTCTTAAATCTTCAGGGTGTGGTCTGACAACACAGAATACAGTGTTTATATTGCTATTAATAGACGAATGCAGTTCAAGATTATATTAATGTTTCAATGAACATTAACATATCATTTTCACATGAACAGCTACTGTGTCTGTGTCTGCTATCCTGTTAACAGTGAAGAAGTTTAGAACTAAGGACAGAATTCTTTCATTTACTAGTAGAAGAAGCCTCCAAACACTTTGTGGATATAGTTGTTCAATAAGCAACGTATATTCCAAACCTCCCTATTATTCAGGTCACATTTCTTTATCTTGATTGCAAAAATATATGAAAGACTTTCTCAAATGCTTCAGCTGAATCAAGAAACATTACATCATTCCCTCAATCTACTGGAATCTTTTCAACAACACAAATAGAACAATTTTCTGAGACCCTTTCTTCATAATCCATGCTGACTTCATGGAACAATTCTTTCTTTTCTAAAAGTTCACACACCACATACTTTAAAAGTTATTCTAGATTTGGATTCAAATTGATGTCATATTGAATGCTCTACATTCAATATGGAATTTTTGGAATTTATTTCTCTTCTCTTTGTGACTCCTACAATAAAATTGTCTATGTTTCACCATTGTCTATTACCACTGGTGCAGGGGAAGAACAATGCACCAGCAGTCGAGAGACCAGATTTGCTCTTAGCTAGTTGTATAACCTTGAGCAACTTGCTTGACTCGTTTGTAAAAATTAAGGGTATGGGCCAGGCATGGTGGCTCACGCCTGTAATCCTAGCACTGTGGGAGGCTGAGGCAGGCAGATCACTTGAGGCCAGGAGTTCAAGACCAGCCTGGCCAACATGGCTAAACCCTCCATCTCTACTAAAAATACAAACATTAACTTGGCATGGTGGCACGTACCTATACTCCCAGCTACTAGAGAGGGTGAGGCATGAGAATCACTTGAAACCAGGAAGTGAAGGTTGGAGTGAGCCAAGATTGCACCAGTGCAACTCCAGTCTGGGTGACAGAGAGACAGACTCTGTCTTGAAACAACAACGACAACAACAAAAATCCACACACATTAAGGATTTGGACTATGACCTCTAAGTGTGCTTCCTGCTCAGTCTGTTTAATATATTTTTCCTTTTGCTAACATACTACCTATATTCTTCTGACTTCAATATGCAGTGTTAGAATGAATTGCTTCGTGTTACTAATAACAGATGTGCCACACTGTAAGGCAGTCAATATCCAGGTTTACTGGATTCCTCTCATTCTTTTTCTTAAAACAAAATGTTACGGAAATATAACTCACATATCATAAAATTCACCCAAGTTAAGTGCACCATTCAATAGTTTTTGGTATAGTGACAGAGTTGTGCAACAAGAACCGCAAGCCAAGTTTAGATCACTTTCAACCCTTGTTCTTTATTGAACTTGAACATAGTTCACTCAGAAGCCCCTGTGTGCTGGAGTGACAGACTAAGATTCAGGGTTCAAAACCTTCTTTCAGTTGTTTCTCCCATCCTAGGTTGGGTTGCCTCATTCAGAAGCACAGCTGGCACTGAGAACAGCTCTAACTTACTTCATATGAATGAAAGCTTTTGGAAATGCCTACCAGCCTTTTCATGGGTCTACTCAATGCTTATTTGTTATATTTTCCCAGGGTGGTATAAATTACATGACTGTTGCAGTAGCTTAAAGAAATGGAATCTTGGTAGCATAACCACTTTTCCTCAATCCTTAAATGAAACACACTTAAGTCTCTCAATTTATGAACAAATATTTCTTGAAGCTACTATGTACCAGGTTCTGGAGATTGAGAGGTGAATAGGATGGGCAATGGTCAGCTGTTACAACACTGACAGTCTGATGGGGGAAGACAAGTAGGAAATAATGATAAAGCAATATAATTTCAGATAGAGATAAGCATTATGAAGAACATTAAACAAGGGGGCATAAGATACTGAACAAGTATCATTCAATTATAGAGTTCAGAAACATTTTCATATCCATTACCTCAGTTGGTCTTTACAAAGTCTGCAACATATAAAGGGCATATTTTATTAGAATTCCCATTTGAAAGATGAAAAACTGAGGTGCAAAAATAATTGAGTAACTCAAAGAAAGTCATACAGCTAGTGACTGAGAGAGCCAGGATTTGCTTCTCGTTGTCTGATTCCAAACCAGGGTGCTTTCCACCATGTTATTCAGAAAATAGAAATGGCTGTGCAAATTATGGTGTGTCTATCTCATGGAATATCATGTCATCATTAGAAGCAATAATTATGGAGACGCATGCTTATGATATAACATTAGGGGAAAATACAAAATACAAAATTACATATGTAACATGTAAAAATAAAAACGCCTATGTGGATGAGGACTGGAAAGTGTTACAGAGATTTGAAAATAGTGTTTGCACTAGGGGTGTCTCATTTTCTGGTTTTCCTTAATTTTAATTAAAATCGTAGTTTGCTCCCAAGATAAAATGAAGATGGTGGGTGAAAATTATTTTGACAATTTGACAATAGCACATACTAGTAGAGTGTAGTTTCTTCAAAGGTCAACTATATACAAAATACACGCATACACACACACACACACACACACATATAGTCACTGTAACAGTTGCAGGAGTAACAAAAACATATGTTGAAAATGAAGTACATAGAAGGAAAAGGATCAGTTACTTGAGCTTTAAAAGGTAAGAGCTTAGGAAAGGCCAGTCTCTTGATATTGAAATCACCTGAATCAGAAAGGAAACACTCAAAGGCTATCTAATCTGTCTTGCAAACAAAGGAATACGAATGGGAGAGCCTGTCTGTGAATGGAATATGCCTGTCTCTTGAGAAACACTAGAGGCTACTCAATTACTCTGGGTCCACAGAACAAAAGACTTTTCAACTAATGTCTCCCAGTTGGCCTCACTGGCAAAACTGAGTGTAATGTGTAAGTCAGAGTTTGGACAGGACAGAAATAATGGCATACACATTGAGTAACTTGCACAGCCTTGAATACAAGGACAGGGTTCAAAGGTGGGCCATGCATAGGGAAACCCCAGAAAGTGGATGCTGTAGTAGCCTGGGGCTAGTCACAATGGGACCTGGCTATTACCCCCAGGCTGAAGGGCCAGGAGTCTGTGAGGAGAAGGCTGCCCTACAGAAGGAGATGTGAACTATGCCCTCCCCAGGAAGGAGTGGAGGGATTAAATAACTTTGCTTCCCATCCCTGTCATCTTCCTCTCTCTTACCAGTGTTTTCTGATGGGGGAACTCAACAGGAGGCAAGAGGGAAAGAGAGCTCTTTGGCGAAATCCTTGCAGGTCAGTCTTCCAGGGCCCAGAATAGGATGGAACAGCGGGGAGAGTGGATTGGAGGGAGCATAGGAAAGGTGGCAGTGTGAAGGAAGTTGTATCTTTTTTTTTTTTTATTGAGATGAAGTCTCACTTTGTCACCCAGGCTAGAGTGCAGTGGCATGATCTCAGCTCACTGCAACCTCCACCTCCCAGGTTCAAGCGATTCTCTTGCCTCAGAGTAGCTGGGACTACAGGCATGTGCCACCACACCCAGCTGATTTGTGTGTGTGTGTATGTGTGTGTGTGTGTGTGTGTGTATATTATACACACATATATACACATATATATATATAGAGAGAGAGACAGGGTTTCATCATGTTGCCTAGGCTGGTCTCAAACTCCTGTGCTCAAGCAATCTGCCCGCCTCAGCCTCCCAAAGTGCTGGGATTACAGGCGTGAGCCACCACATCCAGCCAGAAATTGGACGTTGGCTCATCCCATCTTCACAAACCCTCTTTCCTTCCACTGCCCCCTACTTCCCACTCCTAGGTCCTTGGTGGTGCAGAAGGAAAAGCAAGAACAGCAATGGTCTAGAGTTCAATACTCAAAATTGAGTCAAAATCCTAGTCCTTTATCGTGTAAGGGACTTAACTTTGAATCTGTGGACTTCATGGGCTAGTAAAGAGCCAGGCTCTGGAGCCAGATGATCTGAGTTCAAATCTTGCCTCTGCAACTTACTATGCCATTCTGTGGCAACATTTGTTTTCTTTTTTTTCACTTATCATTTAATTTCACTTTATAAAAAGCACTGGAAGAGTAATCAACAAGTATTCACAATTTGTGTCTGTAAATGGGTATTACAGAACTTATGTCTTGATTTTGTTGTGAGAATTAAAATAAAACATTTGAAAGGGCTTCGAAGATTATGGAGCACTGTATAAAGACACCAATACCATGCGTTTTCTACTTTCTCTTCTATCCCTCCCTCTCTCCTTTCCTCTTTCACCCATTGGGAAATAATTCTTGAGCTGACCTGGGCACTGAGGAGCCAGCGAGCAACAAGAAAACAAGATCCTTACGTTCCTGGAACTCACATCCAATATGGGGATACACAGATGATCAGCAAACAACCAAACCAATGTAGAGGTGGCGTCCAGCAGTGATAGGAGCCATGAAGAAATCAGAACAAGGAACTGGGTTAGAAAGTGGTTGTGAGCACTTCAGTATGGAAAAAACTTAGTGTGGTCAGGGTCCGTCTGCTAGTGGGGGAGATTTGAGCTGAGATATGAAGGATAAGGAAGATTCTGACATAGGAAGACTGATGGCTGTGGTGGTATGGAGTGGGTGTGCGGAAGGATTTAGGCCAAAGGAATAGAAGTACAAAGGCTCTAACGCAGGAGCAAGCTAGCTGTATTCAGGGATCAGGGAGGAGGCCAGTGTCTTTGGAGCCTGGTAGAGGATGAGGTTGGAGATGTGGTCAGGAACCGCAATTGTAAAGTGGTAAGTAAAGGCATTTCATCGTCTGAATTCATTTTTGAAATTGTGCTTCAGTGCTGTCAAAGCAGGTTCAAGGATTGAGATGGCACAGGGAAGGCATCTAGCACTGGAAGTGCGATCGCTGTTTTGATGAGAGAGTCAATGCGGACAGCTGAGACAATAGGGGATACGCTGCTCAAGCAGAGGGCACTGGAGCCAGGCCTTGAAAAAGGGGAAAGTGACATATGCAGAAGGTTGGAGGCACGACATCATCTGCAGGAGATGGGGAACATCTGGACACCGTGGTGGGAAAGCACAGAACGTTTTTGCAGAACAGAGAGAAAAGTAATCAGGTCATCAGCATTGAAGGCAGATGCTTGGAGTTGGTTCTCAGATCCAGGCAGCAGGTTTACATGGCTGGGTCTTACAGTCAGGCCCTCACCCAGTCTTATTGTCCATGGGTATAGTGGTCACTAGGTTTGGCACTGAAATCTTAGGCTCTGGGACGGAGTCTGGCTCTGTGTCCACTGGGTCTCTTGACTTATCTCTTGTACCCTCAGTTGATCCCCAGAACACCAGTCAGCATCTAGAAAAGGACAAATCATCACACTTTCATTCCATCAATAAGGATATTAACTTATGTCACATGGCAGAAAAAGTCTTAGAATTCAAGCCTGACTCTGTCCTGTGTTTAGCTTTTTGACCTTTTATAAACCACATAAATCTCAGTTTCTTCAGTTGTAAAGTGGAGACAACATTAGTTACTTCCTGGGACTGTTGGAAGAACTCAATGACTAACGTATAAAAAGCTATATTTTCATTTCCATTCTCTCTACCTCCACCCTCCTGTGGCCATTGTTTATCGTCTAGAAGTAGATTTTGAAGCTTTGGATATCCTGTAATTGTCGGTAAAAGCAGCAATGCCAGAGAAGGTGAAGCATCCAAGTGGGTTTCCTCTGAATTAAACCTGGCCAGCAAAATAAGCTCCTCCATCTGATATCCTTCCTGCCAGGTCAGATATCCAAAAGCAACGTGCTTATTCTCCAAGGCAACAGCAGATGCTTATATCAACAGAAAGGAGAGGGTCAGACAGTTTAAAATAGAAAACAAGGTCAAAGAGCTCAATTTGGCCAGTGAATACTGATCTCTCACAAACATTTTTAAAACCCCAAGTGTAGAATTGGCTCAATTTCATAAACTGCTCTCGATGCAGTTTCTCCTGTCTAAGTAGCTAGACTGAGTGTTCCCAAGAATGTATGGAATGATTAAATCTATGATCTTCATAGAGCACATATTAAATGTATTTAGATGGAATATTTTTAGTCTGTTAGCCTCTATTTGAATATAGATTCTTGCTGCACAAAATGTTTCATTCTGACTCCAGCTCAGTGGGTTGCCAAGGTGAAAGTGTTCATGATTAATTCTGTTCATAACCACACTGAGAAAGAAAGGTGGGGGGCGGGGAAACCCTGGTGTATATACAGCATTTTAAATGCTGTGACTTTGATTCGATTTAATTATTTCCTCCCCATGGCTTTAAATTGAAGGGCTTGAAAATCAGGAGTGGCTTCTCATGAACTTAATTACTTTCCCCTAGTAAAAAAGAGAATGAAGTCGGAAACAAAAGTCTCCGAAGTGGAGGCACTGTGAGGAGAGAGAGAGAGCAAAGGGCACCAAAACGGGCATCCACAGCCCTGGGTTCTAGGCCCTGGTCCCATGACCACCAATTTGCTAGGCTAATCTTTCTCAATACCTTGGTCTCTTCATTATTAAAAATAAGACAGATAATCTCCAAGAACATTTCCAGTCCTCAAAATTATGTCATACAATTGTGGGCAATGATATTCAGAGATTGTCACTTTCACCCAATATCATAAATCTTTCAGGGCCCAAGAGTGTTAGAACTAGCAGCTGATTTGTGCATTCACAACTTATTGACCATGACCACAGGGAATTAACTTCCCTGAGCTTTCCTTTCCTCACCTGTACAATAGGAGTAATTGTATACTCCCCCAGCTGCCTCTCAGAAGTGTTGTAAAGATCAAAAATCAAAATAAAGTCATGTATGTAAGACAGGCTCGGGAGCACTATAAAGAGATGAAGGTGCTGAGATTCTGGATAGGAGTGTGAAGGGGGCACTGGATGGAGGTAGAGGGGGTCATTGGTGGCTTCCCAAGGATGCGGAGCAAAATGGCAATGCTGATCTCTCTTTGGGGACTGCAAAGGCTCAGTGGAAGTCAGTCCATGAGACTGACCCATTGTTCCCAGCATAGTCCACTGTGGGCACCTGGGCAGGGCCCAGAGCAGAGTAGATTCTGCCCCACATTGTTGTGCACAGTGAAGGTGACCCCAGGGTGGCTGCATTGCCAGTTGGCCCTTGCCACCCTGACAGTCACACAGAAGATTCAGAACAGCTTCTACTGAATTGATATTGTTAAAATGTCCATGCTATTCAAAGAGATCTATAGATTCAATGCAATCCCTATCAGAATTCCAATGTTCCAATGTTAGACTTTACAGAAACAGAAAAAAAAATCCTAAAATTTATAATGGAACCACAAGAGACCCCAAATAACCAAAGGAATTTTAAAAAAAAAAAAAAAAAAAAAAAAACTTAAGGCATCACACTACTGGATTTCGAAATATATTATGAACTATATTACAAAATATATGTTATGCCATATATTTTGGCATAAAAATGGACAAATCAACAGATCCTATCCAATGTAATAAGACAGAGAGCCCAGCAATAAACCCACACACCTACAGTCAATTGATTTTTGACAAAAGTTCCAAAAACACATAATGGGGTCAAGGACTGTCTCTTCAGTAAATGTTGGAAAAACTGGATCTTCACATAAAGAACTAAAATGAACCTTTATCTCAACCCTTATATATGAACCGACTCAAAATAGATTAAAGACTTAAACATAAGTTCTGAAACTATCAAACTACTATAAGAAAACAGGTAAAAAGCTCTATGACATTGGCTGGACACTGATTTCTTGGCTACGACCCCAAAGGCAAAGGTAACAAATGCAAAAATAGATGAAAAGTATTGCACGAAACTAAAAAGCTTCTATAAAGCAAAAGAAACAATTAATAAAGAGACAACCTACAGATTTGAAGAAATTGTTTGCAAATGTATTAACATGCATGAACCAACCTGAGATTCTGAATTCAATATATTGGCTCAATAGATTTTACCTGTTTGCTTGATTGCATAAAATCTGGACACAACCGTGGGCCATGCTAAATGAAAATAAGTTGCCAGAAGTGCCTGCAATAATGGCAAAAGAATTTAAAGACCTGGGAAGATAGCAATGTTACAACAGATTCATCGAACTGTGTGTCCCTGGGGAGGGGGAAGTGTCCAGAAGACACTCCCTTCAGCAAGCCATTATGAAATACACCGGTTAGGGAATCACTTGCATCTTTTAAAAGCACTGTAGTGACTGTTCTCTGTAGGCCAGGGATACTGGCTTCTATTTTCCCTATAATATTCAAAGTGAAGTTATAAACTAAAACTTAACGAAGTAAACAGATAACAGTTCAGTGAGATTAGAGATTTGATATAGTTGCTGTCGGGAAAGAAAAAGAGGACTGATTAGAAAGATGCAGGAGTATTACTCAGCAACATCAGGTGGCTGGCTGCTGAAAAATATGGAGTGTTGGTGGAAGCAATCTACAGTGTGTGTATATTTTCCTGGAAGCAATCAGCAATGTAGTTAGAAGAGCTGAAATGAGAGTGGTTAGATTGATCTATCACTAACCACTTTTCTGAGTGGTACTTTTCTAAGTACTTTTGGTTGGTATTTTTCTAAACATGTATAATAAAATAATGGGAAGATGGGAGTTGATGGCATTGAAAGAGGGTAGTTCAGGTGCTTCATCACGAGGAATAGACTGGAATAGGAGGACAGGAACCAGGAAAGAGCAGATGAAAGGAAGGAAAAGGATAAAAGGATCAGATATCTCAATAAGGCTGAAAATTGAAGATTAGATGGGATAATAGAGTGGAAGAGACTGGCTAGATAATCACTAAACCCTGTTTACCTGTTTATTCTTTCTTTTTCCTGTCTGTTGTGAACATGTGTCTGAGTTCTGGCCAGTGGACTACAGATAGAAGTGTTGTGTGCCAATTCTAGGCTTGGCCCATAAAAATTTCCATGTGCAATTCTCTATGCCCTTTCCCTTCTTTGGCCCTTGGAAGCCACATGTTGAAGATGGTAGAGTCACAGGACAAAAAGAACCTGCATCTTTGAACTGCTGCTGGGATGAGAGCTGCCCACTAATCAGGAGCACCTAGTTTAGATTTTAAGAGGTTAAGAAATATGTTTATGTTGTGAGAAATATAAAATTTATATTGTGAGAAGTAAATTCATACTGCACTGGGATTTTGTGTTTTGTCTGTTGCAGCAGCCAGTGTTCCTAAACTAACATAGCTGTTTAAACAAAATGGAAGGCAAATGGTGATTCTTAAGTGTGATATTCCAGAGGTGATGCCATTTCTAACAAGGTCTAGGGAGTTGCTGTGTAGCTGAAGTGTAGAAGAGGCAAATGTTACTAGAAAGGAAAAGATCAAGAACCTGGGAAGTTAGGGTGTTGAATGTTATATACATGTGTATAATATATTACATGTATATGATATACATGGATATGATATGATATATGTATAGAATATACACATCATATCATATATTATATACATATGTATATCATATACATATGATATGGATATCATATACATATGATATGGATATTATATACATATGATATGGATATTATATGATATGTATATATACATATCATTTACATATAATGTGTCATATACATTAGTGTCATCCAAGGCGATGACAGGAGCTATGGACAAGAGTAAGCTATGAACCTGAGTAATCTGATGCCAGCTAGTATTTATTGACTTGCTACTGTGCCATATGCTATGCTGAACATTTTACTTGCAGGGTCTCCTTTAATCTTTACAACTACCAAACATAATAGCTATTATGATTAACTTCTTTCATGAACAAGGAACTTGAGCCTCAGAGATGTTGACTGACTTGTGCAAGTTTCCCCAGGTTAACTTGAACTGAGTTTATTTGACTTCAAAGACGATACTCTTAAGTACTGCATAAAAGTTAATCTGAATGACATAGATTTAAGCAGAAAACAATGTATCTATGTTATAGACTAAGATGTCCCCAAATATAAGAGCAAAATCTCTGGGTCAAATAATAATGTAAAGAATCCTAAATACTGTACATAATCTCTACATTATAACTGCGTTGGTGTAGACCCCCAAAGTCTAGGCCATAGGAGTCTCGGATAGTTACCTCTATGTTATTGTGAATATTTTTTAGTATTTTACTAAAGAGTCTTCATTGAAGTTTTTGGAATAATCACATCATCCAGTCATTTGAGCCGTACAACACTAAGGAATAAAAGGAATAAGAAGAGTCAGATGAAATGACTCACACCAGACCCAGATCAACAAAGTCAGGTCCCCTGATCCTCTGTACTTTTTCTCTGTGAGAGCTAGGTCTGATGTTTACATTTGTAAAAGCTATAGAAGCTTTTCTTAAATACATATTCAGAAAACTAATATGTATACTGGATGAAAACAAGTTTGTTATTATCCTCTATACTTGCCTGTATGCCAATAATATTTCATAATAGTAAAAGCTTTTCTGCTTGGATGTTACAAGATGAGGGGGAAGCACCCTCCTCCTACCTTCTTTCTTCAGCAGGTCCAGAGCCGCCCTATCCACCCAGCCCCTATGTCTATGATGCTCTATGGAGCACAGTCTGGCAACATGTGCAGCTTTTACCTTTCTGGCAACCAATGCAAAGAGGGACTCATCACTGTTTACAAGAGTAAAACCAATCCACTGATGGAGAGAAGGACAATAGAAGCCTATTCTGAATACTAGTCCTTTAGAAATATATGCTTTTCCTAAAAATATAAATAAGTAAATATATACATATAATGTACATGTAGAAATATTTATTTCAGTTCCCAGAAAGTATAAAGTACATATTCGAGATAAATTATTTCATGTGCATCACAAGAATGTTAAGAGCATCATTGTTTCCAATAACACCTAAAAGGAAATTACTTAAATATCTGCCAAATGTAGAATGGATGGATAAATCGGGATACTTTGGTACACTGGAATAATACACAGCAAAGAAAAGGAACAAACTACAGCTACATTCAGGAATACTAAATGGATTTTAATATTGAACAAAATAGACAGATGAGGATATATATATAGAGTGATTCCATATGTATATTTAATATATATATACACACACACAATACAAACAGTTTAAAAACTATATTGCTGAGGAAAACATAATGAAAAGCAAGAAAGTGATTGCAATATGAATTAAGGTAAGGCTTAATTTCAGGCGGCAGGGAGAAGATTGAGAAGGGAGAAGGGAAGGGGCTGCTTGACATAGGAGGGCCTTCACAAGGCTGCTCATTTGTCAAACTGTTCTATTTTATGCACTTTACAGTAAATTATACTCTCCAATTAAACAATTTTTCAATGACACACATGCACAACTATTCCTAAGGAGAGAAATCTTTGGTGGATTTCCCTACAGAAGACACTATGCACTATAATGAATATCAAATACTGATCAATATCAACTTTATAGTAAGCCTAGCATGTTCTTCCCTCAAAGCTATTTCTTGCAACGGTCCTGCTGGCACTGTGCCGGAGCACATTCTTTTAGCTTGTTTGGTTTGGGTTAAGATTAGATTTCACAGAATCTGGAGGAAGAGGGTTGCCGACTATTTCCCCAGAGGAATATGCTGTCTCTTACCTGAGCTTTTGAAAGGTTTCCTGACAGTAAGTTCAAGATTAGCTCTCTGACATGCCCCTGGGGTGGCCCTGTTCTCAGTTGCCAGGGATGAGAGAGGATCATCGATGAGAGAGGGTCATCCCTTTTCTGTAAAAATTGAGGCATCATAAAAGACTGTGGGTATGAATAGAAGGCCATTTCCAATTTTGAATGAGGAGAGCTGAGAAAGTGCCTGCAGCCAGGGCCAAGGTTTTACTCAGAAGATAATTTTAAGTCTGCTACAATTCATGGAAAAATGGAAAATTGAGACTCTACAATTCTTTGCCATAAAGCATGGCTATAATAATTTGAACCTAGATGAAAGCATCCGCAGAAGATTTACATTTGGTAAATTTAGCTTCCTGGGATAGTCTTCAAGATGAAGTGGATGTGAAACACCCATCTGCAAACAGCAGTGCCACTAGTAATTCTGTGAGGCGTCTTCCTAAAGTGCTACCTTTGATTTTAGCGTAGTTGATCCAAAGCCTCTCTGAATGCTGATAATTAAATGTTAAATGATAATTAAATGTTTAAATAATCTATTTAAAACAATGGTATCTCGTGATGATAAAGCCGTGTCATCTGCATCTAAGAGAATCTAATTTCTGTTTCTTTTTGCGGATATATGTGTATCCAGCTCATCAAAAAGACTATCGAGTTATTAAGGGACAAAGTAAAAATAAGAGAGAACCAGACTGTATCCCAAATGAAGTTTCCTGGCCTCTATCCCTCTCAAGGTGGAGGCTGGTATAACTTCATTATGTGTATTCATAATCTGGCGTATTCATGGCCAACAGTGTATAGTGAATTCATGTGGCTTAGTTCATAACTGGGTCCTAGCTGCAGAGTCAAAGACCCTTGAAACATCTTTCCACGCAGACCACACGCTACACAGCATATCGGGCTTTTGCGGTGGTAACCATGCATAGAGTCATCTTCCTAAAGAGCACAGCCCTAGTCCTTCTAAAGTTCTATGATAGCTGCTTCATCAAAGTCCACCAGGAAGTTTCCCTGAATCCCTTACTTGCTCTTACTTCTGAATACTCTTCTCTTCTGGCTACTCTACTATTTTATCTGGAGCCAATTCTGCACGTGTCAAACACTGGGAAACGTCAGAAAGCCACAAGTGGGCAGAAGCCCTCCTGGTTTAAGTATTCACCCAGATTATTTTTCCTGCTTTTTAATTTAACTGTAGTGCCCAGGTCTCATTTTTCTGGATGTTGGTTTTTCAGCCTATGCTCTAGTTCCTGGCATCTACCTCTGGCCCTCCTTGTCATTGCCAATCTAGACTCTTCTCTGGCTTACCAACATAGGTCTCTCACCCAACTAATCTTTGCACTTCTCCCAGTCTTAACACTTTATCTATGCTCCTGTGGCCAGCATGGGACCTGTGGTTACCCACATTGCTGGGTCATTCCCGCCTCATTCCTTCAGGGGAGCATAATCACACTCAGATATCTAGGGTAGCTCTGGCCTCTGTGTTGCAAATATTTGGTCTCTACAGCTTTAGTAGACCATGAGCTTCCAAGGGCAGGCATTATCATATTTATCTTTGCATCCTCTAGCACAATACATGACACATAGTATTAAGCTCATTGTGTGAACTGTCCTAGTCAATAAGAGGGCATGAAGAAGTTTATATATATATTGTATTAACATGCTAGAAGTCCACTTATCAGCTGGCAGAGAAGGTCATTCAGGTTACTATTTTATGCATGTATAAATATTATTATATGCAAAGCACTCAAGTACAATACAGGAAAATGCATGTATTTGTCTGCTTTTTACTCGTTTTCTATTGATTCCTGTCCTAATTGGGCTAAAAAAGAAAAAAGAATGGGAGCCCTGTGTGTATTTGTGTGCATGGAGTGGGAGGGGTCTGTGCACTAGGAGCATACTCTCCCCGTCTACCTTTCCTCTTTGAGGTCCCTACACCTCTGCCCCCAGCCTCCCTTCATCAGCCCCCAACCAGCTGATGACAGCTCCTCTGTCTTCAAACCAGAGGAGCCTCAAGCTTTAGATTGGAGGTTGGAAAAGATTACCTTTAAGGATACTCCTAAATCAGCAGATTTTGTAATTTAAATAATAAGTACTTTTTCATCTAATTTTTTAAAAGAAGCATAAAATTATTGCCTTTTTTTTCCAGTAGGCATCAATAACGAAGGCTTTTGGTGCTTGTAGTGCTTCCCTTAGAAGTCATCTTATGCTCAAAAAACTACAGTGTCTTGAAAAGCTACCAAAGCCAAGCTTATACTGCAAGAATGCCATTGAAACAACAAATTTAGCATTTTGAGTATGTGTGCAGTGATTTAACTCTTTAATCATTAAAAATTACTTACTAGTCATTAGTCTTCTATCTAGATCATGAGTGTGTTGGTAAGAGCAGGATAAGAAGGAATTTCAAATTCTCCATCTTATTCACTTTTTTATTTTTATTTTCTGTAGTTAATGCAATACTTGACACAGAGTTGGCCTCAGGCAAACCTTTTTTTTGCATGAGTGTATGTACTTTAATATCAGGGATACAATCCCTAATTAGTCAGCTAAGGAATAACTCCTGCTTAGATGGATTAATGTATTAATGGTGTATATATCAGCAGAAACTTTGAAGGAAATTCCAGCCAACAAGATAATTATCATACATGGATAGCAGCCCATGGATAAGCCACATGGATGAGATTGTCCATAGGAGAAACATAACTTCTGAAGTCAAACCAGGGACATGTGTTAATAAAATCAGTTTGAGCTACTTTCATGTGCAAGATGAAACTTGCACAAGAACTCTTTCCTCTTCTCGCTACTGCACATGGAAATCTACCTCTACTTCAACTGATTTCTCCTTCACCCTGTGTGTTAGTCCATTTTCACACTGCTATAAAGATACTACCCGAGACTGGGTAATTTATAAACAAAAGAGGTTTAATTGGCTCACAGTTCTGCATGGCTGTGGAGGCCTCAGGAAACTTACAATCATGGCAGCTAGTTAAGGAGAAGAAAGTAGGAAGGCAGCAGGAAAGGCAGAGAGCCTGTGAAGGAGGAACTGTCAAACACTTATAAAACCATCAGATCTCCTGAGAACTCACCATCAGGAGAACAGCAATGGGGAAACCACCACCGTGATTCAATCACCTCCCACCAGGTCCCTCCCTCAACACATGGGGATGATAGGGATTACAATTCGAGACAAGATTTGGGGAAGGGGCACAGAGTTAAACCACATCACCCTGTTACAGTAAAGGAGCCATTCCTTCTTCCTGTTAAAATCTAGTCCCTTCACCTGAATTTAGGTTTTTTTTTCCCCTCCAATTTCTCAGGAAATGTATGCTATCATCTTGTATATTAAAGTGGTTGTTCTCTTTTAACTCTCAAACAGGCTCAGATAGTTCTCACTTACAAATATTAATACATAAAGAAATAAAACTTTCTCTACCCCGTGATCTCTTCAATTGACTTTTCTTTGCAGCCAAACTTGTAAAAAGAGGCCCAAATACTTGGTGTTCTCAATTCCACCCCAGCCCTTTCAGCCTGATCTGGCTGCTTCTGACACCATCACACCAAGAGACAGATGCCACTGAGTCATCATTGACCCTCTGTGATTAGCTGCAATGGATGTTTTGTCCTTTCATGTTTTAACCCTTAGCATCACTCTAAGTTGCACTGGTGGCAACTTTTTCATTTTCCTCTTGACTTCTGTAACCCTGCATTCTCCTAATTTCTCACTGATCTCTCTGGCCATTTCGTCTTTGGTTCCTTTCCAAGTTTCTCCTCCTCCATCAGGCCATTAGGTATTAGAGTTCCCAATTCTTCCTTCTAGTGTCTCGTTGTTTTCTACTCTGTATTATCTCTCTAGGCCAGTGGTACTCAAACATAGCTGTACCTGGTGAATCATCCAGGACTCTTAAAAATATTAATTCCTATCCCTAGAGAGTTTTTACTAATTGGTTTTGTGGGGAGCCTGATTATTAGGATTTTTTTCTCAATAAAATTATCTCTCTAAATTTTACTTTTCATTTGAAAAACTTATTTTTCAAATTGACAAAAATTGTATGTGTTGTGTATAAGATGTTGTTTTGAATATGTATACATAATGGAATGGCTGTCATTGGGATTTCCAAAAGGCTCCCAGGATATTCTAGAATTCAGCCAAAGTTGAGAATCAGATCCTTTAGTTAAGCTATTCTCACTCGGGGGTTTAATTACTATCTTGATCCAGATGACTTGACAGTTTTTTTCTCCATCTCAGAAGCTTCCTGTGAGCTCCTGACCCAAATAGTCCACTACTTACTTGGCATTTCCATGTGGGTGCCTCAAAGGAACCTTTCTACCTTCCCAGACTCACCTCACATCACACTCTCCCCTTGCTCTGGCTGTCCTTCACACTGATCTTTCTACACCTCAAATTCTCCCCTGCTCCGAAGCTACTGGACCTGTAGTCTCCACCTGGAGTACTCATCCTCTTACCCTTTACTGAAGTAACTCTTACTCTTCCTGTATTGTTAGTTCTCAGGCTATTGACACCTTCTCCATGAAGTCTTTCCTGGTTCCCCAGATGTCTTTCACAGCACCATGTACCATCCTTTCAAAGCACTAATCACAGTTATAATTTCATTTGCATGATGGTTCATTTAATTCTCTCCCTACTGGGCTGAAGATCCACATTTTCTTTTGTTTCCCACATTGTCATATTTCGTAAGATCTAAGATGCTGATTATAAGGTGAATCATTTTATATACTACCAAGGAAGAAAAAATACTTCAAAGTATAAGATGGACATCTATTTTAAGAGAAATACAAATTTTTATCTTAAAATGTAAAGCAAAAAGCAATATGTGTCAATGAAACAGTATTACTGTGGCTTCACACAACACCTACCCCATTATGGGCACTTAAATATTTCATATTTCTTTAAAAAGCCAAAAAACAATTCTTGGGTTGATTTGCTAGTATGTTTTGAAATGTATGAAGCTAATGGTAGAGAATAGTTGAAGGTTAGAGAACCTAATTTTTAGACACAAAGATTTCTCAAAGGCAGCTCATAATCCAAGATGGCACCTTAACCAATTCATTCTAGCTCATGTGTGTCAGATCTGAATCAACTCCCCAAAGGTCTGTGGAATCAAACTACTCCCTGACTTATTTATTTTATGTGTGTGTGTGTGTGTGTGTGTGTGTGTGCGTGTGCATGTGTGTACATTCTTTTTTAAAAAGACTTAATTTTTTTAGAGCAGTTTAAGGTTCATAGGAAAATTGAGAGAAAGGTACAGAGAGTTCCCCTATACCCCCTACTCGCATACATGCAAAGCCTCCCCAATTATCAACAGTGGTATATTTGTTACAATTGATGAGCCTACATTGACACCCATGATTACCCAAGTCCATAGTTTGTATTAGGATTCACTACCCAAATCCATAGTTTACATTAGGATTCACTCTTGGTGTTAAACACTCTATGGGCTTCGGCAAATGTGTAATGACATGTATCCACCATAATAATATCATTCTGAGTGTTTCCACTGGCTTAAAAATCAACTGTGCTTCACCTCTTTATCCCTCCCTCCCCGCTAACTCCTGGCAATTGCTAGCTTTTTTAATGTTTCCATAGTTTTGTCTTTCCAGAATGTCATATAGTTGAAATCATACAATATGTGACTTTTCAGATTGGCTTCTTTCACTTAGTAATATGCATTTAAATTTCCTCCATGATTTTTCATGGCTTGATAGCTCATTTCTTTTTAGCACTGAATAATATTCCATTGTCTGGATGTAACACAGTTTATCGATTCACCTACTGAATGAAACCTTGGTCGATTTCAGGTTTGGGTAATCATGAATAAAATTGCTATAAACATACATGTGCAGGTTTTTGTGTGGACATAAGTTTTCAAGTCATTTGGTTAAATATCAAGGAGCATGACTCCTGGATTTGTATGGTAAGAGTGTTATAATAGTTTTGTAAGAAATTGCCCAACCATCTTCCACAGTGGCTGTACCATTTTGCATTCCCACTAGTAATGAATGAGAGTTCCTGTTGCTCCACATTTTTGCCAACATTTGGTGTTTTGGATTCAGGCCATTCTTATAGATGTATAGTAATATTGTTTTATTAATTTGCAATTCCCTAATGACATAATGTTGTGCATCTTTTCATATCCTTATTTACCATCTATATCTCCTTTGATGAAGTGTCTGTTTGGATCTTTTGCTTGCCCATGTTTAAATTTTTTTTTTTTTAATTGTTGAGTTGTAAGAGTTCTTTGTACATTTTGGAGAACAGTATTTTATGACATAGGTCTTTTGCAAATATTTTCTCCCAGTCTGTAGCTTGTCTTCTCATTCTTTTGAGATGGTGCGTTTTTTTGTCTTCTTGTTCAAGTTCTTTAGGTGCACTTTCTGGAGACTGGTTGAGAGAAGCATTATGATGGCCTCTTACAGAAGATCTCCAAGAGGAGAAGGAGCTCCTGTCAGTTGTTTTTCTGTATTCAAGTGTTCTTTTCCTAGACGCAAGATGTGGGACCAATTCCCAATTTTACATTCTGACTTAAATGAGAGGAGACATCTTTCATGTCTGAGTCAAGAAGGTCAATACCTCAAAAAAGTAATTTAAGAAAAATGATGGTGGCCCAAGGACTCAAATCAATAAATTCCCACACCTCCCCACAAGTCCTGGCTTATTCATTCCAGAAGTAGCACATTTCCAGATGCTTTGGCCAGGTCTGACTGATGTCCTAAAACAGATCAGCTCTAAGCTGTACTTTCTTCAGCCTTTTCACCCCAGATCTCTCTTGTTCCAATTTCCCTGTAATGGCAGCCTCCTTGGCTAACATTATTACCATTTATTTCTTTTCAATTTCACCGTATAGCTCAGCAAGAATTGGGAGGAAAGGAGGCTTGAGGTTGCCTCTATTTTAAAACAAATACCTTGGTCCCAGAAAGGTGCAAACCAAATAGAAGGAATTTTTCAAAAGAGAAAAGGCAATTCTGTTTTCTCAGGGACTTTAAGAAAAATGATAATCACTGAGTTAATGTTGTTCATTTGCAATGGAGCAGGAAGTAACCAAATAAGGAGTGGAATGAGGATCTTGGTTGGATACCTCTGGGTAAAGTCTTCTGTGTGATTTAATTAATCTGATTGAAGAAAATTAGCAGAATTTTTGTCATTCACCTATTCAAATATAAATATGAAAGTGAAATACTATGGCAACTGTGTTTTGGGCATTATCTTCTTTCTTTTCTTTGATGACCTATGCTAAGACTTTCTACATTGAGGACAACAAAATGGAAGTTTCCTCTAGGGTCATTGGTGAATTTGTCATGTGAATAAGAAAGCCCTTGTTGCTCTCTCTGTACAGTATATAATGCATATTACAAGCTTTGCAGGAAACAAATGAGTGCCTTCTAAATAATTGATTTCTGTCTTTTTCTTTCTTTCTATGACCTCGAACATTATGACTTTATGTGCATATTTGATGGGTTTCCTCTCAAATAAAAAGAAAAATACAATTTTCAAGTGGCTCTTTTAGACATTTGAAGTATGCACAAAAAGGCAAAAATCAGAAGGTAAGAGACTTGAGACAGTCAGTGGGAGGACGGCCTGATTTAAGCAAGCTTCCAAGGTGCTTCTTTTTAAGTCTGTTGTGAATAATTCTGCTTCATATCTCCTTTTTTCCTCTGTCTACTTTGAGAGAAAGGAGTTTGCCTGATCAGTGGGGATTTTTTGTTTGTTTTTTCCTCAACTAATATTTAATTATTAATCATAATTTTTTGTAGGAGTAGGGGATAATTCATGGGAATTAAAATTTCTTTTTCTCTCAAGTATTGGCCTATAATTGTAAGGCACTTCATATTTGAAAAGCCTTTTCCCAGAGCCCCATGAAGCATATGTCTGACTTCCTACCCATATCAATCCAAATGAGCTAGATTGTGCTGTGGAAACAAACAACTCTAATATCTTAGGGTCTTAAAGCAGCAAAGTTGGTTTATTGCTTGTGGTCATAGTTCACGACAGTGACTTACTTATTGTATACACTCAGGACCAGGCTAATAGTGGTGCCATCTTGACAGGTGCTTCCATGATAACAGAGATAAGAAGAGGCCTGAGGGCATAACCATCATGTTCCCTCCTTTTTCACTGGTCAAAGCAAGTCATAGGGACAACTGTAATATGATTGGGGTCTGGGATTGTAACATCCCCTAAGAAGAGCAGGAAATATTTGTGAACAACCACACTATCCTCCATGACCCCTTATAGGAAGGGACTTAAAGCTCAGAGAGACTAAGACAGTGGCACATGGTCATGCAGGTGAATAGAAGGGGGGCTATGTTTTCTCACCTCAGGGTTGGGTTTGACTGACTCTAGGTACCTGACCCGTATTTGCTGACTGCTCTCGCCCTGCTAGAAGAAGCAGGGGACAGCATTACTTGGTTCTGGATATCACTTGCCTCTTGTGGCTCAGCAAACTCTTTTATTTTCATGTTAAAATCCATATTTTCTTAGATTCTCTAAGACATACAGGGGTCATGTGGTTATTCGGCTTAATGGAGACTATAAATGTGACTCAAGAGTTACATAACTGAGTAGGCAGCTGTCTAGTCTAATTTCAGAGAGCTGAAAAGACTCCATGCACACACCCCCACCCCTGTTTCTCCATGCCTGAAGCTCCCCCTAATAGGTACTATTTTTAATAGTTCTCATTAATGGAGGTGCTTATGTGTCAGGAATTGTGCTAAGTGCCTTCCTTTTACAATCTCATCTAATCATACAAGTTGAGGAGCATTTGTGCCCCATTTAACAGATGAGTTCTTGCTGCTTTAACTTCTCAAACTCGAACAGCCAGGAAACTATTAAACACTGTGCTTTCTGACTGTCAAGCCTATGCTTTTGACCTCCATGTTTTATTGCTTCCAAAACAGGGGACAAGACTCCACATTTCACAACCACATATAAAATTTCTATGCAGATCGCCTTAGGAGAGAGATGAGGCCTGAGCTAAGTACAAATATGGTCCTTTAAGGACAGCCCAGTTTTAGAAGGGGAAGATTTAGGCAATAGTGGAGGAAGACTTGGAAAGGGATTCCATGGGATTGGAATAGGAGAGAAGTTCCCTGCGTTCATTTCTTAACAAACTAACAAGGTAACACAACCTAGATGGTTTGCACAGCAGAAATTTATCGTCTCCTGGTTCTGGAGGCTAGAAGTCCAAGATCGAAATGTAGGCAGGGTTGGTTCCATCTAATGGCTGTGAGAGAGAATCTGTTCTAAGCCTCTGCCCTAGCTTCTGGTAGCTGCAGGCATTCCTTGGCCTGGAGATGATGTTCTCACCATGTCTCTTTATACTGTCTTTCCTCTATGCATGTCTGTGTCCCAATTTCCCCTTTTTATGCAGACCCCGGTGATGTTGGATTAGAGACTTATTCTTCTCCAGTATGACCTCATCTTCAATAATCACATCTACAGTCACATCTAATCACATCTTTATTTCCAAATAAGGCCACATTCTGAGGTACTAGGAGTTAGTACCTCATCTTCAATAATCACATCTACAGTCACATCTAATCACATCTTTATTTCCAAATAAGGCCACATTCTGAGGTACTAGGAGTTAGTACCTCATCTTCAATAATCACATCTACAGTCACATCTAATCACATCTTTATTTCCAAATAAGGCCACATTCTGAGGTACTAGGAGTTAGTACTTCAGTATATAAAACTTAGAGAGACACAACCCAGCCTAGAACAGTCACCAATGAGAAACTCTCACACCTGTCTATCACAGGACCAAGTTACTACCAAAGCTTCCCCAGAGGCTGCCTGAAGAGGCCATGACCCAGCCCAGAAGAAATGAGGAGTTGCCTATACTCTGGGGCGGTGGGGTAAGATTGGGGGCGAGGAGACAGATTCTGACAGAGGGAGGCCTGAAATTGGAGATCTCTGACTTTGTGGCCTTGGAAGCAACAGGAGTCATTGAAGAATCACATGGTCTCCAAAGCCAGGCCAGTGTGTGCTTCTGGAGACTAAAACAACCACATGAGCTTCCTAAAAAGTCCCTCCGTCCTACCCCAAATCAGTCGTCTGCAGTATAGGGGGAAGGGCACTTCTAATCAACCACATTTTCTTCTGTTTTTAAAAGCCATTTTATATCTTCTTGAAAATCCCCACCCCATCATCCCCTTAGGGATAGTATCACATCTCCAAAATCATCATTTTTACATTTTATTTTGGATGGTTCACACTGAATGGAAAATTGAAGATAAAATATTTAGGCAGCACATTAGTATTCATTGTGGAGCTTTTTCTTGTTTCTCATTACTGAATATATTTTCTGCTGAAAATTTTCTATTATGCTTCCCCCAAGGTAGCATTATTTTGAAGCTAGAGTGAGTAGAGATAAAGAATTGTTGATAAAATAAAAAGTTTTTCTGAGTTGGTTTGTGCAACTTCTATTTTCTTCTCAACCTTGGTCTCTTGTACATCTTTCAAATACATAAGAGACTTATGGGCACATCACTTGAAGAGAAGTGTGCTTGACCTCCTTGAGCTCAAAGGATTTCGTAGAAAACTGGTGTGTGCCAAAGCAATTACAGTTATTCTTTCTGATAGGTTAACTTGGTAAAAGTGTAACATGCCTGTAGTTTTGGTGCCCAGGCACTGAGGACAGCCCTCAACCATTCTGACTGATACGGATTTATGATTGATGGGCTGTGTGGCGTGGGCACTGAAATACAGGACTTGAAAGTCAGGGGATGGGCCAAGGTCTAACTCCACTGTAAACTGGGACTGTGAACAGGCCAACTGCTTCATCTCTCTGGGTTCCGGGTTTCTCATTCTTTAAGATGGGGGGAGGAGGTGTGAACAGCCTTTACAGGGCTTTCCAGGATTAACATTCTGCATTTTTTGATTCTCATTGATTACAAATGCTGTCAAATCACTGGTATATTGATTGAGGAAAAGCAATCATTCCTATTTCATGTGTAACTAAATCTGCTTACAATTTTTCGGAGTTGATGATAGATTTGTTAAGACCGGCGGGAAATTCTTACTGTCTAGTTTAGTAGAAGGAGCCGGTTTAGCCATAGGGCGGCCACTTCTAAGGAGTAAGGTATCTCTTAGTCAATAAAGATCGCAGGGCTGGCTGTTTGGACTAGTGACAAATGAGTCACAGCCAGTGCTTAGAAGAGTCAGAGTCGTAACAGGGGAAGGAGGCCATTCAGCCTGTGAGCTTTGCCAGCAGCCTGCTGGAGCTAAAAGGATAGACCCCCAGTTACTTCAGCATTGAGCGTCTGGGTGCCTGGTACCCAGGCGGGCTAGGATCATCGTGACAGAAGAGAACAGGAAAGGCAAACATCCCTCCCTCATATGCCCTCTGGGTTATGTCTTCTGCCTTCTGAAGACAGAAAGTGTGGGTGAGGTGGCCCTCTGAAAGACCTTACTTTTTACAAAAGGACCCTTAAAGGTTTAGAGTAAACTAAATGTAAACTACTCTGGATAGCTACTTAACTTTCTTTTCCCAGCTTGTCATCAGATGAGGCCTCTTCATCAGGATCAGCTATAGACCAAATAAAGAAACTATACTCTCCTTGTGTATCTGAGTTGTGTTATAAATTTGGTGAGCTCTAGACTTCAGGAACCCCACCATATGTGAAAGATAAAGATAGGGGATGCTCTGCACAAGCAGAGGGCAATAGCCTTGACCTGTGGCTCATAGCACCTCCAGCATCCCAAGGCACCTCCAAAAGACAAAGTTTAAAAACTCCAGTACTGAGGGTTTGTAGCAACATGGCCCCCAGTGTCAATACTAGCTCCCAGACTTACTAGCTATCTAGCCACAGGCACATCATCTAACCTCTCTGGCAGGATTACTATGAAGCTTATATGACAGAATGTGTTTAAGCACCAGCCAAGGGCTGTGTGCAGAGAGGGGAGCCATAAATAAAGTGGGACAACAGCATGACACTGGGAATTATGGGAAGCCCCATGGTTGGCTTCTGCAAATTATGTTTCATTTACCTTGGTGCTTTACCAGCTCCTAATGTAACTGGTGTAACCAAATAGCTAGACTTCTGGGGAAATCAATTTACTCTCAGTTAAAAATCTTAGTTTTGTCCTCAAAGAGAAGTTTTCATTTTGAAAAGAAAAAGGAATCCCACTAAGTTAAATTTACAATTGGCAGATATTCCTATAGCCCAAGCAAACAGTAATGATTGAAAACCCTTTTCCTGGCTCTTTGCTTCACGCTCTATCACTTTGCAGTAGTGAATGAAATGATCATCTTGAATACCACCATTGAAATCCAATTTCTACCTTGGCAGAATTGTTTTCACACCTTCATTCACCTGATTTCTCAAGAGATACTTTTTATCAGTAAAAATTTCTCACTGCTCAGGTGCAATAAAGATACCTAGCTAAGTCATCTCAGTTGCATTCAAAGTAATTTACTTACTCAAGGGGGTTGCACGCCATAGTGGACAGAATCCTGGGGTAGAATAGATAGAAGTCTCAGCTTGGCTCATTCACTAATAAGTGGTCCAACTGGAACAGACTCCATTATTTATAGAATGGATATCAGTATCAACTTCCCAGGTCTTTGTGACTTTTTGTGACACAGGTAACATTTTAGGAAAGGAAGTTATAGGCTGTAAAGCTTTGTTAATTTGTATTGGTTTTTGGACTATCTACTTGCCATCCAGGAACATCCTACATACCCGTTCATTGTAGAGGCAAATATAGTCTCCTTTCATGGTTTGAGTGTAATTCCATAGTCCAAATCAAAATTCTTTGGATTTCTATACTTTGATGTTGAGCACTGAGTAGAAATATAGGGAACCAAAATAACTCTTGGTATGATGTCAAGAGAGCCTCATTCTAGAAATTTTTTGAGGGCTAATAGGTTGATGCTACTTATTCCAAGATTCTAGAAACCCGCACAAGGAAAGGAAAGATTGCGTGACAAGACCTCTGAGTCCAAGCACCTCAGAACCAGGGGTGAAGGCCATACTTGCAGACTTGCTCTTTCCAACTCTCCACATAAAGCTACTTTTGCCCCGAACCAACCAATCCTGCCTTACCACTTCCCTTTTGTTTCTTTGAGGGAATGAGGAAAAACATTGTGAAACAGGCAAGAGATTTCACTTTTTAAAAGATTCGTCAAAGCTGATATTAAGTAGCAATGGTGTTGAGGAATCATGCATGGCTAATGACTATCACTGCAGTCCATGCAATAAAAATTCCAGGTTGCAAACCAGAGAATGAGGCTGGCGAACAGAAAACAGATGCGGTGCCAGGGCCATCAAATCAAAAGGAAGTTTCTCCAAGGCCTTCATGCTGTCAACATTTTAAAATCTACCTTGACATTGTCAGAACTTCTTTTCTTTTCACTCATCAAATTTGTGTTAGGTAAGCCACCAACTGCTTTTAAATCAATTTTCTTTCCGCACAGACAGCTCTCTGCCTCATGCGATCAGGAGTCAGGGAGCCACAATCCTCACAAATTTCTCTCTGCTCTTCAAAAAGAAACAATATTCATCACCATAAAACAACTGCTACCAGGTCAGTTCTGTGATTGCCTCCTATCTTTGAAACATATAGCAATGCAGGCATTTGAGGAAGCAAGGGTGGATTTCCCTACTCAACTGAGAAGAGGTAGTGCTTGGACACTGTTTCCAACGACACTCCTTTATTCCCCAGGTATTTGTCCAAAGTCTAGTTTGATAGACGATAAGAAATAGGCTTAGAAAACAAACAAACAAAAGAAATAGGCTTAGTTCCTATGATATCCTTAAGTAGTTTTTGTCACTTCATAACTGATTGCTTCCTTTTATCTCCAATTTTAAAGAAAAGGTTGGCAAATTACAGTAATCAGAGAGAATCTGAGCATAAGTTTGCTTGAGAATCTTCTAAATTGATATTTATCTAAAGCCTAAAGCCCGACTCTTGTAGAAAACGGTCTATTTCTTAGTATCTAGAAATATGTGTCTGCCATGACTCTGATTAGGAAAGCAATAAATAAGAAGTTCTGGATATCAACATAGAATGTTGTCCTCATTTATTTTTCTGGAAAGAAAAAGAAAAAATATATATATATATACACACACACACTTATTAATCAAAGAGACAGCTGTCTGCTAATTAAACCTCTCAGCTCCCCAGAGAAAGAAACATGTATTATACAATTTGAACTGTTAAGATAATGATAAAAGTGACATCTATGATACAAATGTTTTACACTTCAGAAATAAAAATCTAAACACTTTTTTTCTCATAAAATTATTAATTATTTTTGTCTTTCAAGGGGGCTACTCGGAATAGCACTTGCTCCACGGCAGTTGGCTCAGTGCAGACAAAGCTCATTTACACGTCCCCTAGCTGTAGGCTACAAGCTCAGTGAGGCGAATTCCAACGTGTCTTACTCATTATTATATTCCCAGTACAAGATATGACGCTTAGCACAAAGTGGATGCAAATGACCAAATGAATAATTTTTTTTTATAACTTTGTTCATGTTCTTACCACTGTCTGGGATAACCAAAACTTTTCTACCATCCCAAACTAGCTATTTCCTAACTTAACGCATGTGTCTTCTTCAAGGTCTTTCTGGGCAAAATCCTATCCCCGTTCATTGTGTTCTTAATATTAATTCATATAGAACTCTCCTTTCTCTACCTTGGTTCTATTTACTGTCAAATATTGTTCCCTAATTATCTTTTCCCCAACTCAGTTGCAAGTCCTCTAATGACTGAAAACATTTATTATTTGTCTACCCTACAGGGCATAGCATAGTGCACACAATTAGTGGGTATATTACGGGAGCATGGAATGTAAATGACAGCAAGTCTTCAAACAAAACATACCAAGAGTGCAATCTAGTATTACATGGGGCCATAATCTCTTTAACAAGATCCTCTTCCTCATCCTAGCCACAAACCACTTCTTCCTCCCTGCTCAAACTTCTAAATCACAAGGTCCCTATGTTTTTGTAATGAGAAGCTAGTCATTGCTGCCTTACTTTCAGTTCTATCACCTTATTCATGAGGTTGCTCAGCCAACTCATCTGTCCAGGCTGTCTGCCAAGTGGGCTATAGATTCCAGGGAAAGGTTGTGCTGAGGTTACAAGCAATAAGAACTCAACTTTAAGTGCTTAAGAAAACAGTCAAGCTCTGAAATCGTAAAGTGCCATTTATAGGAAAGTGATATGATTTTGGGTACACATGCAAATGTTTTATTATCTTGTGAGAAAACAGAATAATTCTGATCTTTGCTTGAAAGTTAAGTCTTATGAAAGAAAATACGACCCTACTTAGGGACCTTAGCAAGAAAAGGTAGGCTTATTTTGGATGACAGTCCTAAGAAGTTGTCTGAGACTGGGTTCTCCCCAAAGCAGACCATGGCAGAGGCATGTGTGCAGGGAGTTGAATTAGAAGGTAATTTCAGGGAGCAAGAGGAAGGGACAAGGGAGCAAAACAGGGAAGGAGGAAAATAAAAAGAAGGATGGATGTTGAATTGGCCACCATTATGCCCCATCCCATGAGACTATCTGAGGGGTCTACAATTACCCAAGAAATGAAAGGGAGTAGCAATTGCCTATCAACTCTGGTTCCCTGTGTCCCTGCAATTCCAGAGAGGCTCTGGGGCAGGTAGCAAGCATGAAAGGGCCGGAAGTAGTTGATGTCAGGTGGCACCTCCACAAAGCTGGTTGAAACTTGCCTGGAAGTGGTTGCCTTGTCAGGGACAGGAAGTAGAGGGGCTAAAGAGACCTAAAGCTGTGTACAAAGATGGTTCCACTCCAGGAACACAGGCTGTGGCACTAACACTCCCAGCAACCTCTAAGGGCCCTGATGGTGCCCAGGGAGGACCTGGCCTCTGACATGGTGACTGTCGTCTGATATGTTGACTGTCCTCATGTTACCAAAGGCCGTCAGTCAGATATGGCTCAGATACAGAGCCTGCTCAATTTTTTATGAATTCAGTTTTGCTATAATAAGCCCTTTTCCTCTAAGCTAAGGCATCAACCCAGCTTAGAGAGGAGGTGATTCACCATTGCTTACTAAGAAGCCTAACTCCCATGCAACGTTGACAGAATTTGTTATAACATCTCCTTGGAAACCATTCCAGAGTCTGAGCATCAGAGCACCCAGGCAGCCCACAAATACCAGAGACAGGTGCTAACAGGGATAACATAGGCCAGAAATCAAAGGCTGCCCTTCAAGTGGCATTATACTTACTCAGACTACTAAAAGTTTTGTATTTGCTGATTTTTCTTCTCTAAATTCATCCAATTGCTGATTTGACTATGTCCTTCATCTACTCAAAAATAATTTTTAAAAGCCCATCTAGTCTTTTGACCCAGGCAATCCATGCCAAATTTATAGTCAATAGTATTTAAAATAAAACAAATTTATCTTCCAGACCTGTAACTAGGAAAAAGCATCATTTTTAAACAGTGTTTAGAGTTTGCATATTCTTAATAATTCAATAGCAGGCAAGTGAGCCCCAAGTGCAGAATATTAAAATTTAATAAACAGGCATTTCCTCTAGCAGTTTCCACCCCCGAATATTAGAACCATCACACTTTGAAGCAAAAAAGTGAGGGCTATTCCCAGCCAGTGGGAGGATAATCGTGTCCTTGAAATAACTCAGTCAGGATATTAAGATGTGATCGTAAACAGTGAAACGCTAATCCACAGCAACGTTTTTAAGCTTTTTGGACTATGAATCACATACTTCTCCCGACTGACAGGTAGTTCCTGGTCCTAGCAAAGTTAGAGCTGATTTGCTTTTAGTCCTTGCTGACATTTGGCTCTCTAGATTTTCCTTTGATTTTGTGAGTTGTTTTCACTGTGATTTCCCCAGACATTTTGTTTTTAGCCAGTTAGTTTCTAAGGTTCGTTTCCTTATGAACAAATAAGTTATGTTTACTGATAACTGATACTTCTTAAGGCAAACTCCAGCAAAAATACTGAGAATGTCCTTTAGAGAAGGTAAGTAGGGGTAAGAAGCTTACTGAGAGACCATCTGTGCTCCTAGAATATAATCTGATTTGAAATTAGTATGTTTTTGAAACAAGCAGTATGTGTGTGTGTGTGTGTGTGTGTGTGTGTGTGTGTTACAAAAGAAATACTTCTTAGCAAAAATATTATAACACCAAGCAGCTACTACACACTTCAGGCACCGGACTGGCTAGGTACTATTAATATCAACTTATTTACTTTTTGCAAATTTACCCGCCAGGTAAAGTTTGTCATGGTCTTTTTGAAAATGAGCACACCCAGGTTTACAATCATTAAGCAACTAGACCAATGGCTTATTTCGTTCAGATTGTTTGAATCTCGTTCTCTTTCATTTCAAAACTCATACTTTTCCCACAAAATTTTAAAAAGACAAAGAAGTTTAAATAGGGGCAGGAGGGAAAAGCAGCTTCTTTCAAATTAACCATTTTTTAGGTCTCTTCATATGGTTTTGGTTCAGTCAAATGCAAAACACATTTTGCCCAGAGAACTTTCCCCTTTAATTTCAAAATCTCCATAATTCATAGGGAATACAATCCACAGATCCCTAATCTGTTTACCTTAACATCGTCAAAATAGCACATGCCAGAAACTTCTTGGGGTCTGAGATGCCTTTTGTCTTTTTAATCCCAGCCTATTTTCCCCTAATCCCAAACTACTTGCCAATACGAGTGATGTCCGAGTCTAAAAGACATGAATTTGATTTAAGACTGTAACCTGCTTAAAGAAAACAGATTGTAAAATTTGTAATGTAATTGTTATTCTTCACATGTTAACTGCATCAGAAACACCAGGACAGCAGGACACCAAAGAACCGGGCTGGGATTTTTCCCCTTCCTTAGATTTCTTCCCAGCAATTCCTCTTCCTTCCCTCTGATAATGATACAGGTCCAGGAAATCAAATCCCAGATCTCTCGGAAAGAAACGCTAAAGGGCTTCCCATCTTTACATTTTAAAGGTATTACTACTCCCTTTTAACAAACAAGGTATCTGGGGTCTAGGGATGTTAATTTACTTGCCTAAAACTACTGAGAAGCAGAGTAGGCTGGAACTTTTACTGCAGTATCTTTTGTTTTCTTTTTTCTTTTTTTTTTTCTTTCTTTTAAGACATCAGTTCATTTTCAAGGGTCCAGCTTTTGCGATGGAAGAGACCAAAAATAATTGGGAACATCTGTACAGAGCAAATAAAACCTTGCCCATGTCAATGAGCACTTGTATGAGGACGGCGCTGAGCTCGTGTTCTGAGGATGCCATGGCAAACAGTACAGACGGGTCCTGGTTGCCCAGACCTCATCCTCTAGTGGGGTGTGCAGACAGGTGATCGTGCGGTTATTGCATACCAGGGTGAGTGCCCTGAAAGGAGAAGCTCGGCATGTCCTGGGGCCCAGAGGAAGATCCCCCAACCCTCACCTGCTGGTGCAGAGGAGAGAGGGAAGGCTTCCTCGAGGAGGCAACATGTCTAAGCTAAGACTGAAAGGACAAATGGGATTTCACTAGAGGAAGAAAAGAAGGGATATGGAGGAGAGATTTGGGAAAAATATTTCAGGAACAGTTTAGAACCTGTGTAAAAGTCCAGAGATGAGAGAGAACCAAATGAATTCTAGAAACATGGCAAAAGAGTTTAACAGAGAGGGCAACGGCTCGCCCTCCAGAGTGTGGAGTCAAGAAAGATGGATCCCCCCTTATAAAAGCACCTGCCCCTGGGTCTGCCTGGTGGGCCAGACCTCACTCAAGAGACGTGTCAGAATCAGTTAGGAAGCTGGTGTGGAAGCCCAAAAGCTCTGGTGGCATGTGTCCTCTCTCTGCAGCCCAATAATGCCATGGCAATCCTGACTAGTGTCTGCTACAACTAATTAAGGGCTGCTGCGAGGCTTGCTAACTGGCTGAGGACCATTTTACGAGGGCACGGCAGAGAAAGGCACT
Organism: Macaca thibetana thibetana; assembly: GCF_024542745.1. Lineage (NCBI taxonomy): Eukaryota > Metazoa > Chordata > Mammalia > Primates > Cercopithecidae > Macaca > Macaca thibetana. The sequence goes on from NC_065591.1 coordinate 102,724,366, forward strand.
GAAAAGTGCCTTTAGATGGTCAAAATGAACTCAAAGTATATTTTTAGATCCACCAGGGCTAGTCTGAACCAGGGATATCTGAAGAAGTAGAAGAGGAACATTTGAGCTCTCTTGATTTTCTGGAAGGAATGTGTTTGAGGCTCAGGGGAGAGAACATATTTTCAAGGTTTTTTTGCGGTGCAGTGAAATAATCCCTTTCTAAATGCACGCTGCAGAGTAAGGTGCTGAGTGCTTCAATAGCAGCTGCCTATAGACCACTAGCTGGGGGCATCCTGCACTTTCTGCTGTCACAGTCTGAAGCACTGCCTTACAGAATTGGAACTGCATGCCATTTACCTGCCAGCACATGTATCGGGCAAGGAGTGGCCTAAGCATCTTGATTGGGCTTCAGGACTCAAGGTGCCTACTGAACTCCCACTTAAAAACACAAGCCAAACCTAACACACCTACGACACACACGAAAGTTGCTTGTAAGGGAAATATTTGCTCTTTTATACAAAAGATAATTTTACAGATCAGCCAATTGGCCTACATGTCCCCTTAATGGAATGTGATTAACTTTGACATCTTGCCCAGGGCCACAGAACACAGAATAGACAAACAAACAAACAAATTACGAGAACTATCTTTGAGCATTTAATATTTACAAGGCACTAAGCACTTTTACCTTTATTATGTAATTTAATCCTCACAATACCATCATGGGATAGATATTGTTTTCCCATTTTATAGAAGTAGCTAAGGAACAGAGAGATTAAATAATTTGCCCTAGATCACTGCTGGAAAGAGACAGAGGCGGGCCAGTTCCAGAGCCTGTCTGATTCCAAAACCCATGTGCTTTTTATTACGTCACATTGCCTCCAAGAAGGGCAAAAGAGATTTTCAGGTCACATGAAACATAATACTTTAGGAACAGTCACTTTTGGAAGACTTAGTAGCCTTGGCCTTTGTTGGAAAACTGATAAAGCAGAGAAAATTAATCAGACAATTTAAGTTAAGAAAAAAAAAAAAAAAAAACCAAAAAACTACCCTCTGATGAGTAAAAAAATCCAATTCCAAAACCACATTCTTTTAAAATAGTTGCGATAGTCCTGAAAATAGTTGCAATTGATGACCCACTTATTTCAAAGAATTTTTTTTCTCTGGGAAATTTTATTTTATTTTGCGTTTTTAATCGATATGTCACAGCTGTACATATTTTGGGGATACATGTGGTATTTTGATACCTGTATACAATGTATAATGATCAAGTCAGGGTGACTGAGATATCCATCTACCCCAAATATATTTCTTTGTGTTGGCAACATTCTAATTCTTCCAGCTATTTTGAAATATACAATAAATTATTGTTAACTATAATTTCCCTATTGTTCTATTCCTTCTAACTGTATTTTTGTACTCATTAACCAACTTCTTTTCCATTTTCAACCTAATAGCCCTTCAGTGCAACAGAAGTTGACAATGTCTAGAGTTCGAAGTATTGCTGTTGCATCCGTGTCAGAAAGAACAACTCTGAACCCTCCATCTGGGCCAGTGGAGCTTCAGGGGCCATGGGGGGCAAATGCCTTCTGCTGGCCTGTGGTCCCAAGGCCCTTTCCATCCTGCCAGAATGCACTGGGCCTGTGCAATGTGATTTGAGGCATTGGCAGCTGGACCAAAACAGCTGGAGAGTTTAATCAACTCAAGGACAAAAGTTGGCCCAACTTTTTGAACACACTGACAAATCAATTCTGTTAAAATGGCCAATCCCAGAAGCCCTGTTTAAAAACAATGCCTAAAACTTAATTGGAATAGGGAAAATCTACACTGACCCAAGTACCTTCAGGCCAGCTTCATCCACATGTTCAGCATATGCCAATAAACTCAATGTCTGCTTTTAGGTCAACTCTGCCCTCCCCCTGCCCTTTGAATTCACTCTTTCTCTTCTGGGCAGTGTCCAGCTCGAAGGTAGGAACATCACGCCAGCTTATGTAGGTATATCCTAACCACATGCCAGAAACAGCAACACGTCAGGCCATACATAAGTTTTTTTTCTCTATCCACCCAAACAGCCAGCAATACCACTACACTGGTTCCCTCACACTACGAACACACCAAGGAAAGCACAACACTTAATCCTCTTCAAAGAAATGTCACATACTCAAAAAAAAAAAAAAAAAAACTGTCTCATTTTACATAGATGGGGCAAAAACCACAAATGTGGCAGTATTCATAGTTTTTCCTTTTCTCTCTGGTCTTTATCTGCTAAGCATCTCTCTCCCCTCACTCCCAATAGTTCTTTCTCAACACCATTGCTTCACTAATTGGTGTTTGTTAGCCCCATTGTTTTGTGATAACACATTTATCATCTATTAGGTTCATATACATATATAGGTGCATCTCCAAGCACTATAATTATTTCGTTGGTCTATTTGTTTGCCTTTGCTCCAGTACTATACTGTTTTTGTTACTAGGCTTTGTAGTATGATCATAGCTGACAGGACAAGTTTTCTTTCTTCTTTTTTTTTTTTTTTTTTTTTTTTAGTCTTTTTTTTTATTATTATACTTTAAGTTCTAGGGTACATGTGTACAACGTGCAGGTTTGTTACATATGTATACCTGTGCCATGTTGGTGTGCTGCACCCACCAACTTGTCAGCACCCATCAACTCGTCATTTACATCAGGTATAACTCCCAGTGCCATTCCTCCCTCCTCCCCACTCCCCATAATAGGCCCCGGTATGTGATGTTCCCCATCCAGAGTCCGAGTGATCTCATTGTTCAATTCCCACCCATGAGTGAGAACATGTGGTGTTTGGTTTTCAAACTTCTCAGAGCTAAAGGAGGATATGGAGAAATAGGAATGCTTTTATACTGTTGGTGGGATTGTAAACTGGTTCAACCATTGTGGAAAACAGTATGGTGATTCCTCTTTCTTCTCTTAATCTTCTTTTTCACCAAGTTGTCTTAGCTATTCCTGGAAGAATATATTCTTCCATATGCATTGTAAAATAACTTTGTCACACTTTCTCATAGAAATACAACTAGAATTTTAATGGTATTGCATTAAGTTTAGGCTTAATTTTGGCAAGAATTGACCATTTTTATAAAACAAAGTTGTCCCATGCAAGAGAAGGAACTATCTCTCCATTAGATCAGAAATTTTTTATATCCTTTAACAGAATAGAGAGGCCTTAGTCATTCTTCATTTTGTGCTATATACTTTATAACTTTTGTTGTTATGGTGAATGCCAATTTCTGATATATTTTATGATCAGATTTTTCTGCTAAAGAGAAATGCTATTGATTTTTTGTGAGTTGATCTTGTATCTGGCAAACTTTATCTTTCTAATTAGGGATCAGTTTTTAGAGGTGGAATTTTATTTCTACCCCTGCAATTAAGATGGCTGTATTTCATAAAAATGGCAAGCAGGTATATAAACAGGTGCTCAACATCACTAATCATCAGAGAAATGCAAATTAAAATCACAAAATTATATCACCTCACACTTATTAAGACAGCTATTATCAAGAAGTCAAAAGGCAACAAGTGTTAGTGAGGATGTAAGGGAAGGTAATCCTCATGCATTGCTGGTGGGAATGTAAATTGGTATGGCAATTATGGAAAACAATATGGAGGTTCCTCAAAAAATAAAAATAAAGCTACCATATGATTCGGCAATCCCAACTGGGTATATTTCCAAAGGATATGAGATCAGTATGTTGAAGAGCTAGCTGCACTCCCATGTTTACTGCAGTGTTATTTACAGTTTCTAAGATATATAAACAATCTAAGTGTCTGTCAACAGATGAATAAAGAAATTGTGGTATACAGGAATACTGCACAGCCATAAAAAAGAATGAAATAATGAGCTTTGTAGCAAGATGGATGAAGCTGGAGGTCAGTATCCTAAGTGAAGTAACTCAGAAGCAGAAAACCAAATATTGCATGTTCTCACTTATAAATCAGGGCTAAACAATGAGTATACATGACAAAAAGATGGAGATAAGAGACACTGGGGATTCCAAAAAGTGGGGGGGGCTTAAAGGGGGACCAGGGTTGAATATTTTTTATCAGGTACAATGTTTACCATTTGGTTAATGGGTAGACTAGAAGACCAATCTTCACCAATATGCAGTATATCCATGTAACAAGCATGCACATTTAGATTCTCCCCCAGAATCCAAAATAAATTTTTTTAAAAATGTTGTGTATATAAATATATGCAATAGAATATTATTCAACCTTAAAACAAGAAGGAAATTCTGCCATTGGCAACAACGTGGATAAAACTGGAGGACATTAAGCTAAGTGAAATAAGCTAGACACAGAAGAGACAAACACTGCATGATCTCACTTGCATATGGAATCTTAAAAAGTTGAACTCATAGGAGGCTGGGTGCTGTGGCTCATGCCTGTAATCCCAGCACTTTGGGAGGCCGAGGCAGGCAGATCATGTGGTCAAGAGATCAAGACCATCCTGGCCAACACAGTGAAACCCCGTCTCTACTAAAAATACAAAAATTAGCTGGGCATGGTAGCACATGCCTGTAGTCCCAGTTACTTGGGAGGCTGAGAAAGGAGAATTGCTTGAACCTGGGAGGCGGAGGTTGTAGTGAGTCAAGATCGTGACACTGCACTCCAGCCTGGGTGACAGAGTGAGACTTTTTCTCAAAAAAAAAAAAAAAAAAAAAAAAGTTGAATAGAAATAGAAAGTAGAAGGGTAGTTACCAGGGGTTGGGGTTGGGGGAAATGGGCAGATGTTGTTCAAAGGGTACAAACTTGCAGTTATGAAATGAGTAAGTTCAGCTGGGTGCAGTGGCTCATGCCTGTAATCCCAGCACTTTGGGAGGTCAAGGTGGGTGGATCACTTGAGACCAGGAGTTCAAGACCATCCTGGCCAACATGGTAAAACCCTGTCTCTACTAAAAAAAAAAAAAAAAAAAATACAAAAAATTAGCTGGATGTAGTGGCACACACATGAAGTCCCAGCTACTTAGGAGGCTGAGGCATGAGGATCCCTTGAACCTGGGAGGCAGAGGTTGCAATGAGCCAAGATCATGCTACTGCACTCTAGTCTGGGTGGCAGAGCTAGACTCTGTCTCAAAATAAAGTAAAATAAAATAAAATAAGTAAGTTCTAGAGACCTAATGCTCAGCATGGTGCCTATAGTCAATAATAATCTATTGTATACTAAGAGAGTAGATCTTAAGTATTTTCACTACACACACAAAAGGTAACTATGTAAGGTTTTGTGTATGCTAAATAGCTTGAGTGTGGAAATCATTTCACAATGTATACATATATCAAAACATTATGTTGTTTACCTTGAATATATACAATTTTTGTTTTTCAATTATACCTCAATACAGTTGAAAAAAAATTGATTCTATTTGCCTTTATAGTGAGAATTTCTTACAATCCAGGCATTTTTTCTTTCTGTTAAGGCCTATACTGTCACAATCAAGACCTGTCTCTGCAAATGTAAAGATCAATCTAGATGTAAGACTAGAGTGTAGCTGGGGCAAATGGATAACAATTTCTCTGTGGCCAAGGGATATACAAATACTTGAGTATAAAACCACAAGTCACCTACTGGTACAGGACTCATGCTCAGAGAATCAATGATAATAATTCCTACAAATCACCTAACTCCTTACTTTCTGCATACATCCTTCTTTGTCTCCTCATTTCAGAATGTCCAGGCCTCAACTTCAAGCAAAAGAAGCCATAAGCAACCTGTCAACAATGGGTCCAAATCAGTGGCAAATACTCTAGAAATCAAAACAGAAACCCTCTCTCCTCTACCTCTTCCCAGGGTGCCAGAACAAAGAAGCAGTGGGGCCAGACTTGCAAGTCCTAGCAGGAGGAGCCTTTCCTTTCAGGATATTTGCCAAGCATTCTTGTCTCACTGAATTTTAAGTGGTATCATTTTGGGCACAGGAAGGACACAGAAGGGTTAAGTAATGTGCCAGATGTAACAGGATAGGGAAAAAATAAGTTATCTTTCTCAAATTTTATCTGTAGTAAGAGCCAGTCTGGTGGAGGCTGTGCCGGTCCTTTTTTCTTCCAGTAGTAGGGTTTTTAACCCAATTATCCGGATATATTTTTTTCAACTCTTTGTTTTGTTTTACTTGTACAATTAGTCTTCAAGTTGATTTGAAAACAACAACAAAAAAACATAATGTAACTTTGAAAGATATGGAAAGTTAACATTCTCCTGTGAGGCTTTGAAGGACCACCAAAGTTAGCACATTCTTAGCATTTGAATACAGGCCCTGCACTCACTGCTTCCAGTAATAATTTGCTTCAGATAACTTTGCTATTGGAGTGTGTTTTGGGATAGGTGCTCTGACACCTCTTAAGGCAAATTCCAAACTCTTCTGGAAAGTATTTTTGTAAAAGAGAAACAGTCATGAGGAAGGATTACCAAGGGGAATTTTGGAAACCAGCCACACAATTAGGCAACTTTTCTTCTCCAAGGACCTGTAACTTCTGCTCAATTTTAGTATTTATATGGACACAGCCCTTGCACTCTGACATTTTTAGAAGAAATTACGCTGTGCTAGAGATCTGGGATCAGTGACAACCACAATGGTCTCCTTGGAAAGCAAAAATGCTCCCGGGAAAAGTCAAGTCACTTACTTGTTAATCAAACTGCCAGTCACTTCTCACAAGTAAGACTGCTAAATGGATAGGAAAATACCATCTTTGTTCTAAATTTAGGAGATGAAGGAGGACAAGGGAGAGGAGAAGGAAAGATGATAAAGAGGGAGGAGGTGGAAAGGAGAGAAGAGAAGGATTCTGACAATGAAAACTCCAGCTAGATAAAGGGAGATAGAGGTGAAAGGAAAGAAGTATCAATGTAGAATGGACAGTCAAAGGAACCAGACAGTGGAGTATCTGGTAGGTAACAGTAGGGAGAGACAATGGCTATTTTAAGTCACATCTCAAGCTGAGTTGAGTTCACATTCTGATTCCACTTCTTTCCAGCTGAGCGATCCTGGGCCTGTTCTTTAACCTTTCTGAACTTTGGTTCCCTCGTGTGTAAAATGCGTTTTACTGTCTTCAACCTTGCCATGCAGTTAGCAGGATCAAAATAATGTGTATAAATCATTGCTCATTACAGTTCCTATACCATGGTATCTTGGCTGAGAACAAACCCTTTGTCTTTCTTAAGACTGATTAGCCTGGAATGTTCTGAGCTACGCTGCTGGGTTCTTGGGTAATTTAGTTGTCTTGATGGAAGCCAGAGGGTAAGACCACACCCCTGAGAGTGGAGGTGGAGCTTCTCTGAGGGAAATGGAAATCACAGCTGACGTCTACTCTTGGTGAAAGCTAGGTCAATCCTGGGACAGGAAATCAAGACTGTGGAGCTGGGCAAGGATTGCAGGCGGTACTTCTTCCTTTGTGGAGGTGGAGGTTGGTCTTAAGCCTTTCTTTAGGAGACACACTGTTGGGTATTTTCCCTGGAGAGAAGAAAGACGATTCCTTCAAGATGGTGGTCAGCTGAAAGTCAGGAAGAACTTGCTCAGGACCTCCTGGGCCCAGCAGCTGTGAACATCACACTACAGTTAGTCTGTTTTGTGCTTTCCTTCTGCCATCCCTGACTTTCGGTGAAGGTTTTCAAAGAATTGCAGCCTACTCTCCACTTTCCTTGTGGGTAAATGAGTCTAAGGGAAGGCCCAAGGGAAACAGGTGAAAGTAACTGAGGCCAGAGAGAAGCTGGTCTCCAGAGGCAGGAGGGGAGTGCATAGATGTTCGTGGGAAGCAGAGGGCAGCATTCCAGAGCCTGAGCAGCTCATGACAACTGACAACTGGGTGGACTGAAAGGGACATGTTCACCTGCTCCAGGGAGCCCAAAAGATAGGAAGGACATTCTGATAAACACTGGGCTTTATGTAATCAAGTGGATGGAAGCAAGTATAAGCTACTTTTAATTGATTTCCCAAGTATTAACTCCAGTCTAGAATCAAGATGGTAGTTAATTATCTTCCAGCAAAAGGTTTTTTAAAAATTACTCTACCATTACTGGCTTTCGATGTGAGAAACTTCCTGCCATGGTGGTCAGCTTCACATAAAACCCCTGAAAAAAGCACCTGATTGATCTCTACTTGTTCTGCAAAGTGGCCAGCCACAGAAAAACCTCTGCTCCTGACACCAAACAAAGTTCATTCCTTGTTTGAAATGAAATGCTTGCTTGCTCCTTTGCAGCAGACCAAGAATTGCTAAAAGTACCCCAAGATCAATAAGTCTCCCCTGCTTCTCCATCCCACCTTAGCAGAAAGCCGGACAATCAAATTCTTGGCCCAGCATTTCTCCTTACAGTCCAAAACTTCCTCTTCTGTACACCCTCGAAGCCCTGCTGAAATGAAAGTGATAGCAGATGGATTCCCTTGCTGCAAGTTTATGAATAAAGAGCCTATGTTAATTTTGTCCTGAAACCAGTTTGTCTTTTCAAATGGGAAGTCAGTCACAGAAACATGGCATTTGCCAAACGAGAAATTTGGAGTAGAGCCCCTAGAGAAGCAAAGGGCTTCTATTTCTTGTAGTTTTATGGACTTCAGAGGGAGTTTCATGCCCTTTATCCCTCCTCCCTACTCAAAGCCTTTATAGGTGAATCATGGGGCCTCATCGTAGGTAAACAGGCGAGAGGTTCTCTTGATGCTGTAAATAGTTGGAGAGGTATCAAAGTGTTTAGAGAGAGAGGATGTCACTGGTCCTTATGGGACCAGCTAATGCAAACTTCAGGGTTGAATATATTATAATGGGACCATAGTTAATGCAAACTTCCAGGTTTAATATAACTTTGAAAAATAAACTATATGCATTAGATTGATGTATCAAACCAAATTAATAAGTGTTAAACATCTCCCATGTTCAGGGCTAATATATAGATAATAAATACTATGTAATGGGAACTTAAATCAATTAAAGCAACTCTGGCCTCCCTAGAAGTCATCAAAAAATCCACATTCTAATTTTGGGAATTCCACGGAACCTAGTGAACAACACGTCAGAATAGGCTATGGGATTCTAAGATGCTCTTTCAGCTTTGTCTGGAGGGCTTCATCTAAAGTGACTGGGCACCTTTTTTTATGAAGAAGTTTTAAGTGCATTTTCTCCAAAGCGATGAGCACTGGTTAGCTTTACGGCACACCAGCCAGGATCTCATATACCATTCTTTGTGCAACTCAATTGTCCCCAGGTGCCAGGAAAGTATAGTACAAATGAATTTTGTTGACAATAATACCCGGATCCTGGTGACTTTTAGGCCACATTGCCCCATGAAGGACTTCCACATCCGCCCTCCCCTAGTCTTCCCCAATTATTCCCCAGTTCTCACTGGTACAGTCCAGCTGCTTTCACCGATGGCCTTCATGAGGAGGCAAATCTCTTGAAGACTGCCTCCTTTGCTCTCACTGTCCTGGGCTGTCAGAGCAGCAAAGCTGCCCTCAGGTTAATGACCCTAAGAGTCTAGGGGCCAGGGAGGAAAACTGGCTTCTCAAGTCTGGAGGGCTCACCTCAGTCTGAGGCCACCCTGCCTTAGTCCAGACACAGATTTTCAGGATCGGCAAATCCTTCTGCTTTGGTTTGGATGGCTCTCTCCTACGGGCCTCAAAACCAATCCCTCAGGACCCTGAGGTCCAAGGGCGCAGGGATCACGTCACAACCAAACCACCCATTTCTTACTGCTTTTTCTCTTTCACTCACCCTCTCTTGCGTAAAATCCCTTCCCCTTTCTTCAGCAGAAAACCACAAAGACCCAGGCATATCTAAATCCAGCGAGGTCACCAACTAGAGTTTTCTTAAACAGCTACATTGAATCCCAGCTTGACCTAGCTGGGGGCACCCAAAGACAATTTGAACTGAGCCTCTGAACTTTAGTGTGGAGAAGAGGGGTGGTCTAAATCACCTGTTTCACTCTGATCAGCCTATAGATCTTGAACTGGTATGAGAGCCACCAGTGGATCTGTGAGGGCTACGTATGGATTGGTGAGGGCTTCCAACTGGCTGCCTGAAGTTCTGGGGTGTGGGGAGTGCCAGGGTATTGGACACCTCTTTCTGTAGGACTGAGGACCTCTTGAACCTCCTGACCCCTATCCAGAAAGAATTTCCTATTTCTACTACTTGCAGGTCGCCTCTTTCTATTTCAACTCACCATAGCTCAATGTGCCTCTCAAGCAACTCATGCCTTACTCTGCTTTAGGATTTGTGAGAACAGCCTCTACATATCCTCTACTTGATTATATAGTTCACAGCGCAAGAATCCATTCACTAGGCTGAAGCTCTGCTTATGGCCATTGTTGAGCAGTAGTTGTTCATTTCACTTCAGTTCTGTTCAGTTTGGTTGTGCCCATTTGTGGCCAGCTCTTCTGGAATGTGACAGGAGAAACTGAGCTCATGCAATAGTGCAACGTTCACCCCTCCCTTCCCACAGCCCCCCAGCACCCTGGCCATGTCCTGGCAGCAGACTCCCATATAAACTCACCCCTACCCCTGGGCCAGCTCACTCAATTCTTTTGGACACAGAGGAGTGCTCATTCTTCTGTTCAGCTGTAGTCTTGGAAATGTGTTTTGCCTCCTCCCACTATAGCTCCTGGCTGCCCTTCCAAGGCCTGGTGCCTGAAGCCCCTCCTTCCTCCTAACCAGGAGCTCCCACCTGGCCCTCTGACAGGAAGGTGAGAAATGCCCAAGTAAATCAACAGAGACTCTCAAATTGGCAAAGAGCTTTATTTTCTTTTTAGAATTCCAATACCTAGTTTGGTGAGACAGGAGGTTTCATGAGCTGCCTGTGGGAGGGTAAGTTGTTTCATCACCTCTGGAAGGCAATTTGGCTAAGTGTCAAGCACTGCTAAAATATTCACATCCCTTAATCCAGCAATTTTTCTTTAGAGCAAGTTTCCTGCAATTCACAGGGGAAAAAAGAAAGAAATTTTAAAAGGCACTCAACCTCGCTAGTAGTAAAGAAAATGCAAATCAAAACACCAAGATATTTTTTTAAAGCACTGGATTGGGAGAAATGTAAAAGGCTGATAAGGTGGTTAAGGGTGTGGGGATATGGGCATTTTAACATACTGCTTCTTTGAATGTGAACTGGCCCAGCATTTCAGGAAAATCACCTGGCATAATATATTAAAATTAAAAATATACCTCCCCTTTGGACAAATAATCCCAATTCTCAGGACTACCTTAAAGAATTAAAAAACATCAGCACATAAAGGCACATGTGGATGTTTAATGCAACATTATTAGAAACTTAGAAACTCCCCAAACTTATAAACATGTATTTCTATTTATGGGATACAACTTAACAAATTATGGTACATTCATATTATGAACTATTACACAGTTATTTAAAAAGAATTAGTGCTATATCTTTTGCCCTGGAACATTGCTTGATATATCTTCAGTGAAAATAATTTCAGAGAAACTAGTATTGTTAAGACTACATTTTTGCTAAAAATAAAAACCATTCAATGTTTCACTTTTTTTTTTTTTTTTTTTTTTATACTTTAAGTTCTAGGGTACATGTGCATAATGTGCAGGTTTGTTACATATGTATACTTGTGCCATGTTGGTGTGCTGCACCCATCAACTCGTCAGCACCCATCAACTCGTCATTTACATCAGGTATAACTCCCAATGCAATCCCTCCCCACTCCCCCCTCCCCATGATAGGCCCCGGTGTGTGATGTTCCCCTTCCTGAGTCCAAGTGATCTCATTGTTCAGTTCCCACCTATGAGTGAGAACATGCGGTGTTTGGTTTTCTGTTCTTGTGATAGTTTGCTAAGAATGATGGTTTCCAGCTGCATCCATGTCCCTACAAAGGACACAAACTCATCCTTTTTTATGGCTGCATAGTATTCCATTGTGTATATGTGCCACATTTTCTTAATCCAGTCTGTCACTAATGGACATTTGGGTTGATTCCAAGTCTTTGCTATTGTGAATAGTGCCGCAATAAACATATGTGTGCATGTGTCTTTATAGCAGCATGACTTATAATCCTTTGGGTATATACCCAGTAATGGGAAATGTTTATTAAGGCCTAGCTAGCTCTGTGCCAGGCACTAGAGATTAAGTAGTAAAGAACATATGATTCTCATTTTCCTATGTACTATTTAAGCTAAGAAAATGCATAGAAAGAAAATATACCTCAAGAAATTATAGAAGGAAAGAAAGGAAGAATTCTCACTTTTCTTTTACATTCCCACATGGCTTGAATTGTTTCCAAGAAGCTGTATGACTTTTGTCATTAAATTTTAAAATTCACACACAGGCAGATAAAAAAACAAAACAAAACAAAACAAAACCTGTATCCTAATGAAAAAATCAGAGAGGTACCTGGGGACTTACGTACAAGGAGACACTGTCAGGTAGTGGTTATGAGCGTGACTTTGGAGTTAAGAGCCGAGTGTGGTTTCTTCTCTGCCACGGACTCAGCTGTGTGATCCTGAGTAAGTTGTTTGATTTTTCTGCATCTCAGTTTCCTTCTCAATAGAAGGAAAATCACAATGATGCTCAGCTTGAAATATGATGACTGTGAGGATGAAATAAGATGATGGTGTTGGTATAGTATATTACTATAATGTCTGGCATATAGTAAATGCTTAATAAATGGTAGCTAAAAAGGTCATGAGGATGTTTATCTTAGTATTGTTTAAAATGGCAACAAACAAATGTCCTCCAATTGCTATATAAATAATGAACAATATCTGTATGGAGTACCTATGAAGACATTAAAATCACATTTTTAAAGAATTTTTAATGAAATGAGAAAAATTATAATTTTGTAGTGAACAAAACTTATATTACTTAATATATATAAAACATATATATCTTACTGTAATTCCCATTTCCATAAAACATATTTCTGTGTATATGTATAGCAAGAAGCCTTGGCAAGAAATGTCCAGGATATTAACACATTTTCTGAAGCTTTTATAACTTCCTCTTGTCTATTTTCCAAATGATAAGCAGTAAAACCTTTTAAAGAGAAAAGAGCCTCTATGTTTGCCTCCAAGCTCAGAAGATGGGAAAGGACAGGTTTTCCAGCTTCCATTTTCCTTCACCTAGTTGAGGAGGAAAATCCCAGGTGACACAGGAATTGTGGCACCGTTAAATTGGGAAGGCAGGCAGGCTGTGTCTAAAGACAGAGGCCAGCCTAAGCCAGAAGAGGAGGGAAACTCAGAAGGGCTTACATGAGCAAGTAGAGATTCTGATTTAGCAATCAGAACCTCTGAACTGGAAGGGAATTTGGAAATTATCGAATTCCTTGCTTCTCAAAGTGTGGTCTGTGGATCACCCAGGGCTTGTAAAAAATTCAGAATCTCCAGTTTTACCATAAATCTAATAAATCAGAATTTGCATTCTAACAAGATTCCCAGGTGATTCTTTTGCACATTGCAGCTTGAGAAGCAAAAGACATTCCTGTGATTTATAGTATTAAGATGGGGAATCCACAACTCTTAAGAGGCAAAATGATGAGTTCAAGACCACATAGCCATTTTAGTGGTAAAAATTGGACCAGAAAGCAAGTCTTTTAACCCCCGACCCCTTGTTTTCTCACTAGGTCTTGCTGCCTGTCACTACATCACCCAGCTATTTACCCTATTTCGTATATACTATGTGGTACCTCCTGCCAAGCCTTCTCCATTTCAGTAATTTTTACAGGTATGTATTTTATTCATTATGCCTTTATTGCACTGAGACAAATTATTTTTGCTATATGGTGATGGGTGAATTCAAGGTCAGCAGCCATTGCTAGCATTATTGAAAGTGCTTTGGTCTAACTCCTTGGAAGCTTTTTAAGTGTTTGTTGCAATTGGTCTTTAGTCCTTTATAAATTTGCTGTCACCAGATCCAAGTGAAATCATGGTCTAAAAGACAATTGAATGGCTCAGAATTTCTGACCTCAGACTCAGCACAAACATCTTCCCCATCCTACTCTTCCCTTTGTTCTGTGTTCCACCTTGCTTCTGCTCCCAATCTCTCTTGTTCTCTTTCACTTTTATCAAAGGCTTAATTATGCACCAGGATTTTGATCACAGATTTATTAAATGTTTAAGTATATGTCCCCTGAATGATGGTTTCTCAGTAATGAGGTGCATTCAGAAGAAGGGCAGGTCAACCATGGGTGTAATTTGGAAGAGTTTGACATCAGCTATTTCATCTCTGACAGGGTTAATCACAGCTTTAGTTTTCCAAGACCCGGACTTGCTGGACTGTGCCTGCCAAGGTCAGTTAGGGTGTCCCAAATTAATTTTAAAGACACATGGCTGCTTGGAGTTCACCGAGTTAGCTCACAATATATATTTTTAATTACTCAGTTTATTTCCCCTCAAATTAGGAAAAAAATATAAATTACCTTGAAATGGCCAGAAAATAATATGCCATTATAATAGAAAAATAAAATGAATGGATATTGTTGTATTTACAAGGCAAGGCAAATTCTTAGAGAAAATCTGCCTTTTTGAAGACAGCGTACAGGACTTGTTGGAAAAACTGCTGAGTATTGAGTTCAACCTATTCAATAAAGATTTAATTGGTACCTCTTCTGTATAAGGCATTGTTTTAGATGTTGTAGGGAGTCCAAAAATAGCTCTCTTATGGAGTTTATAGTGTAAGCATAAGGATAAGGATAAAAGAAACAGTCAACATCTATAATTTCAGGCAGAATATCAGAATCATGAGAGGTCTACATTCTATGGGGGTTTGTCCACAGAGTTCAACTGTAAGTGAAAGGCCAGAAGTGTTAGTGTTCAAGAAGAGCTTTTTAAATATAGACTGTGTAACAGCTTTCCACTTTATTTATAAACCTAAAAAATCACAACTATAACATGCACGTTTCCTGGTAAGTTAAATCAGTCAGAAGTTGTGATGGTTAATACTGAGAATCAACTAGATTGGATTGAAGGATGCAAAGTGTTGATCCTGGGTGTGTCTGTGAGGGTGTTGCCAAAGGAAATTAACATCTGAGTCAGTGGGCTGAAAAAGACAGACCCACCCTTAGATGGATGGGCACCATCTATCTCATCAGCTGCCAGCATGGCTAGAATATAAAGCAGGCAGAAAACCGTGAAAAGACTAGACGGGCCTAGCCTCCCAGCCTACATCTTTATCCCATGCTGGATGCTTCCTGCCCTCAAACATTGGACTTCAAGTTCTTCAGTTTTGGGACTCAGACTGGCTCTCCTTGTTCCTCAGCTGGCAGACAGCCTATTGTGGGACCTTGTGATCATGTGAATTAATACTTAATAAACTCCCCATATATATCTATATCTATATCTATATCTATATCTATATCTGTATCTGTATCTGTATCTGTATCTATATCTATCTATCTATCTATCTATCTATCTATCTATCTATCTATCTATCCTATTAGTTCTGTTCCTCTAGAGAACCCTGACTAATACAGAAGTATATAAAGAAAATATTGACTGTCTACCTTTTCCTCTCTCCAAGTCTACCTCTCCCAAACCAAAATAATCAATGTCAATTGTCAGGTATATCCTTCCTCCCTCATACATATACCACTGTCTCGAACTCTGCTGCTGCTGTTACTGCTTGTGGGTATTTTTTAACCCAAATGGTATATCATATATACTATTCTGCAATTTATTTTTCATTTTGTAGAATCCCGAATATTTTCTCAGCTTAATACACACTGATTCAATTCATTCCTTCTAATAGATTCACAGTGTTGCTTAGAATGAATCTTCCAGGATTTGGTGTACCATTTCCATAGTGATAGACATTCAGATCATTCCCAGGATTTTATTACATAATGAGTTGAATTTTGACAGGAAGGGATGGAATCAAAGAGTCAAAAAGGCAAAGAAACATAACTTTGGCTTAAAGTGGTCATTGTCCCAATAGTTTCTCTACAGTCATGGGTTGTTTGTTGCTGTGCTAATAGGGACCCTCTTGTTGTTCCCCCATGGTTTCTGGGCTTTTCAGCTATCACTGACAATTCTCATAGGCCTCCTTGTATTTCATGCTATACCAGAGACCCATCATTCCCTCTTCTAAGTATGTCTCCTTATTCTCACACCCTGTTAAGGATCTGTACATACCACTTTCTCAGACAGCAGAGATCAATGGAACAAGTTACCTATCCCTGTAGTCACCACTGATTGAATTGTAGTGGACACGTGATCCAAGCTGACCAATCAGATTTTTCCTTCTGAGAATGAGAATTGGGACCTTGAGGTGGGATGAGGACCATGTGAAGTGCTGAAACTGATAAGCAGTGTGCAGCTGAGGAAGGGCCTTGTATGTGAGCCAAATACTTACCAAAACAGAGAAACAGTGAAGGTCAGACTGCACAGAGAGTACAGAGAATGAAGCCAAGTCAGGGGAGAAAGAGACAGAAAGAGAGAGAGAGAGAGAAAGAGAGAAAGAGAGAGAGAGGGAGAGAGAGAAAGAGAGAGGGAGAGAGAGAGAGAGAAAGAGAGAAAGAGAGAAAGGGGGGGGGGGAGAGAGAGAGAGAGAGAGAGAGAGAGAGAGAGAGAGAGAGAGAGAGAGAGAGAGAGAATCCTTCTTCACTTCCCATTGCCTCTTCAATTCTTCAATTCCTGGCTCCAGTTCCTTATGAGGACTGATGAAACTTTCTAACTATGAATTCCATAAGACACTTCTAAGAACTTCCTTTTGTATAAATAGGTTTGAGTGATTTTTTAAAAATCTTTGATTGTTTGGTTTGTTTTTAGTAACTTGCAACCAAGTGATTCTTAACTAAAACTTTTGGCCAGGAGTGGGGTTGAGGGAAAATTATTCTCTCACCAAATTTGAGATGAAATAGAGATAGCATAGCTATCTTACTTGGAGATGTGATAGCCTACTTTCTTTCTGTGTAGAGAGAGATATAAATTGTGTGATTTATTAATAGAAGAATGATTATCATATTGGATATATCCCCATAGTGTGAAAATTAATGAGTGTCTGTTTTCAATAAATTTTTTTCTAAGAGATTGAGAAGAAAAACTCAACACGTTTTATTTAATGAACTTATTTGAGGCTGTACCTCCTGTGAGAATTGAGTCATCAGAAGAATCAGGGCACCCATCCTGGTATCATAGAAAGAGTGTGGACCTTGTGTTCTGCCACATCTTAGTTGTGTGACCTTGGAAACTGGAACCTCAGTTCCTTCTCTGTAAACTGAGGACAATACATCAGGTTATGGGGGGCAGGATGGTAAGTGAAATAATGTATGTAATGCCTGGCACATGGTGAGCAGTCAACAGTAATAATTCCATCTGTCTCTCTCCTCCCCACCCCCCCAACTTGTCTGCCTGCCACTACCTAGGAATCAGATCCCTTTGCTCCCCATCTTTTCTAAGGTTGAAGCCACTCATCTCTCCTCTGATGTCATACAGCAAGGTGCAAACCAAAGCTCATAGGAGACCACGGCACGCAGCCAGAGACAAAGATACCAGGAGAAAGTGACAGAGTCCTGAAGGGGTGGAGGAGAGGGGAAGGACTGCTTGTGTAGCCAAGATCCTTGGGCATACTGCTTACATTAAAAGCTATCAGGCTAAAAAATTTTAGGACCAACCACTGAGTTCTGTTACCACTCCAAAAACCAACTCTGCCAAATAATTAAAATGCCAGGTTGTTTGGAGACACAGCCGTAGATAATGGCATGTAGTTGATCCCTGAGCTGTTTGCTCATTAGCTAATGGTTGCTCCCTGAGCAGTTTTCTAAGCTGACAGCTACGGCAACTTCAATTTAATGTTGATTAAACATGGCCATATGCTGGAATTGTATCATTAAAGATTGACCAGTCCTCTCTCCAAACAGCTTACAAGCTAGAATGAGTAGATAAAAAGATACACACACACACGTGCACTTGAGGGACAATAAAAGAAAGCAGCTTTCAAACATTATGTCATGTCACACCTGTAATCCTAGCATTTTGGGAGGCCGAGGTGGGTGGATTGCTTGAGGTCAAGAGTTCGAGACCAGCCTGGCCAACATGGTGAAGCCCCATCTCTACTAAAATACAAAAATTATCTGGGCATGGTGGCAGGTGCCTGTAATCCCAGCTACTCGGGAGGCTGAGGCAGGAGAATTGCTTGAACACAGGAGGCAGAGGTTGCAGTGAGCTGAGATCGCGCGACTGCACTCTAACCTGGGTGACAGAGCCAGACTATATATATATATTTATATTTATATATATATATAGCCATGAATAAAATTGATAGTAAACAGTTATGAAGTTCTTAGCACCACTGGTCTCTGCAGGAAAGGTGAAGATGTTTTTGTTTAATTTCAAGAACTTCCATTCAAAAGAACCCAAAAAGCCTCTGCAAGGACTACTGCTATTTTGTGCCAGTGACACTCAGTGTTTAAAAACACATCTATTGGCCACTCACCCTTTCTCTCCTTGGTCTAAGAAAAGACACATGGAGGCAAAATGGCACCATTAGGCCCCTTCCTTATTACATGAGATGGGAACAGATTTGAAATGGGGAAGACATTGATTTCTGTGGAGGAAGATATGAAATCATTATTAATGGAGCGGGGAACTGAATGGGAACCATTCCTCACGCAACTCGGGCAACAAGGCAGGTGGACCAGACAGGAAGAAGGGGAGCCCTGAAGAAAAGATTTTCAAAGGGAAGTATAGCATAGCATAGCATAGCATAGCATAGCATAGCATAGCATAGCATAGCATAGCATAGCATAGCATAGCATAGGGGCTTAAAGAAACCTGCCGTAGACAGACTGGATTTGAATTCCAGCCCTACCAGTGATGTTGGACTGGTTACTTGACTTTGCTTTACCTCAATTTCCTCATCTCTAAAAAGGAGATGTCAATTAAACTTACAGTATTTACACCGTTTTATAAGGTTGAAATGCATGTAGGCCACTAGTCAATATTTTCAGGGCAAAACAATCTCATTTTACATTTCCCAACCCCTAATTTTTATTGTGAAAAATTTTAAGGCTGCAATGGGTGTTGTGCTGTGTCACCCAGATTGCCCATTGAAAACTGAAGGGTTTCTTCTCCCAGCTGCTGGGTGTTGTCACCATTGCCTTACTCAAGGTCATACTGTCTTCCCAGGGCAGTCCCTATCCAGTGATGTTTGACACCCAGGACTGGAAGTTGCAGGGAACCTATCCTCTCACCCTAACATAGGCCAACAAAGAAGGGCCCGCCCAGCCCAAAAGCCTCCATGGAACAGCCCAGCTGAGCCCCTGTATTTGCAGCACAGTCCAACTTCTTCCTCTGCCCAATCCTGATCCCCTTCTTCCCCCAACCATATTGATCCTGAGAGCATTCCCTAATAAACCTGCAAATTAATCACCATCTCCGAATTGGCTTCCTGGAGAAAGTGACTTTCAGCAATAGAAAAGTGGAGAGAATAATACAGTGAGCACTCATAAGCCCGCCACCTAGATTTGACAATTCTTAACATTTTGCCAGAGGTGTTGCCTCCTCTCTCTCAATCTCCTTCTTTCCCCTCCTTCCATTTTAAAAGTAAGTTGCAAAGGGCATGACACTTTACCTCTAAATACTGGTATGTGTATTTCCTAAGAATAAGGACATTTTCCTCAAAATCATACCATCATTATCATGATCATATCTAAGGAGATTAACAATAACTCTCTGGCATTAATTCATGTTCAAATTTACACAATAGTCCAAAAATGTGTTCTACAGCTGTTTACTTTTGAGCCAGGATTCAATCAAGGTTCATAAACTGTGTTGGGTTGTTATGAGTCTTCAGTTTCTTTTAATCTAGAATTTTTTGGGGAGGGGGGCAAGTTTTTGAGAAGTCAGGCCAGTTTTCTTGTAGAATGTTCCATCCTAGATTGTCTGACTGCTTCTTACGTGCCACTTTACTTTTTCATATATGGTCTGTATTTCCTGAGATCTAAAGCACCTTCTGAAGGCTTGATTAGATTCAGAGCCAGCACTTCTGACAAGAACATTTCCTAGGTGCTGTTTTGTATTTCGTGTTGTGTACCATCACTAGGCACATGGTGTCAGACTGTCCTACTGCAAATGATGCCATGTCTGGTCCCTTGGTTAAGGTGGTGGCTACCAAATCATTCAATTACAAAGACCTATGCTCCTTTTTGTAATTAGTAATTAAAATGTGGATTGGTGCTTTAGTAGTGAGCAAATATTCTGCTCCCCAGCAGTCTCTCAGTACAGCATTTTAGTGTCCATGTTCTTTGCCTAAAACAGCTGCATGTTGAAAGTTATAAAATAGCACATTTCTAATTCTATCTGTCATTCCACTTTTATTTTAGCTGGCATTCTTCTAGAAAGAAAGGCTTTCCTGCCCATCCACTGACTCTCTCTCTCTTTTTCTCTGTGTTGAATATCACCCTGGACATAAGGATTTTTTCTTTTATTTGGCTGATGTGGGTTTTTGCAAACGTGTGTGTGTGTGTGTGTGTGTGTGTGTGTGTGTGTGTGTTTTGGCATGAACCTATTAGTCTTCAAGCACTTCCTTGCTTTCTGATACAACAAAATATTATAGGCTTACCTTCTACTTTCACTTCTCAGTCTGTGAATCAGTCATATAGTTATATATATTTTTAAAGAGACTTGATTTCTTTTTGAGGGAAATGATATTTAAAATCCAGGATCCGGGGACTAGGTATGCTCATTGCTATGGATAAGAAAGCATCTTTTAAAATAAAATCTTATGATCCCCCAAAAGTAAAACAGTAAAACAAAAGTAAAAAAAAAAAGTAAAACAAAAGCAGCTTTTGATTTGGGGCTGGGAGCTCAGAGTCTGCCTCTCTCTCTAGGATTCCAACACAGAAGAAGTGAGACAATGAATAAATTCTGCCCCTTAAACTGTATCTTTCTTATTTCAGAAAAGATACCAACATCCCAAAACCTAAAAATGAGGGTCCCATTATTGCGCTCCAGAGATTAGAGAAGGTTTGCTTAAATCTTAAATAGAAAGAATTTGTTGTCATCAAAATTGATGAATGCCAACTTGAACAGAAGACAGATTTCAATTAAAAAGTACCTGATTCTAGAAAACTCTTCTGAGTTTGATAAAGTCAAACACATCAACCATTATTAAATTCTTTCATTGTTTTGAAGAAAGATTTTTCTTTCTTTTGCCAAAGGGAATACTGTTGTTTGGATATGCAGAAAAAGGATCAATATTGATTTTTATACAAAAATTATTTTTTTCATCAAGGTACAAAAGGGAATATATTGTAACAGTGAGAAGAATGTTTTGAGTATCCCAAAAGACCCAAATATTCTCTTGTGACAATAAGCAGGGCACCAGGACTCTCATTACTGTTCTACTTAGAAACTTCGAGACATATGAATGGATACTTCGTTACAGACATTTAAGCAGAGAGGCTACTATGCAGAAAGATAAAGGCCGAGGAGTATGGAGAGTATAGAAATGGCTCCCCTTGTGCCCTTCAAATCCTTCTCAGTGATATTCCAGAAAATGCTCAGAGTCATCTGTGGGGAGAACCTGCCACCATTTAAAAGCTGTTTGAAATACATGGACTGTGGGATATACTCAGGTACAGTCATTTCTATTCTCTATCAAAAAATCAACGCATAGCACTTTGGGAAGCCGAGATGGGCAGATTGCTTGAGCTCAGGAGTTCAAGATCAGCCTGGGCAACATGGCAAAACCCCATCTTTACCAAAAAAAAAAAAAATTCGCTGGGCGTGGTGGTGCATGTCTGTGGTCCCAGCTACTTGGGAGGCTGAGGTGGGAGGATCACTTGAGCCTGGGAGGTGGAGGTTGCAGTGAGCTGATACTGCACCACTGCACTCTAGCCTGGGCGATCAGAGTGAGACTCTGTCTGAAAAAAAAAAAGTCAACACATAGCGAGGCAGCGTCATGCTCACCACTATGATACTTGTAAAATCATCCCTTCAGGATCTTATGGTCTAGTCTACATATGTACTAAATGAACACATTTAAAAACACGTGATTAACAAGGTTTAAGAACAGCACAATGTAGAAAGTGGACTGGAACAGGAGTCAGAAGACCAAGGTTCTAGTCCTAACTCTGAAAAAAAAATTGCTGTACTGCTGTGTGACCTCAGACAAGTCACTTTACCTTTTGGGTGCTCTAGTTCTTAAGCTGTAAAATGGAAGCCTACACTGTCTTTTGGGTGCCTTCTGATGTTAGCATTCTGTAATGTGTTGATGGGCAGGCCGGGTGACCTGCACAAAGCCTTACCAATGATAGGCTTTCAATAAATACGTAGTGGCTGGCTATTGGCATCTGTCACCGGAATCTCAAATGAGGGGCACAGGCAGTAAGGTGTGGCAGCAATTGAAAGGTATGAGAGACACCGTGGCCCGTGTCAATAACTTCCAGCCAAAGAGCATCAGGAAGGGGCACAATCATAGTTGCATGTAGTGTTTGCTACTCACTGTAGAGAGGAACAACGGATATCATCGGAAACTACGGCACATCTCAATAAGAAGTTCTTAGAACTTATTGTAGAATTCAGGCTAGCGTTAGGTAATTTTGGGGAGTTTAAGGAGTGGAGCTTTGCTTCAATTAGATACTGTCAAGGGATGTGAGTATTTTAATGAGTAGCCATCTTAATAAACCTTATTTAGGAATAGGGAAGGGAAGACTAGATCCAGGCTAAAGCTGTCATTGGGAAAGAAGTAGCAGTCACTCATACTAGCAGAATGGGAGGATGTTTGGTCATTTCTGTGGTTGGACAATGTTCATGTTTTGTCTGTATTCAGGCATGACTATGGAGTGGTCTGTGATCTTGTTTCTGTCTTCATCTGTTGTGGTCACAGGGTGACCTTGTCTGATATCAATGTTCTATGAAATTGTTTATGGTGTAGTCTAGGAGAACCCCAAGGTCTCACTAACAGTACCAGGCCAGCCTGGCTGTCATGATGTGTGCTCTTCCTTCCCTGAGAGCACAGGCCCACATTTGATCTGAGTAGCATATGTGCGGCCCATTGGTTTATCTTCTGCTATAGCATTTGTTGTTCTATCGCCATATCTCAAATGGTAAAGGAAATGAATGTCAGTGGCTACTTTTTACAGCTCTCTTTTTCTGCTGCTTTGTGTATGAACCAAATATAACCACTTATTATCTCCCAAACTTTTGTGTTCTCAGTTTAAGTGAGCACTAAAAATTAATAACAGTCTCTAAATTTTAACTCTAAATTCCTTGGAGACAGAATATGATCCACCTGTTTAGGTCAGATGACTGTGCCTGTCCAATAAATTATTACTGAGAGTAAAGGATTGTTCAAGACAAATATTGTTCTCCAGACCTACTCTTTAAAGGAGGACAATCCTCAGAAAAGGAGGTCATAAATTGGGCATTGTCTCATGCAGGACAACTTACCCAGGGTCTATGTTAGGGATCTCAACAAGAGAGTAGAATGATACTAAAGTTAATACTTTGCATGGCTTTAGTGCTTTACAAAATCAAAACATTTCCATGATCATTTTTAACCTTCCTGACCACCCTGTAACATGGATACTTATTTCCCCTTAGAGTTGAGGGAGGTGAGGGTCATAGGAATTAAGGAATTTTCCTAAGCCTCTACCATCTGCTAGTCTAGCACTGAAACTAGAACCCAGGTCTCATGAGTCCTAGGGCAGCTCTTCCTTTATTATGAGCTTGAGACAGTTGTTCCCAGACCCTGGGGCAATTAATGAGGGATCAGTGGGAATTTGCTCAAGGTGAAACAGCCAGTGAAAGACCGAGCCAGGTTTCCTGCTCAGTTGCCTGATTCTAAGCTCAGCATAGACGAAGCAAAAGACTAGTAGAGTGGAATTATGAGGAAAATAATGATAATAGAATTGTTTCTCCTCTAGAAAGGGAGAGAGGTGGTGGCAAAGGAAAAGAGGAGACATAAGACTTATTGCAGGCTTTCCCAATACCTGGAGGGTTTGAGTGAAGCACAGGAATCCTCACTGAGGACAGGAAACCCATGAAACCTGGGGTCATGTGGATAGGAATGGTGAGGGAGGAAGCAGGATGACCGGGTGAGATCAGGGTCACATTGGCTGCACAATCTCCTCTCCCATGGTCTTATCTTTTGTGCAAAG
Source organism: Macaca thibetana thibetana (assembly GCF_024542745.1). Taxonomy (NCBI): domain Eukaryota; kingdom Metazoa; phylum Chordata; class Mammalia; order Primates; family Cercopithecidae; genus Macaca; species Macaca thibetana. Next base: position 102,748,399 of record NC_065591.1, read on the forward strand.
ATTAATTAAAGTGACTACCTTACTTAGGGGGACAGAGAGAATAATGGGAGTATGGCTGAAAATCCCCTTAAGCCCTCTAGCTCTATGATCTATGAATTTAACAAGCTCCATAGTGCCAGGAGACCCTTTGAAATTGTCTCGGGCTGTACTTTCTCCAATTCTCAAGAGTAGGAGCAATTGAGTATTGAATGCATTTTATAGATTTGGTTCTTTCTTATTTAACTGGGCTATTCTTGGGGGAAATGCCCCAATAACTCAGCAGGTCCTGCACGCTTTGGTGCTGCAGTCGTTGGCATGACAGATGTCTTGGTGGCTCATGTTGTCATGACGAAGACTCTTCAGCCAGATGTAGGCTTGACTTGAACCAGTGGAGGATTTTTAAACTCCCTGGGAGAACTTCCAGTGACGTTCAAGAGAATGACAAGGCATTTAGGTAGGTGATCCTTAGACTTAGAACGGGCAGAATTCCAAAGAGCATCAAAGCATTTGGGGAAGTTTGGTTTAAGAAGGTAAGGACTCTCTGTAAGATGAAGGACAAATATAATAGTGCTCAGGACATTTTTTCCCCCTTCATCCTTCCATTAAAAAAAAAAGAGGTGATTTGTTATTGTTTGATTTCTTACTCTGGGAGCTGGAGCTGATTTTAAAGACTCAGTAAATTAATCAGTTCAGTTCTGGCCTTGCATTAGGGCACAGATGTTCCCTGGTTACAAAGGGGAGTGGCTGGAAGAAACTGGGGGAAAAGTGTCAGGAGATAAGTATTCTAGTCCTCAAAGACCCACTAGCCCCTCTGTTGTTTGAAAGTTTTGGGGGAGGGCTTCCGCCCAGAGCTGCAGTCTCTTTGCAGTTCCCATCATCAGTACATAGTTAATAAATAAATGGACGACTCCACCCAAACAATGCCTCTTACCCCTGGTGTTCTCATGCTAAATGTTGAATGCTGTTAAGTTAGTCTCTGGCACCCACCATCACCCATCAGCATTCCCCCAGCGCCCACTCCCACAATGTGATGGCCCAAGCCCAGCTCCTTCTCTCCTGCTTGCAGTAACATGTTCACATCTGCAGCTGCAGCATTGTCACCCCTGCCTGCCCATTTCCTCCAAGCTGGAGTCATTCTCTGTAGGGCCACTCACACACATGGGGGGCTTAGAGAGGTAGGAACAGGAGGTCTTTCCTGGGAGAACAGTCACATTCCCATTCCTGGAGCAATGGTCTTCCATGGACCTGGAGTCAGACCCCCAAGTGCTTCATCCATCCAGATCTGGATTCTCTTTCCCTTTTCTGCTGTGACCCCATGCTTGGCAGGCTACGTAGCTTGTTTCTTTCCCCTATCACCAGTCCACAGGCTTAGTCCAGATGTTAGAGGTCAAAGGCTAATTTTCTATGGCGTAAGGAAACTTCATACCTTCACACTACTACTTGACCTGACTTCCAGGCAACGATCAGAAGTTTAACCCTATAAAGCTCCTACCTGGATGTCTGCCCAGCCTCTTCCCACCCTGGGTCTTCCTTAACTAATGAACCTGATGACTTTGTTGCAGGTATCCTGTGGAAACTGCCTCATTGGCCTTATGCACCACTCTCTGACCCAGCACTTGGGGACAGGGCCCGGGGAAGGGCCTAGACCTCGGGTGAGCACGTACACTCACATTCATTCACAGAGGAATCACATTTATTTCTGGAATCCTTTACCACAGCCCTCCAAAGAGCTGCTAACCAAATACAACTGCAATTTTTCTCTCAAAGGAATTTAAAATTAGACGTCTTTGTTCTCCAGCCTCACTTCTTGTCTCATGAAATGGATGGAGGCTGTCACTTTCTCCATCCCAAGTTGGCTGTAGAAACAATATTTGTCTTGTTAATTTCTCTTTTAGCATATAGAGTAAAACATATCTGTTTTCATCAACATTTCAGGTATTAGGTTTCTGCAGACTTTCAGTGAGCAGATGTGCTACAGCTTATAAAAAGAAAAGGCTTAGAGGCAGTGTGTGTATGTGTATGTGTGTGTGTGTGCGTGTGTGTGTGCGTTGGGGGAGAGAGAGAGAAAGAGAAAGAATGTGTGTTCTTATTCTTTTGCCACAAATATTATCCTTAAATAATGAAAGGAAAGGTGGGGGCTTTCTAAACACATAAAGATGATCTTGCCTGTTTCTATCTAGTGGTCCCAAAGATAATTCAGATTTGGAGAATTTCATGGCAGTGGCTGAAGGAGATGAAGGGCCTGACAAATAACAGAGATCCAGAAGGCCTCAAAGACAGCGTGGCAGGTGTCGAGCCTCTGGTCACTTCCACCGCACCCACTGCAGTGGAAAAGGGTTTTTTAGGCCTCAACTTTACGGTCACACTCTATTGGCTCGTTACTTTCCCAAACTCAAAGTTCTTCAAAGATGGCTGGAGCCCAGCGTATCAGGTGACTGCCCAATTTATGAGAGGGTAGAGAACAGAAATTATTTCCATTTTCAAGTTAAGGAAATCAAAGAATACAACCTCCTCTCAGCCAGGTCGATTGCAGGGGTGACCCTTCCCCACTTTATCCATCTTATCAGTGTTCATGCTTGTGGACTTTTAAAGTTCTAATGACCACTTAGAGCCCATCGCCTATGATTTAGTACTTTAAAACTTAGGGCACATTCTGAATTCTTTGAGGAATCTCCTTTTTCTATATTCCAGGTGCTATCAATACTTTGCTAGAACTCATCAGCATTCATCATTTCTTTGAAAGAATGAAGACCTTATAAAAAGCCTAAGTCCATATAGGAAAAGATGGCTCATAAATGGTAGCGAGGAAGCAAGTGACATGGAGTCTGAATGTCACACACTTCATTGGTGCAGTGGCCCTGGGGACTGAACTCAGAGCACTTGTACCTTGAAAAAGCCCCATAAATATTTAGTGAGCTGATAATCGAGGAAAGGCTGATGGAGAACAGAGGCAGTAAATTCTCCTCTAAGGCATATGAGAAATATTTTTCTTGGTTGAAAGAATTTATGAGTACTGTAGGGGTAGAGGAGATGAGGAGTGAAGGATTGAGTGCATGATTTATTATGATACTTGTTTTTAGGACTTTAATTTACTTCAGAGCGTCCTCTGCCCACTCCAGCATTTTATATATATATAAAATATAATTATCAGTCTTGCACTTAGCCTGTGAAAATGAAATACATTTTCACAAATTCCTTAGCTTTTGTTATATTTCAAGGTTTGATTAATTTTTGATTCTTCATTGTTCTCTTTTTGTGTAATCACTGTAAAATTATCCACTGCAACTTTTTCTCTTACAGCACAAGATGCTTTATCTGTCTCTAATTTTGCAAAATATCCTGGAAGGTCAGTTGGTGGCCAAGGAAGAGGCTGAGCACTAAGCCAGCCTGGAGGCCAGGCAGAGCCCTCGTGCTAGCATAATGCTAAACTGCTGACCTCTAGATTCCTTCTCACAGCCACCCACTTCCTGGGAAGAACTAATTTAGTCTAACAGGACATGATCCAATAGCTAGCCATGAAGTTCTAGAAAAAGTAAGAATTGCCCATTATTCTGGATCCCCCTCAAAATATCTTTATTGTCTGTTAAGCATCAACATTGGTCAGAACCTGTCTGAACAGCCCAATGTTTCTTGAGTATGTGCAAGAGAAATCATGCCCCACAAGATGTCTTGAAACAAAGGGTTTCTGTACCATGAGGCTGGGAAATGCTGTCCATGATAACCCTTCTGGGAGACTGACAATATGGGGGAACATACCCAAGGCTCTGACATGCCTTGCAGCAAAAAATTTGTCCAATTTTACTTAGCCTAGAATTTCCCAACCCAATTAGACCACTAACTTATTAACCATCTGTTGCCACTCTCCAAAAAATAGACCTGGGCTGGCCACACCTAATTCTGGGTAGTTCTGAGGACAAGTTGTCATGGCTCGTGCCTGTGTGTTTCCCCTGCTCCACAGGAGGCTGCACCCGCTCCTCCCTGCCTACCTTGCTCATTCCTATTATTTCTTTAAGATTCCATGTGAAAGTCACCTTCCTTGATTGAAGCCCTCTTTTCCCATGCTTCCAGAGCACATCTGCATTCCTCTCAGTGCACAGGACGCTGTATTTTAATTATATGCCAGGAATTACATACCACTCATCATGCTTGTTGAGGGCAGGGTAAATAATCTTACTCTTTTTTAATTTCTCGGAGTCCAGCGTCGTGTCAACATATACAATAATGGAGTGCATAAATGAGAATTAATGGGGAAATATGAGCGAAGCAATGGAGCCCACCTCTTCCATGCCTTTTCTGCTTGGGAAAGTGGGCATTGCCTCACTCACCTGGTGTTTTGCCATCTTCCATGGGGCTCCCCAAACCCTACCTCTCCATCTGGGCTGTGGAAGCATTTATGAAAGAGGCCTGCGTAATCATCATCATCATCATCGTCGTCATCATATCATTTCTTGTTGACTAAAGCTCCTGTGGCCACAAACTCTAATTTCTTTTTTCTTTTTTTTTGTGACAGGGTCTCACTCTGTCACCCAGGCTGGAGTGCAGTGGCACAATCTTGGTTTACTGCACTCCTGAGTTCAAGCCATTCTCTGCTTCAGCCTCCTGAGCAGCTGGGACGACAGGCTTGTGCCACCATACCCAGCTAATTTTTGTATTTTTAGTAGAGACAAGGTTTCATCACGTTGGCCAGGCTGGTCTCAAACTCCTGGACTCAAGTGATCCATCCACCTCGGCCTCCCAAAGTGTTGGGATTATAGATGTGAGCCATTGCACTAGGCCAGAAACTCTTATATATTGACCAACTGACTAAGCACAGCAGAACCTACAGTTTTTAACAGGACACATAGGTGCATGCAAAAAAAAGATGGAGAAACACTGTTCTCAGGCACATTAGGGGTGGCTAGGTCATTATGAGATGGGGCAGACCTCCAAAGACTTCAGTAGAAGAACCATGCTGGTTGTTACAAAGAAACATCTAAGAAATAGGCTAAGTGAGTCTGAGGGTACTAGAAGTAGGCAACATGTATTGTTTTTTATTCTGCCAGGCATTGTTCTAAGGTGCTCTTATATGTATTAACTAATTTAATTCTCCCATCAACTCACCCAAATGTAAACAATGGAACACATAAGGAAATTACCTCATTTTGAGGCTAACCCATTTTAAAAAAGAATTTTAATTTTGACATAATTATAGACTCACAGAGAGTTGCAAAAACAGTACAGAGAGGTCCCATGCGCCCTTCTCCCAGCTTTCCTCAATGGCAGCATTTTACAGAAATGTAGGACAATACCAAACCAGGAAGTTGACATTGGTACAAGCTGTAGATCTTACTCAGGTGTCACCAATTTGTATGCATACAGTTGACCCTTGAACAATGTGGGGATTAGGATTGTCCACCCCTAGGCAGTCAAAAATTCTCATAGAACTTCTAACTCATCAAAAACTTAACTGCACTCCTTGATGTCTGGAAGCCTTGCCAATGACATAAGCAGTTGATTGGCATGTATTTTGTATGCTAATGTATTATACACTGTATTCTTACAATAAAGTATGCCAGAGAAAAGAAAATGTTATTAAGAAAATAATAAAGAAGAGAAAATGTATTTACTGTTTAATAAGTGGGTATAGGTCATCATAAAGATCTTCATCCTCGTCATCTTCATGTTGAGTAGGCTAAGAAGGAGGAGGAAGAGAGGGAGTTGGTTTTGTTTTCTCAGGGGTGGCAGAGGTAGAAGAAAATTTGCATGTAAGTGAACCCACGAAGTTCAAACCCATGTTGTTCAAAGGTCAACTGTATCTGTGTGTGTGTATGATAGCTTTGTGCAATTTAATGACATGTATAGAGTCATGTAACCACCACCATCCCACAGGTGGAACTGTTCATCACCACCAAGGAACTCCCTCGTGCTGCCCCTTTGTGGGACTGGCCCTTTTTTTTTTTTTTTTTTTTTGAGACGGAGTCTCGCTCTGTCGCCCAGGCTGGAGTGCAGTGGCCGGATCTCAGCTCACTGCAAGCTCCGCCTCCCAGGTTTAGGCCATTCTCCTGCCTCAGCCTCCTGAGTAGCTGGGACTACAGGCGCCCGACACCTCACCCAGCTAGTTTTTTGTATTTTTTTAGTAGAGACGGGGTTTCACCGTGTTAGCCAGGATGGTCTTGATCTCCTGACCTTGTGATCCGCCCGTCTCGGCCTCCAAAAGTGCTGGGATTACAGGCTTGAGCCACCGTGCCCGGCCAAGGGACTGGCCCATTTTTGAAAGGGCAATTGGCAGCTGCAGCAAATCCTCAAGTGACAGCCACCAACACCCATTGTGTCATCTGGACATCACCCACAGTATTGCACAGCCATCACTGGGGTTCTGGGGCAGATTTTGCCTCCCAAAGTGTGTCTAGTGAACATGTTCAGCACTCCTCTGACATTAGCAGTTTGAATAAGAGAACAGATGTCAAAAACCCTGAGTAGCACCTCTGGCAGCACAGGAAGTAGCAGGACTTCCTCCCTTGCCCCTTTCATCCAGAGACCTTTATGCTCCTAATACCTTGAGATTCCAAAGAAAAATCTCTCATCATGGTAAAAGGTTTTTCCATATGAGCAATATACAAGGCAAACCAACTGTGTCTGGTCTAATAATCTGACCCTGGCTCTTACTGAATCCTCTGTTGCCATCACTTGTTGCTTAGGTGTTCAGATCCTCACTTGTTCGGATCAATAACTGAGGAATGAAGATGAGGACCCAATCCCCGGTCACTTAGCATTTGGGAAATGAGAAGTTGGTGGAGGCACCCCCAGGATGGTGTCTGATATATCAGACACTAATAGTAATCACAATAATAGCTTCCATTAGCCGATCACTTTCTATATGCCAGGCATCGTGTTAAGCACCTTATTTCATTATCCTATTTAATTCTCAAATCCAAGCTATTGCAATCTAAAGTCCACATTCCTTAAATACTCTTCTCTACTACCACTCCAGGCACCTAATAATTGAGAATTCTTTATCATCATGATTACCACATATATTGTTTCAGTAATCCTAAGATATATGTTGATCTTCTCTCTTCCCCTCCAAGTTCACCTTCTGGGAGTATCCTATCATGCTCTACAACTCTTCCCATTTCTGAACTCCAGTTGTATTTATTCTTCTGGCCCCTATAGGAGACTAAGATCAGAGGTCAGTCTTAAGCATGCTTGAAACAAAGTCATCTTTTGTTATGAGCTGCTGAAGAAGTCCTTTACCCTTGTTCACCCTCCTGTATTTACAGAGCATTTCCACATATGGAATCTCATCTGCTCCTTAAAGAAGTGCAGCAATGTGTGTGTGTCAAAGGAGCTTATGTCCAAGGAAGTTTAGTGTCGGTTAGTAAGTCTCTGGTTCCAAGTCTTATGTTCCTTTGATTCCACCAGCCTTCAAAAGGAAGAGGAATAATACTAATACTAATACTAATACTAATAACAGTACTATGCCTACTACCAATAATAATAATAGTAAAACGAGCTCCATAGCCCTGGATTTGAATTTAAAATAATTATTTCCAGTTATGTGAGCCACATACTTCCTGTACTGTTTACATTAGTTAGTTGCATTTTATGATACTTGCCATATCAATTGTCCTAACTAAAGCCACATTAAGGCATTTCAGCTGAACAGCAACCCTGGAAGAGAGGTGAGGGCACATGAGTAGAGTGGTCACATAATTTATCATCTAGACTGGAATTCTTCGGAGAGTAAAAGGAGGCCTTGTCAGTGATAACATCAGAGCAAGAGGCATAATTCTGGGCTATCCTTGGCAACTTGGGACATGAGAGCACTCTGCACATATGGAAAGAAAGATTCAGAGAGTTTAGGTAATTTGCCCAAAGTCACACAGCTGATAAGTGGTGTCTGTGGATTTAGACCGAAAAGAGGCTGACTCCAGAGGAGGAAATTCAGCCACTGTGCAGGCATATATGGATTCTCTGTTGTGATCCAGATTTGGAGACCACAAACCTCATAGGTCCTAACTACCAATGAAGATGGGGGCTTTTCATGAACAAGATACAGGCAGGATTTTGTGGACAGTCAATCAGATGCCCTCATGCACCTGGGTACCAACCTCACAGTGTGCCATAGGACTGTGGTGCCATGATCCATAGGTGATGTCATGTGCAAAGAATTTTTAAAACTGACTTAGTGAAGCACAATAATTTCCCCTATCTTTTAAGTGAAGCAATATATTATAAGAGCACTTTGTGAACTGTCAGGCATCATATAGATTATTCATTCATTTACTCATTCATCATTTATTCACATTTATTCTTCATAGTATAGTGGTTCTCATGATAGTGTGGGGAGCCCTTCAGGTCACACAGCGGCTTCACCATGGGTGAAGACCCTGTTCCTTGGGTGATGTATTAGAGTTCTCTAGAAGGACAAAACTAATAAGATATATATATATGTGTGTGTATATATATATATAGGCCATTTGCAAGCTGAGGAGCAAGGAGAGCCAGTCTGATTCCCAAAACTGAAGAAGGTGGAGTCCAATGTTCGAGGGCAGGAAGCATCTGACATGGGAGAGAGATGTAGGCTGGGAGGCTAGGCCAGTCTAGTCTTTTCATGGTTTTTCTGCTTGCTTTATATTCTAGCTGCACTGGCAGCTGATTAGATGGTGCCCATCCAGGTTAAGGGTAGGTCTGCCTTTCCCAGCCCACTGACTCAAATGTTAGTCTCCTTTGGCAACACCCTCACAGACACACCCAGGATCAGTACTTTCCATCCTTCAGTCCAATCAAGTTAACACTCAGTATTAACCATCACAGATGACGTGTATTTTCAGCCCCATCTCCCTTCATTATCACTCTTCTACCTTGCCCTGGGTTGGAACATGCTGAACTGCTTTTACTTGTCTCATGGCCTTGGTACATGCTGTTTCTTCCTAGAGTATCTCCTTTCTGCAGCACTCCATTCAGCTTGGAAAACTTTATCTTTCAGCTCAAATGTAACCCCCTCCAAAAATCCTTCCCTTGCCTCTCTAGACAGAATTCAGCATAGGTTTCTTCTGTGCACCCATGGTATCTCTCTTACATCTCTAACATAGCCCTGATTCAGTTGTTGTCACCGTTGTTCTTAAGTCTGCTTTATTCACTAGACCATGAGGTTTACAGGGCAAGGACTGAGCTCTGGTCATCTTGGCATCCCCAGATACAGACACAAAGGACACTTGGCAAATGTATATCAAATGAATGAACATCATGCTCAGTGGCATTATCCAGCCTTGCCATCCTGCTCTTTAAATGTCTCACAGGCCATTGGTACGATATCCGTGTTTTGAATTCACAGGAGGCCAAATTATTTAAATCTGGGCTATGCTAGTCTTGCGGCCTCCATATCTAAAGGAATGAGGAAACGTATTTATAGAACACTGAATTGCATAGTACCTGGTGAGCACTCAATAAATGTTAATGAATGAATAATCCATATAATAGTTTTGGAAGATAGGTAGTAGTAATACCCTCTCAAAGATAAGAAAAAGAGGTTCTGTAATGCTTAGTAACCTCCTAAGGCCAAAATAGTAGTAAGCAGGGGAGCTAGATTTAAACTCAAATCTATTTGGCCCCAAAGCCTGTGTGTTTTTTTTTTTCAAGCCTAAAAGTAAAAAGAAAAAGGCAGCCTTTGTTGCCAGCAAATGCTGAGGTGAGAGCCTCGGGCTACCACCACCAGCAGTCTCTCCTCTGTTCCTAGGCACTGTTCTTCAGGGGCTTCTCAGTGGGTTTTGGGGAGTTCAGAGAGAGAGAGAGACCACATTTTTTTTTTTAGAACTTCTGGCTCCTTCTTCCATACCCCCTGACCCGCACAGGCTTGCTTCCACTTGCCTGGTATCCTCAGCCCTGGACTAAGCAAACCTACCTGTGGTTCATTCCTTCAGATTCAACACTTGGTGAAGTAACCTGATGGACTCACCTCTGTGGATTGAGTAATAGATGCCCCCACTTTTCTTAGTTGAGATGCTTATATTTAATAAAGCTCTGTTCCCTGGAGACCGAAAATCTGTGCAGAATGGATGTAGTAGTTAGTGAGAATTCCAGGTGGCAGGTTGGGGTGGAGGAAGAAAAGAGAGAATCTAGGACAAAGGGACCTATAAACTTACCTCATTAGTGGGTGTTCACTGAATGCTCCCTTTCCCTCCCTCCCTGTCTCTCTCCATCTCTCTTCCCTTAGAACATCACCCCAGTCAGCAGCACTTTCTCAAGCTTTTTGTTCAGTCCCTGTCAACCCAGGGGCCCAGGAGGCAGAGGGGGAGGGAATACAGATGAGTTTGTAAAAATAAGAGAAAGCTCTGCAACTATCCAAACCTCTACAGCAGTAACTTGGAAACAAACAAGATAATGTATAATGAAGGACAAGTGTGTTCACAGGAGGGTGGTGGCCTGTAAATGGGAGTAATTTGCCTGATAATACCAATGAGCTGGCACTTATTAAGCACCTACTGTGTGCCGGGAACTTCACAGTTTACATAATCCTGGGGGTGATTATGAGGTGAGGGCTACTGGCATACTCACTCTATGGATGAAAAAACGGAGGCCCAGAGAGGTTAAGTAGTTTTTAACCAGCACATAAGTGCCATGTGACCTAGGATACATCACTATCTGAAATTGCATCTGGCTATCCACTCCCCTCCTGCTCACATTACTTTGTTTTTATTCACAGTATCTCCATTTGAAATAATCTTGTTGAGTGTTTGCTCTATCAGTTCCACTCCTCTCTTCCCTTCCCACTCCAAGACAAAATGTAAACTCAATGATGGCAGGCACCTTGTCTGTCTTCAGTGATGTGACATCCTCAGATCCATGCACACACAATAGGCCCTCAGGAAAGATTTCAATGAAAGGCATGATGGAGTTGGGATCTGAAAACAAATCTATGTGGCATCAAGGTTTTTAACCACTATTCTATTTCACCTTCCTCAACTCTAGTTAGCTAATCTGCAACATGGAGATAAAGGCACCCATCTTCCATGGGAGTGGTAGTGTTTATAAATGCCTTCACGCTTTGCCTGGCACATGGAAGTGACTCTAAACGGTCTATTTAGTAATATTGCTATTATCCCCTCTTTCTTGAAAACATCCTGTTTGGCATTAAAGACTTTTCTATGCAAAGCAGAACTAGCACCGACTGAGTTTGTCTTAAATAGGTTATTCTGAAAGGAATTTTCATAAGAAATGAAAACATTTGGCTTCTATCAAACTCTAGGAACACCCAGAATTCTATGAACCTGGGCCTGGGCCTGGGTCTTGGCATAGGGACCTGCCTGTTCTCAGTCGTCACATAGTATGAATGCCCTAATGGGCCCCAGGGGGACAGCTGCAGCCAAGAGGCCTCATTTCTCACACACCAGTCTTCTCAATGACCAGATACAATGGCCTCGCCTGGCCCTTCCCCAGCCTGCCCTTCCCTAGCCCAGAAGCACCTTCGTCCCAAATACCCCAGACGCTACAATCACATTCCAAAGTTTTCAGGATTAAGAGTCCTGTTGTCTAAGTCTGTGTCTTCAAGTTACCAACTCAACCCATTTGAAAGAAAAGGCATTTTCTTTACCAATATCTTTTCCTTGCCCTATCCTCCACTGACTTTTTAACTAAATTTTCCAGCTTGGGAGTAGATTATCTTTGCCAATTTTGGCTTTGAAAGAGTTAGCTCTCTGGAAATTGGACCCTCCAGGAGGTATTTTAACTCTTTCAAGCCACAGGAGACCCTTCAGTGTTTAGTAGCTGTCCTGCTCATCTAGATAAAGCCGGACCACCCAGGCCAAAGCTAAAGCTTGGCTCTTCCACCAGCCAGGAAGTCTCTAAGAAGAGAGTGGGGAAGAGGTGCTCAGGGGAGGGGACATAAGAGTATGCATAAACTCATTATGAATTTTGGGAGCTAAGACACCAGTGTTTAGGCCATAGCTTCTCAGTCCATAATTCCTTTGCTCAAGGAGCACCCCTCTTGCTGGGAGGTCAATTTGAGAATAACCAAGCAAACCAAGAGGCAATATAAGTGAGGGTGCCACAAATTCATAGACATCAGAGGACAGGGATGTCAGTGTGGATTGGAATAACTGAGGAAGACTGCATGCAAGTGATGGATCTTAGAAGAAGCATTGGAGACCAAATGGACCTCAGGTAGATAAAGAAGGGAGAGGACAGTACAGATAGGAGGATCAGCATAAGCAAAGGCTGCAGGATGGAAGTGTAGGGGTGGAGGAGGAGGTGGAAAACGGAGTATGTAATTGGGGAGGGAGGAGAGACTTGGCAAAAGCCAAAGTTTCTTGCAGAACAGTGGTGAGAAATAGGGCTGGAGAAGGACACAGCTGTTTGGCATATGACCCAATAACATTTACTTAACCTAGTTCCTTGCCTCTTGAAGGAGAGATGGAATGTTCTGCATCTTGAAATAGCAATTTGGGTCACAAGTGAGGGATTTTGAAACCATACCTAGGTTCAAGGAAGGAAACAGATTGTCATTTGCTAGGTGTACTTTTGCTTGCCCTTTAAATATTGGTGTCTCTCAGGAGTCAATCCTTCCTTGACTTCTCCTCTTTCTGAACATCCTACCAAGATAATTACATCTACTCCCATGCCTTAAACCACCACTCATATGCTGCATCTGCCAAGTCTACGTCTTTGCCCCTAGTCTTTCTCTTGGGCTCTAGACCAAGATACTTTCGGAAGTGTTTTCTAGTCACTTCAGTATCTCTGTTTCAGTTCATTTTCATGCTGCTGATAAAGACATATCTGAGACCGGGCAATTTACAAAGGAAAGAGGTTGAATTGGACTTACAGTTCCACATGGCTGGGGAAGCCTCACAATCATGGTGGAAGGCAAGGAGGAGCAAGTCATGTCTTACATGGATTGCAGCAGGCAGAGAGCTTGTGCAGGGAGACTCCCATTCTTCAAAACCATCAGATCTTGTGAGACTTATTCACTATCACAAGAACAGCATGGGAAAGACCATCCCCATGATTCAATTACCTCTTACTGGGTCCCTCCCACAACACATGGCAATGCAAGATGAGATTTAGGTGGGGATACAGTCAAACCATATCAGTCTCTAAAATTGAGCATTATCTTCTTGCTAAGACCTACTTAACTCTTGAATTTCCTACCTCTCTTAAAGCTTCCTTCCTTCCTTCCCTCCTTCCGTCCTTCTTTCCTCCATGAAGCATTAATTGAATACTTGCTGTTTTCTAGAGACCATATTAAATGACCTTTTGCCTTTGAGGAGCTCATACTATAGTGGAACAAGTAGATGAGTTCAGTAATTCATTTCCATTCATTTAAAAGCTGTTTCTGAAATAACCATGTATAAAATAAGTATCCATAAAACACTGAGATAAATAGAGGTAGACAACAGTAGGCTCAAGAAAGACCTCCTTGGTTAAATGAAATCAGAGCTGAGTCTTTAATATTGAGGAATTAATTGGACAAAGAAGAGAAGACATAAGAAATAGTATTTGAATAGGACACAAAAAAGAGAGAGTGAGCAAGTAACATTTGAAAAAGGATGCTCATAATAACAAAAGTAACGGCTAACATTTATTTAGCCCTCACTATATAGCAGTTACCAAGATAAGCACCTCACGTTTGTTTTTAGTCTGATCCTCAGAAATAATCACAGAAATAGGTAGCAATAGCTTACCCATTGTGTAGTTGGTAATATTGAAGTACAGATGAAAACACTTGCCCTTGAACTTTTGTGAATAAGCAGTTGATCTGGAAACCTAAGTTTCTCTGGCTCCAGAGCCTCGATAATGGAGACGTGCAAGAAAGAAGGTTGGGGCAGCAAGCAGAAGCAGGATTCTAGAGGGTCTTACATGCCTTAGGAAAGGGGTTGAGTTTTATCTTGAAAGAAATGAGGAGCTACTCTAGGCTTCTAAGCAGAGAAGTTACCTGAGGCAGATCTCCATTTAGCAAGGTCACTTATGGCAAGGAGTCCAGGATGAATTGGGGGTTGAGAGGTAAGACTGGAAGCAGATGGCTCCATTAGAAAGCTACTGTCAGCCAGGCACGGTGGCTCACGCCTGTAATCCTAACACTTTTGGAGGCCGAGGCAGATGGGTCACCTAAGGTCAGGAGTTCTAGACTAGCTGGCCAACATGGAAAAACCTTGTCTCTACTAAAAATACAAAAATTAGCTGGGTGTGGTGGTGCACTCTTGTAATCCCAGCTACTCAGGAGGCTGAGGCAGGAGAATCACTTGAACCCAGGGGGTGGAGTTGCAGTGAGCTGAGATTGCACCACTTAAGTCCAGTCTGGGTGAAAGAGCGAAACTCCATCTCAAAAAATAATAAATAAAAGAAGGCTACTGTCATAGTCCGGGTGAGCTTCATGAGCCCTGGAGAAAGAGGCAGAATGGAATGACTCTGTTACACTTGGGCTGTCAAGGGAAAGGGTGGGTCAAGAACAGTGTTGAAGATTTGAGAAAGTCAATTTGCTTTTTTAAAAAATTATCACTCGTTTGATAATTCAGTCAACAAACATTAAGTGTCTGCTTTGTGCCAGGGACCACACTAGGTTCTGGGGATAAAACTGATCAACAACATATAGTCTATGGCCTCACGGAGCCAATACTCTAATGATGGAGCTAAATAAAAATCATCACAGGTAACAACTGTGAGAGAAACGCACAAGTACATCATACTGGGCTTGGGAGGCTGAACCACAAGATGGCTCCCCAGAGGAGGGAATGCTCTTGATTCTTCTCTTGATTGGTAGTCTCATGTTTCTAATGATCAACTGGTCACCTATGCTGGCTGTTCCTTAGGCATTTCTAATCTATGTCCAGAGTTAAAAGTGAAGCCATGCTCTCACCTCCAGCATACATTCCTCCTCTCAGGTATCATATTTCATGTCCCGATCAAATTATTCATACAATAAATATATTCTTTGAGCATCCATAAAGTGCCAAGTATTGTATCAAGCAAGTTTAGATAATTCCTAATGTAAATTAATATCTTCACTTTGATTTAAAAATAAAAAAAAAACAGAGGTCATGGGCATTTGAATTATGTATTCTGAGACAACATCACAAAACTTAATCTAAGTATTATTAAGAACACTAGCTTTCACATTTTTGCATTTTTTAGCACCTGTAAAAATTATTGTCCTCCCTGGAACAAAATGGATGAACAGGGCTCTAAAGCATGTTTTACTTGTTGGAAAGCAGAAACACCAGTCCCCTGCTGCAGGGCAAATCCACTGTGAGGTGAGAGTGACATTGTTCACTCCTTAAGGTCTAGCTCCAAATGGAGGAAGCAGGCAGGGGGTGTCAGACGGGCCCCATGCTTCTGCCACCATTCAGCCTGGTTGGACAGTGTATGATGAGAACAGCTTGTGATGTCCTCATGATAAAGACTGAGATATTTAATGGAACATTTCTACTGAGCACAGCTTGGGATCTTTCACACAGTTCTACCCTCTCCAAGGTGGCTCAATCTTTGTTTGTGTAAAGGCACAATTCTCAGCAAAATCTGTGTGATTAACCAAAGAGGGGAAAAGTGGAGGTAAAGAAGATTCTAGGGACAATACAGGAAGGCCCAGAGAGGGGTGTGTCCCACAGAACTGACCACAGAGACTTGTCCCTAATATGCGGTCCATAAATGCTCACTGAATGAATGAAAGTGAATGCATGGAGGGAGGGTGGCAGGAAGGATGTTAGAAAGCTCTGGGATGAGGGGAGGTGGCAGAACCCATTACAGCTTTTCAATAAGGTGGTTTTAATTACACGCCTCTTTCTTTGACTCACTGGTACTTTATGCCTGAAGTACTAGGGAAGGGGAAGAACAGAGGCTGAAACGTCACAACTGGCCCTAGTAGATTCTGAGATAAGTGCTCTGGGGAACTTTTGCCAAATTTGCACTCCATGAGACACCATGAGAGAGGTCTGAGCAGCTGCAGATTTCTATAGAGGGTTCCTGTCATTGAGCTAAACTGTGGAGCTCATATTTCCAGTGCTGTAGTAAAGGAAAAGTGACAGGGAGGCAATTTCCAAACATAAGATCCCATACAGATGTTTCCAAACAGTGCTCCCCAAATCCCAAGACCCCAAGGCAAAACCCTGGCTGCTATAACCCAGGTGCCTTTTCAAGGCCCACGATGTACAATAGGCCTTGAAAAGTTAGTACCAGTACACTGAAAGCTCATGCCCCAGTTAACAGAAAGAACCTCACTTCCACATCTACTGAGATATGTCATCTCTGTCAGACTCATTTAACCAATGAATTAATCCCAACTCGAAACATTTACTGAGCTTCCAACATTGACAAATTTTTGTTTCTCTTCATTCCTTGGTTGAGTCTGCAGCCAAAAGTTAAAGCACAAACTTGCCCTTAGAAAGTGAGTTCTTGATTCTAAAGCTCATTCTGAAAGAGAAAGCACTTTTCTCTCATGAGCGATCTTGTTCTCACAAGTTAGATAATTTAGATAAGTCTCGTGGGTTTGGAAAAGTCTAGAGAACACTCTGCAGTCCAGGGCCATTGAACAAACGGAACTGTTTAACCTTGTAAAAGTTTGCACAATTCTCACCACAAGTCTGGTCAGAAAATGGGAGCTTAATTTTCAGATGCAAAGGTTCTAGGTTGCATCTGCCCAGAGCCCAGACACCCTTGTGGGAATGGTGGTTACAACAGGCTCGGAGGCATAAGCAAGCCCTGGAAAACATTCCAGTTGGAAAGACATGAGTACTGATGGGGAGGTCACAACTAGAGCTTACAACTAAAACAGATGGAGGAAACATAACCATCTCAACCTCATGAATGTCTCTGAGGCCACTGGTCACTGCACTGCTCCAGGTTGCTTGTGTAATCATTGCACATGCAGGCTCCACCATTTCCTCCTGGCCTGTCTTGCTGGACTCCTAGACCAGCTGTTCACAAAGGGTGTTTTTGCTGCTACTATTCAACAAACAGTGCTGGGCAGAGGCTGAGAGGATGAGGGCAGCTCCTGGGCCAACCAGGCCTGCAGGAGGGAGGAAGGAGGAGGGTTACGTATGAGGGCTCAAGAATCCAGGTTCACATGTAGGTTTGATTCAGCTTCCATCCTCACAGCAGAACATTCTCCTGTGTTTTCTCTCCTTAGAAGTGATTTCGATTTCTCTCTTTTTAGTTTAACTGCTGTTACTTAGTTGATGCTACATTTGCTCTTACTGAAGTTTGATAGAATTATAATTCCTAACAGTGTTTTCAGAATACAGTTTTGATATAATTCTTATGAATATATTATTTACATTTCATTGGAATTATAAAGTTAGATAGCTTAAAAGTAGTGTATTCTGGCTGAAGAAAGAAGTCCACCCCTCACTCACCCTCACTTAAACCATCACTGAAGGGTTGTGGTGGGGTCCACCTCTCTATATTGGCTGAGCTGGAGCTTGGAGCACAGGCAGACACAGCAAGAGCTTGGCTCCCAGGTCCAAAGTGAGAACTAGCTCACCATGGCAATGGCTTTAGTGTCTCAGATGTGGGTAGAGACCCATTACAGCCACAGAGCCTGAGTCTGAAATGTGGGTTCTTGTGGCGTGACTACAGCTCCAGGGTCGTGGCATGCATTGGGTTGGGAGAGGTAGTGGCTTCTTTCTCAAAGCAACTCAACAGCATCCACTTCTTATGGAAGGAAGGGGTTACCTTGTGGGAATGACTGTTGGTTACCTCAGTGTCGAGAGATGCCACTGTCCTCTGGGTAATAGGCCCTGGGACCATGTTGATTCCTCTCACTTGGCCAATAGCCTCCTCCTTTCTTCTTTGTTCTTAGGATGCCCTGGCATCTCAGGTATGCCGGTCTCACCAGAAACCCTTTCTATGTGGCAATTCTTCATTTTTTTCCACCACTGTGTTGCTGCTATTCTTTAATGAGCCTCTGAGCCTTCTCTGAGATATTTTGTTTTGTGAATAGTGATCTACATTTATTTTTTTGTGGAGGGGATGAAGGCTAGTATCTCCTACTTCACCATCACTCACCTGAATAAATTTTGATTGGTTTAATCACACACACACACCCCTAAACAACAATAACAGCATCTCAGCTAAATGCAGTAAACTTTTATGTGTTTAGCCCTACCTAACTTCATAGATCACTTTAGAGCAATCCTTTGTTTCTTAATTCACAATCTTTTTCTCACTTTTGTTAGTTTGTTCAGGATATTATTCTTGCTGTTTAAACATTTCTCAACTTTATGCAGTAAAAATTAAAAATTTTCCCTTTATGGCCAAAGAAGAAAACAAAGTTAGCTTTCACTCTGTCTCTAGTTGTTTTTCATCACACAGTTTTCTGGGATCCAGAGCTTAACATTTTGCCAGAAACAGAAGTTGGTTGTTTTATTTTTAAAACTCTGTTCACTTAGCACTTTAGTAAATATAAAAATTAAATGTACAAAAATATTTAAAAGAAGAATGTGAGAAGGCTGGAGGAGAGAAGAAGAGCAAAGTCACAGACGCGTGAATGGCCACACATCTGCTGCGACTACAAATTGTGAAGCATTATTAGAGCATCGAGGATGCAGATGTAAGATGGGGCTGGGAAGGTTAGCACAGTACAGGCTGTGGTCTCTATATGATTGGGTTCTATTTAAGGGAGAGAGGAAAATACATGTCAGAAAGATCATCCTGTCTAGACAGGCGAGCCTAGGTGGGTAGGGCAGGCCTGGAGGATGGGAGACCAATTAGGAAGTTGTTGCTATAACCCAGATGAGAGAAAATTGTCTTTAACTAGGGCACAGAATACAGCAGTAAGTACAGAAGAAGGAACAGATTCCAGAAACATTTAGCAAGTCTAGAAGAAGAGGCATTGTATTAGTCTGTTCTCACATTGCTGTAAATAAATGCCCGAGACTGAGTAATATACAAGGAAAAGAGTTTTAATTGGCTCACAATTCTGCAGGCTATACAGGAAGCATAATGGGGAGGCCTCAGGAATTTTCCAATCGTGGCGGAAGGCAAAGGGGTAGCAGGCATGTCACATGGCTAAAGCAGAAGCAAGAGAGTGAGACAGGTAGGGGGGTGCTACACACTTTTAAGTGACCAGATCTCACAAGAATTCACTATCTTGAGGACAGTAACAAGGAGGATGGTGCTAAACCATTCATGAGAAATTATCCCCCATGATCCAATCGCTTCCCACCAGGTCCCACCTCTAACATTGAGAATTATATTTCAATATGAGATTTAGGCAGGGACACACATCCAAACTATATCAGGCATATTCCAAAAAACATTTAGCAAGTCCAAAAGAAGGGGCATGTTCCAGAAACACTTAGCAAGTGTAGAGTAAGTGACATATTCTAGGAACATTTCATAGGGAAAATCAATGGAACTTGGTGAGGAGTCAAGAATGGTTCCCGGCTTCTCATGCAAGTAATTGAATGTATGAGGGAGCTGCTGAGATGGCGAGTTGTTGAGGCTGAGGAGCATGTTTTGAGAATAAAAACTAACATTTTTTTCTCTTTTCCCATAAAGGGAAATTTTTTATTTTTACTGGATAAAGTTTAGAAATGTTTAAACAATGTGTGATGAGGAGGGGAATGGCATATATCACAATAAAAGACCATAAACTAGGTGCACCCACTCACCCATAGATGAGTTATGTTTTAAATATATTTGATGCGATAAGATTAACTTTGGACACCTTCCATGTACCCTACATACCTTTGATCTCTGCTTAGGCCCCACATCTCAGCTTTGAATTCTGTGTCCTGAATTGACTAACTACTTTATGCTTTCTGCTTGTGACCTGGGACTGGCTTCTCAATTTATTGGTTATAGGGCATTTATTTGGTGGTTGCAGTTTCTGGGTATGTCTTTGACCTGAATCTGTGATTTGTTGTAATGATGACTTCCTTGTCTTGTGGTTCTCTTTGAGCCCCAGTGGCAATCCCTACCTACACAGGTTAGGAGGAACCACTCTTAAGGGAGTTACCCAGGCAATTCTGAGCTGCCTCTTTATAAAGGAATTTGAGAAGGGAGGGAATATATCTGGCTGTTGTACCAGGATACCTGTGGGTTTCCCTGGTTATTTATATGAAAAACATCAGCAGACATCGATCAAGTGCCTGAAATGCACCGGGAACTAGAGATTCAGCTGTGGGTGAGATAAGCACAGCCCCTGCCCTCCATTATTTCATACGTTAGTTAGAACAGGAGAGAAACAAGTATACTTAGAAAAATAAATCCTCCTTCCTTTCCTCTGCCCTTTTGGGGGTTTGCTCTGGAGAGAGGATGATAACTCTTATACCAAAAGCCATTCTCATATAGAAATTCAATGAGATGGGTGTTTTGCCTAAGAATTAGCTCTGACCTGAGATTTTTAAAAATATTCTTTAGTTTCATGTTTTCTATTTTTTCTTAGTGTTTCTGTAGTGAAAGGAGATATCACTGCTAGGTGGGACTTTGTACTGGGCTGTTAGGCCCTTGGGGGTGGAAAGTAAACACTTTTTTTGCTTCTTAGAATGTTCCCTCTAAGGGGATGGGGTGGGCCATGGGGGTAATGTTGTGTTTCTCTTTCCTATTCCATCAAAATTCCTGAGTGTGAGAGTCCATGCAAGTGTGTGTGCCTGGTGGCAGTGCGTACATATCCTCTCTGGAGATACCCACAGAAGCCCAGAATACTGCAGGCAGAAGGAGAAGGTGTCTCTTGCATTTAACGTAGTGGAGCGATCTCAAGGGAATGTTACATGAACTGTTCTGCTGAAGCCCTCATTCTCCAACTCCATGACCCTGCAACCCCCGTTTTCACAGATTATACCAGATGAATAACCTAGACTCTAAGACACATATTGATGGTGACTCTTTTGCCCCATGGGTAAGGGAAAGGACAGATTCTCCTTTCCACACTGAGCTTAACTGAATAATTTCATCGAAGAACAAACAAGTTTTGCATCAAGCTTCTGCATATCTATTAGCATTGATAGCAATATCTAAGATAACTAAGTCAAAATATTAATAGCACCTACTACCACGGCCTCCCAAAACACAGGGCAAAGTGCTTGCTGCTCCCAGGATCGTTCTCTTGGTGACAATTTTCTGTTCCAAGGGATCCTTCTCCTACAAATAATAACCACCAACAAAAATCTCATTTTAAAAGAAAGTAGAGGAGGAGGAAGGGAAGGGAAAATTGGTCACGGTCAAAAAGAAAGATGGTAGGAGACGTCTGAGGCAGGAGCATGTGAATTTTGGAGGCCATGCTGACCTAGCACAAGCTGCTAATGAGGAGTGTCTGCCTAGAAGTCTGCCACTTCCTCTGGAAGCCAGAGTAGGGGCTGCACTGCCTTGAGGGGCTGCCAGGATCTATGAGGCCAAGCCCATTCTATAGAAGGTAGTGGGCCATTTGTGGATCTTAGACAAGCTATTTAACCTCACTGTGCCTCAGTTTCCTCCTTTGTATAATTGGGATAATAAACCTACCTCATAGAATTTTTAAGAAAACCAATTAAATGAGTTATTATTTGTAAAATGTTTAGAACCATCAGTGCTTGGCACATAGAGTGCTGAGGAGTGCTTGTTCAAAAGTAGGCCCATTCAATGTGCTGAAGTCACTCTCACGCAGAGCCGTGAGGTACAGCAGAGGGCAGCTGAGTTGGGTGTTGAGGACCCCCAGACCTGCCCATAGCCAGCACTATCTGAAGCAATGGCCCATAAGGCAATGTGCGATGAGGAGGGGGATGGCATATATCACAGTAAAAGACCATAAACTGGGTAGGTAAGGGCTTAGAGGGCTGCACACCTTATTACTCAGTTTGCAAGACTGAGATTCTAAGGTGATTTTAAGCAGCCCAAGTTGATAAATCCCTCCAGTTCTCAGATCATCCCTTGGCCCCTAAGCTACTCCTAGAGCAAGCCTGAGCCATTCTTTTTATTGTCCATGTGAGAGACGTTCTAATCTGTTTGAGCTCCATAAATACTCTTCTACTTTTGTAGTCACTTTCTTTGTCAACCAGATAGGTGTCCAATAAATACTTGCTGAATGGCTGTTCCTGCTATAAGAATCCTGGTTACAGAAAAGACATCCACAGATTGGGAGAAAATATTTGCAAACTATACATCTGATAAGGAGTTAATATCCAAAATGTGTAAGGAACACAGACGACTCAATAGCAGCAAACAAACAACCTAATCAAAAACTGTGCTTTCTCAAAAGAAGACATGCAAATGTCAACAGATACACAAAAAAATGCTCATTACCACTGATCATCAGGGAAATGCAAATTAAAACCACAGTGAAATATCACCTTACACCTGTGAGAGTGGATATTAACAAAAAGGTGAAAGAAACTAAGTGTCGGCCAGAGTGTGGAGAAAAGGGAATTCATGCGCACTGTTAGGAATGGAAATTAGTGCAACCTTTATGGAAAACAGGATATCGATTCCTCAGAAAACTAAAAGTAGAATTACCATATTATCCAGTTACCTCATTTCTGGGTATGCATCCAAAGGAATTGAAATCAATATGCCAAAGAGCTACTTTCACTCCCACGTTCACTGCAACATTATTCACAATAGCCAAGATACAGAAACAACCTAGGTGTCCATCATCAGATGAATGGATGAAGAAAAAGTGGTATATATACACAGTGGAATGCCATTCAGCATTGAAATATCAGAAAATTCTGTCATCTGCAGTAACAGATGAACAAACCTAGAGGACATTAGGCTAAGTGAAATGAGGCATAGAAAGACAAATACCACACTATCTCACTTACATGTGGAATCTGAAATTTGAACTCATAGAAGTAGAGAGTAGATCGATGGTTACCAGAGGCTGGGGGAGGGGAGGGGATGGAGAGGGAAAGGGGAGATGTTGATCAAAGCATGCAAAGTTTCAGTTAGACAGGAGGAATAACCTTTACTGATCTATTGCACAGAATGGTGACTGTAATAAGTAACAATGCGTTATATATTTCAAACCTCAAAAACAGTGGATTTTAAATGTTTTTACCACAAAAAGTGACAGGCATGTGAGGTAATGGATTCGTTAATAGCCTGATTTAGGTCAGGTGTGGTAGCTGACACCTGTAATCCTAACACTTTGGGAGGCCAAGGCAGGCGTATCACCTGAGGTCAGGAGTTCAAGAAGCAACCTGGTCAACACGGCGAAACCCTGTCTGTACCAAACATACAAAAATTAGCCAGATGAGGTGGCACACACCTGTGGTCCCAGCTACTCAGGAGGCTGAGGTCCGATAATCACTTGAAACCGGGAGGCAGAGGCTGAAGTGAGCTAAGATCACGCCACTGCACTCCACCCTGGGCGACAGAGCGAGACATCATCTCAAAACAAAGAAAAGCCCAATTTAATAATTTCACCTTGTAAACATATATCAAAACATCATATTGTACTCCATAAATATATGCAATTATTACTTGTCAATTACAAATACAAAGTTTTAAATTTCAATTTAAAAACCGGAAGAATCCTTGTTACTTGTCATCTGCTGTTGTTGGTATTGGAGCTGTTACTCAGATGAAATAACTTTGGATCCACCTTCTTAGTTCCCCTTTCCACCTCTTCTATAGAGCCTGTCTTCTGCCTGTAACTTTCTATCTCTCCCTCTCTCCATTCCATTTGCTTCACAGCAGGAAACACCACAATGCGTTCCTTCTGTAGTTCCTTCCTATCATGCCCCGACAATATCTCTAATAGATAAGGGTACTCTTCTCTACTGAATTCATTAAGTGGCCTTAGTAAATCTTATTCAGCTGTGGTCAATTCATCATTCTCTACTGTTTTCCTTGAGTACTTTTCCCTTCCTCTCGACCTGAACATCATATCCCATACCTAAGCCAATTTATAATTTACCTATTTATAATTTACGACTGACCATCATTGATGTCCGGTGAAACTTTTAAAGCGCTAATCCCACAACAGTTACACAGAAACATCCCCCAACCCAGACACGTGGCACACAGTAGGTGATGTAAACTGATCGAATGACTGATGGGATTGGTCAACCACTCATTTTCAAATACTTACTGAAAAGTTATTTTAGACCCAGCCTCCATCTGTTCCAGAAGTTAAAAATAAAATGAGAATTCAATTAAAAGCATGCAAGCAATCTACCCAAAGTTGTGCCAGATCTTCTGAGAATATCCTATTTTCCAGCTGATCAGAAACGGAAGTGTGTATATGCCAATAAACACCTTAGAATGCCAAATTATTTAATTAAATAAGAGAGAAATCAGTGTGGGTACAAAACAGCAAAGATTTTTTAAAAGCATATTCTACCTTGAAGTTTCTTGCCCCTATTTTTCTGCAGAGAGATGTCGTTCAAAAGAATGTAAAGAACTTAGCCATATAGTACCTTCTACTCTATTTGTCTCCTCTGGTCAAGGTCAGTGGGTGGAAGCTCAGCAGTCTCCCTGCTTTCTATTCTGTAGTACTAACTGTAAAGTTCACTAAACCTGGACCCACCCCAGAGCTCATTACAAAGTTTGACTTGTCTTAGGCTGGAAAGAAATCTCCACTAGGTATACACTAAAGCCTACCAGTCTCTTTCTAATCCTTATTTTGCTGAACTCAGAAGAAACATTTTCTAACTAGATAGCTTTCATATTTCTTCCCCGAATGGTTCTTAACATGTATTTAATTCTGTTCAAAGTCTGTGACTAAAGGAGTCCCTTAAATTAGCTGATCTATTAATCCTGTTGCTGTGTCAATTCTTATTTTTAAGATTCACTTTCTGTGAATTGCTGATGTATGCAAGATGATGATAGCTGCTGCTTCTTCGTTCTTTTTTTTTTTTCAGTCTCTCTCTCTCTGTTGCCCAAATTGCAGTGCAGTGGCGCAATCTCCACTCACTGCAACTTCTGCCTCCTGGGTTGAAGCTATTCTTTGCCTCAGCCTTCTGAGTAGCTGGGACTACAGGCATCTGCCACCACCACACCCAGATAATTTTTGTATTTTTAGTAGAGACAAGGTTTCACCATGTTGGCCGGCTGGTCTTGAACTCCTGGCCTCCAGTGATTCACCCACCTCAGCCTCCCAAAGTGCTGAGATTACAGGTGGAGCCACCATACCCGGCCTGTGATGACAGCTTCTTTCTAGTTAACATGCTTGAGACAGAGGCATTGCAAACAACGCCCGTCCCTAAAATTTCCCAAACAGATCTAGGTGCCCACCATATGCACACACATACACATATATACGCATGTATATACACACATACATAATATATTTACATATTTTAATTGAACCATTTGAATGTAAATTGCATACATCAAAATATATCACCTTATGTCTCCTAAGAAGAATGAAATCACTCTCAAATATAAAGATATTTTTGGTTCTGTCTAGTTTCCTTTGCCTTTTAAAATAGTTTAATTACTTTTATTCATAGTTGAAGAATACAATGAAATATATTTCATAGTGAACTTTAATAAGAACAATTATGCAGCACTGTATCTGGATACAAAGAGGTTTTTCCAGCTTCAGTTGTAACAAGATAGCCTTCCCTCTTCTTCAGGACTAACTTTCTATCTCAAAGAAGCCAGCATCGAAACAGGCAAAATGGCTCTGAATAGTTCTGTGGTAAACATTATTATGGTTTGGATGAACATTCACTTGGATACTAAAAGACAAAAAAGAAATTTATGACTGGGTGCAGTGGCTCATGCCTGTAATCCCAGCACTTTGGAAGGTGGGATTACAGGCACCTTTTCTGAGGCCTGGAGTTCGAGACCAGCCTGGCCAACACAGTGAAACCTTGTTTCTACTAAAAAATATAAAAAATAGCTGGGTGTGGTGGCATACACCTGTAATCCCAGCTACTCGGGAGGCTGAGGCATGAGAATTGCTTGAACCCAGGAGGCAGAGGTTGCAGAGAACCAAGATCTCACTGCACTTCATCCTGGGCAAGAGAGTAAGACTCTTGTCTCAAGAAAGAAAAGAAAAGAAAAGAGAGAGAGAGAAAGAAAAAGAAAGGAGGAAAGAAGGAAAGAAGGGAAGGAAGGAAGGAAGGAAGGAAGGAAGGAAGAAAGGAGGAAAGAAAAAAAAAGAAAGAAAGAAAGAGAAAGAAAGAAAGTTGTTTGACTTCCATCATCATTTCTTCTCCTTTTGCTTCCAGTTAGTAAATTATTTTCTGAATAATCCTGTGCCTTCCTAGTAAAGTCTATCTCCTGGTACTGGCTGGATTGCGCCATTCGAGGTAAATTGAGTGACTGGCATCATCTTTCAACACACAATTTGATTCAAACCAGAGAAAAGCAAAGTTCCTATTCCCTCTTAGTCCATAGCACTGAAGTGTACACTCTTTACAGGTAAAGCTTTTCATAGATCCTGACAGAGGTGAACATTTATTTGTGGACAGATATTAGGCAACCTAAAGTGTCGATGTCAAACTGGTCATCGTTATTCATCAACAAAGCTAATCAGAGTGCTCAACACTCAGACAGAGCCTTCAATATAGAAGGGGATAAATTTAAGTGAGCCAGTGGATTAGATCATAAAGTAGCTATTATTTTAGGGCTATGAAGGGAAGCAGGGTATGCTACTCCAAAATATGCCACTTTGACATAAGAATTATTTTGAGCTGAAGGCATGTGAGTTCTTGAAATCCTTCATCTGCCAGGAAGCAGAGGCTCCCAAAACAACTCAATTGTCATAAATCCCCTCCCCAGGAACAACTGTAATCTCTCTAGAAGTCCACAGCACACCCAGACAGAAAGTGTCTTAAACCATCACCCACCTATTCTCCCAAGGGCCCATTTATCTTTCTGAAAAGCCATTTGCTGTTCCATAAGTGCCCTTTCTCCACGTCCCTTTCCCCTACTGTTAGGTATCTACACCCCAAATTCTAACCAGTTCTTCGAGTTACTCATCGTTGAGCACTCTCATGGGTATGTGTGATGCACATGCTAATAAACTTCTGTTTGTTTTTCTCTTGTCAGTCTGCCTTTTGTCAGATTAGTTTTAAAAGGCCCCAGCCAGGGAGTCTAGGAGAACAGAAAGAAAAACTTTTTTTAATCCCCTAAAGCTGTATGGAACCACTGTGATAGTTCTATCCAGAACCATCAACCATCTATGGGTGATGGGTACACTGTAGCAGAGGAAGATCACAAACCAGCAAACAGAGGAGTAAAACCAGGATGTGGAACCAAGGCTTCTAAGCCCAGGTCATTTCTACTATATGATACTCTTTAGCAAATACCAGGAACTATTACTAGAAACTAGCAGCATCAGAAATAACAACAGGAAGCCAACTAAATGCTTCAGAAAATGAAAACCACCATGGAAGTCAATCATCTGCTTTCTTTTGTTTATAGTTCCTTTACCCGGGGAGAGGAGAGCTATGGCCATCTGGAGTAACACACGTTTTGCATTTAATGGGAATGAATAGTGAAAACCAGCCAGAGGGATCTGTTTAGGTTAGTTCAGCTTTTCTTTGCTTTGGCTTTTTTTAATAGGATGCTATAAATTTTAGATGTTTGTATCTGAGTGAAACATTCAATGTATCATCTCTTGAAATTTTGCTTTCACAATTAATTCAAATAGCTTCAGAAAAAAAATAGTCATATGAATTGAAAGCTGCTGAAAGAGGCAACAAATTGAGTGCAGGGTGAGGTTTCCCAGGATCCAATGTGGAATCCAGAGCTCTTATAAGATACTCAAAAAGGGGGAGGAGGCTGTGCTATCAAGAAATACATTTATGGTGCTACATCGAGAGGTGACAGGGACTGGGGCCAGAGACAGGGAAATAGGTGTACCTGAGGACACACAGATACACCTAGGTGTGTTAGAAACAGAAAAAGATTGAAAACCTCTTTGAAAAATGACTTATTTGCCAATGATGAAAAAATAATTTATTAACAATGACAATAATAGTAGTAACTTCACTAAAACCCTCCCTATGGATTATGGGCTGCCACCCATCTCTATGTATTGCCCTCCTGGCTTTCTCTTCACTCCAACCAAGTTTCTTTTAGTACTTTGACTTCATCCTGACTGGTGTTTGTATATGCTCCTTCTGCAGGGAACACTGCTTCCCACTGCCCCTGCCCCTTCACCTGACGAAGTCTCACATGAAACAACGGTTCCTCAGGGAGCCTTCCCCAATTTCCTGAGAATCAGTGACATCCCCCTGTCTTATGTTCTCACAGCCACTTAGGTTTTCATGACAATCATGATAATTTTATTCTTGTTCAATGGATCTTCTAGGAGACTATCAATTCTATGAGGTCAGAGACTATGTCTGTCTCCCAAACTCACAACACAGTGCCCACCACAGGGGTATTCAGTAAACACTTGTTGAACAAATTACCATTGAACAAAACAACATCTGGATGGTATTTTCTGGTAAATACAGTATTTTGCTTTATAGGGAAAGGGGGTATAATTTAGGAGCTCCTTGAAATTGCCAAACATTACATCAAATTCTCATTTATCTCAAGTAATCCAGAGTTAAAATCTACTGATAATAATATTATAACACTTTCTATATATAATTTTAAATTATATGTGTAATACATAATCATTATAGTCCCATTTATCCCCAAGAATTCTTCCACATCTTTTTTTTTTTTTTAATAAACTGGTAGAAAGGATCTAATTTGATTCTTGGGGTTTCTTCTCTTTAATCATTCATGATTTATTGATTTATCCATTGATTTATGTGTTCATTTCTCCTTCTGTCACAGGAAGTGTAGAAGCTTCTCTGCCTGTCTTTACCACCCTCTAGTCTAGGCCAAAACTGAGGGTAGAAGAGTAGAAAACACAAGGCAGACTAAGAGGAAGCAAGGATTCTGCAACAGTTGCGTGCTTTAGAATCAACTTATTGACTAGATGTCTGGCGGGTTGGATAGCACTAAGCTTTATATCCTCCAAGCATCTCCCACTTGACCCACTGCAAAGCTGGCTCCATGCAGAAGACTTCTTATTCTGGAGCCTCTACTCTTTAAAGGGCTTTAACTCAGACCACACAGAAAATTGTGGCCCCTGAGGTCCATTAGGTCATACGGCAATCCTATAGCTGAGCTGGAACCTTCCAAATGGGGTCTCCAGAGCTTTAGGAAAAAACTGAGGGCACATGCATATATAATGTTACAGGAAGCAAATAAATGAATCGTTAACACAGAAAGTTGGATAATTTTTTTGTTGCCATTTCTCTATTTTTTAAAGTATCATGAGCATGATTACATTATTCTTGAAGTTTTTTAAATTAAGGAAAAATGAAAAATCCCCAGAGAAACCCCACAGTAAATGCCTCGTCCGGCTAAAAGCTCCTCAGCACTCTGCCAATGTGGGCCAAGTGGCCACGAAGGGAGAGAGGTGCACCGTAGAGGTAGGTGAGTCCCAGGAGAAATGCTCACAAACCTGGCAACACCCAGTGGTATCCAAGGTTTGGTGGATATTTTTCTCAGCAGACTGGATTAGTGGGTGAAGATGAAGGCCAAGAAAACATGGAACGTGCTGTCTAGTCAAGGAAACCTTTCTTCTAGAAATATTTATTCTCTTCTCTAAAATCTAGATTCCTTTGCCTGGTATAGTAGTGTCTCTTAAAAAAAATGCCTTTCCCCTAGTTTCCGTGGAACTTAGACTCCTGGGGATAGAAGGAAATTTTCTATATTCACTTAATCTACAATGTTGGTTTTAGTCAGTTCTGTGCTTCTATCAATTGACACCACCAAGAATCTTTCTGCTTTTAAATACCCCAGCTATTGATAAGATGAACAATGTCTGCTGTCTAAGATTGACCTGTGACTTTTATGGAGATTGACCTTTTATATGAGATTATTACTCAACCTGTATAAGTAAATCTCACAAGGGCTGGTGGGGATGGTAGGGGAGCATCAGTCAAAGGGAAAGCTAAAGATAGAGACTTTCAAAACTCTTTGGGCTGATGTATTAGTCCATTTTGTATTGCTATAAAGGAATACCTGATACTGGATAATTTATAAAGAAAGGAGGTTTATCTGACTCATGGTTCTGCAGGCTGTAAAAGCATGGCATCAGCATTTACTCAGTTTCTGGTGAGGCCTCAGGAAGCTTTTACTCATAGTGGAAAATGAAGGGGGCACAAGCATGTCACATGGTGAGAGAGGGAGAAAGAGAGGGGGAGGTGCCAGGTTGTTTTTAAAACCCAGCCCTCACATTAACTCAGAGTGAGAACTCACTCATTACCATAGGGAGGGTACCAACCCATTCATGAGGGATCTACCCCCATGACCCAAACACCTCCCACCACGCCCCACTTCTAACACTGGAGATCACATTTCAACATGAGATTTGGAGGAGGCGAATACACAAATCATATCAGCAGGGAAAGGGTGCACAACACCAACATATGTGGAAAACACTGCCTAGTTGTATGACTTCCTTTGGGCCAATGGAACATTAACGATTGTGCCATAAGTGCTTGTGGCATGGGGCTTGCCTGCTGTTGCAGCTGGGATCCTTTTACTATCATGCAAATAAGCCCAGAATAACCCCTTGGAAAATGAGAGACCATGTGAAGGAAGGCTTAGTCATCCTAGCTGTCCCAGACAAAGTTATCATAAGCCAGCTGGCCCCAGCTGTCCCATCAGTTCACTGCCAGTCTATGAATAAGGCCAGTTGAGGCCCTCCAAGCCTGACCAAGACAAGAATGATCACACTAAGCTCAATCTGCAGAACTGTGAGCCAAGCAAAGGGTTATTGTTTTAAGATGCTAAAGTTTAGGATGGTTTGTTCCCCAGCAATAGCTAATGGATACAGAGGTCACTTGAGCAGCATAATCCCTGAATCTATGCAGCCACATCAGCCATGTCAATCTTCAGGGATTGGTGCATAAAGATCAAGGGCAGAGAAGAGCTGCAACAGTACCATTACGATGTAGTACCTTTGGCAGATGACCCCCCGGCCAGCATATGAGGCTGCTGTTTTCCTGGCTTTCCACCAGTAGAATCTTTTGTACAGCCGTGTTTTTCACAGCTAGGTAAATCCATACCCTATCAATATTTAATGCTCTGACTGCTTTTCTCTCCTGTGTCCTCTGATCAAGTCTCAACATTGGCTTACCCTTTACTCTCCCTGGCTCAGCTCAAGGGAGTCACTTGTGGCCAAACAGATGATTATTTCATCAGCACCAACGTGGGTCTGTAGAATACTATACAACTGTCAAAATTATCTTAGGCCACATATCAGAAGGCTTTTCTAGACATTCGTAAAGAGTTTGATTTAATGTCTTCACTAAGATACCCTAGGGAGGTTATTTTCATTCACCATAAGAACTGGCTGTTGATGTTCCTGATAGGATGCCATATTTCAAATTATCTATACATGAGTCCATCTGTCCCAATCAAGTATAAATTCTTCAAAATCAGAGACCATATGTTATTTGTCTTTGAAATCTCCATGCTTACTGCAAAGCCTAACACATAAGTTCAGAGTCTGTCATATGAAATGAGTGAGTGAATAAATGAAATCAATCAATAAGCCATGTGCTTTGGACAGGCCCAGTACCATACTGATTTATTTATAGGATCACAGTATGAGAGTGTTGTATTCTTTTTTGCTTAGCAGACTTCTGCATTTTGGTAGTGGTTGCTTTTTGTTTTTATTTATGTTTGAGACAGGGTCTTACTCTATCACCCAGGTTGGAGTGCACTGGCGTGATCACAGCTACTGAAGTCTCAACCTCCTGGGCTCAAGCAATCCTCCCACCTCAGCCTCCTTCGTAGCTGGGACTACAGGTGTGCACCACCATGACTGGCTAATTTTCTATTTTTTGTAGAGATGGGATCTCACTATGTTGCTCTGGCTAGTCTCAATGTCCTGGGCTCAAGAAATCCTCCCATCTTGGCTTCTCAAAATGTTGGGATTATAGGCGTGAGCTACTGCACCTGGGCTTTCTGTGAAATATCCGCAGGGGCTACTGTGAAATATCCGCAGTTTCTCTGGTTTTCTTTTGGTTGTAAGATTTTGCCTTCTGGATCATTATGATTTAGAGAGTCTTAATTCACATGTAATAGATCCAATGTAGAATTTCCTTTGCTTCATTATTTCTGCAAAAACAAAGTTAAACATTAAGCGACAATCAACTGAGAAAAACATCGAAAGAATTCTGGATACAGGAAAAGGGAAAGCTGCGGTTATCGTATGGAGTCTTTCCTACATGTTACCTTCTCCATGAAGCCAACACTTGACACCCCACTTAAAACAGCAACTTCCCATGTCACCCCCTACCATCCAAATCCTGCCTACTCTGCTCTATTTTTTCACAGCATTTACTGCCTTCAAATATATCATCATAATGCCTTGTAGATAGTAGGTGCTCAATAAACACTTGTTAAATGAATGAATATACCCATGGCTATTGTGGTAGGCAAAATTCTTAGATGATCTCCAGGATCCTCATTTCTTGGTGTACACACCTGTATAATTAACTCCACTTGAGAGTGAGCAAGACCTGTGAAAATGATGGGGCACCACGCCCTCCTCCCATGTTAGGCTGTGTTATGTGGCAAAAGTGATGGTAGTTTACAGATGTGACTAAAGTCCCTAAGTTAATAAAGAGAAGTTATCCTGGGTGGGCCTGACCTAATCAGGAACTGAATTCTGCCAATGACTAGTGGGATCAGGAGATGGAGACTCAGATAAGACTGCAGCCCAAGCTAACACCTCGACTGCAGTCTTCTGAGACCCTGAGTAGAGAGGCCCAATGACACTGTACAAAGATGGACTCCTTTTGGGAGGCCGAGATGGGCGGATCACGAGGTCAGGAGATCGAGACCATCCTGGCTAACATGGTGAAACCCCGTCTCTACTGAAAAAATACAAAAAACTAGCCGGGCATGGTAGCAGGCACCTGTAGTCCCAGCTACTCGGGAGGCTGAGGCAGGAGAATGGTGTGAACCTGGGAGGCGGAGCTTGCAGTGAGCCGAGATCACGCCACTGCACTCCAGCCTGGGCGACAGAGCGAGACTCCGTTTCAAAAAAAAAAAAAAAAAATATATATATATATATATACACACACACACACACATATATATATATATATATATATGGACTCCTGCCCCACAGGAACTGTTAGATCATAGATGAGTGTTGTTTTAAGCTATTAAATTTGTGGTCATTTGTTATGCAAGAGTATAGCACTCATAATACAGCTATGAACTCACCAAGTGTTGAAGAAAGGGGCAAGATTAACCAAGAAACCCACAAGACTTTTCTTCCTGGTGAGAGAGAAAACTTCTCCTTGCCCTCTGATGTCTCCTTAGGTACCATCCCATGTCGTGGGCCCTCTATGCCAATGGCCTTTACCTCCACTCTACCCCTGCAGTCCTCTAAAAATTTAAATTTATATAGCTTAGAGGACACATGCTTTCTGCCTTCAGAAATATATGTAAATCTGGTGAGATCTCCAATTTTACTTCACATTTGACTGCTCCTCCCTCCCTGTGGCCTCTGAGGGTTTCCACCTTACTTCTCAGTTCCCTGGGTCCCTGCAGTCCCTTACAGTGACAGTTTGTAACCTTTGCTACAAAACAGAATCCCTGAGGAACTTCTCAAAGACACTGAGAAAGGATCTTGATCCCCATAGATTGTGACTCCATTGGTCAATGATGGGGTCCACACATAGACATTTTGTAAAAGCTCCCTGGGATGTTCTTAACTGTACCCAGGTAGAGAGTCTCTGATGTGGGCCACTTTTATCTCTTCTTTGGCCCTTACAAGAAATCAAACCTGCTAAGCTTACTATAATTTTGGTACATTTGCTGTAGGTTTGAGGCTGACACAAAAGGGAATTATTTTGCGGGGTGGTGGCTGTTCACCATCTCATGAGCTTCTGCCTCACTTGTTTTTCTTTCAGATCTGCTGCCTCCCACTTGGCTGTTTCACAAATCCCATGCTTCTTCCACTGTGGAAACCTCATATGTGGTGAAGTCCCCTAAGTATTTCCCAGCCAGCCCCCTGCCCCAATCTCCAGATTGCTGTGTTTCAGAGAGCATCACTTTAGGTGCTCTGAGACATCTCTGTCTTGGTACATTTGTTCATCAGTGCTCCATCTACA
Organism: Macaca thibetana thibetana; assembly: GCF_024542745.1. NCBI lineage: Eukaryota > Metazoa > Chordata > Mammalia > Primates > Cercopithecidae > Macaca > Macaca thibetana. The sequence goes on from NC_065591.1 coordinate 102,782,367, forward strand.
ACCTCTAAGTCTCCTACCTTTTTCCTTCCTTTACTGTCTCCACTTAACCAGTGTTTTATCTTCATTGAGATATTGGCTTATTCTTTCAATCCATCAGCCCCTGCATGGAATGACTTAACACCAACCCCAAAGCAAATGATTTCTTCAACCACATTATCACTGGGACCTGGCAATTCCTTCATTCTCTTGTCTTCTGATGGCACCACCCAACAGACTACCAATGCTGCTGTTTCTGAAGAAATTCAATTAGCATGGACTGGTAAAACTCCAAACGTTTGGTAGTTAGCTTCTACTAGCCATTTGCTAATATTGTACTATTAATGGCTAATGTTGAACACTATCTTATCAGGAATTTTGCATTGTGTCTTTTAATACTCACAACAGGATATTAAATATTATTATTGGTACCACTTTGCAGATATTGAAAATGAGACTTGCTAAAAGTCACACACCTATTGACATGATTTGAGCCTAGGTCTGTCTGACTCCAGAGTCTTAACTCTGAGGTACTATATTTTCTGCCTCACAATGAGAACACTCTTGGCTTTACTGGCTCCACGTTTAGATTCATTAGCACGAACACAATTCTTCCCTCTTCTGTCCTGTCTCAAAGAAAAGGTTATCTCTCTTCCCCCACCCCCCAACCCTCCCCTGCCATTAATTCCTTCCCTGAAGCGCTATTGCTTAATTCTCACATCCCTTTCAAAGTCATCCCATTTCAGCAGTCCCTTCGTTTTATGTTTTTAATCTGTTCCTCACTACAAATTCTTTTTTTTTCTTTCTCAGCCTATGAATAGACCCCAAACTGAAAAACTCAGCTTGAGACTAGGCATGGATCCTCCTTAATGTTTATCTTGTGGGTACCACAAATGTAACCTGTCCAAAACAGAACTCATTATATGCAACTTACCCATTTCACATCCCCCTTCCACAAACTTGTTCCACTCTGATATACTCATCTACTAATGTAGAAACATATCTAGTTTTAAGATATTTTCTTACAAGCAAAAGTTCATACAAGTGACTGTTAATTCTCATTATTATTATCATAAAATAGTGCTTTTTCTATTCATGAAAAATAAGCTCAAGTATCATGCTGGTGATGTTGATAACATAAATTATATTTGTAGACAACTATAAGCTATGCAATTACACTAATAAAATATAAAATTCTAAGGTAACTTGGAAAAAGCTCACACATCAGCTCTCTGCACCTTGCTAGTTCTTGGTGATTATAAGAATTATCTCAAAGTGGTGGTAATAATTGCCATGTTTTTAAAAACCAATATTGTATGAAGTAAGGGAAAGTTTTAAGCACACAAATAGTACTTTAATGTAATAAAATAGTACATTGAGGCACACTGAGCAGAAACATAAAATTTATGCTATCCCTTAAGCTATAAGCTCTATGAGGGCAAGAAGCTTATATGTTTTGTTCCACACTACATTCTCAGCATCTAATGTAGTGCCAGGAGCATAATAAGTGCTCAATAAATGTTCATTACATTAACAAATAAATGGGAGAAACTGATGTATAGTTAGGATAATCTCTGTAATAAACAGACTCAAATTGATGCTTATTTTTCATTTGCGTAAGAATACGTGTCAGCTGAAAGCCTCCTCTGCATAGTCACGCAGAGATTCAGACTATTGGAGGTTCTGTCATCTTTACTTTGTGGCTTTGATTAATGTCCCAGAGGTTATCTCCATTCCAAGAAGCCAGAGGAGAAAGTAGAGCATGGAGGAATGCCTCATGGAGTTTATGGTCAAGCTTCCAATCAGTGCACATCGTTTCTGCTCACATTCCAGTGACTGGAACTCAACCACAGGGCCAGTCCTTACTGTAACAGAAGCCAGAACATGCAGTCTAGTTGTGTGCCCAGGAAGTAGAGGAGGCCATGAATTTTGATAAGCAGCGAGTGGTCTGTGGCACATGAGCTGAGCAGGCTGGAACCAGATCTTACCTTATCCTCTTGAAGCAAAACATCTTGGCCCACATTTAAAAAGCAGGCATATAAGTCTCTTTTCTGCTTGAATAAGCAAAAGCATGTAAATAGAATACTTATGTAGAAAGAAATGAGGTTAGTTTTTGCATCTATTCATGGTGTCGCCATGTATCCTGCCTTCAAAAGGAGAAGCTTGGGTGCCATCAACAGATTCTCTATTTTATTCCAAATCCTTAGGTCTGATCTGTCATCTAGTGTACACTATTCCATCTCAGCAAGAAGACTGGACTCTAGCTCCTTTTGTCTGACTCCATTGCTTCTCTCTTCTTTTAGGACCAGACTGTTAACTTGAAGGGATGCAATAGCTTACAAAATGGTCTTCCGGCCACTAGTCCCCAGTGCAATTGATTAAACATCTTTCTTCCATCAAAGTTATATTTTAAAAACAAAGTCACTACGTCCTATCCCAGGTTAATAAAGTAAAACGAAATGCAAACTACACTTCTTCTTGACCATCCTAGATTTTACAGATAAAATCCAAACTCTCCAGCTCGGCATCACAGCTGGCATCTAAGTGCCTTTCTAGATTTACCTGTCTACTTTCACTCTATCCCATATCTTAATTTCCTGCCTTCATTGTCTTCTTGTGAAATTCCAGTTCAGATTAGGCCTATGACTCTATTCCATTTCAATTTATGGTTCTATGCCTTTTTTACAAGTTTGCACAAAATAAAATCTCTCCCCTCTTTACTTCCTAAATTACCTTCATTTTTAAGGAACCAGTTGAAGTATTACGTATTCTATGAAGATTTTTAAATAATTGTAACAGCAGAGTTGGCTGATCCATCCTCTGTGAGCCACAGCACTTTTCCCAATTCAATTTCCACTTTGAAAACTCAAAGTGAGATAATCGCCTAGGCGAAACTTTCTCCTGAGAGTAAAGAATATATCAAATAGTAGCAAGAAAATTGAGACAATTTTCTAGAACTTAAATGCATTCTTTCCCCTTGTGATTCTGCAAAAATTTTCATTATCGCCATCATTACCATCACCATCATTATCACCATTACCATTATCATCATCCAGCCAGTTTTCACCCACCCTCTCTACAACATACATACATATCCCAGCACTCTCTTTCTTTGTTCTGCCTTGGGAATCAGCAACCAGACAGCCCAATTTTGCAAGATTGTCTTATTCCTCAAAAAGTTTACCAAGTGTTTCAAAACTTCCTGTTGGAACAACATATACTTCATCTTTGGGCCTTTTAGCCAATTTGATTACTACTTAGAACAACAAATAAGACTTTCTGAGACTTCTCTCAGCCACACAAGGCCAAGATGCCACAGAGCTCAGAGAGCAATTTTGCTGCATCACAGTAGTACATGTCTCTGTTGAGCAATATCACTGCTAAATGCTCTGACTCAGAACCGAAGGCTCTGGTCTAGGGATAGGAGTATGAGAGACATGGGGGCTTGTTTTTCATAAACATTCCCTGCTGTTTGTACATCTGGTAAGTGGTACAGTACATGTTCAGACTGTCTGAATGTCTAATCTCTGCTTTTTCTTCCCACTTGAGCCCTTGATCTCTTCCCAGTCCATCGGGCCATTAGCCCATCGGAAACTCAAGATTCTCCCAACATGTAAAACATTTTGTAAAATCTTTATAGTGAAACACAGCTTATTTTCTATTTTAGGAAATTATTTTGAGAGCATTAGACTACTTTAAGCTTTACTTCCTTTCCCTATAAGATAAGGCATACATTGGCTCTTTATACATTTCATTTCTAAATCTAACAACATCTTCAGAGTTCATATTATAATTTAGTTTTACAGATAAGGAAATGGAGGCTGCAAACTTTTATTCCCAAGGCCACATGGCCAAGTGATAAGTAAACAACTGAGCCTGGAATCCAAACCCAGTTCTATAGAACTATAAGCCTTGGCATTTTCCAAAGGGCTCATACTATTTTGATATTGACATTTTGGTGCCAAGGCCCCAAAATGATGGGGCTCACAGGATGAGAGACAGGGCAGGGCTTACTCATAGCATAGAGGATATGTCAGGGATTTCTTCTGTAGACATCACTAAGTAATAAAAAGCAGTGTTTTGATAATTCGATACGCCAGTTTAATATGGCTCCATCAAAAGGCACTGCTTTGTTCTCCTAATCCACTACCATCTGAATCAGAGGGCACATACAATACAAGAGCTGGAAGGATCCATTTGGAAATGATTTATTTTAGCCCCTTCCTGCTGCTGCTAAGAAGAGCAGAGAAGAGATCTGCCAAAGGTCACAAAGGCAGTTGGGGAAAGAACTTAGTCTACAGCCTGGCTTCCTGTTACACCTTCTCAGGAATCAACATTTCCCTACCTTGCACACAAAGTCCTGTTCAGGCCAGCCTACACTGCTCTCTGCCTTCTGAATTGGCTCACCATAAACCATCTCCCAAAGCATGTTCTGGGACTCATGGTCCCAGAACTCATGCCTCCTTATTTATGCAACAGTTGATATTACAAGTCTTACAAAGGCACACAATTTAACCAGATTTAATCGGTTACCTCAATTAAGAGAACACAATTAAGTGAAGTTAGGGATAGTTGAAGAGAGTGAAAATAAACTCGGAAAAATGGAAAAGTAGAAAGTCAAAATACCTTTAAAAGTTTAATTAAAAGATTATTAAAAAACTTTCATTAACAATAAGTAAAAATGATGAATAATGACTATTAAAACATTTTAAAAACCGTGAAAATATTAAAGATCATAGTGTTACTTTTGAAGAGTACAAACTTACAACAAATATAATGAGGCTTTTAAGACCAGAAACTAAAATGATTTTTTAAAAGCATAGAAAATAGGTAGTGGGATAAATTCCTGATCTGAAAATCCTAGAATGAGAACAAATTTTGTCAACATGCTTTAGGCAGAGAGCTGAGGGGCAGAGAAATGAATCACCCTATTACTATGTACCAGGAGTTTGGAGTCCTCCAAAAGTCCAGTGCAGGTGGTGGTCATGGCTGACTCTGGACAGTTCTAGGCAGCTAGCTATTTGGTGATACCTCTGCTTTATGTTGTTACTCCATCACTTCAGGAATGGTTGGTCTGTTTCCCTAACAGGATAATGGCTGTACGTTGAAGATTCAATTAGGAAAGAGCTCTGAAGTCAATCTAGCTTCTAATCCTGGCTCCATCTCTTATTAGTCTTAACTTTGACAAACCTCCATTTTCTCTTGAATAAAATGAGAATAATTAAGAGTGCCAAGTTCGTTGGCATGGTTGTGAAGACTAAATGAGATCCTTTCAGTAAAGGACTTAGCATAATACCTGATAAATAGTAAATGCCGGGTAAAATTTTAGCTATTTAATTATGTGGGCTGAATTAATGACACTGAAAAATCTTTGCAGACAGGAGCCTGGTATGTTTTATTCACAACTGTGAACACCAAGCCCAGTGCCTGGCACATAGTGAGAGTTTAAATATTTATCAAATGAATCAATATACTGATGTTTCCATTGTTTCTCATTTTCCTTTCTCTTCTTTGTCTCATTTTTAAAAACACACATTTAGCAATCACTATGTGACAAATATTCAATATATAAAAATGGCTAAGGTAACGAGAGATTTTAGGCAGGAGTGAGACTTGGTCAGGTGTGTTTTGGGTCAGGTCACACTGATGACAATGTGAGAGGAGGTGAAAAGGCGGCAAATGTGGATCCAGAAGAGAAATGATGATGATCTTAAGCAAGATACTGATCATGGACATAAAAAGGGAAAAACGAGTCAAAAATGGATTTATGAGGTTATGTGATGGAGTCTCAGTAATGGAATAAATATAGAGAAGAAGAGAGCAGGGTCTCCTCACTCAATTACCATATGATACACTTCCTGTATAATTGGCATACTTTGTGATATCTTTTCCATTTTCCTGAACTTTTATCTGAACATTTCATTGCTATATTCTTCTTTGTAGCAGTTAGAATACTAAGTATTGTAGTAGATTTAAAGTAGTTTTACCAAATTAAAGAGTAAAATGGAAAATCAACCAGCCCAACATGCACAAGGGTTTATTGTTTTGTATTTTTAAACAAAAGGTAAACCACATCTACAATCAAAGACAACCAAAAGAGAGAGAGAGAGAGAAAGAGGGAGTGGGGAAGAAAGGAAGGAAAAAAGGAAGGAAGCAAGGAAGGAGGGCAGGAAGGAGGGCAGGAAGGAGAAAAGAAGAGAGTGAACCTTAAAGTAACCACTGAAATGTGCTTTTTACCCCCATAGATCACTGACAACATGTCTATTTTCCTTTAAAAAGAAGCCACCTGGACTAATAAATCAAATACACAATTTGACTGAGTTTCATTTGTTATTTACCAATTATGGTCAGGTAACAGAAAGAACATTTGCAAAGAGAGAAAGTCTGGGTGAATTCCTCCCATCTGGCATAATAAAAAAAAGTATAAAATGGAAAGTATATAAGAAAAAGTACAGAATTATTATGTCAATGTTCAACTTGTATTTATTTAAATAACGAATTTTCTGCTGTTTCTAATCACTTGTTTAAGAATTACAATAAATATACACCATTTAGATTCCATTAAAATAACTGTTAGCACCAATAAACAAATTCAGTTGTTTCAGGATACAAAATCAACATATGGAAATCAGTAGTATTTCCATACACCAATAGCAAAGTGTCCAAAAGAGAAAGCAATCTCATCTACAGTAGCTATGAAAAAATGTAAGATACCTAGGAATAAATTTAACCAAAAAGTGAAATATCTCTATGAGGAAAAGCATAAAACACCGGTAAAAGAAATTGAAGAGGACATAAATAAATGAAAAGATATCCTGTGTTAAAGGATTGGAAGAAATAATATTGTTAAAATGTCCATACTGCACAAGGTCATCTATAGATGCAATGCAATTGCTATCAAAAATATCAATGACATTCTTCACAGAAATAGAAAAAACCACTCTAGAATTTGTGTGAGACCACAGAAGTACCCAAATAGCCAAAGCAATTTGAACAAAAAGAACAAAACTTTACTTTTTCTTCTTCTTCTTCCCTCCCCCCCCTCCCCCTCCCCCTCCCCCTCCCCCTCCTCCGGAGTCTCGCTCTGTGGCCCTGGCTGGAATACAGCTGCACGATTTCGGCTCACTGCAAGCTCCACCTCCTGGGTTCACACCATTCTCCTGCCTCAGCCTCCAGAGTAGCTGGGACTACAGGCGCCCGCCACCACGCCCAGCTGATTTTTTGTGTTTTTAGTAGAGACGGGGTTTCACCATGTTAGCCAGGATTGTCTTGATTTCCTGACCTCGTGATCCATGACAGTTCTTTTGAGGCATCACATTACCTGACTTCAAAATATACTATAAATCTATTGTAACCAAAAAAAAAAAAAAAAAAAAAAAAAAAAAAAAAACAGCATAGTATTGACACAAAAATAGACATATAGCCCCATGGAACAGAAAAGAGAACATAGAAATAAATCCACACACTTATATCCAACTTATTTTCAACAAAAGTGTTAAAAACGCAAATTAAAGAATAATCTCTCCAATAAGTAATGCCAAGAAAATTGGATATCTACATGCAGAAGAAAAACACTAGATCCTTACCTGTCACCACATAAAGAAAACCCTCAAAATGGATTAAAGGCTTAAATGTAAGATCAAAAATTATAAAACTACTAGAAGAAAGCATAACGAAATGCTTCACAACATTGGTACAGGCAAGGAGTTTTTGGATAAGACTTCAAAAGCATAAGCAACAAAAGCAAAAGTAGACAAATTGCAGTACATCAAACTAAAAAGTTTCTGCACAGCAAAGGAAACAATCAGCCAAGCAAGGAAACAATCTACAGAATGAGAGAAAATATTTACAGCCTATGCATTTCAAAAAGGGCTAATAACCAGAATATATAAGAAATCCAAACAACTCAATAGGAATAAAAACAAATAATCTAAATATAGGCAAAAGAACTGAAATGACATTTCTTAAAAGATGATGTACAAATGGCCAACAGGTATGTAAAAAAAATGCTCAATATCACTAATCATTAAGGTAATGCAAATCAAAACCACAACGAGATATCATTGCACTCTAATTAGAATGGCTATTACCAAAAAGACAAAAAAATAACAAGTGCTGATGTGGATGTGGAGAAAGAGAACTCTTATACACCGTCAGTCGAAAGTGAATTAGTACAGCCATTATGTAACACTATACGGAGGTTTCTTAAAAAACTAAAAATACAACTACTGTACGATTCAGCAACCTCACTACTGGGTATATATTTAAAGGAAACAAAATCTGTATATCAAAAAGATAGCTGCACTGCCATGTTTACTACAGAACTATTTACCATAGTCAGGATATTAAATCAACCTAAGTGTCCATCAACATATAAACAAATAAAATGTGGTATGTATATATAGTGGAATACTATTCAGCCATAAAAATAATGAAATTCTGTTATTTGTGGCAACATGGATGAACCTGAACGATGTTAAGTAAAATAAGCCAGCCACAGAAAGATAAATGCCCCACTTTTTGTGAAATCTAAAATAGTTGATCTCTTAGGAATAGAGAGTAGAATAGTGATTGCCAGAGGTTGGGGAGTGGTGGAGGGAAGAAGGGAGTGGGCAAAATTGGTCCACAGGTACAAAGTTACAGTAAGATAGGAGAAATAAGTTCTGGTGTTTTATTGCACAGTAGATTGACAATAATTAACAATATTAGTTTGTAAATTTCCAAATAGGTAGAAGAGAAAATTTTGAATGTTCTTACCACAAAGAAATGATAAATGTACAAGGAGATGAATATGCTATATACCTTGATTTGATTACTGATTATTACACAGTGTATACTATACATACATGGCAACATCACACTGTATCCTAAGTGTTAGGATATTTATGTGTCAATTAAAAACAAAATTTTTAAAATAAAAAAGTAAATATTGGACAATAATATAAGACAGAGGAGAGTTACTAGAATTAGAACTTTCTAAGATCTTTGTATTTTTCTGTCCGGAAGGTAAACACATTTTTGATCATATATGCATGTACAAATATTAAGGGTAGCATTCTAAGGAAATAAAAATAACTTTCAAACTGTAGAGGAACAAAATGATCTAAAAATCAATGAAAATTAAGTTAGAAAGGTAGAAAAATATACTAAGCTAGCTGAATATAAGCACAAAATAAGATGATGGAGATAAATTCATATATATCAGTTGTCACATTCGGTGTAAATGAAATACATACTTGTTGATAAATGTCAATTGAGAATGACAGTTTGGAATTTTAAAAATCAGCTGCATGCTATTTATAAAATACATGCTTAAAACATAATGATACAGACAGGCTGACAGTAAGATAACATAATAAATTACACTAAAGAGTCACGAATCAAAAGAAAGTTCCACAACTACATTAGCAACTGAAAAAAAAGAATGTTAAGGCAAAAATAATTTTAAGGGATGAAAAAAGCTCATAATTAATAAAAAATGGAACAATTTGCCAGTAAGACACAGTAATTATAAACTTGTATGCACCTAACAACATAGCCTCAAAATATATAAAACAAAAGATACGTTTTGAAGTCTGGTTGCTTCAGAATATGAATTAATGTAAATGTACCATTTGCCTGGGTCTTAGAAATATTTTATTCTCAGTAGAAACTTCTGTTACAATAACACTTAGTATTAAGTCTATAACATGCTCCCTAAATAGGCCTTAAAATACAGACTAACTTCAAAAGTTATTCACACGTCAATTAAAACAACTGACCTCAGGAAACAAGAAAAGAACCACCACAATGAAGCCCTCATTTGACCCGGCCTTGCTCCCAGCCTCTCCCTTCCTCTTTTCTTGCTCACAGCTGAGGCCACCTGTAGGTCCAGCCTCCTTCATACTTACAGGATTAAATCAAACTCAGACAGAAATTGGTGAACTTCTCTGGTCAAACAGCATGTTAGTTCAGCATTGTTATCCTTGCTGCTTGTAAATTTCTGTTTCTCCACCCCTTTGCCTCTTACCAACCTCCTTCCAAAGCCCTTAATCTTGATCCCTGAATTACGCTTTCAATAACTAGTCAGTAGTTAACTGCTGGACTTCAGAGCAATCTCTGACCTCTAGTCAGTATGCCCCACCTGCCAAACAAGACAGCCCATACTTCAGCTTCACTACTGACTAATCGGTGAAAAGTTACAACCATGACCCTTAGAAATGTACTTGGACAGAAACAGCTGTCTCTGTCAGCACTGTAGCTGAGTCAGATGCCCTGGCTTCTGTCCTGTTCACGTAGGTGTAGATCTAGTGCCAGGTCCCTGCCAGGTACCTGAGTGTGTTTGCTGATTCCCATGCTTGATAGCTGTAGCCCTAGGTCTCTACCCCCGGTTTCAGACTTTCACTGACTCTGATTTGTAATTCTTACCTTTCCACATCTATTGTCTGATCTGCTCCGTGAAAAATCATTCAAGTTCATTAAATTCCTAACACTTATGGAATGTATGTCCCACTCCAAGCTTGACCTAGATGCCACTTGATATAAAAGATAAATAAAACCTCTTTCAATGCAAGTCTCTAAAATAGACCAGGGCACAGAAGAACATATTTACCATGACTGCAAATCTGGACGCATGCTATATGAGAATTTATTACACTTGAGGATGCAATAGTATATAAGTCAGACTTCTTGGGTTGTAAACAACAGAGAAAATGCTGGCTAATTTAAGCAAAGAAAGAAATGTATTGGTTAAAAATTGGCTGGCTCAGAATCAAAGAAAGAACTTTGAAAAGAATAGGAATTTAGGCAGCACCTGGGACCTTTGTGGCAGAAATTAAGTTCATTCTCTTCAGGAGATACCAGTGAGCTATATTTTTTTACTTTTCTTTTGTTACTTTGTATAACATTCAAGTTATCCAGGGACAGATATTCTAATGTGCCCACTTTTTTGGCTAGGAGATGCTGGGGGCGCTTTGACAACACCACAGAAAAACACATGAAGTAGGGCAGAGATAATTCCTAAAGTAAGAGAGAGGTGCTATTACCAGAAGGAGAGGGGTAGCTGTGGAGGATCCTCAGCAGATGTCCGTTGCAAAGCAGCAGCCTGAAAGTTGTCTACTGGATGCTGGCATGTTGTATCTAGGCCAAAGAATCCCAAGGACAGAAATGATAGAAAGCAGAATTTTGGCCAGGCGCGGTGGCTCACGCCTCTAATCCCAGCACTTTGGGAGGCCGAGGTGGGCAGATTACTTGAAGTTAGGAGTTCAAGACCAGCCTGTACAACATGGTGAAACTCCATCTCTACTAAAAATACAAATTAGCTGGGTGTGGTGGTGGGAGCCTATAATCCCAGCTACTTGGGAGGCTGAGGCAGGAGAATTGCTTGAACCCGGGAGGCAGAGGTTGCAGTGAGCTGAGATAGCACCACTGCACTCCAGTCTGGGCAACAAGAGCAAAACTCTGTCAAAAAAAAAAAGAAAAAAGAAAAAGAGCAGAATTTCTCTGCATATATTGTACACATGATCTCTTTGATTACATTATGAGCCAGAGTAAAAGTGCTATAAGTAAGGTAAAAATAAAGTGCAGGGAGAGTTAATGGAGGAAGTGCTGGCATTTTAAGGGAGGAAACTAAGAAAAGCTTCAAGGAGGGATTCGCATTTAATATGGGGTGTTTAAGATTTAAAGGAGGAAGAAAGGGCACTCCAGCCATGGGGAACAACATTGGTGAAAGGGTAAAGATAAAAAGCAAGGGAGGGCTTTAATAAGACTAAAACTAGATTTTTTGAAAACTTAAGGTAGGTATTTTTATGAGAACAATATATAGATAATGATAGAAAGTTAGATTGGGGCATGGTTGTGGGTGAATAAGGTGAGGAATAGATTTGAGGAATACATTTGCTTTGCTCAGTCCCAATAAGAGGTAATGAAGTCTTGATCTCTGATGGCAGCAGTGGGCAACAGACAGTTTGAATAATGGTGGGAGAAATGGGAAGAATATTGCAGAGGTTATCAGTAAGCTATAGAAATGGACTAGGATGTGGTGAGTGATCAACAAAACGTCAAAACTGATGCTGAGGTTTCAGACCTGGGGGCAAGAAGGAGGCAGAAGAGGCAGGCACAAATATGCTAAGCCTGAGATGATGGAGAGGCATGAGTCGGAAAACTCAATTCTGGAGTCATCTCCCTAGAACTTGTACTTTACCATAGTAGTGATGTGAATTAAATGACTGAGAGAAAGAGAAAAGAGAAGACGGCCAAAGATAAAATTTAACTGAAGATCTAAATTCATAGGGTGTGGAGGTAAAGAACTGGTGAAAGAGGCACGGGGGAAAGCAGGAGAAAAAGTGGCTGGAATGAGCATTGGGCAGCAACATGGAAGCCAAGGGAAGAGAGGATGGCAAAGGAGGCTGGGTCTGTAACATCCAACTGTGCTGATACAGAAGAGGCCTTTGGATGAGACCTTCAGGAGGCTGCATGTGACTCCAGGATAGTGTTGAAGGCAGAAGCTAATGTGCAATGGTCAGGGAAGGATGGACAGAAAGAATGTGAAAGGTACACACACGTGGAGACTCAATGTTTGACAATGAAGAGAAAGAAAGAGCCAGCCAGTACTTTGATAATGAAACAAAGTGGGGGGAAGTTTTTGGAATAAAGGAGAACCAGCTTGTCATAGGTTTAGGGCAAAACCCAGAAGAGATGGAGACACTTAAAGATGGAAAAGAGTGAGAATCACTAGAGGGGTAAGACAGGAAACTAAGGCCATTGTTCCAGGGGTTATGTGGGCCAGGAGGGGGCCTGGAATGCAGGGCAGAGAGGTAGTAGAGATTCAGAGTGTTTGGAGATGAGAGACCTTGAGCTCTTTGGTCTTGATGTTCTTGGTTGAGGAAACAGCTGTCAGCTGAGAGTAAGGCTGGATGGTCTGGCATTTATGAAAAATAGAGAGGATTTGAAACAACTGCTGTGAGTTATCTGTTATATAACAACTGCCTGAACAGTGGAAAATAGTGCTGACTTTTCTTAACTCCTGGAACCCCCTGATTTTGTGACCAAAATAATTGATTTTCTCACCAACTTGACAATCTATAAGCCAGAGTGGTCAGGGTTCTGTTGAACTCTATTCCTTCCTGGAAAATGCTATCAGTCCCAAGTATTCCAATCCAAGTGTGACCAAGCAATGGAATTAATTAGTTCATTGTTTTGTCAGTCAAGTTATCGTTACACAGCAACTTTCCCATTTGGGGCTTAACAACATCAAGCATTGTTGTCCTTATGGGTCCCCTGTGTTCATGGCACCGAGCCCTCAGGACTTAGTGGACATCTGACGAGGGTCTTCATGATTCAATCACATAGTCTTTTTACCATACACCAAACCCCTATAGCTGCCACAATATTTTTGACCTATATACCATTTCGTGTTGTTTTATTCTGTTTAATTTGTAAGGAATTCTGTTGTTGAAATACAGAAAGTGAAAGGGAAACACAAAAGCAATGAATCCGCAAATTTGCCTCAAGGTGCTTGCATTGGATCCATGGATAGCATTTGAAGTTCTCATATTTCACATCAGGGTGTTTCTTGTACTTTAACAATATTTAAAATGTAAAATACATGATGATTATATATAATTTAACTTTCCAGCTGTTGAGAATAAGGCCTGTCAACAACCTCAGTGTGTTATTTGTGCAAATCAAATCCTAAAACCTTCATTCTCATCTTGTGATTTGGAAACAAAACCTAAAAATTAGACACATCTAAAAACAATACCAGTTGATTTTTTAAGTTCAAAAGAGAAATTTTAAGCAAGTTATGAAAGCAATTGTTGATTCTAGAACTTGTAGTTAGACTCCAATTTACTTTAACATAGTTTTAGTCCCAAAGTAAAAATATGACACAAAGAAATGTTAAAATTTATTTGGCCATGAATCATTCTTTTACATCTAGAATTAAGTTAATATAAATCAAATAGGTATCCTGGTTTTTTTTTTAAGAAATAAAGAAAAAAGGAAATAGAAAAATATCAAGTAGTACATATCACTTGATAAATAAAAATACTGTTGAAATTTTTCCTCTATTAAAATAATAGACAATTAAAAATGAAATATTGGTACAATATTATCTTTTTATATTGGGATATTTTGGGAATACAAAAAAGCATAGATAATAATGTAATGAATGTCTATATTCTCATCACTTGGCTTAAGATTTTATAACACAGACCTAAAATATGTATATTTTTAACTTGAAATCACTCTTTCATACATAACATAATATATAAAAAGGGTAAAACATATAACTTTAATTCCTACGAGAGTTTGCAAGGTTTTATTATAAAAAGCATTAACACTGGGCATGGTGGCTCACGCCTATAATCCCAGCACTTTGGGAGGCAGAGGCGGGTGGATTGCCTGAACTCAGGAATTCGAAAAAGCATTGACAAATCTGAACACTTTGAGTGATACTGCCTTACAGGGTTCACAGAAGACTTAAAGTGCTTTTTAACTGTGGGTGGAGAGACACACGAAATGTTTTTCCAGACCATCTTATTCATTTCAGTTAAGGAGCTCAAGAGAAAGCAAAAGAGTAACTGAGGCTTGATTATTGTTATTTATTCTTAAGTGCAGAACAAACAGCACAAGAAAATACATCCAGCATTCCTACACTCGGAGTCAGTTTACGTGGTGGATACAGAAAGGCCGGAGCTGGGTGAAAGTTAATAGGAAGGCTTTATTATACTGAGGGTCTTACTGGGTGCTAGACCCCATGTCGGACACATTATATATCTCAGTTTATTTAATTCTTACAGCCATCACTAACGTAGGTATTTTGGTGGTTGCCATTTTGCACATGCAGAAACCAGGAGCTAAACAGGTTATGGGACTTGCTCAAGGCTGGTAGTGTTGAAGCCAGCAACCAAACTTACAAGTCTGATTCTAACGTTCATAAGGGATGTCTTTGCTCTATCAGTGTTGATGAGGACTTCAAGGTTCAGAATGAGTAACAGCTAGATGGTACGACATCACAAATGAAAGCACAATACGTGTACCTCATCAAGGTACGTAGGGTTCACCTTTCCTACTCTCTGGGGGCAGAGTCAAAGTCAGACAGGAACTCCTAGGACTTTCAGAAGCCTCCTGTATCATTCTTTCCCTGGTAACTCTGGGGATACTGGGCCTCAACAGCTTCTGATCCCCACTCCTGGAGACAGGAAGGGAGACTCAATTACCAAGGCAACTAGTGGACCAAGAAACACATATTGAACACATGCCAGGTCCTGATTGCTGGGTTACCAGGGATCCTGCATTAATTAATGACCAAAACCCCAGAATGTTTTTCTGCAATAACCGGCCTACACGTTGATAATCTTCACTGTGATTCCAGGTGCACTTTTAACTGCATTCCCACTTTTTGTCTTTATTGTGCCCCAATGTGGAACTCTTCCAATTTTGTTTAACATTCACTCCAACCCTAAGCAAAATTCAAGATATATAGCTGTGTCACTTTGGGAAGAGGAAAGAGGGAGGAGGAAGAGGAAAGAGGGAGGAGGAAGAGGAAAAGAAAAGAGTAAGAGAAGGAGAAGAAAAAAGGAGCAGGAGGAAGAAAGGAAGCAAAAGGACATCACTTCTTTGGGTTTCATTTCGCTGATCTGTTAAAGGAGGGTATTAGACCAGGTATATGTTATTCTTAATGTTTCTGGATGTTAGAACCTATGAGAATCTGAGAAAAGCTATGAACTGTCTTTAATACACATAGTATATTTTGCACAGAGTTCCAAAAAGTTCATGGACTTCAGGTTAAAGACCTTTAGACTATATCTGTATGGTTTCTTCCAACTCTGTGGGAACAAACCCACCATAAATTGAAATCGAGCCTCTTTTATTGCTATCAAATTTCTAATTCAAAGGGGGTGGTGGGAAAATAATAAAATTGATAGTTTGGTTGTTTGCTTAGCAACGTGCAGGTGAGAAACGAAATGAATGTCAAGTAGCATTAAGGATACAATCATTATTCCAAATATTTTAATATGCCACAGGTAAGCCTCAAGTCAAACAGTAACGCTCCACAGAGCAGGAGTCTGACAACATGTTAAGCAGCTGCTGCAGTTCTTGGCCTGACTCCTCCTCCTCCCCACCCCAGGCCCCGCCCCAGACACCAAACTTTCAAATAAATTGCCGGGAGGTCCTTTGTTCTAAAGAAAAAGGCTGAATGGTGAGATGAAATGGGCATTGAATTTTTCTTTTTCTTTTTTCCTATTCTATTCTTTTATAGTCTGAATGATAATCACAGAGGAAGTTCCCTTGGCAATGTTGCATTTCCATGGTGATGGGAGAGGTCAAGGTTAGCAAACCAGGGTTCTGGGAACCTTCTGCTGCAGGCTGGATGTGAGGGAAGGGCTAGCAGTCAAAGTGTCAACAGGGGACCCACTTTCACAGTCTCCTCTTTAGAGTGGACCACAGAGCCTAACTTGTCTGTTTCTGAATGGACAAACCAGTGATGTCTTGAATGTAATAATAGCTCCATCACTTCCCCCTATGCAGAAACTTGCTGTGCCCTTCCTCTCAAAGGCCAGGAACGGATGCCTCTCACTAACAACAATCCGTGGATTGTTGAAATATGTATGTGCTCTTTGTATCGGCATCAGAAGCTCAGAGATGCCAAGTTTTAGAAACCAAATCTACTTTAGAAAAGCAATTTGATCTTTGGGAACAAGGGATCCGAAATAAGCTGTGACCGTGTCAGCGCAAGCAAAAGATGAATTAATTAAAAGTGGAATAGGAAGCATACAGTTTAAATTAAATATCGAATGACCTAAATAATTCCCCTTAAAACCCAACTCAGTTATTTTGCCTGAAACTGCATGTCCTGATTTTACTCTTTTGGATTCTCTTCTTATGCTTTTATGTGGGTATATAATGTTATAAAACTCGTACAGTTCGTTCAGACCAGAACTATAGAGGAAGACATGATGGAACCAAGGTAAGCCCAAACAGACCAGGGATATTTAAAGTAATTGATTGAAAATCTGTGACTTCTTTGAGAGAAGGAGAAGGTAGAAGAGACACAGAGGTTCTTAGGATCCTAGAGATGGATTGAAAGAGAATTTTGTGTATTACAGAGCTGTGGTGAAGCCGATTCAGAAATGGGGTAGCTCTTCCCATTTTAAGTCATATTACTGGATGCTTTGAGTTCTGCTACCAAGAAGACTTAAGGATGCCTTACACACATTGTCTCCCTAGACCATCTATGTGCTAAAGTCTCTCAAATCTCAGTCCAGAGCTCCAGGTCCACATGTCCAATTTTCTGATTGAATGCCCATCAATCAGATTTTCTGTTTGAATGCCCATCAGACATCCTAAACTTAGTAAAAACAAAAGTGAACTCCTTATCTTCATCCCTTCATCTGCTCCTCCTCTCCACCTCAATGCCCCATCTCAGTAAACAGTTATTAAATACCAGGTCAGCCACAAATACAGCACTCATTCTTGCACCCAGGCTGGAGTGCTTTTTAACCCTCATTCTAAACAACAATTACAAAGTCTTGTCTATTGTCTCTTGTTAATATTGTTCAAATCCATCCCCTCCTTTCTGTCTCCATTTCCATTGGCCTTACTCAGGCTTCCATCATCACTCCTGAAGATTATAACATCCTCCTGTACTGAGCTTCCTGCCTCCAACTTATCCACATCCACCCATTCATTCTCCAATCTACATTCAGAGGGATCTTTCTGAGATGCAAATATCATCATGGTCATTCCTTTGCTTAAAAGCTGCCAATGCTTTGCCCCTGCTCTAAGGATAAATCCCAAATTCTGTCCTGAGTATTACCAGACTCGGTAGATCTGGTCGCTGCTTGCCTCTCCAGCTTCATCTGTGGATACTCTGCCCTTCCACCTGTTCCATCCCTACCCTCCACATACACACAGTATATATATGAATTCCTGGGATGAGATACTTGGTTTCCTGAATGCACAGGCTTTCTCTTTACTCTGAGTTTTCGCAGAGAGCTCTGCTCATACTCTCACCCACCCTCCTTCTCCCTGCTTACACATTTTGCTGGTCTAGGTTCTTCTTATGTTTATGACATCTGAAGATGTCAGCTTCTTTGTAATTTCTTTTCTTTTCTTTGTTTTTATTTATTTATTAATTATTTTTTGGAGACAGTATCTCACTCTGTCACCCAGGCTGGAGTGCAGTGACACAATTTTGGATCACTGCAACCTCCGTCTCCTGAGTTCAAGGGACTCTCCCACCTCAGCCTCCTGAGTAGCTGGGATTACAGGCATACAACACCACGCCCAGCTAAGTTTTTGTATTTTTTGGTAGAGATGGAGTTTCACCGTGTTGGCCAGGCTGATCTCAAACTCCCGACCTCAAGTGATCCACCCAGCCTCCCAAAGTGCTGGGATTACAGGAGCGAACCACCACATCCTGCCTTCTTTGTAATTTCTTCAAAGATGTGTTTCCTGACCTCCAAATTTAGCCTGTATGGTCATGTTACACTCTGTACTTCCTGTATCAAAACATTTCACACTAAAACTATTGTTATATTATAATTGCTTATCTATTTTTTTGTACTTTTATTTTAGATATAAGCCACATGCGGGCTGAGACTGTGTTTACGTTGTTCACCAGTATACCCACAGCGCCCTGCACAATGCCCAAAAATGTTTATAGAATGTTCTTGAAAAATCCCTATCAACAATTAAGCATTTGGCTGGGCATAGTGGCTTAGGCCTGTAATCCCAGCACTTTGAGAAGTCAAGGTGGGAGGATCGCTTAAGCTCAGGAGTTTGAGACCAGCCTGGGCAACACAGTGAGACTTCATTTCAACAAAATATTTAAAAATCAGCCAGTTGTGGTGGTGTAAACCTGCAGTCCCAGATACTCAGGAGGCCGAGGTGGAAGGATCGTTTGAGCCCAGGAGGTTGAGGCTGCCATGAGCTATGATCACACCACTACACTTCAGCCTGGGTGACAGAGTGAGACCCTGCCTCTGACAATGATGATAATAATAGGAATAAAGTATCTGTAGAAGACTAAAATATAGATTATGTAACCTCTGAGCTCTCCATGCCTTTTTATGAGATGTAAATTTTCACCAAGAACTAACAAAGTCTTGGATACTTTACAATACGTTTTGACTGTGGTTAATGTTTTTCTTCCTCTCTTACATTCTATAACTGTAACTAGGATTTACCTTCCATAGATTCCCACAGGAATCATATTGGAAGAATATTTTGGCAATCCCCTTTTTCTAAGAAAATTCCTGTGGATTATGATTTGGCTCACATAGGAACTAAGAAACTAGCCCTTCCAAAAAAACGGGTGGAGTGCATTTTCCCAACATTTTTAACATTTTTTTCAAGACAGGGAATAATTTGGATGGAAGAAAAGATCGAAGATTATCTCATTTGGAAATAACATATAGAGAAAGAGAAGTTTGCCAGTTGTCTGAATATTTTCACCATGATGTCTTGGGCCAGTTGGTAATCTCTGCAATTTCTAACAAATGTAAGATGTTTTTGTGTAATTACAGTGTTTAAGAAGGTCTTTTGCAGTTATCTGACCCTTTCTGAGAATTCCAATCAGAACATCCATCTGCTGCCAGTTAGTTTTCTAAAATCCAGCACTGATTATAACACCTCGGCTCACAAAACCCTTTGTTGGCTACTACAGTGGCTACAGAAATAAAACCCAACATCATTTGCTTGGCTTGCATGACGCTATATTACATGACCCCACCTCCCTTTGGGATTTTGTCTTTCCCAGGTCCCTCCATATATTTTACATTCTAGTCACACTGTATAACTTACAATTCTCTAAACACTTCTTGTCCTTTCAAGAATCCATATTTTCCCCTATCTCTCCATTGTACCTGAATTTCCTTCTTCCTTAACCATCTTTGCCTAATGCAACTTTACTCATTCTTCAACACTCAGTATTCCAGTATCTTTAGTGCTGGAAAAGCTAATGGGGACTCTAAGCTAGTGCAGCCCTCTAAGTATTAGCCCAAGGCAGCTGAACTTTATCTCAAAGCAACAGATTCTGAGTAGACAGATGGTACATGAAAAGCAGTGTTCAGTGAACAAGTTAAAATAAACTAACAGTCCCAAGGACCAGGAAATGTTGATATTCACATACTAGCCAATTATAAGGAAAAGTCACCAGCTCCAGGTTTCCTGGAGGATACCAGATATTCCCATTTTTTTCCTCCTATCTGATATTTACACTCCTAGCATGGTGTTCTGCTTGCCACACTGCTGGCCAGCTGTAAACTTCTGTTGGACACAGCAATCCAGATAAACAGATAGAAGTGCTTCTTACATCATCAGGCCCTTCTTGTATCAGCTTTGATTTCTCAGGTTGCCACATTCATGACATCTGCCAAGATTTCCTAATCAGCCATCTGCAAACCAGCTTCATGCTGAAAATGAAAATCCGAACAAAAGCAGGTTTACTCAACACCTCAGTGATTTAAGAAAATCAGGCAATCTTTCTAGTCCATCTATGTCATCTTTACTTGTAGTTTCTGTAAATGGAAGAATAGGAGGGTTGAAAGATAAAAGTAAAATAACTTGGAAAAGTTAGCTTAAACTTGAAAATCACTTGTTCTTGCAGTCATTGCATTATACTGTGATAAATGGAAGCCAGTAACTTCCAATTGACAAAATAATCAAAAACTATTTAATACAGTAACAAGGGCATTAAATGAGTACACATGCATTAAATAGATACAAAAAGATCTGATGTTCTATAAAAGAAAAATAAAAACTTTTCAATTAAGAGAACTGCTTTCAAGAGATCCAAATTGTTTTAGAGTTCAAGTAAACATCTCTGGAAAGAAATTCAGCTTAAATGGATGTATTTTACTCATGCCATGTGATTTGTAATTACTTCAGAATTTCCAATTGCTCTTCCCGGCTTGTCTTCTCTTTTCACATATCAGAGTTATCTGTCATAACTCAACAGAGAAGGGAAACAATGCCTTGCCTTCTCATGCAAGAGCTAGGAACTTTTTCTTGTCTCTTTGCTTCAATTACCCCACCCAGGGAAAAGTTATCTTACTTCTTTGTAGGCATCATTGGGCTGTTAAATACAACACTTTTTAAAAAGTTAAGAAAAAATGCAACGCTTAAATTTAGTCTAACGGTTTACAGTTTCTGACTTCCCCACTCCCCCTCCCACCCAAATAGTGGGTTGTTTAATAGAATCTCGGTGGAGTTCCTATAAACAGGTTTGCACATGTGGCTCCTGCATGGGAAGACTTCCTGGGATTGTGATATTTTAAAATGGTTTACAAATGGCAGGGCGCGGTGGAGCACACCTGTAATCCCAGCACTTTGGGAGGCCGAGGCAGGCAGATCACAAGGTGAGAGATTGAGACCATCCTGACCAACATGGTGAAACCCTGTCTCTACTTAAAATACAAAAATTAACTGGGCGTCTTGGCACGTGCCTGTACTCCCAGCTACTAAGGAGGCTGAGGTAGGAAAACCGCTTGAACCCAGGAGGTGGAGGTTGCAGTGAGCAGAGATCGTGCCACTGCACTCCAGCCTGGCAACAGAGTGAGACTCCATCTCAAAAAAAGAAAAAAAATGGTTTATAAATTAAACAATATGTCACCACCCTTCCCTAGCTTCTCAAAGATTAGCAGATGTGCCTGCACATGTATTTTTTCTTTGTTGGGGGGTGGTGTTTTTATTTTTAAATATTAGAATTTAAAGAATTTAATGTGAATTTTGTTATTGCAAACCACCTCAACTCCTTGTGGGAAATATTAGGGTTATACATTATCCATAAGTCATATGTGCATATTGGGATGTTGGAAAATACTAGCATCTCACTCAGCGACCTCCAAGGAAGTTCCCAAATGGAGTCTGTAGCTCTCTCTGGGGAGGCTTACGTGAGAGCCGGAGTGGTTGCAGGTGGATGCCACATGATTTCCTGCTTCTTGGTTTCTGGCCCTGATAGGGCTTTGCTGGAGACCTCCCTTGGTTAAAAACTAACTTCCTGTAAGCATTTAAAGGAGCTTTCAATATGCTAACATCCACCACTTGAAGGGAGAAGGTGAGAGAGAAGGAGGTCGGAGCAGAAAGAAGGCTTCTCTTTGAGAACTTGGTTTGACAGTTGGCAGGGAGTTCTCTGCTGCAGAGGGTCACAACCCTAAGCTCTGCTTTGTGTTAGGGAGTCATGGCCAAGGTTTGTTAAAACAAAGCCACACACCACATCCTAGTGCCAAACGGGCAGGAGCTCTGGCCTGTTGCAAATGAAATCATCAGGAATTCCTTTGGAGTAAGAGTTACAGCCCTAGAGCTCTCTGTTGCTAAGCAAATGCAGATGTCTAATTGTGCATGTTGTTGTCTCCCTGAGGCACGGCTTGGAGCATGTCACTTCCCTTTTCAAAATCCTTTAAGGCTACCACCCTCCTTGAACAAAGTCCAACATCTTCAATATCCCTTTCAAAGCTCTCCCCAGTTTTGCTCTATGTGCTTTTCCAATCTCAAGCCACACTATTCCAAATGTGCCAGGTATCCTATTAGCTGCAGGCCTTTGTGCAAGCAGTGACCTCTGCCTGGAATGCACTTCCCACCCCCAGATGTCCTCCAGTTGAAGATCCACTTTTCCCTCAAGGTCTAGCTCAGTGACAGGCTTTCCCTCTCAGAATTAGTTTTCTCTTCTCACTCTGTTTCCACTCTATTCTAGCTTGTCTAATCTCATCATTTTCAGGGACAATTTAAAGTTCAGATGCTTACAACGAAGACACCTGGGTTCTTCTCCCAGCTCTGCAGCTTGCTAAGTGTGATGTTGAGCAAGATGCTAATCTTCCCTAAACCTCCACTTTCTCCTCTGATAAACAGGAATTATTCTAAAATAGGGTAGTTGTGAGGATTAAATCAGAAAATATCAGAAGGAAAGCATTTCCGATCACGCCTGGCACCACCGACAAGTTTGCTATTATTATTTGTTTCTCTTGATATGCTGTGCTGATTTGGGGCCATAGCTTATTTTTTGACAGGTATTCCCAAAAGCACTGTGATTCCCACCCAGTAGGTGCTAAATGACTTTTTCTTGAATTAAGATGTTTGTTGAGTAGATTCACAGTATGAAGCCAGCAAAATCACACCAAACAATGCAAATGAGTGAGGTCTCTGCGCCAGACTCCTTCAACAGTTGGTTTGGTTCAAGCCCACTGTCAAGGCCTCCAGGCAGAGTTCCTGAGGGAACCACACTCTGCTTCTGCTCCAGCTGCCTGGAGAGTAGGCAAACACCAGCCTGTTTCCTGGAGTTATCCACCCCTTCCCTATCACAACTAAGAAAAATGATAGAGTTAACAAGTCCCAGGTAGCCCCACTAAAGATAACTGTACTATTTTTTTTCTCTAAAACTAAGAAAGAAAAAAATTGCAAAGAGATGATCTAGAGCAGTGGGTCTCAAATGTTTGGTCTCAGGATCCCTTTACATTTTAAAAAATTGTTGAGGACCTTAAAGATTTTTAAAAAGTATTGAGGACCTTAAAGAGCTGTGCTTATGTGAGTTCTGTCTAGCTATAGTTCATCCTATTAGGAACTGAAACATGATTTTAAAATATTTATCAATTTATTTTAAAGACAGCAATAAGCATATGTTAACGTACATATTTTATGAACAATAACTACACTTTTAAAAACAAACCAAAAAATTAGTGAGATTAGCGTGTGTGTGTATGTGTGTGCAAATCTCTTTAATATCTGGTTTTATAGAAGACAGGTAGATATGTATTTCTGGTTTTGCATCTAATTGGTTGTGACTGTTGTTTTGGTTAATGTATATGAAGAAAATTGACTTTATACAGATAAGTCATTAGAAAAAGAAGGACTCAGCCAGGCGCGGTGGCTCAAGCCTGTAATCCCAGCACTTTGGGAGGCCGAGACGGGCGGATCATGAGGTCAGGAGATCGCGACCATCCTGGCTAACACGGTGAAACCCCGTCTCTACTAAAAAGATACAAAAAAATTAGCCGGGCGAGGTGGCGGGCGCCTGTAGTCCCAGCTACTCGGGAGGCTGAGGCAGGAGAATGGCGTGAACCCAGGAGGCGGAGCTTGCAGTGAGCCGAGATCGCGCCACTGCACTCCAGCCTGGGCAACAGAGCGAGACTCCGTCTCAAAAAAAAAAAAAAAAAAAGGAAAAAGAAGGACTCAACAAGGGCAGCTTCTTAAAGGTTAGTTGCCATGTAGAATCTGAAATATATCAATGAAACTCTGTACTGTTATATTTAATCCATTGGCCAATCTTGCATTTGAAATGGATCTTTTACCATGAATGATGTTTTTAACATTATGCATTGATCTTTTGGAAAACATTGGTTCACTGAGTCATACAGACCCGTAAAATAATACATTGTATTATTCAATATATAAAGTGCCATTTGTCAGTATTACCAACAACCTCATCAGAAGAGTCTTTGGGAGGCTGTCAAGCTCAGTTTCTAATTTTTTCTTGGAAGCTCAATATTTTACCATTGCCAATGTATGCTATCAATAGTTTTCCTTGAAATGACCATCTCACATGGTTCATTTTGAGCAAACACCCAAGTCTGAATAATTATGGTTTGTCTATCAATCATTTTTCCCAATAAAAATTATGTTTCATGAAGAGAGGCCAGTTCAGCTCACTATGAAAAACCAATCACACAGTGCTTTACCTTGCAAGATCTATTGTGCACCAGTATGCATACAATACTTTATGTACACGTCCGGTTTCACCATGCAGAATGGTAAAAAGATACATAATCGAGAGTTGAGATTTAATAAACTGAATAATTTTACTGCTTCATCAAGATCATTTTTAAGTCAAACTGACATTTTCTTTTCACTGCAAGTGTATGGCAATGAAGAACAAGTCTCCAGCACATAGCTGACTGTTCAGCAGAGGTGACAGGCCGAAGCTAAGGAAGGAAGTCAAAACTGAAAAAATATTCTAAAAGAATATAGATAAAGGGAAATTTATTCCTCCTACACTGGGCCTAGCACAGGTCTTTTTGTCCGTTTTCTTTGAGTTTCATCCTAAGAGGACATGTCCTTCATCCTAAGAGTGATACTTTCAGCTGTGACTTACAGAGTACAGCTGCAGGGCCTATGCCATCTGATATTTCCCTTCAGATCTGGTCACTTTAGAAAGGGACAAAAGCTGGGAACCAGGGGGCAAACTTATTCGTGAAACAAGATCATTAAAACTTTTAAATAGATTCCAGAAGCCTGGGTCTGTCAGCTCTGATGCTTCTTTCAAATCAAAATATTTAGAACAACCTTATTACAATGCTTCATTTACGAACCCAATTAATAAAATCTCTTCTTACCTCCTTATGAATTTGTTATTTGCAACATGTGTTTTATGAAGTAACACTGGGTTTCTTCAAGCCACTGTTAAATCCGATGATCTTGTGAAAGGGCTGAGCACAGCATGAAATCAAAGGTCACTCTCTGTTCAAAAAGAGCAAAGATCCTCAGATGATGGCTTTTTTGAGCAAAGTTTTTTTAGCCTTTGCCTTTGGAACCCACCATGGAAGTCATGGGACTCTGGTTCATGGACTCACCATTGCACTGGAAAAGTTGATGAACCAGATTATCTAAAGTATTGCAGAAAGGTAACTTGCTCCCAGTAGGTTAGGATTGGGCAGACTCCAAAGTTGTGCTCTTGAAACACTGGAAAGACTCTTGGAGAAATCATATACAAATGAAATGATGAATGGGAAATCTAAATGAATCTATCCTGACCCAAATTTCATCCTGAACATACAGAATGCATCTATTGTAGAGAAGCTTAGGTCATCAGATATAATCATGTTATTCCAAGTTAAAAAGAGATGAGTAAATGACGAATAGGTAGAGTGCATTTTCTTCTATTTATTCAGGTCAAATAATAGTTCCAGTATCTTTACCCTTGAGCAACAAAAGAAATCCAGAGTCTATCCTTTTATACTGGAAATATCATTGAATAAGGAGACAGAGGACATGAGTTATTTTCTTGGCTTTCAACATTACTGGGTGTGACCTAAGCCAAGTTGCTCTGTTTTTCAGAGTGAAATGATCATCAGATTGTTTAGTTCCCCTAATTCACAGATCTAGTCCTCCAGTCTCATTCTCATACTTCAAAGAATCAGAGTTCACCCAAGTAAAAATGATTGTCCTTAAGATCTAGGTAAAAAAACGAACAAACAAAC
Source organism: Macaca thibetana thibetana (assembly GCF_024542745.1). NCBI lineage: Eukaryota > Metazoa > Chordata > Mammalia > Primates > Cercopithecidae > Macaca > Macaca thibetana. The sequence goes on from NC_065591.1 coordinate 102,808,517, forward strand.
AAACAAAAAATGCCTTTAACCGGTGGCACACCTACCCTGCTTCCAATTTCCAAGCCTGTGGAAATCCAGAGTCTCTGAATTCTTGAGGGACTTAGATTCTCCTGGTGTCCTTACCTTCCAGGCACTTTGTTCTCTCACATGCTAGTACTGACCCTCACCTTACCAGCTGATGGAAATTTCATCCCCACCTTTGCTTTACACACACACACACACACACACTCACTCCACATATTTGTAATTTTCATAAAGTTTAGTGAAGATAATGAAAGTGCCACGGCCAGGTCAGGGCCCAGAGATTACAGACATTTTTTGGGCTCCTCTGTTAAAGAGACCTGGGTTAGAATTCTGGTCTATTATTTAGTTGCTTGATCCTAGGCAATTTGCTTAATCCTGATGAGTACTCTTGTCTAACTTAAAATACATTACCTCTATTATAGGATTGCTGTGACAATAAATGAGATAATGCAATACAAGTTTCTAAAAAATTCCCAGCCTTCCAAGGTCACTTTCTAAAAATAGATATAAATAAAAATACTATTGGAAGTTTCACATCTGAGAATATGAAGTACATTCAATATTCCTCCTACTAAGTACAACTAAAACCCCTGGGTAAAACAAACATAATAAGACTTTTAAAGATTGAGTGGGGAGCCTAGACTTCCCTTACAAGGCTGTAATGAGCCACCCCATTACCCCTTCCAGGATGATATCAGAAAAGGCCAGGAAAAGAACCAAGACTTTCACCATTACTCAACAATGAGGCCACTCAAATTGCAGTGGTGGTGTAGACTACCTGGGAACTGGAACTCCCACCCCCCACCAGCAGTAATGAAATGATATCGCCCCTCCTCTACTAGAGCAGTATCAGAAAAAATCAGCTAAAACATATTTAAATAACATCCATAGTCTCATGTCATAATGTCTAGATTTCAATTAAAAAAAAGTTCATCATACCAAGAATCAAGAACATCTCAAACTAATGAGGAAAATGAATCAATACATGCCAACAGATTGGCAGGGATGTCAGAATTACCTGACAAAGATATTAAAAAAGATATTATAAAAATGGTTCAAAAAACAATTATAAACGCACTTAGAATAGAGAAAGGAAAAAAGTAGAAAACCTCAGCAAGTAAATAGAAAGTCTTATCAAAGAAATAGAAGATACAAAGAGGAACCAAGTGAAAATTTTGAAATTGAAACAAACTGCAATGGAAGCAAAAAGCTCAGTGGATGGGCTTAACACTATAATAAATGAGACATAGGGAAGAATTCGTGAACGGTATGATAGAACAATAAAAATCATCTAATCTGAACAATAGGAAGAAAATAGACTGAAAAAAGTGAACGAAGCCTCAGAGACCCGTGGGACTATAACAAAAGCTTTAACACCCATGTCAGTGGAGTTCCAGAAAGGGAGGAGAAAGAGAGTGTCTAAAAAGGACTCCAAGAAATAATTGCAGAAATTTCTCAAATTTGGCAAGACACATAAATGTACAGATTCAAGAAGCTGAGCAAACTCCAAATAGGGTAAACCTAAATAAATCAATGCCTAGACACATCATAATTAAACTTTTGAAAACTAAAAGAGAAATCTCAAAAACAGCCAATGAAAAAACAAAAACCTTACCTATATAGGAAAAATAATTCAAATGTCAGTGAATTTCTCATTAGAAACCATGAAGATCAGAAGTAAATGGCACCATATTTTTCAAGTGATGAAGGAAAAAAAAAAAACAATTGTGAAAACTCTACTTAGTCTCACACTTTACACAAAACATTACTCAAAATGGATCCCAAACTTAAATGCAAAATGTAAAACTATAAAGCTTTTAGAAAAGGCAGGATAAAATCTTGAAGGTTTAAGGCTAGGCAAAGATTTCCTAGATTTGACTCCAAAACCATGACCCATACAGGAAAAATGGATAAATTAGATTTCATCAAAAGTAAAATATTTGCTCCGCAAAAGAACCTGTTAAGATTATGTAAAGACAATACAGAATGGGAGAAAACATTTGCAAACCACATATCTAACAAAGGACTTGTATCTAGAACATATAAATAATTCTCAAAAATAAACAGTGAAAAAAAATCCAGTTGGATAATGGTCAAACGATATTTCAGTGAAGAATATTTGCCAATGAAAACGGCAAATAAGCATGTGAAAAGATGTTCAACATCATTAGCCATCAGAAATATGCAAAGTAAAACCACAATCACTGCACACAACCACACAATCTCCACACATCTAGAAGAATGGCTGAAATAAACAAACATATATATATATGTATTTATAATATACATATAGACAACACCAAATCTGGAGGGAGTACAAGTAAACTAGATTACTCATAGGTTGCTACTGGGAATTTAAATGGTATAGACATTCTGGAAAACAGTCTCATGATTTCTTTAAAAACTAAACATGCAACTACTACACAACCCAGTAATTTGCACTCCTGGGAATTTATCCCAGAGATGTAAAGATTTATGTGTGCAAAACCCTGTGAATAAATGTTTGAAGCAGGTTTATTTGTAATACCCCAGAACTGGAAACAACCCAGATGTCCTTCAATAAGTGAACAGTTGAACAAATTGTGGTACGTCCATGCCATGGAACAGTATTCAGCAATAAAAATGAATTAGTGATACAACACAATGACCTGGATGAATCTCTAGAGAATTATGTTGAGTGAAAAAAGCCAATTTCAAAGACTATATATAGTATAATCCTATGTATATAACATTCTTGAAATGACAAAATTATAGTAGTGGTAAACAAATTAGTGATTACCAGGGGTTAAGGAGAAGACGGGGGCAGCAGAAGGGAAGTGAAAGTGACTATAAAGGAACAGACAGCTTGATGGTTTATGTGTGCTGTGGGGGTGTCCTGGGAGATAAAAATTTGCTTTCAATTTAAGTAAATCCATGCAGTCTTGTATGATTTCTGCCTTTAGAGTTCTCCTTAAATAAATATATAGCACACACCGAGATTATATAGTAAAAGCCACCTTCTATTTTCTTCTATCACTTTTATGGTTTTGCTTTTCACTCTTAACTCAATCCCTTTGTACACTGGGGATAGTAGATATGATGGGAGGTGGGATTCTATTTGATTTTTTTTTTTTTCAAATATAGACTTAGCTCTTCTAATACTCCAATAGAATGGGAGAAAATATTTGCAAACCACCTATATCTAACAAAAGACTAGAATCTGGAATATATAAAGAATTCTTAAAACTAAACAGTGAAAAAAATTATTCAGTTGGATAATGTGTAAAAGACATTTCAATGAAGGATATATACAAATGGCAAATAAGTATATGAAAAAATGTTCATGTGCTTTTATCACCAATTTGAGATAGCATCTGATCATTCAAAAAATTCTTACATTTACTTATACTGTGCATATTTGGTCTTTTATATCTGTCTGTTTTACATTTTTATTTATCTCTGTGTGTAAGAATCACTACCATAAGGCATTTAGGGCCAAGAAAATGTTCCCAGTGAGAATTACCAGTCACCTGTCTTGCTATCCATGAACTCACTAGCTGGGTAACCTTTGACAAGTAGAGGTATCTGAACCTCAATTTACCTATAAAATAGAGCTAAAATACAATTCTACTTATTATATGTAGCATACTGAGATCCTCTTCCTTCAAAAGCCTACTAAGGCAAAATTTTGTAAGAAGTTATGATTACCTTGTTTAGCCCTTCCAAGCACCAAAATCTTGTTTATAACAATCTTTAAAAAAAAAAAAACTTTTGAATTTTGAGATAGTTTTGGATTTACAGAAGAGGTATAAAAATGGTACAGAGAGTTCCAATATATCTTCCACTCAGCTTCTTACGGTAACGTCCTATGTAAGCATAGGACAATTATCAGAACGAAGTAACCCAACTAGTATTGTACTAAGTAGCATTAGTAAAATTAGTACAATACTAATGTCTAAACTATATACTTTATTAAGATGCCACCATATTTTTCCACTAAGGTCCATTACAATTCCATGATCTGATTCAGGATCTCATACTGCAGTTACTTGTCGTGTCTCCTTAGTGTTCTCCAGTCCATGACAGTTTCTTAGTCTTTCCTTGTTCTTTATGACCTTGACACTTTTGAAGAGTACTGCTCAGTTATTTTGATAATAGCCCTTTTCTCTCAAAATAGTTATTTTTTTAAATCAAAAGCATATCATTGGGTTCCATTTTGTTTTCTTTCCAACAGCTTTATTAAAATATAATTGACAAATTGAAATTTTATATATTCATCACCTCACCTGGTTACCATTTGTGCATGTGAGAACATTTAAATCTATTCTCTCCACAAATTTCAAGTATATAAGACAGTATTTATTACTATGCTCCCCACGCTGTACATTAGGTCTCTAGAACTTATTCCTTCCTACATATGGGTGTGGCTGGTAGACACATAGAACTAAAAGGACCACTTCTTTTTTTTTTTTTTTTTTTTTTTTTGAGACAGAGTCTCACTCTGTCATCCAGGCTGTGTGCAGTATTGCAATCTCCTCTCCCTGCAACCTCCACCCCCTGAGTTCAAGTAATTCTCCCACCTCAGCCTCCTGAGTAGCTGGGACTACAGGCATGCACCACCACACTCAGCTAATTTTTGCATTTTTAGTAGAGAGGGCTTTCACCATGCTGGCCAGGCCAGTCTCGAATTCCTGGCATCAAGTGATCCACCCATCTTGGCCTCCCAAAGTGCTGGGATTACCGGCATGAGCCACTGCGGCCGACCTAAAAGCACCACTTGATGCTGATCTTTCTTACGGCGGAGATGGGATTCCAGGGTCTTAATTATTATTTGTGCATTTTGGTTTCTAAATGCAAAAGGAAAGGTAGGCTAAAAGCTTCAGGTTGTTTCCTAAAAGAAGAAAAAAATGATGTCACTCTCTGCTCCTCTCCCCCAACACAACTGGAAAGGGTTAGCTTAGGACCATGAGTGAAACTTCCACACTTCCTTAATTTCACACATTATGCATAGTTACTATTAGCACATGTGCTTCCAATCACCCCCATCTTACAAACAGTGCAAATGTGGGTGCTGAGAGAATTGAACCTGCCAAACATACTTGACATCACAATGCCCTTGGAAAAGCTATCAGCTAAACCTAGATATATATGTACATCTCAGCAGTTCTATTTTATTAAACTCACAACATTTCCACCCAATTTAAACTCACTGTGATAGCACACGTCGTGACGGATTTGGGCGGTGGTTTCCTTTCCAGTTGGCTCTAAGAATATTGTATTAAGCCAGACCACAGTCAGATGCCAAGTCCATGATTAGCTTTCTCTTTCCACTTGGGTCTCTTTTGTTTTTTGAGCAGATATGCGGTGCTGGATACAGCCATTTGTGGGTGGGCGGAGGATGGGTTCTGTTAAAAGAGATGTGATAATGGCTGTGAAAATCCATTTAAGTGCTGCAACCCTTGTTACTTTAAATGTTATCTGTGAATTTCCTGCTAAGGTTTGCATTTCTGTAATAGTGATTGCAAACTGGTGGCCCCTGGGCCAAATATGGCTCGCAGATGTGTTTTATTTGGCCAGCTCAGTGTTATAAAAGCATCTGAATTTGTCGCCAATATTTACATATTAAGAGATTCTACACAAAAATCTAGATTTCTGTCTTCTCATGAGAAACTCAATGTGACCACATTGGGCCCACTTTTCCATGTGGCAACAATTGGCTGGGGCTGAGTTGCAGCTGGCTCTTTGAGACAGAGTATGTACCATCTGGTTAGCATAATATCTATCCAGCTCACTTCTCCCATTTATGTAACTTGCTGCATCTCTGTGAGTGTTTGGATTTTCAACACTGGTTTATCAAGATTAAGAGATGAAGGATCAAGAGAACTTAATTACCTAAGCTTCCAGTTAGACCGAGTAAGAAAAAGTATGATGAGAAAAGAAGAGTATGATAAGTTTCAGTCTGGGTTTCTTCAAAAGTAGACCTTGAGAGAAGGATTCAAGTGCCAGTAGTTTATTTGGGAAGTGAACCTAGGAAACATTGGCAGGGAAATGGAGTGGAGCTGGAGAAGAGAAGGCAACCATAAAGAATGTAATGTCAAGCAAGTAACTGCCGTGGTCACCTGAAGCTTCATCCTCCTGGAGGATTGTAGGAGATAGTGTAAAGTAGGAGCCTCAGAGTCACCCCAGCAAGGGGCAAGAAAGCAGGACAATTTGTTTGCCATTTCCATCAGGTATTGGTTGATGGCTCTCAGAAGCAGCAAATTAGCATTTCTAGTTTCCCATGTCTGTGCACAGATTGTCCCTAGAAGTCAGAGAAAGCTCTCAGGCAAATGTGCCCCAAATTGTAAATTAGTGCTATAAGCACTGAAATGTAAGACCCAGGGGGATATGTGAAGGGTACCAGCAGTACCAGCCACAGCATGCTTCCAAGGAAAGGTACAATGATGATTTAGTCCCACAGAATAGAGAGGAAGCACTTGGTATTTGCCGACCAGCAACACAAACTTTCTCTCCCTTATGATAACTGCTCATCCTCTGAAGCAAATCCTAAAGTCCCCCAAATGGGCCTTCACTTCCTGCTGCTCATGTCTAGTTCCTGAGTTAAAGGATGTATCATCCTTTGGACACAAAGGATGTCCAAAGCAAAAGAATTCTAAGGATACTTACAGTGTCTTTTGAAGTTGACAATGGGCCTTCGTCCCCTTATGCTTGGCTTGTGTTTCTTTATTCCAAAGCGAGGACATTTAAGCACTTCCCATAGTGAGCCCATGATCAGAATCCAGATGTGAGTAGGCTGCCTTCATTTTTTGATTGCTAACACTGGTGAGTCATATGAGGATTGGATGTGACTCAAGCAAGAGCCCAGTGCATGTGAATGCTTCAGTCATGCCAATGTTTCCTTTGGTGAGAATCCCTTCTAATGTCCAAGCATAGTGATATATGTTTATAGTAATTTTTTTTACTAGAATAGCAGAAAATTATGTTATGTAATTATTTACATTGAGTTTCAATTACTAATTGATCCAATCCTGCTGCTATGACAACTGGCAGCACTCAGTTACCCGATGGAAACTGACTATAATCTCCTAAAGAACAAGGGCAATATTGCCAGCACTTAGAATCTGCCTGTAGACAGTAGGTGCTTGATGAGTCCCATTACTCATTCTTTGCTGCTTGGCACATCATAAGTGCTTAACAATTGTATATTTGCTCCACATTTCTCTTCCTGCCTTTCTCTCCTCCCTCTTTGACTCAGTTTATCATTAGAGGTGGAATCGGGGGCTCATAAAAGAACAGTCTAGATGATGATATGTAGAAACAAGTTAAATGGGGTGGGAAACCACTAATTCCTTGAACATTAGGTGTCTAAGAAGGGATTTTCTTTTTTAGGTCCAGTATGTTTTCCTGAGCAGGGAAAGACTCTAAATGGCAACAAGCTGGGCTAGACATAATGCCACTTCAAGCCCTAGGTAGCCATAATGTTCGATATTGACCCTTGGCTTATAGAATTTTTTTGTGAAATTGATTTTCTCTTTGGGGAGACCTTCTTAATGTGATTTTATTAGGGTTAAACTATAATCGCACAGAAAATTATTAAATACATAGCAATTATATTCAGATTCAGTTACTCAAGAGAAACTATACAAAATCAATCCACATTGATGACATTGTTGATTATTATTTTGTACAATTGTTCAAGAAGAGTGTGCACATTCAGAATAGAGCCAAATAAAACAGCTGACCCTTGAACAACATAGGGGTTATGGACACTGGCCCACCACACAGTTGAAAATCCGCATATAACTTTTGACTTAACTACTACTAATTTAACTACTACTTAAACACTACTAGCCTTCTTTCAACCAAGAGCCTTGTTGACAACATAAACAGTAGATTAACCCATATTTAGTAGGTAGTATGTCATATGTATTATACACTGTATTCTTACAATAAAATAAGCTAGAGAAAAGAAAATGTTACTAAGAAAATCACAAAGAGGAGAAAATATATTTACTATTCATTAAGTGGAAATGCATCATCATAAAGGTCTTCATTCTCATCACCTTCACATTGAGTAGGCTGAGGAGGAGGAGGAAGAGAAGGGGCTGGTCTTGCTGTCTCAGTGTTGGCAGAGATGGAGGAAAATCCACATATTAGTAGACCTGTGCATTCAGTCCATGTAGTTCACGGGTCAGCTATAGAACATTGATTCTCAAGTGGTATGGAAGATGTGAGTGTCAGTAAAGTTGTGGGCAGGGGAACTATAGTGATAAAACATGCCAGAATCACCCGGATAACTTCTTCAAACTACGAGTCTGCTTACAGCCTGGTGCCTGATTCAGGGAGTTCTGGTCTGATATGTCACTGAGCAACAACCTCTGGAATAAGGATGCTGTGCACATGTAAAGAAAGCATAGGTTCTTCTCTCTGCTTATCCCTGGGTGGAGTGACCTCCTGTTGGCAAGAGGTGCTCCGGACATATCAGGACTGCCTTCCCAATAGGGGTATCATGTATTGCTCAGGAAGGCACGGAGCCAGTAGCGTCGATGAAGGTCAAGCCCCTCATTGTGCAGATCCCACTGGTTATGGCTCTGAGGCTCCCAGAAAGTTCCACTCACTGAAACCCCACCAGAAGTGATCAGTCCCAAGATAGTGTGAAAGAAGAGCTTCACCTAAAAACTATAATTAAAACTTTCTCTCCCACTATCCCTATGTTGTTAGCACTCTCAATTAAAGCAGAGATTTCCCTCCTGGAAATCACTGTGAGTCTGTTACAATGACTAGGTCCCTGATACAATGAAGATACTTTCCTTGAAAGAGGCAACATTCATCCAGAATTACCACTGGACCTATATTTCATATGAGGGATATTGCTTATAACTGCTCATTAATTGAGTAGTATGCATCCATTATAATAATTTGTGAAAACTACTATAGGATGTTGATATTCTTATTCCTTTCTGCAGATAAGAAAACTGAGGCACCAGTAAGGTTAAGAAACTTGCCCCCAAGATGTCATAGAGCTATTAGGTATAAGAGTCATCACTCCTGTACACTGGTGTGGATTATCTCAGGCAAGCCATCATTACCTAGTAGGGAGGAAGAAATGGTCATATGAGAGATGGGGCCAGCTTCAGCATTCTGCATATGGGGGTTTTAAGGATGACAATCTGGTTGGGGCAAGGTGGAGGTGGTTTGTTTTTTGGTTTTTTGTGTTTTTTCCAGAAAATTCACTTGGAAGCTATGGTTACATTGCAAACTCATATTTTAAAAAACTCACTTGGTTGAGTGACTTGAAGAGGAGGGTTGATGGAACTTATAGGGGAGTCTAAGATCACCAACCACCCCTGAGTAATGACCTTAAACCACCATTAAGTTTATCCAATAGCATTTGTTTAAGCAGTTTCCATGTGCCAGGCTCTATGCTGGAAACACACAGTTGGCCCTTTGCTTAAGTCACTCAAGAAAACCAGGGGGAACGAAGTAGAACTGACCAAATTATGTCATCATTTGAAAGGTGGCAATTCAGAAATATCCAAGATTCATGGTAAGAGTAAATCTTATGGCTCTCCTTTTTATGATTCTAATCTAAATGATCATTATCATCTCTCAGGACTAGAGATTTTATTTTTCTCACAGAGTATGTGGTCTCCAGGCACACCGCTTGCATAAATCCTGAACACATTCCTCAAGGCTTTATGATGTGGGTGTGTATGTGTGTGTCTGTGTGTGTGTGTGTTTGTGTGTGTGTGTATTTGAGAGAAAGAGAGAACAGAGAGAGAGACGGAGACAAAAAGAGAGAGAGAATGTTACAGGGAGTATGCATGACTCCCTGCTGTGATCTGACAACATTCAGGAAATTTAGAGTTAACATTCTTACAGTCAGCAGTCACATAGGAGACTGGGCCTCAATCTCAGCATTCCTGGGCTGTTGTCAGCTTCAGGATTTCAGTGTGCCTCAGTGTCTGTTTTGTATTTAACTCTGCCCCACATATAACACCACAAGACCTGTCCGTGGTTTTGCTGTTAGAGAATGGTTAATATCTAAAGAGGGTGGGTGCCCTTACCAAGCACCCCCAGGGGAGATCTCAAGCTAGAAAGATAATGATCAGTTTCATGGAGAAAACCACACAGGCACAAACACCAGAAACTGATATTTAAACCCCTAACTCATAAGGGACCCCGCGTTTTCACATTAGCTGGCTTTGTCTGTTTCTCCTCATCAGCAAACATATGCTCTCCATGGAACCAGCCCAGCCCATCTGAACCAGTTACTATTTCTGTAAGAAGTAGGAGGGGGAGGAGAAAGGGAGAAGAAATTTTACATTACCATTCTCATGCGGTGCTATAAATATTTGCCACAGAAAGCCATGAGGTCTCATTTGCATGAATGATACCACAAAAGCCAACTGTGCCTCTGTGAACTAAGGCATCTCTCACCTTGTCCTGAGTGCACAGCTTAAATACTGGGGTGGGCTCTTTGATCAGAGAGACCTTAGTTTGACTCCCAGCTCTGCAACATAACATGGTATGACCTTGAGAAATGCAGCTGACTTCCATTTCCCAATTTCAACTATCCCATTCTCTCACCACTGCCTTTTACCTGCCAATTCCCTGCCACCACCAGTAGTTCAACAACACTTTGACTCCTATCAAGATCTTGTTCTATTGATCTATACAAGTGGTTCACCATCCCTTACCTCTTGCATGGCCTCTTTTTACTCGTTATCTATTTAAAAATTCCACGACCATTCAGTAATTCCTCTCTTGAGTATATTTTTAATTTCCTTGTCCTTCTCCTTTGGCATATTGGCTTGGCTAAATGACAAACCTCATTACATACACCTCTTTGCCTCTTCCTCACCTGAGCCTGTACAGTTAGATATGTTTGGAGAAAAACACATAATCTTACTGACTAGTCTCATTAAGTTTATGACTACCATCTTCAACTGTGCCTTCTGCTGCCTGGCAACCACTCTGCCTCCCTAGCCAGTTCACCGTCTCATTTTCCTAGCTGAGGATCTCATACATCCTCTGTTCTCCTAACCAGCCCCCCACCAACTCTCCCTCTCAATTACTGGCTCTGCTTCCTGCTTTCCTGAGAAAAATGAAGGAATCAGAAGAGAGAATTTCCACAAATCCCACTTCTGCCTCTACCCATCTCCCTAGATCTCATTTCTGTTAATGTGGATGAACATACTGTGCTCTCAGCTGAGCAAACCTTGCCACTTCTTTCTCTCCAGCATCATAGGATTTTTTTTCTGTATTCAAACCCTTCCCATACTAGCATGCTGTTATTCCGTTTTACTAAAAATCTTTCTTTTGACTCCACTTTCCTCTGTGGCTATAGCCCCCTTTCTCCCTTTCCCTTTATAGCAAGACTCTTTGAAAGAGCACTCTATACAATAGTCACTATCCCTAGTTTCTCCCAACTCTTTCTTGAACACATTCAAATCAGGGTTTTGCTCCAATGAAAGCATTCTTATTAAGACAACCAATAACTTCCATGTTTCTAAATGCAATGATAAGCACTCGGTAGATATCCTTGAATGATGAATGAGTCACTCTAAACCTCATTTTCTTCATATGTAAAATGAGATAATAATATCTACCTTTGGCATTTGTTGTGGGGACTGATGTACTATAGGCAAAGAATTTTGCAGAGTAGGTGCTAAATTATATATTAAGCAAAGGAAGTTTGCTACATTTTGAGAGGAGATATTTACCTGCAAAAACTCTGCAGCTTCCTTCAATGCTGAACCTTCAGTGAAAGGTAAGTAATCACCCCTTGCCCTTATGAAAAGATTTCCTCTCATTCCTCTAAAGATGGGAACTGTCATTTTCCTAAATTGGATATTAAATTTTGATACGTTGAAAGATGTGAAAGTATGTTGTTTGCTGATGAAATTGTGGGGCTTCCTTCCAGTGAGGGGAAGGGCGAGGCATCTGGGTTGAAGAGCCATCAGCACATTGAGTTGGTTCATTAAATAGGTCCTCCAATATAGGTGCAACCATTTGAAAATAATTGAAATCTGTTGGGGCCGGGTGCGGTGTCTCATGCCTGTAATCCCAGTACTTTGGGAGGCCGAGGCGGGCGGATCACGAGGTCAGTAGATTGAGACCATCCTGGCTAACACGGTGAAACCCTGTCTCTACTAAAAATACAAAAAATTAGACAGGCGTGGTGGCGGGCGCCTGTAGTCCCAGCTACTCGGGAGACTGAGGCAGGAGAATGGCGTGAACCCGGGAGGCGGAGCTTGCAGTGAGCCGAGATGGTGCCACTGCACTCCAGCCTGGGCGACAGAGGGAAACTCCGTCTCAAAAAAAAAAAAAAAAAAAAAATCAGAAAGAAACAGGCATGTAAGGATAGATGGCTGAGAACTGAGCACTGCACCTATTTGGTTGAAGACAGTAAAAGGACGGAACGGTCCAGCCAATCTCATTGGCAAGTAGGTGAGCCAGGGGAAGGACTCTAGATTAAACATTTCTCTCCAAGACTCCCATCATACCCTGCTGGAGGGAATACGCATTCCTAAAACTTTTGGGGCCAATTTGACAATGTGTTTTTAAAAAGTTTGGAACGAGCATGTTCTTTGATCTAGTCATTCAATTTCTAGGAATTTATCCTAAGGAAATAATTATGGATATGCACAGAGGTTTAGTAATAAGACAGTTTGCTACAACATGGCCCATACTATGGTTTAAAAAAAACTAGAAAAATATAAATGTTCACCAATAAGGAACTGGTTAAATGCATCATTTATTCTGTTTAATGGTATTCAATGAAGTCATTAAAAATATGCTGGAGATTATATTACATGATGTTGAAATATGTTCACAATACATTGTTAAGTGAAACAATCAAATTGCAAAACATTATGCAGAGAATGATTTACATTTTTATACGTTTTTAAGAAAAAAGTTTGAGAGACTTTGTAACCAAATAATAGTTGTGGGATCACAAGTGATTTTCATTTTCTTCTTTTTACTTATTTATATTTTAAAAATTTTCTACAAGTGTGCATTATTTATGTAATAAAAGTTAAATCCACAGAGAAAGGTTCTCTCTCTAGTCAGTATAGGACCTTTTTTTCTTTCTCCTAGTCCCTAATGATCATATGCAAATGGACCAAGACTGAAGATACACACAAGTTAATAGGCACACAGCAAGAGGGGAGTGACTTGATATTTTTAAAGAATGTCCATCCGTCATTCATTTGCCAAACATTGATGTGTAAACCATGTTTGACACTATACAAGTATCTAGCCAGCAATGAGATTAACGTGGCCTCCCATCCTCATGTAGTTTTTCATTTACTAGAGAAAACAGATAGTAAGCAAATAACTATGCAAGTATGGGAATTATTACAGAAGAAAAATTTAGTTGTGACAGAGCACATAGAAGGATTTAAACCAGTCTGCAGGGTGAAACTCCGGATTTTAGACACATGGGAAGGAGCACTCCAGACTGATTCTGCCTTTCTGATTTCTCCCACGATGTGTCTAAGGGAAACTGCCAGTGTGATCTGACTGGACAATGTCCTATTGCTGGTCTCTACAGTTATAATAGAATCACAGTTCCCAGCCATGAACACTTACCACGTCAGGAGCCAGGAGACCTGCCTGGTTCAAGTCCCCGTTCTGCCGATTCTAGCTGTGTGACCTCATCAAGTCACTTCATGTCTGGTTTTACTCTCAATATTTACAGAATGAGTTGATTGGTTTAGACAACTCAACAACAACAAAAATTCTGGGACTGTGTGACTTCAGAGGGCCGGAAAGACTCACAAGAGAGGGAGGAGACCCTGGCTTGGGAACAGGTCCAAGGGTAACTAACCCGCCTTGGTTAAGGTGGGCTGGGAAAAAATAGAGAAGATTCCCAGAAGGGGCCTCAGGTCTTGAAAGATGGACAGGAATTTGCCAACATGGGAGCCTGAGGCTAGGGCCAAGACCTGAGTGTTCGTGTGGCAGGAGCCCAATTGATGTACAGGGAGAGGGATTACCGAAAGTGAGTGTGGAGAGAGGATTGTGCTCTAAGACAAAGCAGAACCATCAACATTTGAAGTAAAGAACTAATAGAAACAGATCTGCCTATGGTGTTGAGGACATTTGAGAGAGCCAGGCTGGAAGCATGGAGACCAGTGAGAAGACTGTCGGAATAGTGCCCAGACAGAGTGAGACACAAGAGGAGGAGATGGGAAACAACATGACACTGGACACTGCAGGTGGAGGCGGGGCTCGACGGCCAACTGACTAAATGCAGGGAGGCAGGCGTGCGGCCTGGTCAACTGGACAGACTCATGGCAACCAGGAGGAGGGATCGACTTGGGGTGGGAGAAATTATGGATTCCACATTGGTCACATTCAGTTTGAGATGCTGTTCAGAAGTTGAAGTGGAGATTTCCAACAGGGAGTTAGATGTACAAAAGCCCCAGAGGTAGGTCTGTGTGGAAGACATATTTGAAAGCCTCAGCTTATTACCTATTCATTGAAATCATGAGTATAGGCAAGACCACCAGTGAGGAAATGGGACCAGCAATGAACTCCAGGAAACCAATATTTCAGGAACACATGGAAGAAAGGGAGTCAACAACAGCGAAGCTCGAAACAATGTCGAGAGAGATTGAGAGAGAGAGAGAGAGAAATAAAATAACTGAGTTGTAAGAAGGGAATGTCCAGGTAGGGACAAGGGAGAGGTGAAACATGGGGAGTGGTGGGGGGAGATTAGGTAACTGGGCATTATCCCTCTAGCCCAGGGTGGATTGAGGGATGGGGGGAGAAGGCTGTGCAACGCCATACACTCCTAGAAAAAGAGAGGTGGGACATTTCACCTGGAGAAAGACATTTGTTGTTTAGTTTATGACACAGGTGGAATCATCATTAATCCCTGGGACAGAGAACCATCTCCTTCTAGCAAGTTCTCCTTGAGGCAATTTCAGATTCAAGTCTGGAGGGGATCGATTCAAGTTATCTGGATATGCTTCGGCTCTGAATAGAGCCAGAATCAAGGTATTTTTAGGGATGAGCCTGAGATCCACACTCATCAGCAGGAAGCCAGCACCTGCAGGCAGGTCCTGATTCTGTAACACTCAGCCCACCCTGCATATAAGCCATGGCACCCAGGGCCATGAGAGGGAGGCTGGGTGGGATTCTCTGAACTTCTCCTTGGACAGGTGGTCATATGTCATATATGGTTATCTCCCCTCACAAGAGTGAAGTGATGTCTAATTTCATGATCTGTGCAATTTGACCTTCAGGAAAGAAACTTAAGCAGAAGTGGGCTGTGGATTTTGAGGAGATGGATGGTAGTGTAGGTATCAAAACCAACCCTTTGTTGGTTAAGGATGAGGATAACTGCCCAAGTATAAGCTGATGAGCACGCCTTTTGTTAACAATTGTTTACTGTCTCTGCTAAGGAGGAAGCTCCTGCAGTTGATGACCTGCAGAGTAATAACACTGCATACACTTAAGTGGTAATAGTGCACTGGGGAAAATTCAACAGCATTTTCGGGAAGAATAAAGTGATTTTCAGGCCTTCAGGATTTGCTACTGACACTCAGATAATGTGGCTTCTCTGACTGGGGGATGAAATCCATCCAACACATGGCCCTTCTTGCCGCCTGAGATATGAGCCAGGCACCAGGCTGCACCCTCCCTTCCAGGCTGCACCCTCCCTTCCAGGCTGCACCCTCTCTTCCAGGCTGCTTCTCTGGAAATAGAGACCCCTCTGTTCCCCACAATATGGTTTGTACTCCCTCTTCTGCCCTCTGAGCCCCACCCCTCAGGACCTTTGTACCTGCAATTCTCTTTGCTTGAACTCTCTTCCCTCAGATACCCGTCTGGCTCACCTACTGTCTTTGAGTGTCTGTCCAGTTGTCACCTTACTTTTAAGTGACTTAGAATGGCAAATCCAATTCTAAAATGGCAGCCTGCCAAACTGGCTCGGTTTCCAGTTTATCTCACTGTCATGCATATGGGGACCCTAAAACACATCACAATGACTCAGAGACTGAAACTCTGTCCCTTTCTCTTTTTTTAGCTCATTAAGCCAGTCACACAAGGCATTTTTCTGTATAAGAAAGT
Source organism: Macaca thibetana thibetana (assembly GCF_024542745.1). NCBI lineage: Eukaryota > Metazoa > Chordata > Mammalia > Primates > Cercopithecidae > Macaca > Macaca thibetana. The sequence continues at coordinate 102,824,594 of NC_065591.1, forward strand.
TCACTCAAGTTTCAGGGAAGATGGATGTCATCATGGTTTGCAATACAACAGGGCAAACAATTTTTATATTCAGGACAATGTATAATGAACTCATACACTGAACATCAGACATCCCTGTTTGTAAGTGCTTTTGGCCACTCACCTCTGGGGAGATTTTATGAACCAATTTAATCCCATGAACAACTCTGCCTTCTTTTCATACTTCTGTCTTCTCTCTCCCTTCCCTCATTCTCTACAATTTCTTTCTCTTCCCACCTCCCTTTTCACCCCCCTTAGGAACTCAAATTTTTTTCTCCCTCTACTGTGAAGAGCAATTCAGTTCTCTCCAGCTCCAACTCACAACCTCCAGGTCCATTTTTGTAGATCGAAGCCCATTCACATGCACATCAGAATGAAAGGAGCTTCACTGAACAAAACCCCATCTTCCTCTGACTGCAACTGCACCTGTTACTACTAATAGCTTATTTCTATTCTCATGGAGGAAATAAAGGTCCAGTTTTAACCTATAAAGCCAGGCAAATGGTGGGTCCATTCTGCTGTTTAAAAAAAAAAAAAAAAAAAAGAAATCCTTTATATGAGTTTATTATACATTGTCCTGAATATAAATGTGGTGTCTCCACAGGGAAAGGTTCTAGGAGACAGATAATTTGGCAAACATTGCAGTCATCTAGGTAATAATGTCATCAGTGCCCGCAGGTGAAGGAGATAATAGCACAAGACACTCAGACAAGTCAGCCTCAGAGGAGGGAGACATTTACTTGAGAGTCTGTTTATGTGCTTTATAGACCAAAGTTACCAGGAGCACATTCCTGCGTCCCCTTGGCAGAGGTTCTGAGCAGCCTATAAAGCTCAGCACATAGTAGATGCTCAATAAATACAGATTGAGGGCCAGGCACGGTGGCTCACGCCAGTAATCCCAGCACTCTGGGAGGCCGAGGTAGGTGGATCACTTGAGGTCAGGAGTTCAAGACCAGCCTGGCCAACATAGCGAAACTCTGTCTCCACTAAAAATACAAAAATTAGCCGGGTGTGGTAGGCACCTATAATCTCATCTACTCAGGAGGCTAAGGCAGGAGGATTGCTTGCACCCGGGAGGCAGAGGTTGCGGTGAGCTGAGATTGCACCACTGCACTCTGGCGACAGAGTGAATAAGACTCCATCTCAAAAAATAAAATAAAATAATAAAATAAAATAAAATCACGGAGTGAATGGAGGATTGAAGGAATGGACGGCCCCATTCACTGAGTAAGTTCCACCACAGCAGGTGTTTTAATAATACACCAGTAGGAAAGTATAGCAGAAATGATTCCATATGGATATGGACAATCTGCATTTTCTACAGCACAGGCAGAGACAGGATCGTACAGGACAGCATCAGGATAGCTGGGACATTAGACACATTTGACTTTAACACTTCCTAAGAAAGAAATGGATCTGGACAGGCTCAGGCATGAGTAAGTGCATTCTCATTTCTCCCTCCAATCGTTGCAAACCAACAGCATGATTGTATTTGTCTGGGATTCATTTTCAAAAAGCATAATGAAAATCATATATGGACCTGAACCAGGGCAGACTAATGAATATTGATTTTTCTTTCCTTCTGTCTGAAATCTGAACATCTCTCTTTGGCAACATTGCTGATTTCATTCTTCTCAGATGCTGGCTGAAGCATGGGCTTTGGAATCAGACAGAATCTGGATTCACCACTTATTGATCAGGTAATCTTGATCAAGGTACTTAATCCCTCTGAGCCTCTGTGTCATGAGTTGAAAACTAGAGAGAACTGTGCAGCTGAGAGAATTATTGTGGAAATAAATAAGACATCTGTGAAAGTACCTAAGCAGAGTTCTGACCATATTGGGGGTTCTCAATAAGTCATAGATCCTCTGAATGAACAATTAATAGAGAAATTAGCATTGCTTCTCAATGTTCCAAAATATTGCTGCGATAAGGATATGTGCAAAGTACTACAGACACAAGAGAGTACCTTTAAGTCTGTCTCAGGGCACAGGAAAGGCCTTGGGCAGGAGGTGGCCAGTGAGCGTACATGTGCATGTACGTGTGTGTGTGTGTGTGTGTGTGTGTGTGTGTGTGTGTGTGTGTGTGATATTGGGTAGGGAGTGATCATTTCTGAAGCTAGAATTCAAACCCAGGTGTGTGTCTAACTCTACAGATTGGGGAGCAGAGGTGGATCCCATGGGAAAAAGCAAAAGGTATTTAAGCAGAAGGCACATCATATAGAAGAGCCAGGTGAGTTGAAAGTATTTTACAGACTCTAGAAATAAAGGCAAGTTTCATGTGAAAAAGAAAAAAAGGTGGGTCGTAGGTGGTGAGGCTGGAAAGGGAGGCAGGGACATCTCGAGATGGTGGACAGGTTGTGCGGTAGCAACTGACACGGCCAGGTCTGTGTGTAGTGGGAACACTGGCAGATGGTAGAGGCTGGCTTGGAGTGGGGAACGGTGGGAGACCAGGAGATTTATCATCATCATTCAATTGAGCCATTAATACTAAAAACTACTATCTTTTATTGAGCTCCTGTAACCTGCCAGACAGGGCACTTAGACCGTTTTCATGTTTTATCTCTGGCCCCACAATAACTCTATGAGGCAGACACAATTATCCCCAATTTACAGTTAAGAAAACCAAAATGTTGAGCAGTTAGGGAATTTCTCCAAAGTCATATAAGAAATAATTTCTGAAGCTGAAACTGAAACCCAGATGTGTGTCTAACACCCAAGCTTGTGCTGTCCTGCGTCTCCTGGTCAGCAAACATTTGGAAAAGCGAGCCCCATCCTCAAACCACATGCTGCTGGAGTGGGACTCTGCTCTGATGGCAACTGCCTTCCTGCCTGTTTTTGACCCCCATTTATGGCTGTGGGGATCTGCCCAAATGGAGTGACATTGCCTGCTCACTCCCTACCTACTCGATGCATACAAATGTGCACACACAAACACACACACACACATATAAACCATATTTTGACCCCGATTGCTGCTCTTGCTGAAACTGCACCCTAATTTTGTGTCACTTCTTGGACACCATGCTTTTGCTCAGTCTTCCCTGAACATCTGCAGTTCTAACCATCCCCTCCTGCCTGCTCCAACCTAAGGGAGGCCCAGATTCTTCATCCTCTGCCCTCCCAGTCTGGCCATTCTGAAATAATGTTCAGTCCTTTCCACATTGCAAGATGGCAGAAGGAACAGAGAAGGAGGCACTGCACGGGTAACTGGAAGTATGGCAGGAAGAGGAGAGCAAACAAGTGACAACAGGTTTGCAGCTCTTGATCAAAGCCCGTTCAAACAAGATAAATCACTACATAGAGCTTCACTGTACATCATGCTTTTCTTATTTTTACCTAAAGGGACCACACCAAAAGCTGCATAGAGGTATTCCCAGGCAAAGGAGGCAGCGTATTGAGTGCGAGGACATTGTGAGGACAAGCACCTGAATTGAAGCTGCCAACCAGCCCACCTCCCTGCCTCCCACCCTTCCTAAAGTTATTCTCCAGTAAATAGCCCTCCCATGTGGACTGGCACCCATTGAAGAGTGACTGATTATCAGAAACAAACAGCATGGGACCTCTACTTACAGAAAAGGAGAAAAGAAACTGATCAAACACAAATATAAAGAACAACTTTCCAAAAACGACTATCTCACCAAACAAGCAAATTTCACTTTTCATTGGGCATCATCAACTAAGTAGAAGGAAATATACGCTTTTGAAGAAAGATTTGAAAAAATAAACTTAAAAAGAAAGAATAAGGATGAGAAAGTAGAGCAAGATAGTTAGTGGATAGTGAGCAAGAAAAGTTCAGAAGAAAAGAAAGAAAGAAAGCAAGCCATCAAACGTTCAAAACAGCAAAATATTAGAATAGACACTAATTGAAAAACATAAAGACATGGAGGACTGGCTTGAAACAAAAACATACAAATACAAATATTATCAAATTATGAGATAAAAGTAATTAGAAGTAAAGTACTGGTGTGCCAGCAGAAGACAGACTAAAGAGATCAAATTTTGAATTAGAGTTAGGAAAAAGTAAGAACAGGACAATTAGAACAAAAAAAATCAAAAATACCTGAAAATAAAATTACCATGAAATAAATAACAGAAATCTAGAATTTATACAGATTAAAATAGCATATTACAGCTCAGAAAAAATAGTGATACAGAAAAAACAGCTCTAAGATATAGCCCAATGAAGTTCTCAGACTTCAAGTATAATAAAAGAATTCAATGAAATTCAGCATTTCTCATCTCCCACGTACAAAAATTCACCTATGGGGAAAACTGATGCTTCCTCCATATTCAGTAATAGAAAATAATGAGTGACTCAGATTTTCTTTCAAGTGTAAAGACAGCATATAGAATTTTTTGAGTATGCAAGAGATCAGGAACAAAACGTCTATGTGTCCTTTTGTATAAACAAGGTATAACTAAATGGTGGTTCAAAACTGATATAAAATAATCAATACATAAAATGAGCAGAAAAATACAGAAAAGATTTCATTTTTAATTTATATTAAGAAATATATCTAGAAATAAACTTAAAAAGAAAATGTGCAAGATATATGAAAAAAACCTATAGGAAAAAATCTTTGCTGAAAATCAATAAAAACTTTAAATAAAGAAAAAGATATATTTTTATAAGATTCACTCCCTATTTTAAGGATCATAATGCTTCCTAAATTAGTGTATAACTACAATTTTATCACAATCAAAATACTAACAGGCATTTTTTTAGAACTTGCTAGCTGATCTTAACATTCAAAAGAAAAACTTATCATGGGGATATAGCCAGAAAATTTATTTTAAAAAAAGCAGCACAAAAAATGGGGGAAACGGTTCTAAATTACTAAAATGTCTCCAGTAATTTGTAAAATTTGATGCTGTCACAAGTGTAGATAAGCAGATCAGTGGAACGGAATAGAGTCTAGAAGCAGACACAAAGACACTCGTGAAGGAAGCCCATTAATGGAGTTGAGATAACTGACTGGCTATGTAGAAAATGTAACGCTGAATTCCTCTTCCTACCTCATTTCTTTCACCGAAAATAAATTACTGATTGGTCAAAGATTTAAATTTCAAAAATGAAACTATGAAGTAACTCGGGGAGACGATAAAATATTTAAAATATAATCTGGCAGCAGTGACATTCTGAGTATGACATGAAAATCCAAATCTATGAATTTCACTTAATACAAAATTTAAACTTTCATATGGCAAAATCCACTACAAATAGACTCAGAAGACACAGATCACTGGCAAAAGGTGAATTTCCTTAATATCTAGAGTTTTATATATTAACATATTAATTTACATGTTAGCAAGACAACTCAATAGAAAAATGAGGAAGGATATGAACAGGCAATTCATACAGAAAAAGCAAAAGAATACCCCTTTAAAACATGAAAGGATGATTATATTGCTCATAATTGAATGAAATTTTCATTATGATGAGATATCATTTTTACCTATCAGATTGGGAAAGATTAAAGCATCAGACAATACCCACCATTAGCAAGGTTGTAAATGGGTGCTACACCACTGTATGCTAGCGGGGAACGTGACAGAGGAATTTGGCAATATTAACAGGATAAAATTACAAACATACAAATGCTGTGTTCAGCACTCTTTTTAATAGCAACATTTTGCAGGCAACCTAAATGTGCAATAAAAGAAGACTGGTTACATTATGATAAACTCAGACAAAAGAGTTTCATATGGCAGTTAAAAAAATGAAGTGCTGATGTGTAAATATCTCTTAGATTGATTGTTAGTTTCAAAAAAGGAGTTGCAGAACAGCATGAATAAAATGAACTCATTTGAGTACAATGATAAAGAATATATACTATATCTTTTATTTATATGCTTGCATATGCACAGAAGTTTCTGGAAAATTATACATGAAACCATTTCTAATGTTCACTTTTGGTAAGTGGGCTGAGGAAAAGAAGACCCACACTTTGCACAAAAGGAAAAGTGCCATGTGTGTCAATTTTATAATTAAATAACTTCCATAATCAAAAGATGGAGTAAAAAGAAATTAATTTTATGGAAGAGAACAATGTTTTTATATACATTCCAGCTAGTACAGCACTCTATCACTCTTTCTATTCCCTAGAGGGCCATTGACACCACACATTTTCATCTCACTTGGCTCATTTGACAGCAACAATAATTTTGCTGGACATAAACTGAAGAAGTTTGGGAGAGGGGCCCATAGACAGAGGGCAGGAGTGAGGAAGGCACTTTACAGTTTATGAAGCTATAAAAATTAGCAGCTTGACTTTTTTTACTCAAAAATTACTTGGGGAAATCAATTTATATCTTGCATTAGGATTGAATACTCAAGGTCGCCATTAAAAAATCCCAAGACCAATTTGAATGTACTTCCATCCTCAGCCAAATTGTGCTAGGTTCTGGGGCTATGAGAACAATAAAACACATTCTCTCTCCACAAGCAATTCTAAGGCTGGTAGGAAAAGACGAGAAACAATTTAAAAATGATTCGGTAAGTGTTACTATAGCTGACACTTACAGGAGAACTTCTCAAAGCGAGAAATGTTATACAAAGTAGAATCAGAGCTCCTTAGCTCACCATATGGGACTGGGATGAACTATTCTCTCTCACCCACCAATGCTTCTCATCAGAAGCTGAAATAAGGGCAGAGAGAGGCCCAGTCTTTATTTTGCTAACATAACCCATGATCCCTCTCCATAGAATTTCTTTCCAAGCACGGCGTATTTCATGGAAAAAAACAAACAAAAACAAAAAAGAAAAGAAAACATTGCATAGCTTTTTTTCTTTTTCTTTTTCTTTTTTCAGAAGGGGAATTTCCTCTCTACCCTTCATGAAAAATTTTAGGATTAGATTCTTCCTGCACTCTCAGATCAAGGTATCCTGCACCCAACATATAGGAATCAAGGTTACTTACCAAAGAGGACTTAGGAGCTGATACGTTATTCTTTGAAAAATCTATCACTGATTGACAGGCCAAGACCATTTCCGCCTGAATAATAAGAGTTTAAGTTCACAGAACACTCTCAGAAATGATATCTTATTTGACAGACATAATGCCTATAAACTAGGTATCAATAGTATTCTCCAACTGATAGATAATTCCAAGTAAAGGATTAAGGAACCTACCTTATTTCATTTAAACCACGTAAACCTGTGTAAAGCAGTTGTTATTTTCTTTCATAGATCAGGATTTTTGCTAATAGTATTGGTTAGGAGCAAGACGAGCCAAAATGCCTAGGTTCCATTCCCAGTTTTGCCACTTAATAACTGTGTAACCTTGAGCAAGTTGCTTAACTTCTCTGTGCCTGAGTTTCTGTACATATAAAAATGAGATGATGATACTTTATGGAGTTATCGTGAGGACTAAATGAGTTAATAGATGAGAAGTACTTGGAACACAGCTCCTGGTACATAGGAAGTATTATGAAATTGTGAGGTCTTACTCTGAACCTAGAGGTTTAGATTCTTTTTGTTTTGTTTTGTTTTGTTTTGAGACAGAGTCTCACCCACTCTGCTGCTCAGACTGGAGTGCAGTGGCACAATCTCGGCTCATTGCAACCTCTACCTCCCAGGTTCCAGCGATTCTCCTGCCTCAGCCCCCTGAGTAGCTGGGATTACAGGCATGTGCCACCACAGTCGGCTAATTTTATATTTTTAGTAGAGACGGGATTTCACCATGTTGGCCAGGTTGGTCTTGAATTCCTGGCTTCAAGTGATCCGCCTGCCTCGCCTCCCAAAGTGCTGGGATTACAGGTGTGAGCCACTGCACCCAGCCAAGATTTAGATTCTTGATTTGCAATTTCACTGTACTGTGGTTTCCCAGAGTGTTTGTGGAATGTTACTAGTCTTTATGGGGAGAAAATTAAAGAGGGTCACATTGTCAGACATATTTGGGAAGTGTTACATTAGATGAAATTGAATAGCTCTCTTCTTTATAATACCACCCAGAGCATTTAATAAATTTATGGTGAATCTCTTTGGAGGGTTTCCCACCTAAACACTGGCACTGAGGCCTTTCCTTCCTCATTGTCTTTGCCCTGCTGGCTACAAAACTCTCTTTTTGGAGACAGACGACTTACAAGCATCCTTGGTTTTTGAATGGTGAAGGGCATTCACAAGGGGAAGTTTCACTGGGGCTTGGCCATGTTGTAGGGTCCTAGCTAGCTTTCTGCTGTGAGTGATCCACAGGCAAAATACAGACAGCATAGATAGAAAGCCTGCACCTCTCAGAGACAAGATCGAAAGCCAATATCCTCTTTTCCTGGTGAGTCTGGTGCTCCCTACAATTGTAACGAAGAACTGCATGTCACACAGTGACCATGCACTGTATGGCTTCCCTGAATAGACATCGATGATACGTGCTGCCCTCTCCTCCGCCCTGATGAGATGTCTCCTGTGGGGAGATGGGAGGGGCATTGGCTAAAGATCTTCTCTTCCTCCAGCCTCTCTCCAGTTCAAGTGGCCTGAGGAATTGTAAACTTTGCTAAAGATGGAGAGAAAAAAAATTGAGTTTTACATGGCATTAGGCCTCAATAGATGGGTGGGGAACTTGAGAGAATCAAAAGTTTATAAAAATGTAACCAACGTTTGTGAAAGTCTTATATAGTTAGCAAAGCACTTCGATTACATCATCTCCTTTGAGTCACTGGACATTGCTGGAAGTTGTGTGCTTAGCCTGCCCATCTTATAATGAGATAATGAAAGCCTAGTGGGATAAGAGACCTCTCTAAAGTCACACAGCTAGAGGTTGGCAGGGCTAGGACCAATAACCAGATCCTGACAGTCCCGAGTCATTGCTCTTTGACCCACGCTGTGCTGCCAGGCATGAGAGTGCAGGGTTTCTGGAGGAGGAGAGGAGAGAGAGCTGGGAGTAGAAGAGGAAATAAAAATGGGAAGGCAGCTTCTTCACAGTGTTGCCTTAGGATAGGCTCTAAGTAGAGCTGCCAGCCCTACATGTTTGATAAGACGAAACCTGCCAAGAGTGAAAATCCATCCGGCTGAGAAGTTTAAAAAATAATTTCGAGCCGGAAATTGCATTTTATCTTTTCTTCCCTTAAGTCCAAAATTCACCTCCCTGCAATTGCCTTGATTTGGAAAAAAAAAAAAAATAAAGATTCCAGCATCACAATTCAACACTCAGAGTCAAAAGTCCCTGTGCATCCATGCTGAAAATGGCCAATTGAATTGGCACATCTGGCAATGAGACAGGAGACTGCACATCTATCAGGCATCAGAGCCCATTTTCATCATTCAGTATTATTGGAGAAGAAAGAGATTTTTTCTCATGCACAGACAGAGGATAATACTGATTGCTGTGGTAAGATATCCAGGGACCAGGAGCTGACTATCACTTGTTTCTTGGGAAATAGTCTTCTCTAAATTTAAGGACCAGGAAAACAAAGGTAATAGCTACAAAGAAATTTTCTAAGCACCGTTTCTTCCCAGACACCCACAGACATAATCAGAAAGAGGAGTATATTATAGTAAAAGAGAGCACTGGCTTTGCAGTCAGGCCGGGTTTAAACCCTGCCTTCCTGTTGACAAGCTGTATGACCCTTGGCAACTTATTTCTACTGTCTGAGCTTTGATTTTCATACTCCATAGGTTTTATTGTGAGACTCCAACAAAATAGCCTATGTTATCAATAGTGGCTTAAACCTACACACTCAATCAATTATATTTGTTTTAATCAAAGTCATGATAATTCAGTAGGAAATGAGAAACCTTGGTTAGGGCAAATATTAATAGACCCAGCTGTCTGATCAAGAGCCATTGTGATCAGCAATAGACTAAAGCAGAAGTTGGTGAAAGTCAGAAGTGAGCAGAAGTTAGACTGGCACCTTGGTTCATTCATGTTCTCCATTCCATCAGCCCCAGAACCTAAGGCCTAAGGAGCCAGGGCAGGGGTGGAACCTCTGATTCACAGCTGACCATGTGCCAGCTCCAGCTGAGAATGTAGACAAAGTAAACTAGTCAAAGAGGCAGGCCAGCGGACACCATGCCTCTCATGGTACCTTCCAGAAACATGTCCTGGAATCCTGGTAGGCTGAGGGTCCATAATACCTAGCAGGAGCCTGTTGCCAAAGGCGTGAAAACTAGAACCAAAACAAAGAGACAGCCAGGGGATGGGCCGCTATGGAGTCAAGAAAATGCTTTTTTTTAGCTTATCCAGAAGCAGATCAAGCAGAGGAAGGAGGTTGCTGAGGGCTGTTTCTGTTAGAGAAGCACCTCTCATGTCATCATAATCAGGCCCATTAAGCTATCATGAATATTACAAAGTACCTTATATGATCAGCCAGGGTTAGGTGCATTTGAATAGGTGGAGGGGCTCATCCTCTATCTACGTTAAGTTAGCTCCTTGCAAAGCTGGACTTCATAGCCTGGCCCCTTACAGAACCAATTTTCCTGAGTTATGGTCCAATGTTAATCTCAAGGCTCTTACTAAGAGCCTAAGAAAAACCCCAGAGAGTCTGCTTCCTACACTGATCATTACGTCATTTAATATTCTTTTAAAAAAGTAAAACAACTCTCATCTGGCAAATGCCTTTTAGAGTTAACAGATACAGTAGAAAGGCCATAGGTTTTGTGACTAGGGACCTGGATTGGATTCCTGGCTTTCCATAAACTAGTGACACTCTGACAAATGGAGGAATCGTGTTTCTTAATGGAGATAGTAACATCTTCCTGGAAGGGTATCACAGGAATTGCAGAATTCACTGGATGTTTACAATGTGCAATGCACCCTGCTAGAGCTTTATAAGCACCTCACTAAATTCTTACAGTGAACTTATGAGCCAGGGATTATTATCCCCACCCCATTTGCTTTCCAAGTGTACAGATAAGGGATCACCTGCATTGCATTAAGTAAATTACCTGGAATCTACCAGCTAATTGGGGAGGGGGGGGGGCGCAAAGGTGATGTAGGTGAAAGCTCTTAGGAGTTGCTGAATGGATGACAAAGGATCATCAGCTACATTTTCCTGCTTCTCTTAAAAACCTGAAATCTTCCCTTTTGAATGACAGAAAGACTGAGTGTTGGCCTCTCATGCTTTTTTTTTTTTTTTTCCTTTTGCCTCTTGGGCATTTCAACTTAACATTCATTAACAGTAACTCTGTTTCATGAATATTTTATTCCCCCAATTTTTTCATGGTTTTCAATTTCCTATTTTAGAACCTCTATTACAGCAACGTTTGTTGGAATCAATTTAATAACCTTCTGAAAGCAGATAAACTACAAATCCAGGGTCTGTAAATGGGCTGGCTACTAGCTGTTGGATGGACACAGCCCTAATTTAAAAACAGTTACTTTTTTAAAAAGTCAAACATACTAGAATGCTTGAATTCAAATGATGACTTAAACCTCCAGAGCCTAAACATACATCTCAATGATAAATATTCCAAAAATCTTGAATGGCTCCTTCTCAGGAATTGCCACTAATATCTATGATACCATTTTCCCATCTTTAAAATGATGGCAGATTCACATTTGGGATGAGGGGTTTAATTTTTGGAAATAGAAAAACAAAGTTGTTGACTAAGATGAATGATTAAACTGGGAAATGTGGGCTTTGGTCTGATACCAGATCACTATTCAAAATACGAGACTGATGATCCTTCTCACGAGGTTTCTGAATTGACTAGAAAGACATCATCAAATCCTAAACATCAGACATTGGAAAAATATGCCTAGAAAGCCATTGAAAAGAGGAGGTCACTTTTGAAGGAAGAGACTCTGTCCTTCTGAGGGGAAGGATAACATGGAGGTAGGAGGACCACAGCGAGGGGAAGCTGTAAAAGCCACGGGAGGACAAGCTTAGGTGTGGCCAAGAAGAACTTGAATTAAGCTTCTGAGAAGCAAAGGGGAGGCTGGGTGCGGTGGCTCATGCCTATAATCCCAGCACTTTGGGAGGCTGAAGTGGGTGGATCACTTGAGGTCAGGATTTCAAGACCAGCCTGGCCAACAGGGCGAAACCCTGTCACTACTAAAAACTCAAAAATTAGCCAGGCATGGTGGTGGGGAGCTGTAATCCCAGATAGTTGGGAGGCTGAGGCAGGAGAATCACTTGAACTTGGGAGGCAGAGGTTGCAGTGAGCTGATATTGTGCCACAGCACTCCAGCCTGGGCAACAGAGCAAGCATCCACAAAAAAAGAAAAAAAGAAAAAAAAGCAGCAGCAGCAAAGGGGAATAGGGGCTAAAAGTCAGAGAACTCCTGCTTCCTTGTTTAGTACAGATCAGATTACTATGGAAAGAAACATCAGGAACTCTCATTTCAAGGGCCAACCTTAAGTGAAAGAGGTGAGAGAGGAAGAAAGGTTAACATAGTCAGCACATGCAAAGAAAAGCAGAACAAATCTTAGTCTACCACATGATAGTCACTGGCATCTGGGCTAAGTATCTCACGTGTATTCTGAGTGTATTCATGTGTATTCTCACGTATTCTGAGACACTCAGTTCATTATGCTCAAATCTAATTTAGCACTAATTCCCATTGTTCAAAGGACTTTTATATCCTTGTTTCAATGAATGCCCACAACACCCTTGTGATGTGAGTGGGGTAGGTAATGTTATGAAACCTATTTGATAGTAAGAAGGCCAAGATTCAAACAAATTTGTTGACTAATCAATTACCCAAGGTCACTCAACTTATTAGTGGCTAAACCATGACTGCTAGAACTTCGATCTGTTGGCTTCAACTTTTGAATTTAACTATCAACTACTTTTCTATCCTCATTATCAACAAAGACATTTACATTCTGAGATATTTTCTACAAAGAAATTATTCTAGCAATTTTAGCAGTCTTTATTAGTATATTGGATATAACATCAAGAATAGCTTCAAAAATTAGAGAAGACTCTTCTAATAACTTGTGTTTGAAAACCTAAGAATACCTACATACATGTTCCATCACCCTCTTCCTTTGAATGAAGCAAAAGGGGTACAAATAACATTTCTGTGATATAAGCTGTGCTTTCTTTTCACAGATACTTAAGGTCTTCGATGAACAGCCAATTATTCTTCCTAAAACCTACACCATGGCACAGACTCCTTCAGTCCTATTTGTCTGCCCAACCTAGCCAATACCAAGACAGATGGAGAACAGGTCCCTCTCAAGCTCCCATGACTCAATTTACTGCTCGCCTCTTAGTAATTCAGATAGGAACTCAGCAATATTTAAGCTTCAGCAGCCTTGAAAGCCAAACCAAGTTTTACTCCTACACCTGAGTTTGATCCAAATCTTCAAAGAATGAAAGGAAAGGCTAAGATGTAGACTGCTCAAAGATGGGATCTCTCATTAATTTCTTTCTTTTCAGCATCAGTGTGATACCTGTAACATACTTAGAACTTAAAGTAGATGAAGAAAAAAGTGGGAAAGATGGAAGGGAGGAGGGAAGAAAGAAAAGAAGAAAGGAGGAGAGAGGGACAGAGTCAGGAGAAGGACCTACATCTTTAATCCTGACCAAGGATTAAAGCCTGGTCTTGTCTCTGTTCCTGGACCTTCTGGCAAGGCAAAGAAGTGAGATCCCTCAGCAGCCTGCTCTCCTGCTTTCAACCCTTGATGACTTTAATGAAGAACAGTTATAAAAATACTTGGTTTGTGTTCAGAAAAACTGCCAAGAAACAGGGGAAAATGAAGACTGGGAGTTGACTCTAACCAGAGGCGTTTTCAATAGGAATTCTTGGCTTGCTTTCTCTCCATGAGCTATGCCCACCTCAGGAGCTTTCATGGGGATAACACAGAGATTTTCTTTTGAAAAGACTCTTACTGTGCTTTACGGGGTCTGTGAGTTGCACTCTATCCTCTGGGGCATAAATTTACCAAGGAGATGGTGGGGGTCATCATTCTTCCACGGACAAGCACATCTTCTCTATGACCCCTGCCAATCTTCCCCAAGACTATGCTGACATGGTAGTCTACAGTCAGCTAGCAACCATGCTATGGCTTATGCAGGTTTTGGCTTCACACATTCATTTTGTAATTATTTCTTAATTGTTTACCATGTATCTGGCACTGTGCATTATTTCCCCTCCCCTCCTGCACAACAGTACCATGGAAGACAGAAGTTTGTGGCAGAAGGTTATGTTTCCCAGTGGCCCTTTGCTCATTTACAACATTCTGAACTTCTTCCCAGCACCTCTGGAGGAAGAACCCTTGAGTGCACTGGGAGCAGGATCTACAATGGCTTCTAATTTACTAACACATAAAATTAAGATATTTTTGCCTGACTTTCAAGATATTTATCATTCAGTAGTACCATCCTCCCTTGCCCCACAAATGTGACAAGTGACAGACTCTCTCCTTGACCTAATTCTAGTCGGGCTCCCCTAGGCCCTCAAGACTCCAAACTCATGTTCTCTCCTTGGCCCATTTAGTCCAGTTTTAGCAAAAATCCTGCTGAATCAGTTTCATGAACATCGCCCACCCTTAATATCTGATCAAATTCCCCATCCCCCATGCTCAATATCTTATCATCTTGCCCTACCTTCCGCAAGAATCCTATCGAAAGTCCGTTTAGCCTGAACCTCCCTCCTATCTTTGTTATTTTCCCTTAACAATTTTCTATCCAGTGACCTCCCACCCTGTTTCTTGGCTCTAAGTCTCCATTTGTCCTTGTATTTGGAATGGAGTTCAGTTCTATGCTGAGGTGTCTTTCCCCCTATTGCAATAGTTCCTGAATAAAATTTGCAAACACCATTTTAACTTCTGTCAGGCTCTGGTTTTCTTTAACACAAGCTCCTCCCAGCCTTCTGTATTTCCTTTCATGTCAGGGTCATTGCTAGTCCATATGGTACCTTTGTACAAATTAGAAACAAGTGTTTCTTCCTGAATTTTTTTTCATCAACAATCAAGATGATTGTTCAGAATATACTAATTTTGTTAGAACAAAACATTTTATTATCATCTTCCAGAAAATTATCGTAATAACCTACAAATGATGCTATCTGCAGTGTGACTGTGCTCTTTAAATCTGGCACCTCTGAGCATGCATGACAGGAGTGCTGTGTGTTATGTCTTTCACTTGAGTGCTTCTACTTCTCACTTCCTTCCTTATAATTTGCCACCTTTTGAAGCCCAAATCACACCTCAAGCTCTCCATGACTATTTCCCTGATGACTTATTCATATACTCTCCAAATATTATTTGAGCACTTATCATCTGCCAGGGTCTCATCTATACACCAGGAATACACAACAGGGAACAATGGGCAAAGATGAGCAAGGTTGCTTTCTCATAGAAAGATGATACACAGATGAACAAATTGTTATATAATAGAAATCATAAGGATTCTACCTTAACAGTCAGTCAGTCAGCTCTGGTGCTCATGAAGGGTCTTGGAGAAGTGGATTTCTTCTCCCTCTCTCCCTCTACAGGCACACTCACACTGAACTCGCATGAAAGAAACCCAGCTTTCTGGAACACTTCAGGGTGACTGCATCCCCACAGGAATGCCCCCTTAGTTCAGATTTGCACAAGAAATAGATCCCAACCTCTCTATACATGGAACATCAGCATTTCTGCAGAGGAAGAGAGGTGCCTGTCTGTTCTGAATAGTCAGAACACTGGATTAGGAGTTTGACTGGGAGTCAGATCACTTGCCTGCTGGCCTGTAAGGAGAGCTGTGATGGCTCTCTTGCTTCCTCCTCAAAAGACCTCAGTGAATTTCACTGAGAGCTTCCCCAGCCACCTTTTTGGGACTGGGACTTCTGCCCACCACTGGGGTATTGCATTTACCCATGGCTTTAGCGACAGCTGTTTTTTACTCATGGGTACCTCCTACTAGTCTGAAGCTGGAACTGTCCAATCCAGTGAATAAAATACCAGTGAAACAAAGTTTTAAAGTGCACATCACTAGGGAATGAGATAAGTTCCATGACACCTCTGCCCTTCCAGTTCCACGACACCTCTGCCCTTCCAGTTCCACAGGAGACAGTGAACCTGCTCACACACCCAGCACATTGCTACTACCACCAGTATCTGAGAAACCTATCCCACAAAGATTGTCTATAACCCAGGAACCATACAGAGTCTTTGCCACTGAAAGCATCCAGAGCTGAAGCAAGGAGACAATAAACTAGACACATTAAACTCACATACTCAAAAGGAAAAAAAATTTAAACCCAGTTGAATCAAAATTAACTTAAAAATAATTAGAAGAAGTAGTGTACTCATAGGAAAAGGAACCAGAAAACTAATTCTGGCAATATGGAAAAAACAGGGTTCCATAGTACCACCAAATATCACACCAGCTTTCCAGCAGTGGATCCAAACCAAGATGAAATCTTTGAAATCTCAAATAATTAGTAAAGTTTATTATCAATTTACTGAAGGAGATACAAAAGAAAGAAAACCAACATAAATAAATTTTTAAAAATTTAAAAAACAATTTAAGACGTGAATGAAAAATTTTCTGAAGAGATAGATATTTTTTTTAAAATGCCAATCAGAACTTCTGGAAAGAACAGACTCATTTAGGGAATTACAAAATGCAGTGGAAAGTTTTAATAGACTAGACCAAGTAGAAGAACTAACTTCAGAACCCAAAGGCGAGGCTTTTGAGTTAACCTAATCAAACAAAATAAAGAGAAAAGAACTAAAAGAAATTAAGTCTCCAGGAAATATGGGATTGTGTGAAATGACCAAACCTAAGAATTACAGGTGTTCCTAAAGGAGAAGAAAAAGCAAAAATTTTGGAAAACGTATTTGAGGGAATAATTGAGGAAAACTTCCTGACTCTCCGGACTTTGCTAGAGATTTAGACATCCAAATTTAAGAAGCTCAAAGAACTTCTAGAAGACTCATTGCAAAATGGACATCACCAAGGCAAAGAGTCATCAGGCTATCTAAAGTCAATGTAAAGAAAAGAATTCTGAGAGCAGTGAGACAAATGAGCTAACTTATTAAGGAAAACCTATTAGACTAACAGCTGACTTCTCAGCAGAAATCTTACAAGCCAGAAGAGACTGGAGTCCTACCTTTAGTCTCTTTAAACAGAGAAACTGTCAGCCAAGAATTTGGTATCCAGCAAAACTATTTCATAAATGAAGGAGAGATAAAGTCTTTCTCAGACAAGCAACTGCTGAGGGAATTTGTCAATATGAGATCAGTTCTATAAGAAATGCTAAAAGGAGTTCTAAATCTTGAAAGAAAAGGTCAATATGCACCAGAATAGAAGCTTCTGAAAGCATAATATTCACAAGGCCTATAAAACAATAACACAATGAAGAAAACAAAGTCAGTAGGTAAAAATCTCACAATGACTGGAACAAAATTAATGTTGAATGTAAGTGTTCTAAAGGGTGTATTTAAAAATACAGATTGGCAGAATGGATAAAAAAGTCACAAACCAAACAGTTGCTGTCTTTAGGAGATCACACCTAACATGTAAGGATTCTTACAAACTCAAGGTAAAGAGGGAGAAAACATATTTCATGCAAATGGAAACCAAAAGCAAGCAGGAGTAGCTATTCTTATATCAGATATGATAGACTTTAAAGCAAAACAGCAAAAGAAAGACAAAGAAGGTCATTATACAATGATAAAACGATCAATTCAAAAAGAAGATATAATAATCCTAAATATATATGCACCTAAAGCCATAGCTCCCGGATTCATAAAGCAATTACTACTAGAATAAGAAAAGAGATAGACAGCAATACAATAATAGTGGAGAACTTCAACATTCCACTGACAGCACTGAACAGACTATCAAAACAAAGTCAACAAAGAAATACTGAACCTAAACTGCACTCTAGAACAAATGGACCTAACAGATATTTACAAAACAATCTACCCAAGAGTTGCAGAATATACACTCTTCTTATCAACACATGTAACATTCTCCAAGATAGACCACATGATAGGCCACAAAATGAGTCTCAATACATTTTTAAAAATTAAAATCATGTCAAGTACCTTCTCAGACCACAGCAGAATAAAACTAGAAATTAGTTCCAAAAGGAACTCTCAAAACTACAAATGCATTGGAATTAAACAATCTACTCCTGAATGATTTTTGAGTTAACAATGAAATCAAGATAAAAATTAAACATTATTCTGAATGAATGATAACAATGACACAAGTTATCAAAACCTCTGGGATATAGCAAAAGCAATGCTAAAAGGAAAGTTTATAGTGCTAAATGCCTACATCAAAAAGTATGAAACATCACAAATTGACAACCTTATATCACACTTCAAGGAACAAGGGAAATCAGAACACACCAAAACCAAAGCTGGCAAAAAAATAAAATAAAATAAAACAAAATAAGAAAAGATCAGAGCAGAAGTAAATGAAATTGAATCTAAAGATCAATGAAGCAAAATGCTGGTTCTTTGAAAACATAAATAAATTTGACAGATCACTAGCTAGATTAACCAAGAAAGAAGAAGAAAGAAGAAAGAAGATCCAAAAAAGCTGAAATGAAAATGGAGACATTACAACTGAAACCACAGAAATACAAAATATCATTTAAGACTACTATAAACACAGCTCTGCACAAAAACTAGAAAATATGGAGGAAATGGATAAATTCCTGGAAACATATAACAACCCTAGTTTCAATCAGGAAGAAATAGAAATCTTGAACAGACCAATAGCAAGCAGTGAGGTTGAATAAGTAATTCCTTTAAAAACTCAAAAAAAAAAAAAAAAAAAAAGAAAAAAGAAAAAAAAGAAAAGCCTAGTGCTGGACTACTTCACAGATAAATTCTACCAGACATTCAAAGAAGAATTGCTACCAATTTTACTGAAACTATTTCAAAAGATTGAGGAGGGACTCCTGCCAAACTCATCCTATGAAGCCAGAATCACCCTGATACCTAAGCCAGGAAAGGACATAAAAAAAGAAAACTATGCACCAATATCCTGTATGAATATAGATGCAAAAATCCTCAACAAAGTACTAGCAAACCGAATCCAATAGCACATAAAAAAAACATCACCATGATCAAGTGGGTTTCATTCTAGGTATGCATGGATGGTTCAACATACACAAGTCAATAAATGTGATTCATCACACAAACATAATTAAAAACAAAAACCATATTACCATCTCAATAAATGCAGGACAAGCATTCACTAAAATTCAGCATTTAATGACTAAAACCCTCAACAACCTAGGCATATCATAGAAGGAATATACTTTATTAAAAAGTCAAAAATAACAGATACTGGCAAGGTTGTGGAGAAAAAGGACCACTTATACACTGTTGATTGGAGTGTAAATTAGTTCAAAAACAGTGAAAGACAGTGTGGTGATTCATCAGAGACCTAAAAACATAAACACCATTCAACCCAGAATTCCCATTACTAGCTACATATCCAAGGGAATATAAATCATTCTATTACAACGACATATGCACACATATGTTCATTGCAGCTCTATTCACAATAGCAAAGACATGGAATCAACCTAAATGCCCATCAATGGTAGACTGGATAAAGAAAATGTGGTACATATACACTATGAAATACTATGCAGCCATTAAAAAGAACAAGATAATGTCCTTTGCAGGAACATAATGCAGCTGGAGGCTATTTTCCTTAGCAAACTAACACACAAACAGAAAACCAAATACTGCATGTTCTCACTTATAAGTGGGAGCTCAATGATGAGAACACATGGACACAAGGCAGAGGACAATAGACCTGGGGGCCTACTGGAGGACAAAGGGTAGAAGAAGGGAGAGGATCAGAAAAAATAACTACTTGGTGCTACGTTTAATACCTACCTAAGTGATGAAATAATCTGTACAACAAATCCCCATGACATGAGTTTACCTATATAACTGATATGGTTTGGCTGTGTCCCAACCCAAATTTTATCTTGAATTATAATCCCTATAATCCCTATGTGTCTAGGGAGAGATCCGGTGGGAGGTGATTGGATCATGGGAGCATTTCCCCCATGCTGTTTTCATGATAGTGGGGGAGCTCTCATGAGATCTGATGGTTTTATAAGGGGCTCCTCCTCCATCATTCCTCACTCTTCTCTCTCTCTCCGCCTACTGCCATGTAATACATGCCTCTTGCCCTTCCACCATGATTGTAAGTTACCTGAGGCCTCCCCAGCCATGTGGAACTGCGAGTCAATTAAACCTCTTTCCTTCATAAATTACCAAGTCTCAGGTGTTTCTTTAGAGCAGTGTGAAAATACAATGACAAACCTGTACATGAACCCCTGAATTTAAAAGTTAAATAATAATAATAATAAAATCCATATATCACCAACCCACAGCTAATTTCATATTGAACAGTGAAAAGTCAAAAGCATTCCCCCTAAGAACTGAAACCAGACAAGGATGCACACTTTCACCACTTCTATTCAACATAGTACTGGAAGTCCTAACCAGAGCAATCAGGTAAGAGAAAGAAATAAAGAACACCCAAATTGGAAAAGAAGAAGTCAAACTATTTCTACTTGCTGATAATATGATCTTGTACCTAGAAAACCCTGAAGACTCTTCCAAAAGACGCCTAGATCTGATGAATGAATTCAGTAAAGTCTCAGGTTACAAAATCAATATACACAAATCAGTAGCACTGCTATATACCATCAGTGACCAAGTTGAGAATCAAATCAAGAACTCAGTCCCTTTTACAATAGCTACAAAAAAAAAAAAAATCCAGGAATATACTTAGCCAAAGAGATGAAAGATCTCTAAAAGGAGAACTACAAAACACTGATGAAAGAAATCATGGATGACAGAAACAAATGGAAATACATTCCATGCTCATGGATTTCAAGAATTGATATTATAAAAATGGCCATACTTTTCAAAGTAACCTACAAATTGAAAGCTACTTCTATCAAAATACGAATATAATTTTTCACATAATTAGAAAAAACAATTCTAAAATTCATAAAATTCAATTCTAAAACCCAAAAAGCCCAAGTAGCAAAGCAATCCTAAGCAAAAAGAATAAATTTGGAGGCATCACATTACCCAACTTCAAATTATACTACAAGGCTACATTAACCAGAACAGCATGGTACTGGTATAAAAGTAGATGCATAGACCAAATGGAACAGAATACAGAATCCAGAAATAAACCCAAATATTTGCAAGCAATTGATCTTTGACAAGGCATACAAAAACGTAATTTGGAGAAAGGACACTCTCTTCAATAAATTGTGATGGGAAAATTGAATAGCTACATGTGGAAGAATGAAACTGCATTCGTATCTCTCGCCATGTGCAAAAATTAACTTCAGGTAGGTTAAAGACCTAAATCTAAGAGCTAAATCATAAAAATTATAAAAGAAAACTTAGTAAAATTCTTGTGGATATTGGCCTAGGTGAAGAATTTATAACTAAGACCTAGAAAGCAAATGCAACAACAACAAAAATAATAAATTGGACCCAGCTAAACTAAGAAGTTTCTGCACCTCAAAAGAAATAATAGAATAAAAAGACAACCTACAGAATGAGAGAAAATATTTGCAAATTATTTTTCTGACAAAGGACTAATATTCAGAATCTACAAGAAATGCAAACAAATTAGCAAGAAAAAAACAAATAATCCCATTAAAAAGTGGGCAAACGACATGGATAAACATTTCTCAAAAGAAGATATATAAGTGGCCAACAAACATATGAAAAAATGTTCAACATCACCAATCATCAGGGAAATGAAAATCAAAACCACAATGAGTTACCACCTTACCCCAGACCAAATGGCCATTATTAAAAAGTCAAACAACAAAGATATTGCCATGAATGCAATACAGAGGGAATACTTATACACTGCTGATGGGAAAGTAAATTAGTACAACCTTTATGGAAAACAGTATGGAGATTTCTCAAAGAATTAAAAGTAGATCTACCATTCAATTTAGCAACCCCACTATTGAGGACCTACACAAAGGAAAAGAAGTCACTTTATTAAAAAAGACACCTGTACACATATGTTTGTCACAACACAATTCACAATTGCAAAGATACAGAATCAACCTAAGTGCCCATCAACCAATGAGTGGATAAAGAAAATGTGACTCTCTCTCTCTATATATATATATATACACACACACACACACACACATAAACATATACCATGGAACATTACTCAGCCATAAAAAGAATAAAATAATGTATTTTCCAGTAACTTTGATGGAACTGGAGGCCATTATTCTAAGTGAAGTAACTCAGGAATCGAAAACCAGATCCTGCATGTTCTCACTTACAAGTGAGAGCTAAGCTACGGGTATACAGACATATAGCACGGTGCAATGGACTTTGGAGCTGCAAAATGGGGAGGGTGGGAGAGGAATAAGGGATTAAAAGGCTGCCTATTAGGTACAGTATATACTACTCGGGTGATGGGTACACTATAATCCTAGACTTCACCACTATACAATTCATTCATGTAACCAAAAGCCACTTGTACCCCTAAAGTTATTGAAATGAAAAATATTTTTAAAAAGAAATGGCAGGGCAATAAAGAATATAAAATGGTAACAAGCTAGTGAATAATGAGGGGATTACTTAAGAAAAGATGGTCAGGGGAGGCCATTCTGAAGAGCTGATATTTGAATGAGATATTAGCTATGCAAGGACTTTGGGAAGAGCATTTCAGTTACAAAGAATAGAAAAGTCAAAGACTGAGGCAGGACTGTGTTTGGCATGCTCATGTATCAGGAAGGAAGACTGCCATGTGGTAGGGAACACAGGTAAAGACGTCAGCAGGGCTAGATTATACGAGGTTTTGTAGTCATGTTAAAGACTTTTGATTTTATTCTAGGATTTTAAACAGTATTTACAAGTTACATGATCTGATTCAAAGTTTTAAGAAATCTCTCTGTCCATGCTGCAGAAAATGAATGGGAAGAGCTAAAATGGATCAGGAAAGCTAGCTGGGTGAAGAGCAGTTAGTCTATCTAATGTATAAGAGTACTTTCCAATTAAGACACTTCCTGATTTCAAAATATATTATAAAACTACAGTAATCAAAACAGAATGGTATTGGCATAAAGACAGCTGTATAAACCAATGGAACAGATTTGCAATCCCAGAAACAAAATCATCAATATTCAACAAACTGATCTTCAACATTGGTTTCAAGAATACACAATGGAAAAAGAACAGTCTCTTCAACAAATGGTCTGGGGGACACTGTATATGCACATGCAAAAGATAAAATTGTAGCCTTATCTTACACTATAGACAAAAATAAACTCAAAATCGATTAAAGACTTAAAGGTAAGACCTGAAACTGGAATGGTGATTCCCAGGGGCTAGGGGAAGGGAAATAGGGAAATGGGCATAAAATTTCAGTTAAATAAGATGAATAAGTTCTAGAGATCTGTACCTATATATATCTGTACCTGTACCTTGTACCTATAGTAATTAATACTGTATTGTACACTTAAAAATTTGTTAAGAGGATCGATCTCATATTAAATGTTCTCACTATAATAAAATACTTTTTTAAAAAAAAGGAATTAATGAAAAATCTTCAGTAATGCACAGACTTTAAGCGGAGGCTTGAGAAACAGCTTTGAGGCCAAGCTTCCAGGAGGATTTCCCTGTGGCAGGACCAGCTTGAGAGGAGCACAACTAGTTCATAGCTTGACTCAGCCTGACAGAGAGGTCCCTTCTGCGTCAGGATAGCCACTGGAGCATTGTTGCCCCATGCTTCCATTCCACCACCAGGAGCTCAGTGGCTTGAGGTAGGAACAGAGCTCTACCACGACCTAGGATGAATCAGGCAGTTCCTTCCCAAGACTTTAAAAGATTCTGGGGTCATGGATAGGTCTAGTCAGAGCCTGTACATGAATGCAGGAGTCCAATTACCATACACCACGAAGATCAACACTGGAGGCCAAGACCAAAGAAACCAGAGATAGGAAACAAGTCTGGAATATTGGTCCTAAATGACTGGGCTAAGAAGATGAGATCAAAATGGCAGAAGGCCAGGAAGCTGAGGGAGAAGAAGCAATTTTATAGTCATTTGCATAATAACTTGATTAATATTTTTCTCCCCCATTAGATAAAAGTTCTGTAAAGGCAGGGACTATGCTATATCTGTTTGCTCACCATAACATAGCTTCATAATGGAGTACTACATCCTTGGTGTTTATTCAATGTAAAAAGAGTCATATAAAGAGATATTCTATGATTTTTCTAACACTTCCACTGAGAATATTGCTGCCTAGTTTCCTCATATAAGACACTGTCTGACAAATCTTAAAGTGTACTGCCAGTTGATGATGTTTTATTTCTTGATATTGGTGCTTGTTTCATGGCTGTGTTTGCTTGTGAAAATTCATGGAGTTATAAACTTATGATTTGGGACCATGAGCCAGCAGATCTGACAATGCTAAAGATACTGTGGTGCATATGATGCTGGTTTTAGCCTCTGTCACAACTAGAATAATCCCAGAACCCTCAGTGTCTGGAACCAGGCCATCCTTCTCTGTCAGAGAAGTAGCAGAGTCTGCCAGGCTCCAGGGCCCTAGTGTATTTGGAGTTACACATCATTATGTGGGCATTATCAGATCCACCATGTCAGAAGGGTGAGTGTGGACAGTAGTAATACATCATACCCAATGGAAATGATCAACTCAGGATGGGGCCTGGGCAGTTGTATTAGTCTGTTTTCATGCTGCTAATAAAAACATATCCAAGACTGGGTAATTTATAAAGGAAAGAGATTTAATTGACTCACAATTCAGCTGGGGAGGCCTCAGGAAACTTACAATCATGGTGGAATGGGAAACTAACACGTCCTTCTTCACCTGGCAGCAGGTGAGAGAAGTACAGAGCAAAAGGTGGGGAAAGCTCCTTATAAAACCATCAGATCTCATGAGAACTCACTATCCTGAAAACAACATAGAGATAACTGCCCCCATTATTCAATTACCCCCCCACTGGGTCCCTCCCACAACACATGGGGATTATAGGAACTAAAATTCAAGATGAGATTTGGGTGGGGACACAGCCAAACCATAGCAGCAGTCCAAGAAGCACAAATTAAGAATTTCAAGCGAGTAGACCTGATACAGTTTAGATATTTGTCCCTCCCCATATCTCAGGTTGAAATGTAATCCCCAATGTTGGAGGTGGGGCCTGGTGGGAGGTGTTGGGTCATGGGGCAGATTCCTCCCGGTTTGCTGCTGTCCTTGCAATAGCGAGTGGGCTCTCATGAGATCTGGTGGTTTGAAAGTGTATGGCATCCCCCCAACACCAACCTCCTTGCTCCCTCTCTCACCATGTGCCACGCATACTCTTGCTTCACCTTCCTCCCTGAATAAAAGTTCCCTGAAGCCACCCCATAAACTGAGCAGATGCCGGTGCCATGTTTCCTGTATAGCCTGCAGAGTCATGAGCTAATTAAACCTCTTTTCTACATAAATTACCCCTGGTAATCACCAATCCAGTTTCAAGTCTTACCTTTAAGTCTTCAATCGATTTTGAGTTGACATTTGTGTATAGTGTAAGATAAGGCTACAGTTTTATTCTTTTGCATGTATATATACAGTGTCCCTCAGATCATTTGTTGAAGGGACTGTTCTTTCCTCGTTGTGTATTCTTGAAATCCATGCTGAAAATCCATTTACTGAATATTGATGATTTTATTTCTGGGCTCACACATCTGTTCCATTGGTTTATATATCTGTCCTTATGCTCATACCATTCTGTTTTGATGGTGATGCGGTTCATGGTAAAACAGTATCCCATGATCACACACCCATTGTTATACACTCTTTGCCAAAAATTAGGTCCATTGGTCTGAACCAATGTTATGCAAGATCCCATGCTGGTAAGTTAGGCATCCTGCAAGTCCTTAGGTGTAGTGCTGGGAGAGCTATGGAGGGCAGGCAGTGTGAACCCATATCCAGAGTAGGTGTTATCAGTTCCATAAGGAGTAATTACTACCCCTTTGTAGGGTAAAAGGGCTATGATGTAATCAACCTGCTCCCAGTGGCTGATTGGTTTCCTCATGTGATGATGCCACGTGAAGAGTTTAGTAGAGTCTCTCCTGCTGACAGTTTGGGCACTCAGCTGTGGCAGTGGCTAGACCAGCCTTGGTAAGAGGGAGTCTATGCTGTTGGGCATAGCCTCCATCCATAAATGGCTCATTTTTCAAGCACTGGGGTGGCTGAGGAGAGAGCCTGCCTGATATCCGCATGACACGTTGCCCTCTTTGCCTTGTTGTTGAGTGCCTCTTCTCTGGTGGGCATTAATGTGAGGCAACACAGACATGCCTGCTTTGTTCTCCCTCCCATTGCTCATCCATGTCTCACCCCCAGAATTCCACGTCTTTTATATTTTAATCTTGCTTCTTCCAGACTCTAATCACCCAAAAAAAGTAGTTTTCTGTGTTCATCCCAACCTCAGATCACTTAACCCTCAACACAAAGTAAACGATCAAATTCACTGCTTGCAACTATGCCCCTTGACAGGATTTTCCTCTGGTACTACCTATGTGGGTCACCTCTGAGTCCAGCTAAACTGTAGTAGCAGTTCACTTTGGGCTAGCACCTACATAATAAGCCCTAATATTTTTGAGGAGATGGTCATAGAGAACCCCCTGTAAGGACATAGGTATGAAGTGAACAGAGGTAGGTGACATAGAAATACGGATCCTGTGTTACGCCATTCTTGCATTGCTATAAAGAAATACCTGAAACTAGGAATGCAACTAGTTCACAACTAGTCCACAGCTAGCCTAGAATAGTGAAATAGCCTATTATAGGCTTAGCTAAGACATTGGCTCTAGGATGGTTACTGGCGGTGTTTGAGTGCTCTTCTCCAAGATGATGTACGTATAGCATAATAGTTTGTGTATGGTGCTGAGTACCCAACAGCTGGAATGCACATGCGACAAAACCAAGAGACGAATGTAAGATTAACCCTTTCTATCATCGCTGCCATAGACCCACTTAGGGGATTGCTTCCTATATCCACACACTTGGATTCTGCTAGACTAGATGTCCTGGTTGATGGGGTCAGGGGGTGAGATGGGAAGGGACCTTTCCACTAACAGATGTTTAAAGATCCCAAGTTATGACCCCCACCTGTTCTCTTTGGGCTCCTCATACTGGTGGATCAATATGCAAAGTAAAGAATATTGAGGTGAAGGTCGTCAACTCTGGTTACCTTGAGAAGCTAGGATTCTACAACACAACAGAGGCAGAGAACTCAAGAGACTGTTTATGGTGAATCCGTGCCCAGTATTCCATACCCAGCAATAGTAATAAACAGACAATTACAGCATCCAAAGCCCCAAAGTGCCAAAGCAACCTAAGGACTCAGACATCTTGGAGATGGAGGTCTGGGTTGTCCCATCTGGCAAGCAAACTCCCCCAGCTGAACCACTGGCTGAGGGGTAAGATTGACATTGGAGGAGACCCTGTAATACAGCCTTAGCACTTGTTGGAATTAAGCTGGTTCCACTGATTCACCTACATTAAATTATTTGTAGAGATTGTGAACTGGCCACCAATGAATTGGGCTTAGTGGAAGGCTAAGAAATCTGTATGGTGAACAGTGTAAGGGTGTAGACTATTCTCGATTGCCTTTTGTTCATGGTCTTAACCTGCTCTTGTTCTTACCTTTGATTCTAGGCACAGGTATAACAATCAGTTCCAGATAGGCTTTAACCCACTTTTCATTGACAATGCCTTCCCTCAAATAAGCACCACAGGCTTCTTTGAAGGATACCTCAGGAAATACTACTGGCTCCATTCATGCACAATCCAGAAATGAAGAGGAGTTAACACTTCATTTGGCAACCACTTGACAAATAGGAGTTGTACCTTTTGGATTAATTCTTCTCTCTTTTGTTCTTCAGCTGGACCTATTTTGAGACACAGGGTACACGCTCCTTAGAAGATCCCAGAAGGTTCAAGCACCACGGTAATAACTAGTTTACTAAAATACTCTTGCATTGATTTCCCACCTCTCCTGTTAACTCTCCCCAGCCTCTCACTCCAATTCCCTAGGATCACATCCCCAAATAAACCATCTAAACACAAGCCCTTGTTTCAGGCACTGATTTCTAGAACCATCACGGGTTAGACTACACCCACAATCACATTCTTGAAAAACTGCCTCTCCTTTATAATTTTACCTCCAATAGTCACACCATCCTTACTCTCTTAATTCCAATATGAGCATTCTTCAGCATCACAGGGACCGCCCATCTTGACATTGTGTCCAGAACTGGTACCTTCCAGTGGGTTCTTGGTCTCGCTAACTTTGAGAATGAAGCCGTGGACCCTCGCGGTGAGTGTTACAGTTCTTAAAGATGGTGTGTTCGGAGTTTTTTCCTTCAGATGTTCGTGGTCTGGCTGACTCCAGGAGTGAAGGTGCAGACCTTTGCAGTGAGTGTTACAGTTCTTAAAGGTGGTGCATCCAGAGTTGTTCATTCCTCACGGGGGGTTCGTGGTCTCGCTGACTTCAAGAGTGAAGCTGCAGACCTTGGCGCAGTAAGTGTTACAGCTCTTAAAGGTGGCGGAAAGTGGCGTCCGGAGTTGTTCGTTCCTCCAGGGTGGGTTCGTGGTCTGGCTGGCTTCAGGAGTGAAGCTGCAGTCCTTAGCTGGTGAGTGTTTCGGCTCATAAAGGTAGTGTAGACCCAAAGAGTGAGCAGCAGCAGCAAGATTTAATGTAAAGAGCAAAAGCACAAACCTTCCACAAAGGGGATGCGACCCAGTTGCCGCTGCTGGTTCCGGTGGCCTGCTTTTATTCCCTTATTTGGCCCCACCCACATCCTGCTGATTGGTCCATTTTACAGAGTGCTGATTGGTCCGTTTTACAGAGTGTTGATTGGTCCGTTTTGACAGAGTGCTGATTAGTGCATTTACAAACCTTTAGCTAGACAGAGTGCTGATTGGTACATTTACAATCCTTTAGCTAGACAGAAAAGTTCACCAAGTCTCCACCAGATTAACTAGACACAGAGCGCTGATTGGTGCATTTACAATCCTTTAGCTAGACACAGAGCACTGATTGGTGCATTTATAATCCTTTAGCTAGACAGAAAAGTTCTCAAAGTCCCCTCCCGACCCAGAAGGTCAGCTGGCTTCACATCTCAATGTCACCTCACCTTCTCTCACTTTGTTTCCCATCCGAGACAGACCCATAACCCCCCACATTAATCATCGAATTATCCATTTCTTGGAAACCCTAACCCCTGGGTCTTTCCTTAAAGCACCGTCACATTGAAAAATCTCGGAGAAAGGCTCTGTGGTTTTTGCTGCGTAGTGCCTATTTACCTTTCCCGTAATGACAGTTCTTCAAATTCTCCTTGGAGCCACTCTTTCTACCACCTAGTCCATGATGCCACAGGTAGAACATGTGATGGGGCTCAAGACTATCAATATGTTGCCACAGAGATAGGTACAGGAATAACTCAAGCCATCAGGCCCAGTCAGAGCAAATGCCAGGACTTTTGCTTGAGTGACCAGGAAGAGTAAGGCGTCTTATTACTGCCTGTTTCAGAATGGAACTAATCCAGAAAAGGCAGATGAGCAAAATCAGTCCTAATGACATCATTTGAACACCTGTACCAAATTTTATTTAGACATCTGGACTCTTGGATGTTTCAGTTCTTTAGCTAATGTATCCCCTATTTAAGCTAAATTGGGTTGGCTTTTCTTTTACTTGCAACCAGTCCTAATTAATTCTCCTCTACCTGTCTTACCATTTAACTTCTCCACTTCTAATATGATTAAATAAAAATCCTGCTCTAAATTCATAGTCCTCTAAATTAATTGCTGTCCTCAACACCACCTCATAATCACTCTTTATAACACACACACACATGGAATGTATGTATCGCATATACACACATACATATAAACATGTATGATTAATTCTTTTCATTAAATTGTTTCACATCCTCTGTTTTCTCTCCTCTTCTATAAATGGCTGTTTAAAACTTTCTCTACCCTCTTCAAGCCTCCTTCTCATTCTCTCTTCTTTATATTCAGCAGAAGACTTGCAGGATAACTCACTAACCAAATCAAAGTCATCTTTTTTTTTTAATTCTTCTATTTATAAGGGTTATTAGCAACTAGTAACAACTGCAGTATAATTATTATACTATAAATATAGAATGAAGACTTTTTCTCTTTTGTATTTTAGAAACTCTTTGAACTTTATAACCCAAGACCTGGCACAGCATCTGCTATGTGGTTGATGCTCAGGATATATTTTTTAATGAATAAATGATTCTTTCTTTTATCTAAATATAATCCACCTAGTAAATATATATATATATATGGCATATATATCTCATATATATGTGGAATATATATGTATCTCATATATATGTATATATGAACACACATATAAACCTGTATGTGTATACTGTCAGTGGTATTAGTAATTAGTACAGCCATTTTGGAAAACAGTATGGCGCTTTCTCAGAAAACTAAAAATTGAATTATTATATATGATAAAGCAAGGCCACTACTGGGTGTATACCCCACCCCAAATTGAAATAGAAGAGATGTCTGTATGCCCATGTTAATTGCAGCATTATTCGCTTCTGTTGGAAACAACCTGTCTATCAACAAGCAAATGGGTTTTTAAAATGGGTTACATATACACAACGCAATACTATTCAGCCTTTAAAAATCAGAAAATTCTGTCATCTGCCATAACACAGATGAACCTAGAGGTCATTATGTTAAGTGAAATGAGCCAGACATAGACAAATACTATATGATCTCACTTATACGTGGAATCTTAAAAAGTTGAACTCACAGAAGTGGAGAGTAGACTGGTGGTTACCAGACACTGGGGGAGGGGAGAGGACCAGGAAAGAAGAGATGTTGGTCAATGGTTACAAAGTTTCAGTAGGACAAGAAGAATAAGTTCTGTGATCTGTTGCACAGCAAGGTGACTATATAGTTAATAATAATATATTGTATATTTCAAAATAGCTAAAAGAGAGGATGTTAAACGTTCTCACCACAAATAAATAATAAATTATTGCATAGATCTGCGAATTCACCTGATTTGATCATTCCACAATGTATACATATATCAAAACATCGCCTTATACCCCATAAAGAGCATTATTTTCCATTAAAAATAAAATAAAACAAAAATATATGCATGTATGCTTTTTTATTAAATTAGCTAAAATCCTTTAATATGTAGATAAGTAAAAAAATACATGTGAAAGCATTTATCTTTTTTCCCGTTCCCATACTACACAGAATATTGATTGCGGAAAGGGTTCTTCTTAATAGAGAGCCTCTCTCTTCATCTCTAGCCCCTTCCTGATGCTTCCTAACCTCTGACTGAGAGTACTCACTAGAGTCAACCCACATTTTAGAATAAAGCTAAATGCAACAGTAAGTAGCCAACAATAAAAATGCACTATGTCTTCTAAATTTGGAGAGCAGCAAGAAATATAATAGCTGCTTAGAGTGGAACAGAATCTCAGGATTCATCTATTTCAACTGCACTGACAGAGGAGGAAACTGATACCTAGGGAAGTTAGGTGACTTTCTCAAGGTCAACTGGCATTGTTGGAACTAGAACTCAAGTTCCACCCCAGAGATTTCCTCATGATAGCGCTACTCTCTTCACAATGCCCACTATCCCATCCAGTTATTTTAGGTATAGACAGTTTTCCAAAAGCTCTCCTTATGCATTTGCCCATGCAGGCCCCAGGTCAGGACATGCAGAACTCAGGAAAATAACATTTGTTGTGATCCTATCTATAAAAGTCTCTCATTGTGCTTAACCCAGCTCAGCTTTCCATCTATAGTAATGAAGTGGGTTAAGTTTGAAGTCAATACCACGATCAGAAGGGCCATTGATAAGGATCTTAGGTTATTAACAAAACTCATTTCTTCTGCCCCATCAGCCGATTCCATTGACGCGCCAACCCCAACTCTAAACAATATATCAAAAAGGAAGCTAATCGGCCAATAGCGCAGTCTCTGCAATGAGGTCCAGATATTTTGGAATGCCTATTTAACCAGGAAGCTGAAGTGCCTCAGCATGTATTTTTTAAAAACTAGAGAAGTATGAAGAATCAAAATGTTTATCTGTTCATGACACAATAAGAAACATACACCTTGGAACTAAAAAGTTTTTAAAAAATGTATTTAGAAAAAGGAGGAAACGGCTGGGTGTGGTGGCTCATGCCTGTAATCCCAGCTCTTTGGGAGACCCAGGCAGGTGGATCACGAGGTCAGGAGATCGAGAACATCCTGGCCAATGTGGTGAAACCCTGTCTCTGCTAAAATACAAACAAACAAAAAAATTAGCCAGGCGTGGTGGCACACGCCTGTAGTCCCAACTACTCGGGAGGCTGAGGCAGGGGAATTGCTTGAACCCCGGAGGCGGAGGTTGCAGTGAGCTGAGATCATGCCACTGCACTCTAGCCTGGCAACAGAGCGAGAGTCTGGCAAGAAAAGAAAGAAAGAGAGAGAGAGAGAGAGAGAGAGAAAGAAAGAGGAAGAATAAACAAGTAACATGCAAACACCCTTTGGCGATACTATTTCAAGCATATAACCTTATAAAAAGCTTTCAGTTGAACAATATTTATTTAGCACCTACTATGTGCTCTGTGCTAAGTCCTAAGATGAGAAAGATCACTGAGATGGGAACTCTGCCTTCAACGAGCTCCTGCAATGATTACACACAGTTCTCCTGACTCCTAGTTCTCATTACAGCCAATAGCCACTTCTTCCCCTATTCCCCAAATTCAACTCTTCCTCCTCCCATATTCTGTTATGTTCCCATTTAAGCCTCAACCATTTCTTTTATGTATTATTTGTATTTTTGGAGACACAGTCTCACTCTGTCACCCAAGCTGGAGTGCAGTGGTGTGATCTGTGATCTTGGTTCACTGCAACCTCTGCCTCCTGGGTTTCAGTGATTCTTGTGCCTCAGCCTCCCAAGTAGCTGGGATTACAGGCATATGCCACCATGTGAAATAATCTTAAGCCATAAATAAGAAATGAAATCCTGTCTTTGCAGCAACATGGATGAAACTGGAGGCCACTATTTTAAGTGAAACAACTCAGAAACAGAAAAATTTTTATTTATTTATTTTATTATTTTATTTATTTATTTATTTATTTATTTAATTTTTTTGGAGAAACAGGGTTTTACCATGTTGGCCAGGCTGGTCTCAAACTCCTGGCTCAAGTGATCTAGCACCTTGGCCTCTGAAAGTGCTGGAATTACAGGCTTGAGCCACCACGCCTGGCCAATCACTTCTTATTTGGGTAATTGCAGTTAGTTTGTATGCCAGGTTGAGGAGCTCTTCACACTTGATTCAAATTTACAAAGGTCATGTGTTCTTGTGCCTAGTATGTTACCTGTGGCATTCTACTTCCTCTCCAGACCTTCTTCCAGTCCTTCACCTAACTTCCTTCTTCAGGTCCTTTGCCTGACTTTCCTCTCTTCATGACTGTCTTCTCTTTAATTTACTGCCCTTCCCCATCAGACTTCCTCCTTCTCATGTCCCTTTTGCTGACTCCATGAACCTAAAGCTAATGGGCTCTTAGGTGACTTGGATTTCTATTTCCATTCCCAACTCCAAATCCTTCCTTTTTTTTTTCTTACCCAGCTTTGAAATTACTGCATATTCCATATCTTACAGACTTCTTTTAAAAATTTTTTTATTTGTATAAATGTAAGGGTTACAAGTGTAATTTTGCTACATAGATAGACTACATAGTGGTGAAGTCCAGGCTTTTAGTGTATCCATCATCCGAATAACTAATACACCCTTTAAGTAATGTCTTATCATGCCCCCCCACGCCCCTACTTTTCTGAGTCTCCTTTGTTTATTATTGTGTATCTATGTTCATGTGTATATGTTATTTAACTCTCACTCATAAGTAATAAGATGTGGTATTTTTCTGTTTCTGAGTTGTTTCACTTAAAATAGTGGCCTCCAGCTTCATCCATGTTGCTGCAAAGACAGGATTTCATTTCTTATTTATGGCTTAAGATTATTTCACGGTATATATACACCACATTTTCTTTATCTAATCATCCATTGATGGGCACTTAGGTTGATTTCATATCTTGGCTATTGTAGTAAACATTTGAATTCATGTATCTTTTTGGTGTAATGATTATACCAGACTTCTTTTCTCTTGTTTCTTTCCTACAGTCAGCAGAAGGGAGAAATTGCTCACCACCTGAACCTAAGAAATCCACTCATCCCTTCCCTTTGCAGAACCGATTGGTCCATCCTACCCCTAAAATTAGGCTTGTAACTCAGAGAACACAGGCTCTCCTTTTCATTGTATCATCTGTGGTCCCCCAGCACATACCTCTCTGTGGCTAAAATGGGAATGTAGCCACAAAACAGAATTTCTTAGAATCTACTCACTCACAGTCTTCAAGAAAGCTCAGGCCCTTGAAATTCTTCCCAAATAATTCTGGGAAGGCATAAGCTCATGCTTTGGCTGGCACATGCCTGTCCCCACGTCCCCCCGACTTTTCTCTTCTGCCCTGGATCACCGTAATAATGACTTCCGTTGCTGCAGATGACAAAGGAGCAGCTGTGCTATGGTTCCCGCCAGCCCTGCCAGTGCCTCTGCTAAGGCTGCCAACTGAGCAAGGCTCATCTGGATTCCTCATTCTCTGTCCTTGACCATGGAAGACACTGCTGATGCCAGCAGAAAGAGCTGATTCCATCAATGTCCCCGCTGCATCTGCTGTCAGTCTCCATGCCACACCACACGCACACCACTATAGAGACACTGCTGTCAGCGACAAGGGCACTCTCTCCTATTTCCACTGGCACCAATTCTGCTGACATCTTCAGCTCTCGGTAGCCCATGGAGATTTTAGCAAACCAATCTTTCATTGGTTTTTCTCTGTTTTTTACCAGAGCTACCTGAACCCAGGACTCAGATATGAATCCAGAGTTGCTGAATCATTGGACAGCTGAGTGATAAACCCCTGGGCTGCATTTAGTATCACTCTTCCCCTCCTGTACTCACCCAGAATGTTCTTGAGTTAAGCCCTTGCTTCTCAGCTCTCCCTTCGTTAGAATGAGTTCTCCTCTCATGTAAACAGACCTCTGGCAGGCTTACCCTGCCAGTTCTCCCATTATGCCAAAAAATCCACTAAAGAGTACAGGAGAAAACCTAGGCAAAAACGAGTGACCAAAAATGGGGACATCTGCCCAGAAAAAGAAACCTCTTGACAATACCCTTTAGATATATATGGCCTAACACAGTGGTTCTCAATCGATGAGCTGCCATTAAGAAAATAAATTAGAAAATTTACTAAAGAGAATCCTGTTTATTTGTCCAGCCATTTGTTTCTTCTGAATGAGAGCTTTTTCTCTTAATTATAGTTCTTAGTGACTGTCAGTAATGGACAGTTTATTTATTGCACAATCTCTTAGAATTCAATTCTCTCATGACTGTAAACAGCTAATATTTCCACAGAATCAAGTTCTCAATGTTTCTCAGGGCCTTATTTAGAGTTAGTGACTGGGTTTCACAACAGTAACACAAGCTCAAGTCTACAAACTACTGCCTCATGCGCATTCCCTCAAGTAGACATTTGCAGGAGGGACAAACCCCAGTGTAATTGCGCAGACTGTTAAGAGTGCTGTGATTCTTCCAAGGTGCCTACCCACAGGACTCATTCAAATACTACAGTCTCTTTTTCCTAGGAAAATTGAATTTTCCCTAAACATTTTCTCATAAGCTAGATTTCTTTCTTTTGAGGATCCCTGTTGCTTATATAAACCATCTCCACTTTTCTCTGGTCAAGCTGTGGTAAAGCAGAAGATGTCTGTTTCTAATTGTTTTCTTACTCTTGGCTCTGAACTTCACACGCTTTTAGCTGATGCACTTCCTGAAATCACTTCTTTCCCGGGGAGTGTAGCCTTGCTAATGCAAACCATGGTCAGCCCCTTGGGCAGGTTTTATCTGCACAGGAATGTCTTGATCAGAGATTGCTGTTCTTATATCCTGCTTGTGTGACCATGGGCATTATTTGATTTGATTCTATTAGATCAAGTTCATGGTAGACTGTCTTTTCTTTCTATGCTACACTGATTTTGTTATGCTTTTTACATGCCAGTGGTTC
This sequence comes from Macaca thibetana thibetana, assembly GCF_024542745.1. Taxonomy (NCBI): domain Eukaryota; kingdom Metazoa; phylum Chordata; class Mammalia; order Primates; family Cercopithecidae; genus Macaca; species Macaca thibetana. Next base: position 102,860,658 of record NC_065591.1, read on the forward strand.
TCAACACCGCCACACTTAACCTTTTCTCTAAGAACATCCTTTCAGTAATTTATCATAAAATTGCACACTGACCTGAGCTTGGGTATCTTCAGTCAGCTTTGTCTTGATCACAATTGTTGCTCTAGTCTGCGGGCTTCCAGATCAGGAGAAGAAAGAGGAAGGGAGAAAAAGCACACAATGAGGAATTAGGAGTCTTGTGTAAATATTGTTTACAAAGAAGCATCTAGAGTACATGCTATTTTCTTTATAAAAAAGTATTTGAAAGTACTATGTAACAGAACTCATGGAGTTTTATGTTTCAAACACTTATCTACTTGTATGTCTTTGAGCAGGCTCTTAATTTCTCTGTGTTTCAACTCCCTTCTGCATAAAGTCAGAACAATCCTGTCTGCCCTGTCATCTCCTAGAAGTCAGGATCCTGTGAGATAATCCCATGAGTTGATTTTAAAATATATAAGGCATTACTCACCTGTAATTTGATAATATTGTCACTAGAAGAATAGAACTAACATGTCTAGAGAAAGAAGTCATTTTCTTACTAAATGAGTTCCCTTAACTCTCAGGATTGGCCTTCTGATAAGCAGCGTGTTAATCTGTTTTGTGTTGCTATAAAGGAATACCTGAGATTGGGCACTTTATAAAGAAAAGAGGTTTATTTGGCTTGCAGTTCTGTAGGCTAAACAAACATGGCACCAGCATCTGCTTGGCTTCTGGTGAGGGACTCAGGAAGCTTTTCCTCAAGGCAGAAGGTGAAGTGGGAGTAAGTGTGTCACACGGTGAGAAGGGGACCGAGAGAGAGGATGAGGTGCCAGCTCCCTTTAAACAACCAGCTCTCACATGAACTCACAGAGTGAGAATCCCTCATTACCACAAGGATGACACCAAGCCATTCATGAGGGGTCCACACCCATGACCCGAACACTGCCCACCAGGCCCTGCCTCTAACACTGGTATCACATTGCAACATGAGGTTTGGAGGGGACAAACATCCAAACTATATCCAACAGAATAGACAGTTTCTGTGTGGTGAAATTCCAAGAGATTTGGAAAACATCCTTGACCCAAAAGATGACATTGCCACCTGCTCACTGATATTTAAAATACAATCAATCACCAAAGATACATTTAATGGTTAGTGACTAAAACCTCATGAAGGAAAAACACGCTGACATAGATTTATTCAAGTGTATGGCAAAAATTAAGAACTGGTTCTAGAACCCATCCTAGGAGCAGATTTGGATGTTACGGAGTCAGGCAATGCTTGCTTGGTATTCAAGTCTCATAAAGCGTGTGAAGTTTGGCTTCCTCCAGACAGTTTCTCACTCTTGGTTCATCAGTTCATTTCAAAATGGCATTAAAAGATGGTAAAATAGCAATCACCTCCCAGAATCACAGTTGATGATTGACCACAATGGGTATCCCACCCCCATATTGGGGACTGCTGGTCGAGTCTGTAGGTCCACAGACTGGGCTGGGATATTCAAAACCCTCTTACCAAAGCCAGGCTGAACCACAGTATGTCAAAAAAGAAAGGACATTTTAGAGACTAATCAAGGAATCAGTAACTTAGATAGCCACAGAGGACTGGTGGGTAGCATGAATGTGCGAATGAGGATGGTATGAGATAATAGGGAGTGGTAGGGTCTGTGGTAAACTAAAGAAGGAACACATGTGCACCATAGATATTTAAATTCAAATCTAATTGAAAGTTGTGTTGATCAAATCAAATATGTCCACAATCACATTTGGCCACCAGGCTGCCAGCGTGTGACTTCTGATCCAGCCCCACTTCATTATAAAGGCAACCTGTGGGTACTACTGCAGTTACAGGACCCCACATTACAATGTCTCAGCTTGATGGTTAAACTTCAAACTTCCCCTGTCCAGATGAACCTCAGTTGTTCCTGGATGCATCACAACTTTGTGATTCAGACACCATGTGCTTCTTTTCTGCTCTTTCCCATCCTCTCCTGCTCTATCTCCTCTTGGGCTGCTAATCTTAAAGCTGTGTGAAGAGCCTCATTGTATCGAATACCAATGATGCCTTTGCAGAAACATCTATATCTATTCCAAGGGTGCTACCCCAGCACCCTCAACACACCACTTTCAGTCTGCACAGAGGGGAGAATCACTCTCTGTTTAATTCAGTGCTACACTTTGCAACCTGGGCCCCAAAGTCACACTGGGTAAGCCCAGAATTGCAGAAGGCTCCTTTGGAAAGCAGTCCCTATGACTTCTTTTCTCTGTGCTCATCTCTCCTACATAACTGTAAGATAAACACACAAACACCATCCATCTCTGTCAGAATGAGCCACAGGGCAGGCACGGTGCACAGACTGCCAAGAAACACTTTTTCCCCACCCATTCCACCACTAAATAAACAAAAGCAAATCTGCAAAATTGTTGCTTTGACTAAAACATTCCCAGGAGTTTACACTAACCAAAAGAACGCACCTTCTCTGTTTAAAGCCTCATCATGAAGAAAACTGTGATCAGTGCAATAAGTTGGGACTTGGCTTATATTTGTGCAGCTAAAGGGCCTATTCAGTTGATTCTGCAAGAGCAAGGGTGTCCCCAAGAAGTACTGAATGTCACTTTTAGCAAGACAGACAACTTCTGGCAATTTTTTTTTTTTTTTTTTTTTTTTTTTTTTTTTTGAGACAGAGTCTCACTCTGTCACCCAGGCTGGAGCACGATCTCGGCTCTCTGCAACATCTGCCTCCCAGGTTCATGTCGTTCTCCTGCCTCAGCCTCCCGAGTAGCTAGGACTACAGGCACCTGCCACCATGCCTGGCTGATTTTTTTGTATTTTTAGTAGAAATGGGGTTTCACCGTGTTAACCAGGATAATCTTAATCTCCTGACCTCGTGATCTGCCTGCCTCAGCCTCCCAAAGAGCTAGGATTACAGGCGTGAGCCACCACGCCCGCCCTGCAACTTTTAACTGCAATGTTTTAGCTTCTACCCATAGTACCTTAAAAAAATTGTGGGGTTGACTTTTATTCAGCGTATCGTGATACGTGGTCATGCATCATGTAAGGTTGAGACCACATTCTGACAAATGCATCCAGAGGCGATTTTTGTCATTGTGTGAACCACATAGAATGTACTTACCCAAACCTAGGTGGATTAGCCTGCTACACACTCTAGGCACTACGGTATAGCCTGTTGCTCCTAGGCTGCAAACCTGTAGAGTGTCACTGCTGAATACTGTAGGTAATTGTAACACAATGGTGAGTGTTTGTGTATCTAAACATATCTAAACATAGAAAAGGTACAGTAAAATATATGATACCATAAACTTATGAGACCACTGTCATCTATGCAGTCTGTCATCAACTGAAACATCATTTTGCAGTACATGACTATATATTCATAAAGATTTTGAGACTTCAGGAGGAGATGTGTCTACAAATGATGCCATCGAGAGTAAAAAGACAATCTACAAAATTGGAGAAAATATTTGCAAATTATATATCTGATAAGTGATTTGTATCTAGAATATATAAAGAACTCTTACAACTCAATGATAAAAAGATAAATTATCCAAGTTAAAAATGGACAAAGGTTCTAAATTTCTCCAAAGAACATGTGCAAATGGCCAATAAACACATGAAAAGATGTTCAGTGTCATTAATTATCAGGGAAATGCAAATTAGAACCATAGTGAGATACTACTGTATACCCACAAGGAGAGCTATAATCAAAAGGAGAGAAAATAACAAGTATTGTCGAGGATGTGGAAAAACTAGTGCCCTCAAACCCTACTGGTAGAAATGCCAAATGGTGCAGCTGCTTTTGTAAACAGTTTTACACTTCCTTGAAATGTTAAACATAGAGTTACCATATGATCCAGATATGTACCCAAGAGAGTTGGAAACATATGAACACACAAAACTTGCTCATGAGTGTTCATAGAAGCATTACTCACATTAGTCAAAAAGTGGAAACAACCCAAATGTCTATCAGCTCATGAATGGCTAAATAAATGCTATTTATTTATTTATTTACTTTTGAGATGGAGTCTCACTCTGTTGCCCAGGCTGGAGTGCAGTGGCGTGACCTCGGCTCACTGCAACCTCCACCTCCCAAATTCAAGCGATTATCCTGCCTCCACCTCCCGAGTAGCTGGGACTATAGGCGCCCGCCACCACACCCGGTTAATTTTTTGTATTTTTAGAAGAGACAGGATTTCACCGCATTAGCCAGGATGGTCTCTATCTCCTGACCTCCTGATCCACCTGCCTCAGCCTCCCAAAGTGCTGGGATTACAGGTGTGAGCCACCGTGCTCGGCCAAAATTTCTATATATTTATATAACGAAATATAATTCAGCAATAAAGAGGACTGAAGTGCTGATCCATGCTACAACGCGGACTAACTGTGAAGAAAGTTTGCTAAGTGAACAAGCCAGTCACTAAAGACCGCGTGTTGTATGATCCACTTACATCAAATTTCTAGAATAGGCAAATCCATATTGACAGAAGGCAGATTCATAGTCACCTAGGACTTGAGGGAGGTGTATGAGAGGAATAAGGAGTGACTGCTAGTGGGTGTGAGACTTCAGACTGATGGTTGACCAACTCTGTACACTTTAACTGGGTGAATTATATGATATGTGAATTCTGTCTCAAAAAGCTGTTATAACACCTATTTTTAAAAGAGGGACTGTGGCATGTGAGAAATTCAAAGCCACAGGGCAGAGGCATAACAAAGTTGGCTCTTCTCAATTTCCAATTGTAAATCTGCAGTAAAATTTCTTGAGATATAGATATGGATACAGGTACAAAAGTAGACACAGGTTTTTTAAATATTTTAAATTACTATGACTACTATAACTTTCTATATTGAAGTGGTTGGCTCACAAGAAGTTGCAGAAATAGTACAAGAGTCTTCCCCTATACCTTTCTCCTAGCCCCCTACCATGATGATACCTTATATATCCACAGTGCCTTATACATACAGACACAGGTTTTTCAACCACTTCTGAGAGTTCTTCTCCCGTTTTTTTGTAAGACATTTCTTTGTGGTTAAGAGTCTCCCATCTGTTTTGTCCCTGTCTCCAAATTTGCCAAAATAGGACAAAACCTCCTTCACCACCAGTACCGTAAACTGAACACTGCTTGAAATCCCTGAGTTTGTCTCTGATGCCCATAAAAGGTACATTTTGCAACCACACACTCATCCTCCTTTGGAATGGCCTTCAGAGAGGCACATGTGGTCAGGTGCACCACAATCTGCATGGCACAGCCTCAGGCTGAGGAGCCCATGCAGGAGAAGGCTCTCTGGGCCTAAAACTGACATCTGAGCTGGGCTCACAAGCTTTAAGAAGCAGGGGGAGAGAGAACAAGTGTGAATGGGGGTGTGAAAAACTTCCCTTGAACATTCATGCTGAAGGTAGAAAGTGAGAAGCGAAGCTGCTGAAATGTCAAGTGAGGAAATAGTAAGTCAACAGCAATGGATGGGCCATGGCAGACAAACCAGATCTTGGGAGCAAACGGGGACAAAATGCAGCCCTCAAATGGCTGAATGCAAATGTGAGAAAATAAAAAGGCACTGGCTCAGTGTCACGGGTAACATTCAGCCAATTCTAACTGCAAAGCAAAATGCACAAAATGCAAGGAAACATTGAGTCACGGAGGTTGATTTGAATAGGAGAGTACAAAATATGAGTGACTCCCTCAAGGGACATTTGCAGGGTTCTCTTGCCAGGCTCTCCTGTGGTCATGGTCCCTCCATCATTCCACAGATGCTTTTAAAGTTAAGCTAAAATTTAAGCAATTTTGCACATTCAAGCCTCAGGCCAGGCTTTCAAATCAAAGTGACATGTGCCTCCATCTATTCCAGCTGTATTATCTTGAGCCAGTTACTCCTGCTGGGAGCCTCAGTTTCCTCGTCTGTAAAAATGAGAATGCAAGTATTAATAGCACCTATCTCACAAAGGGATTATGAAGCTATATGACAATTAGCATAGAGAGCACTCAGCCGTAGTACTAGCAAAAATAAGTGCCTGCTATATAGTGGCTATAATTAATATGTGAGCATTGCTTTCCAGCCAAGAACCAAATCCCAGTATGGCCTTCAAAGATCTCAGTTCCTCCAGCTGAGAATGCCCAACGTCACCCCTGAGTCTCCCCAAGTGCTCCCTTACTGTGTCACTGTGACAAGAAGAGTAAGCTAGGCCTAACAGCTTTCATCTCTACACTGGTCTGTTTCCATCCATTTTTGGGCTATGAAAGACAGAACAAGAGTCTTCAAAAGCATTGCAAATTTAATTTCAATAACCACCTAGATGAAGGCTTCTGGAAACCAGAAAGAGTAGAGATTTCTTCCCCCATGTCCATCCCTGTCTGCCACCTCAGAAGTACAACTAGGGAAGAGCAGGAAGTACTTAAATTAGAAGTCACCCCAGTATCCTATTTAAGCAGTTCCTGCTCTGGGAAGTGCAGAGATTTCACCTTCAAATGAAAAGAGCACAGGACTTGAGTTTTAGTTGTGGTGCCCCACATTCCTCTCCACTACGACCTCATTGCTCTGTTCCCTTTAAGAGAAACAAACCTATTCCTCAATTCCATTTAGATGAAATATCCAGAATAGTTAAATCCATAGAGACGGAAGTAGATTGGTGGTTGCCAAGGGGCCAGGGGAGTGGGGATTGGGGAAAAATGGCTTAATGGTATATGAGGTTTTATTCTGAAGTGACTGAAATGTTTGGGGACTAACTGGAGACGTCTACACAACATTGTAAATGTACCAAGTGCCACTGAATTGTTCACTCTAAAATGGTTAATTGTATCTTATATAAATTTCATCTTAATAAGTTATTTTCCAAAATCTCCTGAAAAGACTTGTCTCTACTTCCTGTTCTAATTGTTCATCTCTCACTTTCTATGGATCTTCTGCAAATCCAGCTTTCCCCTCCACCATTCCACCGAAACTACTATTGTTAAGGTCCTCATGACCTTCAGGATGCTAAATCTCATGGTACCTTGTAGCCATATGGAGTTTCAAGGGAGCCTGAAAAGTGTGGTCTATTATAGGCAGCCACATCTCAACTAAAATAAATAAACAATAAGGAATAACTAGTTTGACCCCACCATTATTCAAGGAGTTGGCTCAGGCCTGGGACACATGATTTGGAAGCCATTTCTTGAAGTGCTCAGGAAAGTGTCACAAGGACAGCCCTGAGGTTAGGCAGGTAAACTGGGGCCACCCCACACCCTAGAAGTCTCTGTCTCTGGGCTTCAGTGATCTCATCTGAAAAATCGAGAGTACCATGCAAATCTGAAAGTGGAGAAATCAACCAATTATTTTGGAGTAGATTTTCAAAAGGCAATATTTTTTTAAAAAGCAGGGTGAACACTCCTGCTAGTCAGCCCCAGAGTTCAAATAAAGAAGTTCCACAAGGTAGTAATGCATATATTTGGAATTGTATATTGCAGAGTCTCTTAGATATATGGTTTTCTAGGAATGCATTTGTCATGTTTAGCATTCTAGCTTCTTTCTGAGATTGGAGATAAGTCTCTGAAAATACTGGTCTAATAAGGAAGAAGCACTAAGCAAGAGGCTCCAGATAGAGAGTGGCTCCAAGTTGGGGCGGACAGAGGTTTTGATTAGTTTGTGATTTATCACATGTTTAATTTTCAAAACAAATTAAAATATTTTCCCTCCATTTCATGCCCCAAAGCCTTGGGACTGCTTATGGCAGTCTCTCTTGGCAGCTGGAGCAGTTTGGAAGAAACAAGTGACTTCTCATAAGAGTGAGTACAGGAATGCAAGATGATATCAACAGCATGTGATCAGACCACTTGGCTCCCATATGCAACCCCAGTAAATGAATTTGGTCAGAGGACCCATAAATACAATGTATAAGACAGGGGTCAGGACTGTTGCTACTTGCCCTTTCGGAGTGGGTCTCATTGATTGTTACCAATCCAACTCAAGCAAGTGACAGCCAGGAATCCTTTATCCAAATGACAGACCTTTAGCTATAATATTTTGTCATAATTGTGTGGCTTGTGTTTTATCAGACAAGAAATCAATTTTGTACGTCGAATTTAATTCAAATTAAGGAAAAGAAACTCTACAAATATATGTGGGGAAACACTTTTTTTTCAATTTTATCTGCCTAGAAGTAGAATTATTTTTAAAACACTTCCAAGCAAAAATAAATTAAGACCTTACACCTACCACAAAAATTAACTCAAAATGGATCACAGCCCTAAATGTAAAATATAAAATTATAAAACTCCCACATAGGAGAAAGCCAAGGTCACGTAGGTAACCTTGGGTATGGTGATGACTTCTCAGATACATAACAAATGGCATAAGCCGTAAAAGAAATAATAAGCTAGACTTTATTAAAACTAAAAACTTCTGCTCTGCAAAAGACCCTGTCAAGAGAATGAGAAGACAAGCCACAGCCTAGGAGAAAATATTCGCAAAAAAAAATACCTGATGAAGGACTTTTATTCCAAACACGAAAAAACTCTTAAAACTCAACAATAAGAAAACAAACAACCCAATTAAAAACTGAGCCAAAGATCTTAACAAATACCTCACCAAACAAGATATACAGGTGGCAAATAAGCATATGAGAAGATATTCAACATTGTATGTCATCAGGGTAATACAAATTAAACCAACAAAGAGATCCCACACACACCTACTAGGATGGCCAAAATCCAGAACACTGACAATGCCAAATGCTGACAAGGATGTAGAGCAACAGGAACTCTCATTCATTGCTGACAGGAATGAAAAACCATATAGCCACTGTGGAAGACAGCTTGGTGGTTTCTTACAAAACTAAACATACTCCTACCATACAATTCAGCAATCATGCCCCTTGCTATTTACCCAAAGGAGTTAAGAACTTATGTCCATACAAACACCTGCACACAGATGTTTATAGCAGCTTTATTTATAATTTCTCTAACTGGAAGTAACCAAGATGTCTTTCAATAGTCAAATGAGTAAATAAACTATGGTATATCCAGACAATGGCATATTATTCAGGGCTAAAATGAAATTAGTATCTAGCCATGAAAGACATGGAGGACTCTCAAAAGCATATTAGTAAGTAAAAGAAGCCAACCTGAAAAGGTTACATAGAGTGTAATCCCAAATATATGTTCTAGAAATGGTAAAACTTTTTTTTTACTTTTATAGAGGTATTAAAAAGATGAGCAGTTGCCAGCAGTTAATGGAGAGAGCAGGATGAATAGGCAGAGATCAGGAAAGTTTTAGAGCAGTGAAAATACTCCAAATGATACTATAATAGTGCATACATGTTATTAGACATCTGTCCAAACCCATAGAATGTATAACACCAAGAGTGAATCCTAATATAAACTATAGACTTGGGTAATTATGAGCGTCAGTGTAGCTTCATCAATTGCAATAAATGTACTGCTTTGGTTGGGGATGTTAATAATGGGAGAGGCTGTGCATGTGTGGGACCAGGAGATATATGGGAAATCTCTGTGCCTTCTTTCCAATTTTGCTGTGAACCTGAAACTGCTCTAAAACAGTGAAGTCTTTTAAAAAATGCACATATGCACACAAGTAAAATAAAATAGGGAGTAGTTTGACCCCACCATTATTCAGGGAGTTGGCACAGGCTTGGGACACATGATTTGGAAGCCATTTCTTGAAGTGCTCAGGAAAGTGTCACAAGGACAGCCTCGATGTTAGGCAGGTAAACTGGGGCCACCCCACACCCTAGGAGTCTCTGTCTCTGGGCTTCAGTGATCTCATCTGAAAAATCGAGAGTACCATGCAAATCTGAAAGTGGAGAAATCAACCAATTATTTTGTAAAGTCTATTCAAAGGCTTACATTTGTGACTATATGATATTCTATCCATGAAATGCCCTTCAACAAACTGAGGGAAAGAAAGGGGATTATATCTGTGTCTTGCAAGAGTCAGTGGCATAGTGGAGAACAGCACAGGTTTTGGTGAGGGCTACCTGAGTGTGAATCTTGGCTCAGCCATTCAGTGGATGTGTGACATGGGCAGGGAGGTCAGTTGCCCTTCTCTGCACCTTGGCTTTATCATCTTTACACCTCACAGGGTTGTAGTAAAGATCAAATGAGTTCGCACATATAAAGCATTAGAATAGCATGTGGCACATAGTAACCTCTTAGTCAATGTTAGCTATTACTATTCTCCTTTTTTCATACACATTGGTGTACAAAGATAGACCCTCCACCCTAGTAAACATACTCAAGGTGGGACAGAGGAAGGACCAGCCAGAATAGTGTTATCTGGACTGTAAGAGTGAACTTAGGTTACACCCAAGTATTTAGATGAGTAATAATGAGTATTTGACTCCTATGATGTACAGACATCCCACTGGGCACTTTATATGCATTATCTTTGATGTTGTTAATAATCTTTCAAGGTAGATAGCAAGGCATTATTATTCTGCTCATTTTGCAGATGAGGAAAATGAAGTTAGAATAAGTGTCCAAATCCACAGGGTAAGTGGCAACACAGCAATTCAAACCCAAGCCCATCTAAATTCTCAAACATGCTGCCTCCAGAGTAACCATGGCCACTCTTTGAATGCTCACTTTGGGTCAGGTATGTTGTGGGCCACTTGGCTTTATGCAATGTCTCTAGACTTTGTCGTCCTAGAGAATGGGCATTATTATCTCCACTTATTTTCTCAAAGATCTGCACCAAGCCTCCTATTTTCCTTGCATAGTGCTTACCAGCAACAGTGAGGTGGGAAGCATCTGAAATGTTTCAAAGTAGGAGTTGAGATGACATTGCTGACAACACTCGGATATATTTATTTCCAACCATGCCAGCTGGCACTCTGGCACTTCATATTAAATAATGAGCCTCATTCAAGCTGGAGGGATGACTCATTGCCTGTCAGTACTAACTAGTGAGACTTGCTGACTACAGCCTAAATCCAGGGACCCTCTTTCATTAGTGGTGGGGATGCCTACCCTCACCTCCCAGCATGAACTAAGGGTTTAGCATCCTCATTCCCACTTCCAACCATTACCCTACTCCCGCTTGACTTGAGAAGCCAATGCAAGGGACAGAAAGTTGAGCCTAATTACCCCAGTGGCCTGTCACAGCACAACAGATCATGAAATCTTTACTCAGGGGTGAGTGTCCAGGCTTGCATATTTATTTTTAATTATAGCATCTCACAAAGTCAAGAGAAGTTGGAATTTGCCTTGTTGTGACATTTAGGAATCCCCAACTCAGTTGTAGTTTGCTTATTTTGGGTGAGTACTCTCATCAGGCATGCTGTCTGCAGGGGCTGACCATTTGTGGTCATCTCACGTCCTGTGTTTGCTTGGCTGCAGCAAGAAGCAGCCTGGTGCAACCGCTGGTCATTTGTATCTGTTTGAAAGATTCAACAGGAGAGGGTGGCTTGCAGAAAACAAGCTTATGAGATGAGGGTGCATGGCTGAGCTCTGCAATCATTATTTTCTTGCAAACTTGTGTGGTTCCTTTACTTCTCTGGTCCTCATTTTTCAAATGTGGATTTTAAATTATGGCTAAAACAGGTGATTTCTAATCATTTTGAGAATAATTTAAATTAGAAGCATCCACACCTAAGCCTTGCCAAAGGGATGCTATTCTGTTCAAAATCCTGCAAAGTAAAGTATTTCCCAGCTTCTCCCTTTCTGTCTTCCCATGGTAAGCCATTTCTGGAGTTAGCAAGCCTTGTCATAAGCAAGGTGCTTTCTTAAACATTCTCCAATTAGCACTCTTTCTACAGCATTATTTATAATCTTTAGAAAGGCCAATCCTGTTATTTGGTTGCCTCTCTGAGTCTTCTTACAGTCTAAAGTCTCTCTAATTTAGCCTTCTTACCAGAATTTGGGAGTCAGCCTTGTTATTCATAAGTATTCTCTTTGGCCCAGAAGATTCTTAAGCCGCATTCTCCCAAAAGAGGTGGCCTTGTGCTGCAGTTCAATGGAACATTTCTCAAAAAGTGTTCTATAGAACACGGTTTACCAGGGATATAAAGTAAGTGCTCCAAGAAAGGGCTCTGGAATCAAACACATTTTGGAAATTCTGGGCTGAACAGAGTTGAATAAGCATCTTATCATAGGAAGCTGGGGTCTCTCTTCCTTGCCTGTTAGAACTGGGACTGTGGAATTAGGAAACTGGAGCCGAATTATCCTATCCTGGAACAGTTACCTGAACCTTCCAGACAGGAGAAGAAAGTGAGAGAAATACCTTTCACTCCTCCCAGGCTAAACCCCACCTCTGTTACAGGGGACGTCGTAGAGGAATGAACAAAGTCAAGGTCTTGGAAAGGACACAGGCCACCAATGCTCACCTCCCAGATCTGCATGTTCTACTTGTGTGATATTAGGCATATTCTCTCTCCAAGCTCTATATCCTTAACGAAGGAATAGGTATAAAAATACCTGCCGTGCAGGTTTGTTGTGAAAAGTAACTGAAAAAATACAAATAAAAGGCTTGCAGTTACTCAGACAATTTCAAATACTGTCAGAAACGAAATCCAATTCCCTTGAATACCAAACAAGCAACCTATCCCTATTTGGAGATGGGGTAGGGGACACTCCTGTCCCTTCTGAGGACCCCTGTCCCTTCTTCCTACTTAGAAATGGTATTGTCCAGACTGCAAGACAGACATGCCTGCTCAAGAGATGCCAAGCCTGACTTTGAACAGCATTGACAGCCAATCCCTGCCACAGGCAAGAGATTCTGTGGAGAAGCAGCTTGTCAGCAATTTGAAAACCCATGGAGACACAGGAAATGGAAGATTGCAGTGTCCTCTGGAGAGTGAACAGAGAAGCACCCCATTCCTGATGTCGGCAGGAAGCCCTGCAGGGCCATTCTGACTACTGGAGACATGGGGTGTCCTCAGGAGACGAATCAATGTTCATTTGCCACCTCCAGTCTCTAAACAAGATGACAACTACTAGCCCTTAGGCGTGTTTCGCTTGGCCTACACAGTGGTTTTAAAAAGTCAAGTTAGTTGCCAAGATTTAAAAATTCAGAGAGTTCACATAAAAATTCAGGTTTATAGCTTCTTTTCTTTTTTAAATCTAAATATTCCTGCATCATAGAAATTGACCAGGTTAGAGTAGATGCAGTCCTCTTTAGAGGATGGTAGCAACTCTATTCTCCAGTAACCATCTTTCCCTGTTTTATTATAACTTGCCTTCTTGACTTACTGTGTTACTCAATGACACTTCCAGGCATCTGAATAGGAACATAATTTATTTAACAAATTTTGTGCAGGTACTGTCCTGGGCACTAAATATATGAAACAAGCTAGTGAGGGAGTAACATATGCAAACAATGGCAACAGTACTTCGATGCTCTGGCAGATATAGACAACAGTACTTAGATGCTCTGGCAGTGGGACTCCAGAGGTGGGAGCCCAGGCTAGTCACTGCCCTGTCCAGACTACTGAAAAGTGAGGCTGGTGTGAATTAGCCTAGACTGGTCCCTACTACCCTTACTCAAATCTTCTATAAGACATGTTCAGGGAATTCAAAGTTTGCACAGATACTAGTCTAAGTCCACATAATGAGAAAGGTAAAGATGATGCCAAACATACTGACAATACATTTGAAACTGAAGTGTGATTCATATCCCTCTATCTTGAGTTGATAATATTCCTCCCATATCAGAAGATAGGTTTGAGTCTTTGTAAGTGTCTACAAACATACATTTTCTCTCAAAGCCATGCTCGAGATACCATTGAAAAACACATGCTTTCATCACTGTTCCTTCCAGCATCTTCTTTATTTTTTGTTAAATACTTCTACTTAGTGAATCACTTCCTTTTGGCAATGCCTATTCATGCTAATATGCAAAGGGGTCACGCGGCAGGTCTGGGGCCACTTTGCCATGCAGATTATTTAGAAGAAGCAACATGAGAGCCCTTTGGGAAATTCTCTAATGTAACTGAATCAGAAAGTAATATCCTGTTTTGTCTGCACCCTGCTCTAGTCCTCATGTGTCCTGTAGAGGAATCCTGGAGTTTCTCCCTGCTGGCTGAAAAATAAACAAACCACCAGCTCCCAGCCCTACCCTAGAGCCATCCTAGGGAATTACACTGAAAACAAAGTGTAGTCAAAACTGAATTAAAAAAGATGGAAACAAAGCCTTAAAGGTCTCATTAGCTGCTGATTTTACTTCCTGGAGCAGAAATTTCAATATTTCCACGTAGAATAAGCATTTATATCAAGAGTACTTGACTTCAAAACTTTTCATGTAAGAGGACCTTCTTAACTTCACATATTTTAAAAACTATCCAGAATACTGTCAATATCAAACAGTTGAAAAAAAAACTAATAAAATGAAGTAGTAATTTAGTGAGTTTTTAGAGGAATTTTAATTACATTAATCATAATAGTATATTTGTTTGCCCATTGAAAAATGGCAGTGCCCATACAGGTGAGGCCTCTCTTTTTTGCTTAGTCTGAAGTGTAAACAGTGTTACTTGGTAAGCATATTGATCATGGAAGTTTTTGCAGGAATCTTTTTTCCCACACTCCATCCCCGACAGGAGTCCTCTACCTGCAGATTGAAAATCACTATGACTCAGAAGAAACAGCAAGGGTGCAGTGTTTCGTGTTTCTTTTAAGTTTTTTCTTGTTTTGCCAAAGAACAAAATTCTCTATGATATCTGTAGAAAACTACTGGGATTTGGTTAAAGTCCTGTAAAACTGTGCTCTGTCTGTTTTCCTTCCTTCTGCTTGAATTGGCCACAATCTCCTTAAAGGATAGGTTCCTTGAAGGCCTCTTCCATCATTTACTTCATCATTAGATAATCTTTTCTCAGGGTCTGTAGCTCCATGCGCAATCCTTAGTATGAGTACTATCATTTCTTCTCCAAGAGCTAATACTACAGGAAAGACCAGGTCGTCTGGACTTACAGTAGAAGAGACAGAGCAATGAGGCTAGAAAGGGCACCGCAGGTCATCAAGAACCCAAAATTCTATAAAGAATTTAGTCATATACTACATTAATTATTTTACCATCATATACTGAATGTATGCTATATTTCGGGTTATATGAAACAAAACTTAAAAATCTGTCCTCAGAGGTTAAAGACACAAGGTAGAGATGCTTTTAAGCTTCTTTGAGAGCTATGGAAACACAGAAACCAAAATAAGTTAAACTCTGTGAAAAGCAGAAAAGAAGTGTCATAGTTCAGAGAAGGGAAAATTGTCCTTCAGCCAGGTAAACTCTGGGTAGGCATACAAAGGAAGCTATGTTTGAGTTGGGCCTTGAAAGACAGGGTGATTTGGACCATTCTTTAAATCCCATGCCTGCCATAATGTTTGTGGTCTGGGTCCGGAAAATAGAGTTGTGGGAAAATAATCATTTGGCTTTCGCTTAATTAAGGAAGACTTTTCAATAAAGGATGAGTAAAAACATCTTTGAAAGAAGGTAAAAGGGAAGCGCCTATTACCAGACAATGTAATTGACACACTTCCAGATTGTAAGGGCTAGTCCTGATTGTAGTAGATTCTACTACGTCTGAATGAATGACTCCCAATTACAAGCTGAATTGCATCCCCCACCCCGGCAACAAGATTCATATGTTGAAGTCCTAACCCCAAAATCTCAAAATGTGTCTGTATTTGGAGACACAGCCTTTAGAGGGGCAATTAAGTTAAAATGAGATGATTAGAGTAGGCCCTAATCCAATATGAGTGGTGTCCTCATAAGAAGAGGAAATTAGGACAAAGAGAGGAAAGACCATGGACATGCAGAGAGAAGATGGCCATCTGTACACCTAAGTCTTAAACAAACTGATGAACCCTGCCAACACCTCGATCTTGGACTGCTGGCCTCCAGAACTGTGAGGAAATACATTTCTGTTGTTTAAGCCACTCACTCCATGGTATTTCGTTATGGCAGCCCTAGCAAATAAATACATTCCTTCTGTTACATTTTCCTGTCTTAGACTCATAATGCCTCCAAGATGAGCATTTTCACTACGTCCTTATGCAAAGGCCATTGACATATTACACCTAAGCCCCTCTTGCTTCATTTTTCACAATCCTTCCCTACTTGCTACCCCACGAGCAGCCTTCCCTACTTTCACACATTATGCTTTGCACACTCACTCACAGCATGATGCTGTTTGGAGACTTCTACACTCCAAAGAAGGTCCATGTCCTGGTGCCTTTGTGCACGTCCTCTTCTTTGCCTCTTGTCTATTTGGGGAGCTCCTTACCATTTCTCAAAACTACTCAGAAGCATGACCTCCAGGTAGGCTTCCCTGTCCTCCCCTCCCCAATTCTTAATGTCTCCCTCCTCTATATTCTGAATATAATTGCATAATTGCACTTCCTGAATAGTGAGTTTCTTTATGAACTCTGTCTCATTCATGTCTATAGGCCCATACCTAACACACATCCTGGCATACAGCAAGTACTCAATAAATGCTTATTAAATTGAACAAGTGATGAGACATGTTGTCATCAAATAAATTCACATTTTAACAAATATTTCATGTGCCATAAACTCTTAACTGGGACAGAATACAAAATGGTTCTTTTGGGTTGAAATTACAATGGTACAGCATTTATCTGCTTACCAAACACTTTTACGACCATCAGATGTATATGCTAGGGACTGAGGTGACATTAAATCCTGGACCAAGCATCTTCATTTGCAAGGTAAGAAAATTGAGTGAAGTGAAGAAATTTATCCAAAGCCACATAACTAGTCAAGTGGAAGACACAGAACTCAGACATAGACACTGAGAGCTGACCTAGAGCTTTTCTACTTAATCCAAATTGTAGTCGTTGCTTTGGCCTAGATCAAATCCAAGCTCCTCCATGGATCTCTTCTGATTGTTCGTATCCATGCTAATGCCCCTCTTTACTGGAACTGCTATTGGCTCAACTTACGTTGGCTATTGATCTTGCTGCCTCATGTAATGTTCCATAACTCTGTCTTCAGAACAGGTTTTGAAATCAGAAATACTGAGATCCAAATCCCACCTCTTCTCTCTCTCTCTCTCTCTCTCTTTCTCTCTCTCTCAGACACACACACACACACACACACACACACAGTAGTACAATAACCAAAAATAAACTGGGGTGGGTGCTGCCATTGGTATGAAGATTTCTGGTACTTTTGTAGGCAGAATTACATCTCTAGGGCTGTAGAACAAGTGATTCAATACAGGGAAGAAGGAGCCTTGGCCCAGGATGTAGCAGGTGAGTCTTTTAGAGGAGCCTGCTTGTGGCCAGAAATGCTAAAACGATCACAGGTATAAGAAAATGTGTACTCTATCTCTTGTGAATACCAGGAAGAGACACTCATCTGAAGCAACTTTACATCCTTGCTATTTCCTCTGGTGACCATTCAAATATAATCTAGTTCTAGATGTGCCACAATGGAAACAGGGTGGGGAAGCCTTATTTTGTCATTCCTGCCTCTCCTTGCCTGCTGTGCCAGATTACTTGGTGCTGGCTTACGGTGTGGATAGAACACTCCAAAAGTCACCTGTAGTATGTCATGGCCAGCACAGTGCTGGCAACCTGAGGCCACACTGTGACAGCCACTGGGGCCACATGGTTTGCTGATGGCCATGAAGCTTCATCTTTGATGGAGGTCATCCCTGAGACCAAGCTACCAGAATGCTGAGCCTGGAAGCAAATAGAAAACTGAATAGGTCCTAGTCTTTGTGCTTAAAATACACTTGCAAGAAAAAGAACTGAGGGCAGAAAACTCTATATGTCCAAAACAGTATAAGGTGATAGTTCAGGAGCTATTGGATGGATCAGGAGCCATCCAATCTCACACGACCGAGGCCAAAATCAGCTTTAAAGTTACACCGCAAGAGTGAAGAACAACATAGCCTAGAAGAAAGATATGGATGATATTTCTCACGTTTAGGAAAACATAAACTATTTTTACAAGAAACTGAAGTAGGAAAAAAAGAATGAATGAAATGCACAAACAAGAATAGTTAAACATTCTAAAGAAAGTGTGCAAAATATTCTTAAGAGAAAACGTCTGATCAAGCCCCTAACTGGATACCTACTAAAGAAAGCAGATCTAGCATAGATAATGGTCATTGGGAGCTGAACAGAAAGAGAGAGTCCAATTGGAGATCATTAAAATGATCATTCAAAAAAGGGCTCTGAAGAAACTGATTTGTATTCCCAAGATAAATCTTTCCTTATAAACCCTTGAAGAAGAAAGTTACCAAATATATATTACATTTGATGAACAAGACGAAAAAATAACTTAAGGATTATATCAAAACTCTCTAGAGGAAGAATGCATCTTGGGAAACAAATTATGCAAAGATGGAAAGATTCGAAAGCTTAAATTTAAAATAATGACTGAACCCTAACATAGAAATGAAAATAAAACCTCACAGGTAGAAGGAAAAGACAATTTAAAAATAAAGGAGAAATGTCCCTGCAGATGAAAGCATGATCCATGCCCCTGAGTTCCTGGATACCTATTGAAAATAAGACAATGCTAGGGGAAGGAATGAAGACACATCATGTGTTCTTTGAAAAACCAGATTATTGCTACTGATAACAAAGCTCAAAATATGTGATTAGTACTTCAAATTCCAACAACCTG
The DNA here is from genome assembly GCF_024542745.1 of Macaca thibetana thibetana. NCBI lineage: Eukaryota > Metazoa > Chordata > Mammalia > Primates > Cercopithecidae > Macaca > Macaca thibetana. The sequence goes on from NC_065591.1 coordinate 102,879,235, forward strand.
GGAGAAGAAGGTGCACACACTGGACTGAAACTAACTGAAGCAGATGTTACATCTGAGCTTTCAGGAAGGGTATTTGAAGTTTTGGTAATCCAGTTACATCATTTGGGCAGCTTGTGAAGACCAGAGAATCCTTCGGATTATTAGATCACCACTGGCAGAAGCCATGTTCAACTTAAATGGCCTAGGAATCCAGAGTCCAAAGCACCCAATGTGGACCAGGTGTCCCCTCCATAGGATCCAGATCCCAGGATGATAATCGCTTCATAATCCTGAGCAAATTTTTCCTCTAGATGACTAAGATAGAGTTTACCTTATTGCTCACAATGCCATTTATTTCTCTAGACCAGCCTAACTCACAAGTTTTAATATACTTTCCTTTGATGGATAATAAGCACCAACATTCTCAAAAGTGAACATCATTAGAAAGGATATTGACATGCTCTTGGAAGCTTATGTCCTCAGGTCCCTTTCTGCTACCTGAAAGTGGAGCAGCCAGCCCAGGCTTCTTTCTTTTGTCTCAGTATCCAGGCAGGTGCCCCATATTGGAAATGGATTTATGGGCCAAGTCCAAGAGGGAAATCTTCTGTTCCTCCCCCTGCTCCAATAAACCCATATAAAGCCCCTTCAAATTACTTCCCACCCAGGGGATATTTGGACCATTCTATTCCAGTTGCACTGTAATGGAATGCATCTACCCCTCAAGGAGGTATCCTTGTCATCCTTGTCCGGTGAATTTTACCCCCACCACTGCTTTGGAAAGAAAGAGTGAAAAACAGTGGTGCTGATTTTACCTTCAAGTGAACCTTCTTATAGAGATCTAGAAAGAGGAAAAGTTTCTATTTTCTAAGTCATTTTGAAAACTAAACTGCTTTTGTTTAAATGATTGTGCACCATCTATTCAAACTGAAGCTTGGTAGAAGTGTAAATCTTAGGGTTGTATTTCTGAGTGAAGATGACTTATAAATTAGGATCTTATGAATAAATTATTTATTTTCAGTCTTAAGAATAAATTCATTTATTAGTTTATAGGTAATGTATTATATTTTGGTGTGATTAACACTATTACCTATATTATAGGTACTGTATTACATTTTGGTTTGATTAATCAGTCTACCTATTAGTTCATAGGTAATGTATGATACTTTGGTTTGATTAATCAGACTTATAAATTATGATCTTATGAATAAGTTATTTTAGTTTATTAGTCTTAAGAATAAATTAGTGTATTCGTTTATAGGTAATGTATTGTATTCCCTAAGATTACCGTCTACTAAAATAGACAGTAATAACCATTTTGCATGGGCAGTTCATCAACTAGATACATTTGAATGTTTGTTTTTTGTTTTTTGTTTTTTTTTTGAGACAGAGTCTAGCTCTGTCACCAGGCTGGAGTGCAGTGGCGAGATCTCAGCTCACTGCAACCTCCACCTCCCGGGTTCAAGCCATTCTCCTGCCTCAGCCTCCCAAGTATCTGGGACTACAGGCGTGTGCCACCATGCCCGGCTAATTTTTTGTATTCTTTTAGTAGAGATGGGGTTTCACCATGTTAGCCAGGATGGTCTCGATCTCCTGACCTCGTGATCTGCCCGCCTCAGCCTCCCAAAGTGCTGGGATTATAGGCGTGAGCCACCGTGCCCGGCCATACATTTGAAATTTTAAACACTATTTCTATTTACTAAAATCTGTGTTTACCATAGTTAGGGAAAAAAGTGAAAGTAATTCAATATTTATATTTTTATTACTTTTAAATAAACAAATATTAATTATAACCTTCTCCTTTAATGATGGCTTGAAGGGAGAACAAAGATGAGAGCTCGTATTTCCTTAATGTCTTCAGCACACATACTTTTCGTGGTGGGCACTAGATCCTCAAACACTATTGAATACAAATGTGAATAAATTGATCAATGAGTTTTTTTTTTTTAATTTATTTATTATTATTATACTTTAAGTTGTAGGGTACATGTGCATAACGTGCAGGTTTGTTACATATGTATACTTGTGCCATGTTGCTGTGCTGCACCCATCAACTCGTCATTTTCATCAGGTATAACTCCCAATGCAATCCCTCCCCCCTCCCCCCTCCCCATGATAGGCCCCGGTGTGTGATGTTCCCCTTCCTGAGTCCGAGTGATCTCATTGTTCAGTTCCCACCTATGAGTGAGAACATGCGGTGTTTGGTTTTCTGTTCTTGTGATAGTTTGCTAAGAATGATGGATTCCAGCTGCATCCAAGTCCCTACAAAGGACTCAAACTCATCCTTTTTTATGGCTGCATAGTATTCCATGGTGTATATGTGCCACATTTTCTTAATCCAATCTGTCACTGATGGACATTTGGGTTGATTCCAAGTCTTTGCTATTGTGAATAGTGCTGCAATAAACATACGTGTGCATGTGTCTTTATAGCAGCATAATTTATAATCCTTTGGGTATATACCCAGTAATGGGATGGCTGGGTCATATGGTACATCTAGTTCTAGATCCTTGAGGAATCGCCATACTGTTTTCCATAATGGTTGAACTAGTTTACAATCCCACCAACAGTGTAAAAGTGTTCCTATTTCTCCACATCCTCTCCAGCACCTGTTGTTTCCTGACTTTTTAATGATCGCCATTCTAACTGGTGTGAGATGGTATCTCATTGTGGTTTTGATTTGCATTTCTCTGATGGCCAGTGATGATGAGCATTTTTTCATGTGTCTGTTGGCTGTATGAATGTCTTCTTTTGAGAAATGTCTGTTCATATCCTTTGCCCACTTTTTGATGGGGTTGTTTGTTTTTTTCTTGTAAATTTGTTTGAGTTCTTTGTAGGTTCTGGATATTAGCCCTTTGTCAGATGAGTAGATTGCAAAAATTTTCTCCCATTCTGTAGGTTGCCTGTTCACTCTGATGGTAGTTTCTTTTGCTGTGCAGAAGCTCTTTAGTTTAATGAGATCCCATTTGTCAATTTTGGCTTTTGCTGCCATTGCTTTTGGTGTTTTAGACATGAAGTCTTTGCCCATGCCTATGTCCTGAATGGTACTACCTAGGTTTTCCTCTAGGATTTTTATGGTATTAGGTCTAACATTTAAGTCTCTAATCCATCTTGAATTAATTTTCGTATAAGGAGTAAGGAAAGGATCCAGTTTCAGCTTTCTACTTATGGCTAGCCAATTTTCCCAGCACCATTTATTAAATAGGGAATCCTTTCCCCATTTCTTGTTTCTCTCAGGTTTGTCAAAGATCAGATGGCTGTAGATGTGTGGTATTATTTCTGAGGACTCTGTTCTGTTCCATTGGTCTATATCTCTGTTTTGGTACCAGTACCATGCTGTTTTGGTTACTGTAGCCTTGTAGTATAGTTTGAAGTCAGGTAGCATGATGCCTCCAGCTTTGTTCTTTTGACTTAGGATTGTCTTGGAGATGCGGGCTCTTTTTTGGTTCCATATGAACTTTAAAGCAGTTTTTTCCAATTCTGTGAAGAAACTCATTGGTAGCTTGATGGGGATGGCATTGAATCTATAAATTACCTTGGGCAGTATGGCCATTTTCACGATATTGATTCTTCCTATCCATGAGCATGGTATGTTCTTCCATTTGTTTGTGTCCTCTTTTATTTCACTGAGCAGTGGTTTGTAGTTCTCCTTGAAGAGGTCCTTTACATCCCTTGTAAGTTGGATTCCTAGGTATTTGATTCTCTTTGAAGCAATTGTGAATGGAAGTTCATTCCTGATTTGGCTCTCTGTTTGTCTGTTACTGGTGTATAAGAATGCTTGTGATTTTTGCACATTAATTTTGTATCCTGAGACTTTGCTGAAGTTGCTTATCAGCTTAAGGAGATTTTGGGCTGAGACAATGGGGTTTTCTAAATATACAATCATGTCATCTGCAAACAGGGACAATTTGACTTCTTCTTTTCCTAACTGAATACCCTTGATTTCTTTCTCTTGCCTGATTGCCCTAGCCAGAACTTCCAACACTATGTTGAATAGGAGTGGTGAGAGAGGGCATCCCTGTCTTGTGCCAGTTTTCAAAGGGAATTTTTCCAGTTTTTGCCCATTCAGTATGATATTGGCTGTGGGTTTGTCATAAATAGCTCTTATTATTTTGAGGTACGTTCCATCAATACCGAATTTATTGAGCGTTTTTAGCATGAAGGGCTGTTGAATTTTGTCAAAAGCCTTTTCTGCATCTATTGAGATAATCATGTGGTTCTTGTCTTTGGTTCTGTTTATATGCTGGATTATGTTTATTGATTTGCGAATGTTGAACCAGCCTTGCATCCCAGGGATGAAGCCCACTTGATCATGGTGGATAAGCTTTTTGATGTGTTGCTGAATCCGGTTTGCCAGTATTTTATTGAGGATTTTTGCATCGATGTTCATCAGGGATATTGGTCTAAAATTCTCTTTTTTTGTTGTGTCTCTGCCAGGCTTTGGTATCAGGATGATGTTGGCCTCATAAAATGAGTTAGGGAGGATTCCCTCTTTTTCTATTGATTGGAATAGTTTCAGAAGGAATGGTACCAACTCCTCCTTGTACCTCTGGTAGAATTCAGCTGTGAATCCATCTGGTCCTGGACTTTTTTTGGTTGGTAGGCTATTAATTGTTGCCTCAATTTCAGAGCCTGCTATTGGTCTATTCAGGGATTCAACTTCTTCCTGGTTTAGTCTTGGAAGAGTGTAAGTGTCCAGGAAATTATCCATTTCTTCTAGATTTTCCAGTTTATTTGCGTAGAGGTGTTTATAGTATTCTCTGATGGTAGTTTGTATTTCTGTGGGGTCGGTGGTGATATCCCCTTTATCATTTTTAATTGCATCGATTTGATTCTTCTCTCTTTTCTTCTTTATTAGTCTGGCTAGTGGTCTGTCAATTTTGTTGATCTTTTCAAAAAACCAACTCCTGGATTCGTTGATTTTTTGGAGGGTTTTTTGTGTCTCTATCTCCTTCAGTTCTGCTCTGATCTTAGTTATTTCTTGCCTTCTGCTAGCTTTCGAATGTGTTTGCTCTTGCTTCTCTAGTTCTTTTAATTGCGATGTTAGAGTGTCAATTTTAGATCTTTCCTGCTTTCTCTTGTGGGCATTTAGTGCTATAAATTTCCCTCTACACACTGCTTTAAATGTGTCCCAGAGATTCTGGTATGTTGTATCTTTGTTCTCATTGGTTTCAAAGAACTCTTTATTTCTGCCTTCATTTCGTTATGTACCCAGTAGTCATTCAGGAGCAGGTTTCATAAAGCAAGTCCTTAGAGACTTACAAAGAGACTTAGACTCCCATACAATAATAATGGGAGACTTCAACACTCCACTGTCAACATTAGACAGATCAACGAGACAGAAAGTTAACAAGGATATCCAGGAATTGAACTCATCTCTGCAGCAAGCAGACCTAATAGACATCTATAGAACTCTCCACCCCAAATCAACAGAATATACATTCTTCTCAGCACCACATCATACTTACTCCAAAATTGACCACGTAATTGGAAGTAAAGCACTCCTCAGCAAATGTACAAGAACAGAAATTATAACAAACTGTCTCTCAGACCACAGTGCAATCAAACAATGAGTTTAAAAAAAAAAAAAAGTTATTGTTTTTAATCTCCTTATCTAATTTTACATCTGTCATAAAATATTTTTCTAAGCTACTAAGTCAACCATTCTGAAATGTAGCACTTAGCATTTCCTGGTAGATTTATAGACAAGACCAGTCTTCATTCTGGGTTTCCCACTCTCAGACTTTGCTGCTGAGTGTGCTTGATGGTTAACACCACCAATCCATTTTAAGACTGCTGAGTATAATTCCAGTGTCAATAATTATAAGAGCTAGCATTTAATGAATGTCAGTACCAGACACTGAGTGCCAGACACTATGCTAACCATCTTCAATGTATTATTTTCTTTTATTTCTCATGAGATCTAGAAGATATGTTCTCTTACTTTTTCCTTATTAATCTTAAGGAACAAATAAGTTAAATTATTCGTTAGCAAGTAAATAGCTATGTTTTGAACTCAGATCTCTCTCACACACACATTCTCTCTCTTAAGTTTAAGCCGTTACTTATAATGTCATACCCACCTCAGTAATGGGGCAAAACACACATTTACAAAATACACTGTCCTATGCATATGAACGTGTGTGTGTGTGTGTGTGTGTGTATGCTAACAGTCTAATTATTTAATAGCATTTATAGCCTTGGGCCAAGCCATTTAAACTTCTTTGCCTAAGCTGCACTGCGACCCATGGTCCATGCCCATTTTGGTGGATGAATGTAATCCTGCCCTATAAACCTCAATGATAACATTAATTCAAACACCAAGTTCTTCAATATGGATCACCAGCTTGTCTAACCCTAAGAGGTGTACTGTCTAAGAAAATTGCCAAACCATTACCAAGGATGTCTGCTCATCTAAAGTCATTATGGATTAAGCCTGGAAGATATTCAAGAAATTTTTACCAATATTCTGTAGAAAAACAATGAATCAATGCTGAGTGTCTCTTAAGGGCATCATAAATTTTAATGTGTGGTGAGTTTCAATATTACATTCTTACTTAATCCTGTACCAGATAAGAAGTTCCAGATGAATTTCCAGGTGTTATTTAAGGAAAGTCTAAGAAAACTTTCTGGAGTGTTTTTTACTTTTCCCTCAGCATTAGGTACTACATATAGTACATAATGTTTATAAACTTAGTTATTATTGTATAGTTTTCATCACTGATTAAAATTTCTCTGGAAGTGTTAGGTTTCAGAATTTAGATAAAGAATCAATTAATCTTGAAATAGAAAAGTGGCAAATCATAGGTGACATCAGTAGTTTTCAGTTTTCTCTAATTAATTTTTCTTTTCCAAGAGCCAACTACTAACAATCCAGGAGTCTACAACTTCATAGCCAGGCACTTTCTTAAATGAAATCAGTTCCTGGCCTCAAGCCTGGTAGATAACAAAATGTCCAAAGCAGCACATTTAAAAAAGAGATTTGAGAAAAGGAAGGAGCTGGAATCTTAGCAAAGCAGAACAATTTGTTTGTAAGAATTGATCATCGACTGCCACAAACAGGAACTGAATATTGGAGTCCAGTGCTTTGGAAATCCACAGCAAGCTCAGCTCTTCTGAATGGGTTACGGATTGAATCTTACAGATCAAATGAATCTTCCTAGAAATCTTGAGTGTAAGAGAGATTTTAATTAATGCTAAAGTAGCACAAAATTAGTACTGTAAGTTCTGCCTAGATTAATTCTTTCTTAAACACATTGTTGTATAAGATCAAGGACATTGCCTGCCTAGACAGTATCCACATGTGGCTGTAGCCTGAGGCTGAATCTCTGGGTACAAGTACTTGTCCTCTTTCCCAGTGCTGGAGGGAGGCAGGCCCTGAACAGTGACGGAGAGGCTGCCCAGTCATGCAGATTCAAGGGTGGTGAGTTCATAATAAAGAGACTGGAGAGACAGCAAAACCAATGCCGTGCTGGAGGACTGATTACCCCAGTCTGTTGCATAGATGCTGGTGGAAGACCTCAGCTGTCTTTTTGTTTCTCTCCTGGCTTGCTGAAATGTCTTTATCTAAGTGTTCCTACTCATTCCCTAGAAAAACAGATAAGATGCAGCAAAATTAAGAAACATGGGGAAATTGAAAACATTCCAGAAATTTTCAAAAGTTAAACCCTTTTTAAAAAATTCTCAACTTCTATTTTGAAAGGATGCTCAAAATAGAGCAATAGTGCATTGTTCATTGCAGACCATGGCTCTTTCAGAACATTTTAAATGATAGTCTTCAGATCCACTTATAAGTATTAAGCACATAGCTGTTGGGAGGCAATTCTCCATGGGTCTCTTGCATATCTGCACATCTTGCAAGTAGAGGTATTAACTATCAATATCCTTTGTTCTGAGCTATCCTTCAAAGGGAATGTGTACAGCAAACAGTCTTGGACAAGTGTCTCTTTCCAAAACAAAATGGAAATATGATTACTGCTCATTATAAAAGATATGGGGTTCCTTATCTCCAGGTTCGTCTCCTGAAATGAAGCCAACTACACGTGCAGACATGCATCAGGTCCTATCGGCATTATCCCCATGAGACGTGAGCAAGAGGAACTGATGCACATATCCTCATGTTCATGCCACTTGCTGTGCCATGACAGTGAAGTCCTTCATCTCTAACTTAGAAGTTTCATGCCTTCTACCAACATCTGCAAAACTGACAGGCTAACTTATTAGGCTTGTGAGCAGGGTAAAATTGCAGACTTCTCACTGTCCTTGACAATAACACAGGAGCTGGTACACAGAAATAGCATAATACACGTTAATGTTCTCACTTAGGCCTTGGTCTCTGCTATTTCTAGAGTCCACTTCTTAATCAGCCTCCCAGTGTGGTCCTTTCCTCTCCTTCCTACTCCGCAGGCTGGTCCTTTTGGTCATTCTGGTTAAGGAAGGCATCTGCTTCTTTGATCCCTAAAATTCCCTCCACTCTGCGGGATTTCTTGCCCTCCTGTAGATTTCTCAGGCTTCACCTATTAGAATTCCTATCATCATGTTAGTGCCATCCATATCTGGTCCCTTCTTGTTTTCAGATTCTCTGCCCTCTAGGTGACCGTTTCCTTCTGTCTCCAGATCCAGGGGGAATTTTTTACTTAGCCATTCCCCAGCACCCCTCTGCACCATGACATCAGTGCTCCTGCCTGAGACTCTGAGGCTATTCTCCCCAGGCTACTGCTTATATGAAACACTGTGCCTTCACCTCTTCTTTCTTTGTGCTTTGTATAATTTGTTTACTACTATGTCTGTCTCTCCCATTAACCGGTAAGCATTTTGAAGAAAAGGATGTCATATTCCTTTTTATATACCCTGATAGATTAGTGCTCTTACAGATAAAAGTCACTTATTAAAATTAACCATCATTGTGCATATAAAAGCAGGGCAGGCATACAAAATCATTAATGTCTTATTTTTCACACTGTTCACAGGGAAAGAAGAGGGTCATTGTGTCACATGGACTATTTCCTCCCCCGATCCCTCTGACCTCACCATTGCTGTTTCTGAGTACCCTATTGCAGATGACTACTTTGGTATGTGCTAGAAAAGATGGCATCATGACCTGTGTGCCTTGCTGAAGAAGACAGGAGTAAGAGTAGAGCTACCAGAGGTAACTACTAGGGGTCTTGAAGATCTAAGTGACAGTGAAGGAAGTGCATTGTTCATCAAAGAAAAGTTAATCAAGATTATTTCGGATGCTTCAAAACATGGCATGGATGGGCATGCACATAGCAGGTATGCAGAATCTGAAGAATGGAGAGGGCTTTAAGGTCTTCTTAATTTCTGTAAGACAAATACAATAGGGATAGAGTGACTACAGAAAAGGAAGGCCTTCTTTTAATTTGGCTTTTAGAAAGTTTCTCTAGGCTGGGCGTGGTGGCTCATGCCTGTAATTTCAGCACTTTGGGAGGCTAAGGCAGCTGGATCACCTGAGGTTAGGGGTTTGAGACCTGGCCAACATGGCAAAACTCCGTCTCTACTAAAAATACAAAAAATTAACCAGGTGTGATGGCATGCGCCTGTAATCCCAGCTACTCTGGAGGCTGAGGCAGGAGAATCGCTTGAACCTGGAGGTGGAGGTTGCAGTGAGCCAAGACTGTGCCATTCCACTCATTGCACTCCAGTCTGGGCAACAAGAGCAAAACTCCGTCTCAAAAAAAAAATTATAAATAAAAAAGTTTCTATAGGGTGGTGCCCTTGAGGCAAGCAGAAAAATGACCTGGAAGTGGGAGGATCTCTTAGTAAACCCAAATGTGTTATTTTACTTTCCACTCTGTCCCCTTTTCCCCACTCCTGGCTGTCAAAATGAAGGGTTTCTCCAGGCCCACCAAGTCCAGAACTGCTCTTCTGCACTTTCTCTCTATGAAGAGGAGAGGACATAAGGCCTGGGGAGAACAGCTGCTCCTTTCATCGCACTCCTTGCCACATGCTGGAGATCTGGAGATGAAGACACGGGGCGTGCACAGCATCTTCATTTTATTTTCTGATGTGCCTGGCACAAATGCCAAAGACAGCTACAAGTAATTGCTCTCCAAGCTCCAGTGAACTAGAACATCTTCATTTAAGTCATGCATAGCCTGGAATTTTTTTTAAAGGAGAGAAAGATGACTTTATGTGGCAGTTGCTAAGCAGCCAGGCTCTCGGGAGCTCAACACACACGCAGCTTAGCTTTGTAAAATCTCAGCAGCAAGCCACACTGTCCTCTTTAAAAAGCTCTCCCTAGGCAAACCTTGCAATTTTCACTATATCCCAAAATGTAAGCTGCTCTTGTTGTTCATTTTTAACTACCTGCCACTCCCACACCCCATGAACTAGTAATAATTATTAACTGGGAGATGATTGTGATAACCAAATATCCTACCTCACTGAGGGCCTTGAGGCAGCCTAATCTTTGGGCAGAACGCCAGTGAAAGTACTGGAAGAAATGAGATTTCATAGTGGTTCATTTATTGCTTTACATGTACATGGGGGAGAAATGAAAAATACAGAGAAGTACAGGGCAATAAATAAAAATTATAAAAATCTCAAGGTTCAGAACACTCAAGGGTAATTTTTGTGATATTTCCTTCTATAACCATACACAACAAAATAGGGACATTGCATGAATTTAACACATGTGTACAAAATAGTAGGCATATTTACTCAATAAATAATTTTAATGAGTGGGTGAGCACATTCTATTGTATGTAAAATTATCAATGAATATTGCAATATGAGTATTCTCACATTATTAAAGATTTTTCATGCTCAATTAATATTTTATCACACATATGTATTATCAATCTTTTATCTATTTTTATCTATTCTACTATTATTAGGTACTTCATTTTTCCCCTAGTTTTTATCTAGTTTAAACAGTGGTGTTATAAAGTCTTTTTAACCTAATTTTGTTTTCATAAATAATCATTTTTAAATTTACATATTTTTCAGATTTCTTTGGGATAGATTCCTAGAGGTAGAATTATTTGACTAAAAGGTATGAATTCTGCTAAATTTCTCAATAGTTACTGTCAAAGTGCTTTCAAAAATATTGGTAATAATTTATATTCCCAACAAAGAGTATGCGAATTCTTGTCTCACTGCAGCTTTATTAGCATAGTTTATTGTCATGCTTTTAACTCTGTCAATTTCATTGACATTTTATTCCATAAAAATTAATTTATTATTATATATATATATGTTATTTTGATTTGATATTAAATATTTTTTTCACACTTTCGTGGCCACTTCCATTTATTCTCTTGTGAGCTGTGAATTACTGGCCTTTGCTGTTTGGTTTTTTCTACCAGGGGGAGGACTACACAAAGGCATGAACATCAGGAGGCAGGAGTCACAGAGCCACCTTTCAGGTTTTCACAGCCCTCTCAACATCAGTTTAGGACTCTTAGGCTCACTAACTCTTGAGCATAAAAGTACTGACGTTTGAAAGGCCAAGAGGAAGGATTTGTTTTCAGAGAGCTGTTAAGGTGCTTTGTGTCTCCCATTCCACCACCTCTCTGGAGGGACAAAAGCGTTTCCCGTCATCATCAGTCAAGGGAGAGTGAGGGCTGGAGAGTGAGGGCTCCAGGAACGCCACTCCAAGAGCATGGTATGCATCCTCTGGAGTTTGGGGAGCACAGGTTATGAAGAGCTGAGCCTAGGAGCTGCCAGAGGAGATGGAAGAGCGGAAGAGTGAGGGCCACCCTCAGCTTAACCACACCCCCCCTGCATGGGAAGGACAGAGTATCTCACTGATGGAATGGGAGCCACGTGGAGGTGGTCTGACTCCTGCATAAGACGACTGCTAAGACGGCAATGCGCAGCCCCTGGAAGAGCTGCCCTCCAGATGCCCAGGGGCTAAGGGAGGAATCAGAAGTAGCTGGCAGAGAGATACCGTGGCACATGTTAAGAACACACCATCTATATTTTTATATCATGTTTACTTATGCTTAAGAATATATGCTGAATTACTTGTGAAGAATGCATTTGAATCTATTTTAAATGTGTTTTTATTTGTAAGACATTACTTATTAAGAAATGGGTTACTATCCTTACTGTTCTCATCTGGTGGTGAAGGTGTTTTAAGAATTTGCAAGTACTTTAGATTTTCAAAACTGAATGAGAGAGAAAATTGTATAACCATCCTACTGGGTGCAGCACAATAAAACTCTGAAATTAAAAAAAAAAAAAAAGAACCCCCTCCTCTCAGAGCTCCAAATGGTGGTCCTTCCAAAACCCAGGAGAGTCCCTTCTGAGAGAAAGAATCAGCATTGGATACAAAGACTCATCAGCACACCCAGAGGGCACCCTCTGGTAATCATCACTGTGCTGGTGGGCAAGACCTTTCCTGTCCCCCATCTCTCCTTCACCCCTCTCTTTAAGGAGCCAGAGCATGCAGTAAATTGAATAGAAGCTGTTCCCTAACATCCAAGAAGCCTAGGGCATTCTTTGCCCTTATTGATGCAGAATTTTTGTTCCTTAGTTCAACTAAAACAGGTTCTTGTGTAGGCACAGCGGACACACTGAAGGGTGAGGAAAGCAGAATTTATTGGGTAGAAAGGAAAAAAGAAAAAAAAAGAAAACACTCAACGAAGCGAAAGGGAGTCCTGTCAATGAGCCCCTATGTCACGCATTGATTACCAGACCACCATACAGGAGCTGAAGAGGCCAGGCTCCTGCCCCCCCGCACAAGGCAAGAGGTTCCCATGACTTCAGCCCGTTCCCCTAGTGTGCATGTGGACCTTATTCAGAAAGAATCAATCAGGAAATGGTGGGAGATTCTCTGGGGACACCCCTTATCTGCCTCCTGCACCTATCACTGTTACTGTAGCTTTCTGGTCCTCATTGAGGGAGGAAGGAAAATACAACTTTAAATGAAACTTAGAGTTTTAATTTTAAAGTACACTGGATATTACAACCACTAACATTAGAGTGTTTTCGTATCATTAAAGTGACCAAAATGCATTTTTAAAAATCTAAATGGAAATCTTAAAACCTTTCCATATTTTCATCAAGGGACGAGAAAGAAATATGGTCAAGGGTTAGTAGTGCGAAAGAACAATGTTATCTTATCCTCATACTCTACCAAGTTGAACTCAGTCGAATATCTTGTAGAAGGATATCAAACATTTCTGTTTTAAAAAATATTTTTCTTAGGTATTCTAATCTGTTTCTTTTTATAGATGAACTTTAAATTTCTTTAAAAAAAATTCTAATTAGGTTTTTATTGGAGTAGGCCTGGACTTAATTTGGACAGAATTTTCTCTCTAGAACATACATTCTGGAATATGGTACCTCTCTTTTTATTCAATTATTTTTGGATTTCCCAGTAAAGTTTAACAATAATCTTCACTACATCCTATACATTTATTATTGGGTTTAGTCCTCTAAATTTTGTGGTTTGTTTTTATCAAAGTTTTTGTCATTGCTACTAGGAATAGAATATTTTTCTTTCAGGTCTTGAAACTGGCTACTGAGTTTTAAATTACATGTAGCAATCTGTATACTTATACTTTAACTAACCACTTTATTACTTTTTATTAATTTTTAAAATGTTTTATTTAATTATCTTATATTCCCTAGGTCTGTAGTTAAACCATCTGCAAATAATGGTACATGTGTCTCATTTTATAGCTTTCATTTCTGCATTGTATTTTACTGTATTGTTAAAAATCATAAAAAAGTTATCAGTGGTGATATAGATCAGGTAGGTCCTATACTTGATTTAAACTGGAATTTTTTTAGTGTTTCAACATTGAGAATGATGTTGGCTATTGTCTTTAGAAAGATGTCCTTTGTGTGTTAAGGAAATAAAATGTTATTCTTAGTTTTATTAAAAAAATCAAGAATGGGTATCTAACTATTTCGTTAAAAGCCATCCCATAAAGCTATTTTAACACCTCAAATACCAACTCTTTTGAGTGTCTATGTATAATTTAAACTTTATATATTTGTCTATATGCTTATGTTTTGCCTATAATAGAGATATAAAACATTGTCACCTCCTACAGATTTTGAAAGCCCCATAAAAAACTAACCAATTAACTAACAGGAGTATTAATCACTAGAATTATATATATGTTCAATTTTCAGGATAGGAGAAATGAGAGATTTTTTGAAGAATTCTCTACTCAAGATAATACCAGCTAACATTTTAATCACTTGTAAACATTGAGGAAAGAATGAGGTAATTACCAGGAGACAAAATATGGTTCTCTGAGAATAACACATACCAAACGAACCAACCTAATTTTCTTTTTTTTTTTTTTCATAAAGTTATTAAATGAGAAGAATTCAGCAAACAGATTGAACCAGGATTTCACAAATTCATTTATTTGGTAAAGTCTCTCATGATGTCCTTCTAGGTAAAATATTGAAATGTAGATGGTAGCATAGAATTGGAGCTATGTGAGATTAGAGTATAAAAGTGGCTCTGTGTTCTGAGGAGGAATTAATCAGGAGAGGTTCTTAATTCTTTCTATAAATATTTTTATCAGTTATCAGGATGAAGGCCTGCATGTCAAACTTCAAAATGTCACAAAGCTGGAAAAGAGAAGAAATCAAAAGGCCAAAAATATCAAAATTTTAAGTGATCCTAATAGCGTGAAACATAAGGCAGAATTTTTAAAAAAAAACTTAATATAGTAAGTGAGGTCTTACGTAAATCTATCACACAAGTATAGGATGAGGTGACTTGACTGACTTGGCAGCTGTTCACATCAACACTATTAAAAAAAAGTTTTCTAAATGTCTTAAAATATGAGAATTCTAGTTAATATAGAGTGGCCTGATATGGGTATCCTAGGTTGGTTCCCCAGGAAGCAGACTGTGATGTGGAGGTTAGTAGAGAAGATGTTTCCCAGGGGAGCCCTGGCAATCAACCTCCCCAAAAGGGTGGGAAGGAAGCAAGAACAGGCAAAGAGGGAAATCAAGCTGTGACGCAGGTTCAGAGACTGCCGTGATCAAGCTCATGGCGAGCTTGAGAACTAGAATAATTCTTCAGAATTGTCCTGAGTTGGGCCAACATGGCCCAGCCTTTATGCTCTTGCATTAATCAGTCACTAGATGCAGGCTGCTCAGGAAAAGAAAGGAGCATGACCTTGGACAAGGGGGCTCCCTGCAGCTGAGGTAATCCCTGAAGGGGCCGACAGCTGAGCACTATCTACAGAGAGCACTGCCAGCAGCTGGGTCAACAAATCCTTCAGTGAAGGAGTTTCTGAGCCATGCATCACAGTGTTCACCACAGTGGGAAACCCCAGTGCCTGCTCCAAACCCACTGAAATGCTGGGGGGAATATATTTTTTAAGATGTTTTTAATATATGATTAAGCATAAAAAAGCAAGAAAGGATGCCAAAAATAAAGAAAGAACGGACAGGCGAGGCACAAGAACCAGACATATGCCTGAAAATAATATGGTTTCAAGTCCATTGAGAAGGAAATTAAGACTTTAGACTGTATTCCTAGTCATCCACCAGAAACGAGAACCCCAAACTCATGCCATTTGTGAGTGTGTGGTCCACATTTTTACAAGCCCGACCCTAAAATGAGATAGCAACATAAAAATGGATCTAAAACTGGTTCTATGTAAAAAACGTCAGCAGAGGAAAAATTCAAAAACACCCCACGGGATTTTCCCACCCCTAGTACACCTGAGACTCCCATGGTAAAAACACCAGATGAAGATGAGCTCACACATGCAATGAGGAGGATAGAAGGGATAACTTCCAAATGCCACAATCTACAGAACTTAGACCATTTTGAAAGAGACAAAAATATAATATGTTTAAAATATTCGGAGACATAAAGGAAGAGTTAGGATCCAAAAAGCAAATAAACTGGGGAAAATCACAAATAGAAATTCTAGAAATTAAAAGTACAGACACTGAAATTTAAAAAATGTATTAAACATTGAAATTTTCAAAACGTATTAAACTGGAAAACTGATATGCAGACATTACTTGGGATGCAGCCCAGCAAGATAAATGAATGCAAAATATGAAAGTCTCTGGTATGTTTAATAAATCTTGTAAGATATTTAAAAATCCTTTTCATCCATTAAATGTTTATTGAATACCTACAATGTGCCAGGCAGTGTGCTAGGCATTGGGAACACAATAATGACCAAGACAAAGGAACATTTACTCAAAAATTTTATGCTGTCTTCTCCAAAATGCAGTTTGCATTTTTCCCAGCCATGACATCTACAAAATTCAGTGAGTAAATGCAATGATAAAAAGTAAGAACTATTTGATAGTCTTGGGCGATGTTGACATGATGAGAAAAAAAAATTGTCCCACTGTGCTTTTACTGGTTAACTATATCCTGAGTAATGTGATCCTTTCTGGAAATCACAATTTAACGTTGGATGTTGACAGACTACAGTCCAGACTGAAAAAGCAAAAATATAGAATAGCCTGGATCATACGTCATTTAAGAAAGAGTTGATGTGTGCTCTACCTAGGAAAGAAGAAAATAAATGGGTACAAAACCCTCTAATACTTTTCAACCTAAAATATTATGATTCAGCCCAAGGCTTCTGTGTCAGAGATTAACTGTTTAGCTCTTTCTTCCCCTAGCCACACAGTTAGACTATCTTTCCCTGCTTTCCCCCTAGTCAGATGATGTCATATGACTGAGTTCTAGCCAGTGGAATGGGACAAGAAGTGCTGTCTGCCACTTCTAAACCTGGATGGGCCTTATGAGCTTCACACATGCATTTATATCTTTTTCAGCATCTGCCAGCTTGGTGAAGAACACAATGACATTGAAAAACAGTGCTGAAGTGGGTAAAGCTACAAGCTGGAAGAAGCTTTGATTCCTGAGTCACTGCATGGAGGAAAGCTTCCATCAGCCAGGTACAGTTACTTTGGACATGATTGAAGAATACACTTTTATCCTATGTGAGTAATTACACATTTTTTAAATAATAGATAGCATTACCTTAATGAATACAGTTTCTATTTCTTTTTCTTTTTCTTTTTTTCAGAGATAGGGTCTAGCTCTGACATTCAGAGTAGAGTGCAGTGATACAATCACAGCTCACTGAAGCCTCAATCTTCTGGGCTCAAGTAATCCCACCTCCGCCACCAGAATAGCTGGGACTAAAGGTGCACGTAGTCATGCCAGGCTAATTTTATTTTTATTATTTTTAGTACAGATGAGGGTCTCACAATGTTGCCCAGGCTGGTCTTGAATTCCTGAACTTAACCAATCCTCCTGCCTCAGCCTCCCAAAGTGCTGGTATTACAGGCATGAGCCACTGTGCTTGACCTAATATAGTTTATTTAAACAGGATTTCCCATCCAATTTTCACTCCCAGTTCCTGCCTAATTCATTCTAATAGAATTCTATTTACCTCAATTCTATTGTTCCTAGGGAGGCACTCCTGCAGGAGAAAAGCTATGTCCCAACCTGAAATTATATTTGTGATAGAGGCTGGTACATCATCATGTCACTGGTTCAGCTTCTGTCAAAGGAAAGGCATTTCTTACCCATTCGCCTTCTCCAGAAATTAATCCAGGTGTTTGCTTCTCAACCAAGCTGAGTTACTTGAGGTCTCTTTCATGCTCATGTTTATATCCTCAAAATTGTCATAGTGTTAGGTCTATAGCAATTGATTGTTGATTGAATCAATAAAAAAAGTTACAAATGTGAAGCTCTTTGAATCTTAATGAGAAAACCAAACAGCAGTATTTTACAAAAAAAGAAAAAACCCCACTGTGAAGTCTGTATGCAAACATACAAAACACATTTCTATACAGGTTACATATGTCTAAGCACATGTTTGTATATAAAGGAAAACAGGTTGATTTCAAATCAGTTATTTCAACATATAAAATGAAGAGCTTCCTTTTCCATTCTCTTTACAAGATCAAAGCAACCTGAATGTGTAGCTATTTTTAAAATACACATAGGGTTCCCCTGAGCTAAATGGTCTCTCGCTAAATTAGTAAATGAGTAATGGTAATGAGATTACGTTGGGAATAGCACATGCCAGAAAATCATAGTGCTCAGGAACAAAAAAAAAAAAGCAACGAAGCCTTTCAGGAAATCTTAATCTTCTGCTACTGAACAAACACATCTGGCCAGCTCAAGGTCAAATACCTAATAGATCTCTGACTTTTATGAACAGAAATTAAAAAATGCAGGCAATACTCAAGGATAATGCACTCTTACCTTTCTCTGAGATCTGCTCCCTGCAATCAGAAATAAGAAAACGAGAAGAAAACATGGCCCTTTTTGTTATTTTCAGAGACAAAGAGAAAAAAGACAGTGCTTGCTAAATAGAAAGCATCTCATTATCGTGCACCTCAACCAATGCTCCAGAAACCTAAACCCATCCCCCTTGGCTAACATGCCTGTCTCCTGCACAGATCCCATTGCATAGTAGCTATGCACTTCAACATATGCCATCTTCTCCTCATGTAAGATTCGTGAGGACAGGAATTATTGTTGACCACACATTCGGTGCAAGGGACCTGGCACAATCTGAGGCTTTAGTAGGTGTTTATTAAATGCTTGTCAAATAATCTTGGAATTTTCCTAAAAGTATGAGGCTAAAGGTGATGAAATCTCTCCCGATTATAAGTAGAGTTGGAAGAACAGAACACAAAAATAAACCATAGTTACCCACTCTCTTTTCTGACTACAATGTAAGTTCCATGAAAACGGGAATGTTGTCTATCTTATTTAGGGCCATGTCCCCAGCGTGCACTCAGTAAGTGCTTGTTGGGTAAGTGAATGACCTTGTTCATGTAATCCTTTCAGAAAATTTTATTCAATAACATAAGCCTTATCACAATGAATGCTTGACATTATCACTTCCCCAGTTTCCTTTGTATGCTCATAACTTGACAACTGGCTTCCCACAATGTATTTACTTTCTACTGATGTTATAACAGATTCCCCAAAATTTGGCAGCTTAAAAGAACACTCCCTTATGATCTCACAGCTCTGTAGGTCAGAAGTCCAGGTAGGCTCAGAGGCTCTCTCTGAATCTCAAAAGGCTAAAACCAATGTCAGCCAGGCTGGGCTCTGATCTGGAGGCTCTGGGGGAGAATCCACTTCCAGCCTCATTCAGGTGGTTGGTAGATTTCGGTTCCACATGGCTGTAGGACTGAGGTCCTCATGTCAGTGCTGACTGTTGACCAGAGTCCAGCTTTTGAGGTTACCCACATTCCCTAGCTGGTAACCCCCTTCATCTGCAAAGCCAGTGAATGAGAGGCTGAGGCTTTCTCACACTTCTGATCTCTTTGATCTCTCTTTCTGCCTCTTGTCTCCTGTTCCTGCCTTCTTCTTCTGACTTATTCTCCTGCCTTGCTCTTCTGCTTTTAAGGGTGTATGTGATTACTTTGGGCCTATCTGGATGATCCAAGATAATCCCTCCATTTCAAGGTCAGCTGATGAACAACCTTAGTTTCATCTGCAAAATCCCTTCATAGAAGTACTGAGATTAGTGTTTGATTGAATAAACAGGGAGTAAGAATTTGGGGGTATGTCTTTAGAACTCTACCTACCACACTAAGAGTGAGCAAACCAAAGATAGTGCCCAATATGATAGCTGGTCTTTATGCAGCCCCATCTCAAAAGTGACATCCAATGTTTTTGCTGTATTCTAATTGTCAGAAGCAAGTCAATAAGCCCAGTCCACACCCAAGGAGAGGGGAATACACAAGGCCTTGAATACTAGGCGCCAGAGATCACTGGGGACCATATTAGAAGCCGCCTACTATGGAAAGGAAAGATCATTACATCTTACCATCTGGTTTGGCTATTAAAAGCATTTTTGTGATCATCATAATACAAACTAAACATTAAGCTCAGCAAAACTGTCATAACGTTATACCAACAGGAAACGGTGATGGGATAGAATAGAAAGGTGTTTGATAAAAGAAGCAAGAAGGAAGAAAGCTAAGCCTTCCTAGTCAATTGAGGGAAATCAATATAAAATACCTAAAAGTAGTAAATCAAGAAGTAGCACTAAGTATGTTATTTAGAGACAGGAAGGTGAAATGTCAATCATGTAAAAAAGATGAAAGTGCCTCTGGAATGGGGAAATGTCAGCAGGGGGTGTTGCTCATGAGGGTGGCTGTTTTTTATAATAAACCTTACAGGGTTCTTTGACTCTTTAAACCATGTATGCACACGACTTCTATTAAAATAATGGGGAAAAAAAACAAGGAGGGAGCAAATGCTTTCCACAGAAAATTGTGAAATTATTTGCATGCAGTGAAAACAATGTAAAATATCTCTAGCTGAGATTGGAAAACATTGGCCCAAGAAACACAAAATAAGATGCAGATAATGAAGACAGATGCAGTGAGACAATGCAGTGAAACAGCAGCTGTCTGTCCAGCTGCACATTTAAGCCAGCTGACCCACCCCAACCTGGAGGCCTGTGACAAGTTGGTGGCCAGCAAGGCCAGTCCAGAATCCATTACTCTTTGCTGCCCCCCTTGTTTTTGAGTCTGGCTCAGCTGCTTCCTGAGGCTGGGTTTTATTTCTACGTATCAGCCTAGCTTCCAGCCTTCCAAATATTTTTGATGTTAATTTTATAGTTTTCAGTTATTTGAGATATACTCGAATCTGTTCCTAAGCCAAACTCATTTCCACCGTAGGACCTCCACCCTGGCTCTTCTGCAGGAATGCACTGTGACTGGATCATCCTCTGGCAGCCTCTCCCTTGTTATTCATCTCATTCAAATGTTTCCTTCCCAGAGGAGGCTCTCTCTGACCATCCAAATGAAATGTGCGCTCTTCCATAGCCCCACCACAGTTTATCACATCACTGATCTTGTCTTATTCCTAGAATTTGTCATAATGCAAAATTATCTTATTCTTTTATTTTTGTCCTCTTTATTTTATTAACTGTGGTATCCCTGAAGCCTGTATTATAAGCATGTGGCATATATCAGTTACCCAACAAATAATTGTTGAATAGAAAAATGAGATTAGGTAGTGTATTAGTTCATTTTTACTGCAATAATGCTGCATAACAAATCACCCTAAAACTTGAGATCTTAAAACAGCAGGGATTTTTTTCCTTGCCCATGAATCTATGGGTCAACTTGAGTTTGGGTGATCTTGGAAGAGCTTGGCTGGCTTAGGATGGGTTTAGCTCCAGGCTGTGGGTTGTGTTCAGTTCCACCACCATGTGTTTCCTTGTGCTTCTCAAAGAAGAGGCTACCTGGGGCATGTTCTTCTCACAGGAGACCACTGGAAAGCAAAGAGGCAAACAGAAGCATATCATGCTTCTCAGAGGCTTGACTGGGTCTGGCTCTTACTTCCTTGCACTTTCCATTGGTCAAAGCAGTCACCTAACAAAGCCAAACATCAATGAGGTAGGAAAATATACTCTGACTACTATTATTTATGATTCTGACACTAAATTTAAAACATATGTAATATGGAGATAAAAATGTCCATATCTTTGCAGCTAATTCACCATTAAGTATGTAACAGAATATTAAAGCTGTAAGAATTTGATCTTATTCAAGCACTTCATCTTTCAAATGAGAAAACAGACCCAGAAAAATGAGAGTGAGAGAACATTACAGAGTTTATGGTAAAAGGGGGGACACGTAACCACATTAAAGAGGAGTGAAGAATTAGGATGAATAATTTAATCTGATCTGATTGAATGAATAAATAAATGAATTGGACTGAGGAAAAGGAACCAGCAGAGGAGAAATTAAAGGCACAAGAGAAAAAGCAAAGTCCTGAGAAAAGTAAGAGGGATGAGATGAAATGCACTGGTAGAATGGAAAGATCTTGTCCAAAGGGAGGAAAGAATGTGTAGGTGTGTGGACACACTAAGGAAGAAAAAATAGAGTTGGAAGAGTTCAGGTCTGTGAGATAGAGTAAACACTTAAGGAACACACTCTACAATAAGACGTCCAACAACTTACACTCAGGTATAATATGATTGGTCATGGGTTCCCAGATGCTAGAACTCATTGACAACCAGCTGTCCTCACTAGCATTGCAGGAGGGTTTTACTGTCTATGTCTACAGAGCACCAAAATGTACTCAACACAAAGTCAGCCAGTGTTAGTATCATTTCAAGAGTGTGACCTCAGTTTTCTCAGTGAAGTAAATGTAAGAGTCATTCGTTTAAAGTGAAGGTGACAAGGGTTGTATAGATGGCTTATGTCCACCATGATACAGGTTTGGAACAGGGAACTAGGAAAGAGGTGACCAAAAGCACTTCAGAACCTGACCACCAACACCAACAGAGGGCTGGCTGCACTAACATTAGACCATGAACGGGAGTAAGCAGTATCCATCTATGTGGTTGAGTGATTTCCTCCATTCAACCATTTACAGAGTGTTTATTGTGGGCCATGTAAACCAGGTACAGTTCCTATTTCCAAGCAGATTATAGTCTAATAAATGCATGCCCAGAATGAGTTAATGACTAGAGAAAGGACTCTTATAATTCAGAATTAAAACTGAAAACTGAAACAGGGATTCATGCAAATGTAACCTTTCCATCTCAACTGTGTGTATCAAATGTCACTGTCATTTAATTTTCTAATAAATTGCAGACATATACAGTGTTTAAATGCAAAGTTTAATGAAATCAATAAAATATGAGCATGAAACAGTAGAATGTAAATTCCATTCCTGTCCTTTACTGCCTAATTGAGAGATAAATGTCATTTACCTTGAGATAATATTTTCACAAAAGCACTTAGAAGAGTTTCAGCTTCAGTATTCCAAAAGGATCACTGTTGGCCACTACTGTTTATGATTATAATACTAAATTCAGAAAAACATATATAGACAGAAACCTCCATATCATTGCTTCTGATTAAAGATTAAGTGTGAATGTCATAGAATAAGAAAACTGAAAAGAACTTAGCCCTAGTCCAACCGCCTCATCTACACTTAAGAAAAAAGACCTGAATAATTGAGATAAGTTTTTTTGCAAAGGGCATGCAACAAAGTAGTGGCAGAACAGAAGTAAATCTCAGATCTCCTGATTCCCACCCCAGGGTCATTCTCCTGCAACAGGCTGTTTCCTTACCTATTCTTGGCTATCTCATTATACAGGGGTCCCAGATTGCCAAGACAAGCAGCTCTGAATAGATTGTTATGAATACATTTACGTCTCACCCCAACTATGTTTTTAATCAACTAGAACTTAGTTCTAGATTAGTATAAATATACTTTCTTTGGTCCATTCTTTTGAAATAATATTGAACTTTACTAAGTTACTTACCCTTTTATCTCACATGTTTTATCATTTTCTTCTGTATTTATTTCTCCTCTAATCAGAGAACTTCCTACAAGCATGTCTTCAAAGAGGATCTACATGTAGTAAGCCTGAGGTCATGTACACCTGAGAATATCTTTATTACATCCTAATACTTATAATTGTTTACATAAATATATCAAAAATATAACTTTTTTTAGCTGGACAACTCCATTATCTTGCATCCAGTATTGTCATTAAGAAGTCTAATGTCAGCATGATCCTTATTCTTTTTATTATTATCATTATACTTTAAGTTCTAGGGTACATGTGCACTACATGCAGGTTTGTTACACATGTATACATGTGCCATGTTGGTGTGCTGCACCCATTAACTCGTCATTTACATTAGGTATATCTCTTAATGCTATCCACCATGGAATACTATGCAGCCATAAAAAAGGATGAGTTCATGTCCTTCGTAGGGACATGGGTGAAGCTGGAAACCACCATTCTGATTCTTATTCTTTTTTAAGTGATATGATACTTCCCAGTGGAAACTAGAATTTTCTGTTAGCTTTTTATGTACTTAATGTCGATAATGTTTCAGGTGTTCTTTTGTTTGTTTTATCTTCTAACCTGTTCAGCACCCAATGATTTCTCTCAACCTGAAATTCAATCAAATTTTTGTTTATGCTTTTTACAAACATTTCTTTTCTTCCAGTTATTTATTTTTTTCCTTTCTAGGGGCACCTTTGATTTGCATGGTGTCACTTCCATTCCATCCTCTATATTACTTGTTTTCTCTTTTATATTTCTAATATTTGTATTACATTTTGATGCTTTTTGAAGGAGTTTCTTAACCTGATCTTATAGCAAACTAATTGTTCAGCCATATTGTGATACATTCATTTATGGAGTTCTTATTTCAATAGCCATATTTTCCTCACCCAATTTTTCCACTTGATTCTGCTTTTTTAATTCAATCAACAATATTCTTCTACATCTTTCTGAAAATATAAATTAGTAATGAATGCTTGACTTATTAAGGCCATGAATTTCATTGCATATGGTATAGCTTATTCACTTGGCAGTCTTTCTTAAAATTATTATTATTATGGTAAAAACACTTAACATGAGATGTACTCTCTTAACAAATCTTTAAGTGTGTAAATACAGTACTGCTGACCCTAGGTACAGTGCTGATCAGCAGATCTCCAGAACTTATTCATCTTGCATAATTGAAACTGAAACTGTATACCTGTTGATTAGTAACTTCCCGTTTCCCACTCGCACCACAACCTGGCAATCACCATTCCACTCTCTGATTCTACATGTTTGACTGTTTTAGATACCTCACATAAGTGGAATCATGCAGTATTTGTTCTTCTATGACTGGCTTACTTTATTTAGCATAACATCTTCAAGGTTCATCTATGCAGCATATTTCAGGATTTTTTTTAAGGATGAATAATATTAGCTTTATTTTTTTTTTTAAGGCTGGACAATAATTTTAAAAGGTATATGTCTATCCATACCTTTTTTGTAGTGTTTCCTGTGAGCTCATATTTCCCTGGTTGGTAATATGAAATGGGAGACAGAGTCAAACTCTCATCCCTGGTTATCATGGCTCTCTTAATATGCTTAAACAAGACGGGGGCATGCCCCAAAGTGGAAGACACTGGCGCTACAGCCTGACTCTGCCCATCATTATGTGCACAGCTCCTACTCCCTGTCCGCTACGTGAGGTTCCTCTGTTGATTTTAATTTACTAGCCCTCAAATGGGAAGTGGGGTGTGGGGTGGAGTGATAAAATACCCAATACCAGCCCCAATTTGCTGTCTACCGGTTCCTCACCACAGTGAGCACCAGCATGGCCCCGAGGTTGCTGTGGATCCTGGCTGCACTGGGATAGAACTGATGGGGATTTGGGGTTTTCTGTTGTTGTTGCTTTTCTTTTTTTATTTTTTTTTTTTGAGACGGAGTCTCGCTCTGTTGCCCAGGCTGGAGTACAGTGGCACAATCTCAGCTCACTGCAGCCTCGTCCTCCCGGGTTCAAGAGATTCTCCTGCCTCAGCCTCTGGAGTAGCTGGGATTACAGGCATGCGCCACCATGCCCAGCTAATTTTTGTATTTTTAGTAGAGATAGAGTTTCGCCATGTTGGCCAGGCTGGTCTTGAACTCCTGACCTCAGGTGATCTGCCCACCCCAGCCTCCCATAGTGCTGGGATTACAGGCGTGAGCCCCCAGGCCCGGCCAGGATTTTTGGTTTTAATGTTTGCTTTTGTTTGGCTTTCTAAAAAAAAAAATCCACTAGTGGAGGGACAAGCATAGGTCTTCAAATAATGGAAGGAATAATGGAAGACTGGAAATGGGAAGAAAACCTAGCTCTCTAACTCCTTCCCTTTATCCTTAGATCCTGGTGCCTCTCCTACCACAGCTACTGTTTTCTCCCGTGTGAGGACACAAGCACTTTGTCTCCTCAGAACCATCCCAATTTTTAATGTTAAATGCTCAAATCCATACACTTTCCTGTTACTTCTATGGCATTTCTGCAATTGGGTTTGGGAGAAAGAACTAGTAGTAAGCATTTTTATATCTTTTTTTTTTTTTCTCTACTTTGAGTGAGTCCCTACAAAATGTATGCCATGTTCCTGAATATGAACTTGGTTCCAAATTTTCTGAATATTTTTAATTGTATCTGATATGACTTTTGTCTTTAAAAGCTTTCATTTTTTGACTTCTATGTCTTTCCTGATGTTTAGCAAATTGCTATTTAACATTTTTTGTTATCTTAAAGGTTATTGTGTTTCAAAAGAGATGTCTAAACGTTGCAGAACTTTCCCCTTAGTTCAGCTAAAACCGGCTCTTGTCACATGACCAGGAAAGGTTAGGCTTGCGGACACACAGAAGGGTGAGGAAAACGGAATGTATTGGGGGAAAAGGAAAAAGAAAAAACTCTCACCAAAGCAAGAGTCCTGCCAGCAGGTTTCCCGCCTCACAGATCGAAGCCCAGGTCGCCACACAAGAACAGGCTCCTCCCCGCTGCAAATGGCGTGAACTTCCGCCCCGTCCTACCAGCGCGCAGGAGGGCGTTATTCAGAATCAGGAAAGGGCGGGCTTCATCTGGGACCAGCTGTCCGGTTTTTCAGCCTTCAGGCTGGTTTAGGCTTGAAGGCGAGGTTTCGCCGGGAACGCTTGGATGCCTCCTGCCTCTATCATAAGCGTAAACCATAGATTTGGAGGAATGCATGACGAGTCAGAAACGCCTTCCCATTCTGGGATCCAGTTGAGATCCTCTGCTGGGCTAGGAAGAGAGGGTCTGAGAGAAACAAGATTCCTGTAGAACTTGTGGGTCCCTTGCAAAAAGAAGCTTGGTGAAGAAATGCTAAACTCCCAAACAGGACTGAAGAATGTAAGAGGGGAACCCAGATCCCTGGGAGACACAGACTTCGGAGGTGAAAGTCTGGGTGCTGTGTCAGCAAAGACTGGCCCACAGCTGCCTCACAGAGTGTCCCTTGCTCTGGTGGAGTCTGAGAGCAGCTGAGAAATCCTGGGCAGCCAAGATTGCCATGGAAATTGTCAGGGTCCTAGGTGGTCCCACAGAGTGCCTGGTGGCTTGACATGGACTGAGAGCTGCAGATTCAATTCTTTGGCACCCGAAGGGTTGTAGAAGAAATGAGGAGATTCTAGGAACCTAAAAAATAGCTTTCAGTTAGAAACATGTGACAATTAGCAACCATAATAGACTAATTACAGACAATGAACCATGAATGAGGATTACTGACAAATGTTGGTGTTTCTAGAAGACAAGCCTCGGTACAGGATCACACTCCCATCCCCCAATTCTGAGGAGAAAGACAGGGCATCCCAAATCAACTGAAACTAAGCGCTACAGTTTCAGTAGTATGAAGACTCACAATAGAATTTTTTTTTTCTGCCCGGCGCGGTGGCTCACGCCTGTAATCCCAGCACTTTGGGAGGCCGAGGCGGGCGGATCACAAGGTCAGGAGATTGAGACCACGGTGAAACGCCGTCTCTACTAAAAACACAAAAAATTAGCCGGGCGCGGTTGTGGGCCCCTGTAATCCCAGCTACTCGGGAGGCTGAGCCAGGAGAATGGCGGGAACCCGGGAATCGCGCCACTGTACTCCAGCCTGGGCGACAGAACTAGACTCCGTCTCAAAAAAAAAAAAAAGAATTTTTTTTTCTGTTCTAGAAACTCACGTTTCTTCCATCTCATGACTTGTGGTCAGAAATGACCTTATGTGACTTCAATAGGGCATTCTCTATTAACCATGGTAAGCAATCTGCTCAGTCCTCAAAGCATCGGTTCATGTCTGCCACAAATGGGAAGCCCTTCCTTACACCTCACATAACTTCATCTTCTAATGCCTGAGTATTGCAAGTGAGCTGGTAAGAGTCTTCCCTTCACTTGAATCCTAATGTAACCATGATTAAACCATCTGCACCATGTGAAAACTCTGCTTTTATTTCTGTATAATCACCCGTGTAACTCTACTAGAGTCTTCTATAAGAACAAGTCTTATTAAAAGATATAATTCAGCACAGAATCTAAAACCACCACAGAGTGATGCCTGTCAGTTTGACAAAGCATTTAAACCCTTAGTGGGTTTAATGGCAAGCAATGGCAAATCTCTTAAGGTTTGTAGCAGTGGCTGTCAAGTTGCACATGTTTTTGCATGTAAAGGTCATTTTATTTCTACCTTAACTATTATGTAATAATTAACATTTTTGTCACTTCCTTTATTTGACATTTTGCATATACTTTACATACATTAATTCATTTAACCTTTACAAAAATCTATGAGCTAAGGACTATTATCCCCATTGACAGCTCAGGAATCTAATGGCAACGGGCTCAAGGCAACCTACCCAGGTCTACAGGTTTCCAAAGCCTATTCTTAACCATTAAGCTATTCTAGCAGCCCAGTAGGTCTTTTTTCCCCAGTGCAAACTCTCCCAACAAATTTAATTAAAAAGAAAAATATCTGGTCATTTAGGGACACCATCCATGAAAATGTATTTCTAATTCAGGAATAGGAGGCGGGGGAGGGCACTCTCTACTAACCATGGTAGGCAATCTGTTCAGTCCCCAAAGCATAAAGTTTGATTTTTCTTTTTATCTGGCGTTTATGTTCAAGGGAATATAAATGTCAGGAATCAAGCATTCCCTCTGGATGGTGGAGTAATAAATAACTTTCATGCCATTTTGCACAGATGCTGTGACTAAATTGAGATCAGGAAAGATATAGACAACTATAGCAGCAAACTGATGAGGAATCTATTTTTAAAAGCAACTGTTAAATTAGAAAGATGTTTCAAAAAAAAAAAAAGCTCAGAAGGAAATAATTTGGGCACAATTCTAAGAAATTCAAAGGAGATTCAAAGCTAGAATGAATGAACAATCCACTCAGCCCAAAAAGGGCTGAGATAATCATTTCCCAGTTCTAAATATAATTCTGAATATTTTTGAGACATGAGGCAAAGGAAAGTTTTATACCTTGGAAGGCTTAAAGTATTAATGGGAATAATGGTAAATATTTCTGAAATAGTAAAAACCTTGTGCTCTAAATAAAATATAAAGGGGAGTATCACGTCTCTGTCTTTTGGGAAACATGTAAAACCAACATATAAATATTCATCATAAGTTGACTCGATTTAATTCCTTTAGCAAAAATTTCGAACCACTCCAGCTCAGTGATACTTTTCTTGGATATTTTTCCTAAGGAATAATACAAAAATGTCAATAACAACAAATATTCAGTGAAGCATTACTTTGTAGTAGCAATATATTAGAAATAAAACCAGAAAAGGAAACTAATAATATAAAGAAAACAATTATTATTCAGGTATAATATGGGTACTTTACTTATGTTATTGTGTTTAATAGTGATAATCGAGATATACTTTTCCTAATGAGCAAATAAGTGCAAAGTAGTTAGGTTACCAAAGATTAAACAGTTGGTTAATAAAGGAACAAAGCATAATCTAAACAACATCTAATAAATGGTTGGTTAATTATATACACCAATTTAGTATTTTTTTCATAAAGTCGTTAAAACTAATAGTTTTGAAGACCATAGAACAGAATGCTTAAGATGTAATATTTAGTTGAATATATACACACACACATGTAAATGTCTCTGTGCTATAATTAAATGTGTAAAATTATATTTACAAATAGACAATGCATAGAACATGAAGACAGATGATATTTGTTATGGTAGTGGCATTGTGAATGGCTTTCCTTAATTATAAAATTCCCACTGTTCATTCATTATTCAAGAAATACTTATTGAGAGCCTACATCAATGAACAAAAAGTCCCTGTCCTTGTGGTGATTATTTTATAGTAAGTGAGACAAATAATAAATGAATTAATAAATTAATATACTACATGAAATCAATTAATGATAAATTCTATAAAGAAAAAAATGAAGGAGAGTGAAAGGATAAAAAGGTATAGGGTGTATATTTAGAAACCTTGGTCAAAGAAGGTCTTCCTGAAAATATATTTGCATAGTAAAGTAAGACTGAGTAAGCCACACAGATATATGGAAAAGCATCACAGGCAGGAGAAATAGCATGTGCAAAGGCCCTGGGGCTGAAATGGGATGCCAGAGAGACAGTATAAAGATGGGGCAAGTTCATGTAGAAAGTGAAAACGGTAAGAAAAAGGGTCACAAAATATGCCTATACTCTAATAATTATGTTTAGAAGCACAGAAAAAAAGACAGTAAAATTAAAACTACAATATGTTGGTGATGAGTTATCTTGGCGTAATGTGATTTTTAAGAGTATTAATTCCTAAACGAGATTGTCTGGGTTCAGATCTCAGTTTTGTAACCTCGGGGAATTTGCATAGGCTTTCTGTGCCTCATCTGTAAAGCAAGGATAATAATCATAGTACCTTTAGCGTTGTTGAGAGGTATGGAAGGCAGAGTAAGATTCCCATAATGTCCATATCCTAATCCCTGGAACCCATATGTTACCTTACATAGGAAAGGAGATTTAAGTTTGCAGATGGAATTAAGGTTGCTAATCCGCTAACCTTAAAATAGAAAAATTATCTGAGGTTATTTAGCTGGGCCCAATATAATCAAAAGGATCCTTAAAAGTGAAAGAAGGAGAGAGAAAGGGGGAGTCAGAGAAAAAGAGGTGATCACAGAAGCAGTGTCTGGCTTTGGGTATGGAGAGAGGAGCCATGAGCCAAGAACCGTGGGCGGCCTCTTGAAGGTGAACAAGGTAAGGAAATATTCTTTCCTGGGGCCTCCAGTAGGAAAACAAAAAATGTAGTCGTGCTGACACCTTGATTTTAGCCCAGTGAGACCACGTTGGGCTTCTGAACTACAGAATTGTAAGATGATAAAGATGTGTTGTTACAATCCACTAAATTTGTGGTAATTTAGCAGAGCAGTAACAGAAAAGTAATACAAGAAAATTAAGTGAGTTTTTGTGAGCAAAATAGTTAGAATCATTCCTGGTGCATGGTGAGCATTCTATAAGCTGTTATAATATTCAGATGGTGTTTTCTACCATGTTTTCCAATAAACAATAAATATTTATTTGTTAAATTAAAAAAAATAAAAGGGGAAAGATTACTTAAAAGGGGAAGACTTTATCATTAGTGTTACTAACTAATACATGAAAGATGAATTTTAATTGCAGAAGATCTAAATTAATCAAAATATAAAATAAAAATGAAACAGAAAAAAACCTGTTCCCTATATTAAAAATACCTTTTGTTTTTAAGATATGTTCTTCAGTTGCTAACAAAATACTGACAAGTGGCTGGGACTGGAGTAGATTAAAAGAGGTTTTATTTTGGATGTGTGATTTATAGACTATGAGGAAAACCGTGAATCCATTTAGAATCCAGATGTAGGTCAGTAATCTGAAGCATGAAGTCCAATAAGTTCCTTTACAGACAAGAATCATAAAAGCTTGGAATTTCACTCCTAGTAAAAGCCTCTAGGAATTTGTGAATTTCGTTTTCATTCCAACAGGAAAGTGACAAATCAAACTGTAGCAAGTCAACCGAGAGCACCCCCTCCCTTAATTCTTGGCTCCATCAGGTCTTCAGGGCACTCAAAAATTTCAGTTCCATCCAAACACTTAGCAAGCATCTCCCATATGTATGGCCAGATCCTGTGTTAAGTAACATTGAATTTAAATACAGTCAGTATATAATCTGTAACTTTTATGGTCAAAAAAACAGTCTCACTATTTTTAAAAATTGGAACATTTACTACTCACGCTCATTTTTTTATTCAAAAATATTTATTGAATGTCCTTCTGAACATATTAAGATATGAAGTACTTTCAAATAAACTACAAGGTTTCTCAAATAGTTTGTAGAAAGGGAACAGGAAACTTTGTAGCTTTTCTACTTTACTACTTTGGAATCACTTTTGGCTATCTAATTATTTAGATGTTTGGCAAAAAAGTCAGAATATTTATAATTCCATGAGAATTATGTAACAAGATGTTTGTCAAGATGTTAGATTTTAAAGGAGCACATTTGCTTTCTTAATTTAATTTGTTTTTATTAAAATAATGCACAAAAAAGCAAATACCTGCCGCTTTCTCAATTCCAGCTCCCCAGAATCAGCCACCTTCGATATGTCTGTCTGTTTCTTCTGGTGTTTACTTCCATATTTCTAAATCGTTTATTTATATTTTTCCTTTACGATTTTAAAAATTTAATTGAGAGCTATTAATTTGTAGTATGTAAGATGAGAATCTAACTCTCACAACCATGCCCCTCACCCTCTTACACACAAATAAATGTGTAAACTCACTTTTTCCTAGTCTTCTAAAATTACTCTATCACCCTTTTTGGTTTAATCAATGTTTACTGTTCACATTTTATCAATATGTAGGAATAATGCAGAGTAAATCAATACAGTGTATTGTAGCTTAATTTTCTTTCTTCTATACCATCTTGCTCTCTAGAATTAATAATTTCCTCATTTAGTCAAATTGTTTGGTTTACTACACAACTGTCACTCCTTCCCCAACTCTGACAAAGCTGAGTTCAGGCACAACTGAAAACCCATCAGTTTTGCTTTTTACATTTTTTTCTTGCAAACATCCCTGCTGGAGCCTTCTTTCCTCATGCTCTGAGCAGGACCAGTTGCTCTGGAGGTCTGCCACAGCACATTTGTCCTAGGCTTTTCTTTCCGTTATCCTGGAAATTGTCTTTATCTTGTTTCTATGTTAAAATCTCTATTTCCAAGACACCTTGACTTCTTCTCTTGGAAGATGTCATAACTTTAGGGAAGCACAGTCTTCAGGAGCTTCTTGAGAAGGATCCTTGGGACCTAAAATTGTTAAGAACTTGCAGGTCCAAAAACATCTTTCTACCCTCATGTTTGATTGCTAATTTGGCGTGATATAAAATTCTGATTTATAAATCCAGTGTCTTCTAGCTTCCTATATTGCTTGCTAAAGTCTAATCTTACTCTGATTCCCAATCATTTGTATGTAATGACCCCTCCCTCTATCCCTCTGTCCCTCCAACCCAGACCCCTGGAGGTTTTTAGATTTTTTCCTTTATTTCAGGTGTCCTAAAATTTTTATGGTGATATGACTTGTTTTAGTTTTAGTTTGTGTTTTTCATTTCCATTTTTCTGGTCAATCTTTCAGCCTTTTCTCTGAAACTTAATTCCCATAGTTCTGGGAAATATTTTTAGAAAAGATCCT
Source organism: Macaca thibetana thibetana (assembly GCF_024542745.1). Taxonomy (NCBI): domain Eukaryota; kingdom Metazoa; phylum Chordata; class Mammalia; order Primates; family Cercopithecidae; genus Macaca; species Macaca thibetana. The sequence goes on from NC_065591.1 coordinate 102,912,152, forward strand.
CAATAATATTTTTTCTTGATTTCTTCTGGTCCCTCTCTTTGGAACTTCTGTTAACTTCTATTATCATATCTTTTGGCACTCTTCAAATGATCCTTAATTTTCTTGTCTTTTCTCATCACTTTTGGGAGATATATTTTGAAATATTTTCTCAACTTTATTTTTCAAGCTGTCCACTAAATTTTTAGTTTCTGCTATCACTTTTTAATATCTAAGATCTTTCTTTTTAAATCAATCTATTCTTTTTTATTCGCATTTTGTGTTTCTGAGCATATTTAAAAGCTTCATCGCTTTTCTTTTTTTCTGTTTGTTCAGTGCATGGTTACAGTCTTTCCTCAAACATTTGATGATTTGTGGATACCTCATTGGAAATTAAGTAGCTCTGTGTGGGACTTACTAACTGATAGGCTTCACTGCAAGATGGTCAGGTATGGACACAGTTGTCTTTTTGAGGGACCATAAAAGTAGTCTCCATAGCACTTCTTCTTTGTGCAAGTTTTGCTTCCCAAATGAAAATCTTCCAGGTTCATTGCTTAGGATAAAGAAAATGGTTTTACAAGTTTCATGGTTAGTGTTCAGGAAGCTGAGTGGGGTTAGGTTGGAGATCTCATTTCCAATATGCATATTTACATTTAACATTCTCTGTTTCCAATATAGGGACTCCTCTATCTTACCTGCAGTTGTGTGCAGCTTCTCCAATTTGAGAACCTGTGTGCTTTTATCTAGAGAGAATGTGTTTACTAGCTTGTGTTTACTATCTACAGAATGTGATTCATTCTCTCCAGAGTGAACCTCAAATCCCTGGCCAGAGTATGGGGGAACTGTGGCCCTAGGGAAGAAGATCTGGGGATTTAATCACTAATATTTATAAATATTTTCAACCTATCCATCTTTTTAAGCCCCATCCTGAGCCTCCTACTTTTCCAGATACCCATGGTCCCAAATTCCTGTGCCTTCCTCAAGTTCTGCAGCATCAATCAGTTTGCTTTCATTGGCTTTTCATACTACAGGCTTGGATCTCTGATCTTTCAGGCCACTTAAGTCAGTTACTTTTAGTTCTTCCAAGTTTCTACCTCCAAATTTAAAAAAATTATTTGTCTGTTCCAAGTTTATGCCTTTATGTCCTTGTTAATTTATGCCTCCTAAAATTTCTTTTATTGTCATTCTAGTGAGACTTGGGGGAGGAAAGAGAAGAAAACATGTGTGTTTATTCTGCCATGTTTATCTGAAACAATCTCTTTTATTTTATAAAATAATTCAATATTCTTTATTATTTTCATAATAATATTTAGAGATTTTGTAAATATGAAACATTTTCTTAAGTAACTACATTGTGATTGCAAGTAGAGGCATCCTTAGACACCCGTATTTTTCATTTTCAATATGTGGTAGTTAAAAGCATAAAAACTGGAAATTAACAAACATAGAATGGAATTATGGTATAGCCACTTACTGTTTGTGTTATGTTAGGCAAATTATTTAACTTCTGTAGCTTTTTGCTTCATTTTCTATAAACTGGGACTAATAATGACACCTATCACATAGTAAAGATTAACTGAGATAATTCATGGAAACCTTCCAGAACATAGTAAGATGCCAGATGATAATTTTAACGTCCTATAACAACTTTCTGCTTTTACAGGACAAAGATACAAACTCTTTCTTCTTTTTCTTTCTTTTTTTTTTTCCAGGTTTATTGAAAATATTACAACATTTCAGAAAGATTCAAACAGCTCCATGTGGCGAATAGTCCAATCTCCAGGTCACTTGCCTACAGTTGGGATGAATTTCCCAAAGTCCAAAAGCTTCAGCATTTCTCCAGTGTCAAGATCTATTTCAGCGATCTCCTGATCCAAGGCTGAGACCTCAGGAGCATGATTATCTCTCCTTTCTCTCTTCTCCTCCTGCATCTTGATGGAAATACCTTTTACTGGGCCCCTATGAATCGGCTTCTTCAGATGCATGACTCAGCCTGCTATCTTGTTGTAGAGCTTCTTGCTGAGGATAATGACAGTCTCCACCCACATGCTTGTTCATGTGGAAATCATTACCCAGGTGCATGTAATACTTTTCTATGATGACCCGGGCTACCTTCTTCACTGTTTTGGTGTGAAGGCTGCCCATGTTGGCAGGTCCTTGGTAAAAGAGGCCAAACTCTTTATACTCAAAAATTTACTTTGTTCATCTTACAGCCTTTTATTTCTAAATATAGTTTCATCAGTAACATTCTTACAATTATATTCATTTATTATTAACCCTCATTTTGAACAGCAAATTCACTTTACTAGCATACTGAGGCAATCAATGACATAATTTTGCAGTGATTAAATAGAGGATGGGATTTTGCAGTGATTAAATAGAGGATGAGAAGAACATTAAGAGGGGAAAGAACAAATTGGTAAATTTTAACCTTAGGAGGTAGAATGCTCAGCAAGAGGCCTGAGATACATAGCTTTCAGGGTTCAGTTATGAATTCAATTATGCACCTCATAATTCTTCATCTAAATCATTAGCTTACAGTTTCAATTGTCATCAGACACAGCAGGCATTTGGAACTTAGGTGTTTTGGAGAGAAGAGTAGACATGATCTTGCCATTTGGCCAGCATCAGAATCCCTTCCTTTACTTAGGAAATTCCCAAAGCATAAGACAGAACCTATTTCTTGTTGTAGAAGCTGATATTCCCTGATACTGTTATACTTTACCCAGGCTGGCTTGCAAGTAAGGCAAAGGCCCATGTCCTAGGCTCTGCCAAATAGACACACACACCCCGGTCTTTGAATTGAGCAATAAGGATGAAAAACTAAACAAAACGAAATACCACAAACAACTGTTGCTGGTGGCAACAATAGTCAGGATGACCAAGTCTTAAAGTTTCAGTGGCAACCATGCCAGTGCTAGTACCCAGCACCCAGTGTCTGGCAGTGTAGACGGGACCAGCTGCAGCATTTCATGCTCTGTGGAAGCAGCGATGTTGTCCTTACAAGAATGGATGGATAATGTGACTAGCCAGGGCATTTCTCCTGGCTGTACAGCTTCAAGCTAGCTCTCTGTCATTACTACTGATTCCATCCGCTTCACAGCGTCCTTTCCCCACCACCATTTCTGATTTATTAACTGTTAGATTTGGAAACTGATCACATGAAACTGCAAAATAGCAAGTGTCTAAAATTTTTACATAAAACATGAATTACCTCTAGTTCCAAACTCATGAATTTATTAGTGTCCCTTTCAATCAAATATAAAAATAAATTACTTTTAGGAAAGAAAGCAGCTGCCATATTCCATTCTCAGAACTCATCATTTAATTATCTTGGTCATAAATATTTCCAAGATGAGAATTTATATGTTTCCCTCCCATAGTTTCTGATGATCAAAAACCCTTTGTGTTCTTTATTGAAAGGGTCTGGTCTTGCGGCTGTTGGTTTGTCCCATCCAACGTTCATCATCTTCAGCTTTGCTTCTAAAGACATTTCCTCTTGTTCACTAAAAGCTGCTGCTTCTGAACACAGTTCTGGAATGATAAAACAGTCTCTAGACTTCCTTGATCCTAATGTGATGGATATGACTAAGGCTTCCTTTGTTGTAGGACTGCCTGTGGCAAATTCAAACTTAATGGTCTTTATAAACTTCACCGGAAAGTCTCCATTTCTTCTTCAGTTGGTTGCTTCTCAGTTCTATGACTGCAACATTTTTCTCCATTACTAGGGAAATTCACCCGTGTTTTTATAAATTTATTTGCATCTTCTTCAGGTTTTAGTGAAGTTGAAACAACTTAACCAACATGAGCTATTTTTACTAAGAAGATTAATGGGAACAATGGCTTCAGAAAGCATTATTATAAGGAAGTTACCTCTGCAGTTCTCACCTCCTAATGCAACAATACTGTCCCACCATTAGAAAGTATAAACAGAAATTGAAATTGTATGGTAAGAGAAGTACTGTGAATGAACTCTGGTCACCCCAGCTCACTGCATTTTCTCTGGCTTCTCCTCTCTTACCATCCCATCGCCATTTTCCTCACCACGTCCTCTTTATCAGCCTCACTAACTCTCTTAAATACAGTTCGTTGCTCACATCAACCAGAGTTGGTCTCAGTGTAGCACTACGAACCCTTATTGATATGATGGAGATGATGAAAGAACTGGAACTAAACTACCAGCTTCTTACAAAAAAATTTTACTTCCAAAAATGACTTGCTCAATATTTTTCACAGAACAAATATGTTTCCAAATTAAATGAAGCTTGGTTTCCAGTTTCATAAGAACAATCTTTCCTACTTTCAGGACCTTCTAATGTGATCTCCTCATTAGATATGTGAAAACACCCCTTTTCTGAAAGGACTAACTCTATCATAAGTGTACTTTGCTTTTTAACATCAATTTATTATTTCATTATTCTAGATTTATGTGAACACAACACAGTGAACTATTTGAATGGACATTATAATGCAATACTAAGATAAATATTAACAAGATACAAGTAAAACATTTAATCCACTGCCTGACATACAGGCAGTACCTACTATCTTTTAGATTTCTTATCATAAACATACATGTAAAGTGCTATGCAACTACCCTTAATGGTCATATCAAGTTCTTAGGGGAAAAACTAAATTCTTCTCATCATTTAAGTCTCAGAATTGTTGTCTCTTTTACCAGAAAGCCTTCCCTGATCTTCTCAGGCTGGATTAGGCACCCATACTTCGTGTTTCTATAACCTTGTACATAGGTCTTTCTTTGCACATAACCAAAAGATATTACAGTCATGTATTATGTACCTGGTTTCCCCATGAGGCTGTGAACATCTTAATAGCATACAGTGCCTAGTGCACAGGCAGCGCTCAGTAACATTTTGATGGATGATTGAATGCACTCCAGAATAGAAACAGAAGAGAGCTTATTGCATCCAGGGAGTTGCACATGGTTCTACTGACTGTGGCATTAATTTCAGAGAGTGTAGATGGTGTTCACCATACATGGATGGTGACATAAACTATGCAAAAGAGCTTGGGTTTTATCCTGAGGCCAGCGATCTCTTTTCCAAAAGGAAGGGATAATGATCACATTGGTGTTTTTGAAAATTCATTCCAGGTTGCAGTACAGAGAAGAGATGAAAGGAGACAGGACTCTGGGAGGGGCTGGAAAGTTGCTTTAGTATCTCATTCTCAAGAAGGACACTGGAGCCAAAATGATAAAATCATCAATGGAAAGAGATTAATTACAGAGATATTGAATAGGTAAATTTGACAGAACTTGATGACCCATTAAATATTGAGGGAAGAGGAATCAAGGATGTCTCTAAGTTTAAAGTTTGGGAAACTGAGTGAATAGCACAGAGAGAAGAGAGCAGGTAGCCTTAGGAGGGAAGGTTGCTATTTTAGAACCATCATGTTTGGGAGGCCTCAGGAACATGTGAGTAACCAAGTCCAGTAATTGGTTATCTAGGTTTGCAAATCAAAAGACAATGTTAGGATAGGGGTGTCAAATTAAATTCTAAAATCTGTTCAAGTAATATACAGGCTGAAAGTTATGATACTCTGTAGAATACCAGGAAATATAAAAAATAAGCCTACCGATAATAAAGTGTTTAAAAATTAAATAGATACTAGCTTATATGATATTAAACAAGTAGCACCAGACAGAAACAATTTTAAAATACATACGTGGGAGAAAAATGTATTATTCTACCCATCAGCTTATTTTTTTTCATGAAATCTGGGGAAAGTTCAACATTGCTTTATCTTAACAACCACTGTACACTACATAAGTTCATATAAGACCACTATACTAAAAGTACTGGAATGCGAATGTTGACAAGCTCACTTTAATTTTTTAATAAAAAACCTTATTTCTAAAGTAAATAGATGTTAAGAGTGCCTGTCTACGTTTCCAAATGGCTGAAGGTAACAACTTACTTTATATGCACCCCAAAATCGTCTTCACTAGTTTTATTTCAGTGGTTAATATTTAGTAATTTTAAAAGCATCCAACCCAACTAATAGTTCTTTTTTGAACTCTGGTTTCACGATTATTTCAAAAGGAAAGGATGCTAAAAGCATTTTCTTCCTCATAGCCACGCTTTGCATGCCACTTATGAAAAGAACCACTATTAAGACTATATGTGAGCTGAAAGCAACATCACTGTCTCATGTATAGTAGTGGACATACACCCTTGCCAGTTATTGAAACTTGTCAAAAGATATGCTTTAAAAAATCCACTAAGTCATATATTTAACATGCATACAAATTAACTGGGGTGCTTGACCAGTTCCCTTCCTTGTGCTGTATTTCATATAAACATGGAGTTCTGGATGCATCATGATGCCTCAGAAGGCTCTGTAGTGAACATGCATCCCCACTGGCCTATAAAAGAACAGGCTCTTCTCATTGTTAGCTGAGATTTGCAAAGCAATGCTCTTGAAACCAAAGTAATCTTATTTTGCTGTCCTTAACGATTGGGCCCAAAATCACAGGCCTATGCCAAGGGCAAGGGCAGCCTGTTAGGGATGCTTTGTGACAGATGGAAAACAACCCCCAAATCAGAGTAATATCTGCCCTAAAATGTAAAAGGCCAAATATCAAATGGAGAAAATTCAAATACAAGTAAGATTCTAACCAAGTTACTAAAAAGTCTAACTTAGACCGAAGCATAAACATGGAGCAGATTCTTGGGGCAAAATTAATTTCATTTGAATAGCCCAGGATATGGAAGACTCTTAACTCTACTTGCTGGTTCCAGCAACTAGTCTTTCTTATTGGAAGAGTTTGCTCTTCATATCTTGTGAAATGCAAACCCACTGAGGTGCCTGCTTGTACTTGCACCTAAACTTAGCCCTCCGTGTTCTTTCACTCTTAGGACAATGTCATGCAATTAGAAAACTCTGGCCTGGAACAATTTGTATGTTCACTGGGCAAGTCTGTTCACTGGGCACTTCTAAGAGGAGAATTGAACTGGATGGTCTTTATATGACTCTATTTGATGAGGCAGCAGATTCAGATCTGCTTCCTGTCTGAAGAGTGGGGTGTAGTAGGTAGAATATTGCCCACACCTACAGACCCGAAAGTTGTCCACTGCCTAATTCCTCAAATCTATGAATGTCTTACCATATATTGCAAAAGGGACTTAGCAAAGGCAATTAAGTTAAGGATCTTGAGATAGGGAGGTTATCCTGGACTATCTGGGTGGGCCTAATATAATCACAAGGGTCTTTATAAGAGGGAGACAGGAGGATCAGAGTCAGAGGAGAAGATGAATCAGCAGAGATTGGTGTGGTGTGACCACAATCCAAAGAAGCTGGCAGTCTCTAGAAGCTGCAAAAGTCTAAGAATGGATTTTCCTCTGGAGCCTCTGGAAGGAAGACACCTTGATTTTAGTCCTGAAAGGGAGGCCTATTTCTAACTTCTGACCTTCAGAAATGTAAAATAATAGATTTGTGCTGTGTTCAGTCACTAAATATGTGGTACATTTGTGCAATAATTTGGGAAAAGGGTGGAAAAGACTTCTGTCTGGGCAGAAAGTAAGAATCTATTTCAAAAAGGTGATGCTCTAGAAAAGCAATTGGTATTTTTTGGGAGAGGCAGGAATGAGACGTTGTTCTATGTAAACTGGCGTGGAGCAGAGAAGAAAAATCAAGCAATGCTTCATACTAGCTGAGTTTTGTTAACAACGATGGTCTCCTCTTGCAATGATACTAAATAATACTTTTAAACTTCTATAAATGTACACTTTCCTTTATATTCAAAGATGATAATCAAGGATGGAAGTACTCTGCTTAAGTATCACCCCATACACATACAAACGCCATATCACCAAACGTATTATTATTCATTCTTTCTTGTATTCATTTATTCCACAAATATCTATTGAGCACCTGTATGTACACTATGCTAGGTACAGAAGAATAGAATGATAAAATAATCATAATGATAATAGCTTCATCATTCTTACAAACTAGTGCAGAAGACAGTTGTTAAAAGCATTAGGAAAAGGAAGGAAAAGGTTTTTTGGAGCTCTCTCTCTAGACACACACACACACACACACACCCCACACATTACCAAGGACACACATTACTTGGTTACACATTACCAAGGACACACAACTCAGAAAGAACTAAAATTAATTTACATTTTGTTTTCATTATTTCCAGTCTTTTGTTTATGAATAAGTGTATGTGTGCATATATCATGTATAATATATATTATTTTTCATATACAGATATATATATATATAGTGGAAAAGGATAAGTGCAGCTAATAGAATGAGGGATCAAAGAAGGCCTTCTTAAATGTTGCTGTTTACCCATACTGAGGGTAACACTTAAGCTGAATCCTGCAAGATGAGTACAAACTAGCAAAATAAAAGGGGGGAGAAAGAGGAAGGAGTGTTCTAGATACAGAGAATAGCACAAGCAAAAGTCCCAAGACACAGGGAACATGGAGCCTTAAATGGAAATAAGAGGAAATAACAGTAGAACAGAATGCTGGAGCGCAGAATGCTGAGGGCGAGAGGAGTGCAAGGAAGAGGTAGGAAAGTAATGGGTAGGGGAGGTCTCAAATAAGACAAGGTAACAATTAAGACTTAATTCCAGGGCAATGAGAAACCACAAAAGGCTTCAGCTAGAGAAGGATCATGATCAGGTTTATGTTGTTAAAACCTGAGTGAGATTGTCATGTAGAGACTGGAATGCAGGCATGTTCAGTATATGAAGGGTAAAAAGAGAAGGCAGATGGTGATCATCAAATCCAAGGATCCAGGGGCTTGTTATCAAGTCCCAGCTCTCCTGCTAAAAAAGGATAATGGCTATCATTTATTGAGAAGTCACTGAGTGCCAGGCACTGCTTCAAGTATTTTACCTATAATAAGTTATTTTCTCCTTCAGAAACTCCACAAGTCAGGAATCATTTCTGTCTCCATTTTTTTAAAAAAAGAAAACTGAGACACAGAAAGGTTATGTACCTTGCTCCAAATCACTTGGGTAGTCAGTTACAGAGCTAGGATTTTAACCCAGGCAGCCTGGTTTCAGAGACTGTCCTCTAAACCACAGTACTACACTGCCTCTCATGCTCTACTGCATACCTCAGGAAAGTCATAAAACACAGTGTTTCCCCCTGCCAGGTGGAGGAAACAAGGAGGTTGAGCCGAATCAACACTTATTTCAAATCCTTCTGATTCCAATACCATGACTTTGCCTGGAAAACCAAGATTCTGAATAATTTTTTTAAATTTTTTTTTAGAGACATGGTCTCACTCTGTTGCCCATCCTGAAGGGCAGTGACAAAAATCATAGCTCATTGCAGCCTCAAACTCCTGGGCTTAATTGATCCTTCTGCCTCAGTCTCCCAAGTAGATGGGACTACAGGTGCACACCACCATGCCCAACTGAGTTTGTTGGTTTTTTCATATTTTTTTACAGATGGGCTCTTCCTATGTTGCCCAGATTTGCAGATTTCTTTACTCAGTGGGAATGTTTGGGGCCTGAGAGAAGTAACCACAACCCTAGACTATGGCTGGACTGAGAAGCCAGCTCAGAGTCACTAGAGACACAAGTAGATATCTACACCTTATATGCTTTTCTTTCTGGTTTCAAGACCTGCTATATTACACCCTTCCCACCCTACCCCTATTCCCAAGACAGTTGACTACACAGCACAGCCATCCTCCAAGACTCCAGTCTCCACCTTGATGAAACCAACATGTACATTAATTATGGTTACTTCTGAGCTGTAGAACCATGATAACTTTTGTTTTATATATATATATATATCTTCATTTTCTTTTTAGACTTTTACATAAGGAACATGTGTTAGTTACTTAATTGAAAAAAAAATTTAAATGTATTCTTACCAGGCATCTAAATTCTTTGGCACTCTGCTCAGCAGTTAGTTTCTGAAGATTCAATACAATAATTATATTTTTAATCTGTCTCCACAAAGTAACATTTAATTTACAAAAGAGTCAAAATAGGCCATGCTATGTGTCTTATAAGTAAGAAATAAAAACATTTACAGAATCTTAGAGTTGAAAAGCTCTCCAGCGTCATGTAGTCCAGTGATTTTTAAACTGTGTGTCTGTAAATCTTAGAGCTCTGTACTCTAAGATTTCTTACTCATATCAGAGTCTGAGGTGCCCTCCTCCGAGAAGTGACTCAGGGATCCGGATCTCTCCATTTTGAGACATCATCACCATCAACACAAGCATTCATGATTCCCTTGAAAAAAAGATGGTGAGGGGGCTTCCCTGAGCCTAGAAAAGGAACAAAGACCATTGGCCAGAGCTCAGTCACAAGATCTCAACCTAACTGCAAGAAAGGCTGGTATATATTGTCTTTCAGAATGCCCAGGAAAGGAAATTGACACAACTGGTGAACAATTGATGAGTATATAGTGTGGTCTCTACCACACCAACCCAGCTAATCACCTTGTATTTACTGTTACCGCTACATGGAACATTGTTCCCACATCTTTTTGCCTAACTGAATCCTTATCTTTCAAATTTAAGCTCAGTTTTAATCTCCTTTAAGAGATCTTCTCTAATCACCTTAACCAAAGTAGCCCAGTATAGCAGAGACTGCCCATTACCTCTCATTATTGTTTCCCCCTTCTAGATTTGGCTAAGAGAAACTTTATGTATAGCTGAGCATGTAGTTGTGCAGCTAAAAACCTACACTTCCCATTCTTCTCTGCAGCCAGTTTTGGCCATGTGGAAAAGTTTTGGCTAATGAGATGTAAGTGTTAGGCAAAAAACTTCTCGAAAGTTTCTATAAGAAAATAGAGTGTCTCAGCTTTCCTTCACCGCTTCCTCCCCTCTACGGCCTGTGTGGATGGAGCCTCTATTGATCCCAGCAGCCATCTCGGACTAAGAAGCGACATTCTGAATAGGGCAGAGGATCCATTAGAGTGAACTTGTGTCTCTGCTGATTTTGTGGTGCCACTAGAGCTGACCTGGTCTTCTTATCTCAGGATTTCTTGCACGAAAGAGAGAAATTAACTTCTATCTTGTTTAAGACACTACTATTGTCTGTAAACTACTGCTTCAGTACAACCTTCTAATTATGCAGATAAGGAAACTGAGACCTTATGGTTCTGTGGCCATACAAATGGAAGTCCAGGACAGAATTAGTCCTCTGACTTCAGGTTTAGTACTCTTTACACATCAACAGTCTTTGCGTGAAGATTTCAGGAAAAACAGAAAACAACCAAACACGCTAAATCGCTATCACATTTCTGTGAAGCACAGAAGTGAAAGAGGTAATCCCTGCCTTTGTCATGTCAGAAGGATAAACAAATAATTTTGATACAACATGGTAATATAATAGTAGTCATGTGTACACATGCAAGGTAGCACAGAAAATCGAGGAAAAGGGATTGTTTCATTCCACCTTTCACTATCAACAACGCAAGAAGTAAATAAGAGTTGGGCCTTGAAGGATAAGTAGGAGTCTTCCAGGTATAAAGATAGAATGTAGGGAGTGAGAGGTGTATTGCAGGCAGATGAAACCAGAGTACAGAGGCATGAAAAAACATAGAATATATACGGACTGATCAGAGGGGAAAGAGCAGAAAAGTGACAGAGCAGAAACATGACAGATGAGTCTAGAAATTTAGGCTACAGGCAGACTCTAAAGGTCCTTGTATACAAACTCTGGACTAGATCAAGGAAAGTTCATAATATGAAAGTGACTCTAGTGGGGTTTTATTGATTTTAGAGAGCTATTTCCCCTTCCTAAAAGATGTCTAATTTCTTTTATTGGGATTGACTCTTCCACAATATAAATAGTCTGATGAGACCCACTGAGGGGATCCACTTGCCCTCGTACCTAGGGAGCCATGTGACCCAAGTTCAGCTAACCACATGCTCCTGACTACGACCTTGAATCTGAGCAGAAAAACAGAGACCACAAACAGCTGTCACTCCAGTCATCAGCAGGTCAGGGGCTTCACCATAACCCTCTGTCATGTAAGTGTTTTGTGGCCTCCTCCATCCAACCTCAACCCAGCCAGCCCCCAGGGTGATTTGGTTCTTATCCTTTGTTCTAGAAGGAAATGTCTGTCTCCTGTGCTTTCTGTAAGAAGCAGTTTTCCTAAACTCTCCTAGCCTTGTGTCCCACCTTTCCTGTTACCATAGAGGTGAATTAACTGGTTGGTCTTACCTTTCTGATGCAGTAGGGCTAAAGTATTAATAATCCTCAGCATAAAGAGTATAGTCTCTTTCTTCTTCTTCCTCTATCCAGACTGGGGAAAGAGTGTCAACCCACGTATCCCTTCAGTTATTGTTCCAGGATGGAATTTGGGGAGGAAGAGGTTAGCACACTAATTTTGACTCTTTCACTAATCTGCATCCAGCATCCTCACTTTTGTCATTAAATGTTTACTGAGTTTTTATCCTATTCCTCAATTGGTTCAGAGGTTAATCAGCAAAGATGGGGCTAATTCCTAGGCTCCCTAAAGGACCCCAACAACCTGTGTTAGCACAGTTAACCTACAGGGTAATCCAATTGGGAAAGCATTATCAATGTCCCTATAAACAACCGGAAACTCTGCCCAGGCAACAGAGCCAAGGCCTGAACTCTTATTTCCTAGCTCAAGATTCTATACTTTTTTCTTAAAAAAAGATCATCCAACTGGCTTTGTGACCCCCTCCGGTTACCGTTCCAAAATTCTGTTTTACAAATTCACAGGGGTTGGTGATCATTTTATCTTTTCAAGACAGGAAATTCATGTTTCCCATAAGGAGTGATGTAGGCCTGACCCAGATAAAACCAAGTGGGCTGTCTCTGGATCTTATGTTCCCCTAGATTCACAGAGCCAGGAGCAAATGCCGAGAAGGAAGTGTGTCTTAGCACAGGGTATAGTGGATTCCTGAATCCTCCTTAATTAAAAGGGGATTTAGGGAATTTATTTTTATCAAGATCCTCAGATAATTCAAAAAACATTTTTTTTAGATAAATGATCATGTTACTGGGAATAACCGGAGACATTATTAGGGGATTAATAAATATTTAGAGAATGACAAAGAATTTAAGTGATGCAGGATACAACATTTTCCTTCCACTAAAAAATAAAAGTTCAGACTAAGGGAATGTCCTGAAAGACATCTCAACTATTTCATTCCCATCGTAGAACAAAACTATGCAGATTAGACCCTGAGATGAGGCTATAAAAAGGAAAGCAAATCATCAACTTTTTTTTCATATTTCATCCTGATTTTAAATGTTAAGTGAAATTCAAGTAAGTTGAACTGGAAAGCATCCTTTCAAGATCGTCTTTTTGGATTCATAGACAAACTCCCAGAACACTAGCAGTTTGTATGCTCAGCCTTTACAGTACTGTTGTTAGTACTAGGTCTTGCTATTGTTCAGGGATTATCTGCAGGTTGCCATCTCTGTAAATCATCAAGTCATGTATTTCAGGACAGTAGCTGACTTTATAAATCATCTATTTCAACCTATGCTCTTGGCCAGCAGATAAGCACAAACTAGAGCAGTAAATCACTCATTCATGGCTAACCAGCCAATTAAAGGCACAGGCAGGACTCACCTCTTGCCCCTGGAAGTTGCAGGTTTTTCGTTATATCACATGACACTTAAGGGAGGAATTAGACGATTTTTTTTCTCTTTAGACACTTGTAAAGCAGGGTGGAGACAGGTGGAAAAAAATCAGTTATTCTAATAGCTGGTGATATTGTTTGGATTTGTGTCCCCACCCAAATCTCATGTCAAATTGTAATCCCCAGTGTTGGAGGAGGGGACTGGTGGGAGGTGATTTCCCTTCCTGGTGGAAGGTGATTGGATTATAAAAGCAGATTTCCCCCTTGTTGTTCTTGTGATAGTGAGTGCATTCTTGTGAGATTTGGTTGTTTAAGTGTGTAGCACTTCCCCCTTGACTCTCTCTTCCTCAGGCTCCAGCCATGTAAGATGTGCCTGCTTCCCCTTCTGCCATGATTGAAAGTTTTCTGAGACCTCCCCAGCCATACTTCCTGTACAGCCTGCAGAACCATGGGCCAACTGAACCTCTTTTCTTTATAAATTACCCAGTCTCAGGTAGTTTTACAGTACTGTGAGAACAGACTAATACAGTTGGTAACAACATTCCTCTTGGTGGCTGCCTTTATTTGAGAAAATACCTGCCATAAATAATACTATAGACTGCCATAAATAATTCCATAAATACTACCATAGACTATTCGGGTTGCCGTAAATAACAGTTTGGCCTATCATAAATAATACCGTAGACTTAAACAATAGGTATTTATTTTTTCACTGTTCTGGAGGCTTGGAAGTCTAAGATCAGAGTGCCAATAGGGTTGGGTTCTGGTGAGGGCTCTTTCTGTCTTGAAGGTAGCTGCCTTCCCACTGTGTCCTCACACAGCAGAAAAAGAGCACACACACATTTTCTGTTGTCTCTTCTTATAAGTGTGTTAATCCCATGATGAGAGTCCCACTCATGATCTCATCTAGTCCTAATTATTTTCCAAAGGTCCCATCTCCAAATACTATCACACTGAGGATCAGGACTTCAGCATTTGAATGTGCAGGGATACAACTTAGTTCACAGTATTAAGGCAGGGGGGAGGAAGCTGAGACTCTGAGGGCACTGGTGAGCTGAGACATCAAAATCAATCATTACGCTGTTTTAGGTCAGGTGTGGCAGCATGCGCCTGTAGTCCCAGCTACTCGGGAGGCTGAGGTGGGAGGATCACTTGAGCCGGGAGTATCAAGGCTGCAGTGAGCCATGATCATGCCACTGCACTCCAGCCTGGGCAAAAGAGTGACACCCTATCTCAAAAAATAAAAACAAAGACATAAATAAGATCATTGCATTGTTTTGCATGAGAAATAAGTGTTCCACTTAAGAAAAAACAGTTATGTGGAGGTGCTGTGTGTGGAGGTTATAAGAACTAAAACGAAGAATGTGAGAAGCAAGACCAGGAGAGCCACCATGCTGACTTGAGGAGGGGGCACCTTGTGAGTTTCAGTGATCGGGGTGAATCCCCGGGTGAAATGCCTGAAGGACTTTGATGGGTGAATGCCTGGTGTTCAATTCTAAGTCTGTTTCCATGTGCTCTAGTGAAAACCCATCCTCTACTCCTCAAAGTCCTGGTGGATTTTACCACACACAATATGCTCTGCAGAATGGGCCTTTTTGTGGCCATCAAAGAAGGAGCCTACTTTTCTATCTTAGCCTTCTGTGGATCAGGGAACGATACAGAGCTGATAAAACGAGCCATTAACTGTGAAAAACCCAAAGATGACTGGGTCAAGGTAATCTCTCTCGCTGATCCAGACTTCCACGGGGGCATGAAGCCAGGAGTAGGGAGACCCCAGCTCGCTTGATTAAACAGGCAGAAAGAGTGCAGGTATTTACTCAATGTGGAATTTATTTAAAACTTTATCAAAGCCTACCCTTAGAAGATGCTGTATGGAGAAAGAATCCCCTCGTTGAATATTTTCAGGTTGCGTCAAGACTCCCAGCTCCCTGCTAAGCAGTTCCTCCTGAGGCAGCTGATATCAGCTGTCCTCTCTTCTCTCTTAGTCAGCAAGAAAAGCCAAGGGGTTCCTTTCTTTTCTTTTCTTTTTTTAAGGCTAACATATACATGGACTGTTTTCTTTCTTTGAGGGTGGGAGAAAGGGAAAACTTAAGCCATTTGTCTTTTCTTTCCCATAAGTGATCATATAGTATGAAATACTATTCAAGTATTTGCAAAATGGTTCCACTTCAGAGGCACATGTTGTTCCCCTCCCAACCCTTCTGAAAGAGGACTCCAAATGTAATAAAGTGGGCTCCAGAGAAATCCGTTTATTTATTCCAAATATTTCAGCTAATTAGAAAGCAAATTGGAACTCCCTTTCCTCAGGGGCTTTGCAGCCAAGCTCTATGTCAGGGCCCTTGGTGCGGGCATTCTGATCTGTTCCCTCTGCCTCCTGGGTCCTGTGGGGCCCACGCTCTCTCCGAGTTTGTCATTATGAGAAGCCCCATCCCTCACATGGGGCTCACACCTTCAGATGCCCAAAGTGTGCTCCCCCTGCCAGCCTCTCCACTCCCAGCCTCTGCAGTCCCACCTCCCTTGCTCCACCGTGGCCCTCCCTCTCTGCAGGGCTCCCTGCTCCTCTGTCATCCTTCTGTGTGGCTTCAGGCAAGAAGCTTCTTTTGATGGATTCCACAGACCTCTGACCGCACTTTGAAGTCCCCACAGCTTAATCAAACACGCCCACCTCAAGACTCAGTGCTACCCCCTTAACTGGCCTACAAAGTCTTCAGGCACCCCGAGGGACCTGAGGGGCTCAGTTGCCTCCTATGTGACAGAATAATGAGGAGATCTGGGGGAAAAGAAGAGAAGTGAGTGTTATGTTCTTTTCCAGGCAGCACTGAGAAAGCCAGGCTTCCTCTTGAAGGAAATAGGGCTGGTGCTGCTAGCCACCACCCTCCAGCTCCGAGCACGGGACAGCTCAGGCTTGGAGGTAGGCATGGGCTAGATCCCAGCTCTGTCTGGCTGCGACTAATCTTGGGCAGGCCACTTTGGCAGAGTTCATGACTGTTACTCACCTTTTAAGGTCATTGTGAGGATTAATTGACTAAAGAATTTAGCATATGTACCCCATAAATATGTACAACTATTTTGTGCCCATAAAAAAATTAAAGCATGCTTAGAAAAACTTTAAGGACTTAGCACGGTATGTGATCAAAAAAAAGTATGATCTCAAAAAGTATTCACAGTTATTGTTACTTCCAGTGGTCAACCTCAGTGACCTGTAGAGCATTTACTGGAGAGCCCACTTTTGCTGTTCCCACTGAGTTTTTAAGAGTCCAAGAGCAAGGAGAAGTACATTTTTGCTGTTTAAGATTATACTGCATATTCATATCACATTAATTATCAGTGCTGCAAGTCCCAAGTTTACAGAATATTAATAATGATGACAATTTAAATGGCTACTATCCATTGTCCATTTGCCTTGGACTAGATACTGGACTGAGCAATTGAAATATACCAATACTATTTTGATAAGTTTTATACTTTACATTTTACATAAAAGGAAACTGAGACTCTGGAAACTTGCATGACTTATTTAAGGGTCACATTACAGCCTCACCAGGAAATAGCACAGCCCATCTACACGAGATGATGAAGCACCCAGAAACTAACAACAGTGAAAAGCTGTTATCATCCCTAGCTTCAAAGGAATTAGGAGTGAGGGGTAGAGGGCAGGAATTACGCTATCACACCCCAGGGAGAGCTGGAGTCATAAAAGAGAATCCAGCCACCATGACCTGCTGCTATAGCAGGGAGGCAAGGAAGGAACAGGGGAAATGGTGCATTGGGGTTAAATACCCCATACACCAACCACTCTCTCCTCCGAATCTCTGATAGCTTGCTGGTGCCTCCCATTGGCTGAACTCTATAGGAAGCCAGAGGACAAGGGAGCTGGAGTGATGTGGTCCATATAGATCCGCCTCCCTGGGCACAGGGAAAAGCAGAGGAGGGAGAAGAATGGATGGTGGCCTGAGGGGTGCAAATGAAGAAACACCAACAGAGTCACCAACTTCTAAATGGGAAATCTAGGACCTCAGTCAATTTGTTAGTCCAATACCAGGCACAGTCTCCACCATCAGAAGATGGTAGGACAGAGTGGTTGAGTAAATTAGTCATCCTAGGGTAGAGTCCAACTATAAAAGTAGTGAGGGAAAAGTACAGAATACTACAAAAGAGAGTATAAACCAAAAATAAAATTTTAAACCCCTCAACTGACTGCGTGGATTCCTCTCTTGGCCAAAGGAATCCCAAAGAAACCTGAAAAAGTAGCTAGGGCCATGACACAAAGAGGGGGTTGGACATGCCTCATTATACCCTCCTCCCTTTGGAGTTTAGACACAACTGACCAGCACCAATATTAAAACAGAGATCTTACGGTCAGGCACAATGGCTCACGCCTGTAATCCCAACACGTTGGGAGGCCAAGGCAAGTAGATCACCTGAGGTCAGGAGTTCAAGACCAGCCTGGCCAACACGGAGAAACCTCACCTTTATTAAAAAATACAAAAAGTTAGCTGAGTGTGGGGGCGGGCACCTGTAATCCCAAGTGAGAGACTGAGGCAGGATAATTGCTTGAATCCAAATAGCAGAGGTTGCAGTGAGCTGAGATCGTACCACTGCACTGCAGCCTCGGTGACAGAGTAAGACTCTGTATAAATAAATAAATAAATAAATAAATAAATAAATAAATAAGAGACCTTAAGACTGACAAAACAGAATCTTTGTAGCAATAAGATGCCAAATTTCAACTTGACTCTGGGATAGCACCACATGACAGATAACAGGCCCTGAAGGAAATCAAAATATTTTACCCCCAAATATATTCCTTTGACATATTCTAAAATGGCACTGAAAAGCTATCTCTTATGGGGGAAGTTTAATTCTGGAAAGAATCTCCTTCCTTTACTAGGTCTTTTCCTGGAGAGTCTGACACCTTTTAGGATCAGATGAGAGATATTCACCATCTCTTCTCTCTAGGTAGCAGTCTTCTACGTGACAAGAACGTTGGCTTCTATGACTCCCTTATCTAAACTCAATAATTTATTTATGCTGAATTCAACTCTTCAGGCAGAGCTTACTCTTTCAACCAATTGCCAATCAGAAAATCTTGGAATCCACCTATGACCGACCTGAAAGCCCCCACTTTGAGATGTCCTGCCTTTCCGGGCCAAACCAATGTATACCCTCCATGTATTGATTTATGTCTTTGCTTTGCAACTTCTGTCTTTCTAAAAGTATAAAACCAAGCCCCGTAACCCAACCATCTTGGGCACACGTTCTCAGGACCTCCTAAGACTGTGTCACAGGCCATGGCCCTTAACCTTGGCAAAATAAACTTCTAAATTGATTGAGATGTGTCTCAGATACTTTCTGGTTCACAAGAGCAATAGAAAGGAAATCAATCTGAATTGAATTCAGGGTCCACCACTTAAACACTTTGTGACACCAGGCAAGTTTACTCAGCCTTCCCAAGCCACGGCTTCCTCATCTGTGAAGCTAGAAGAATCATCCTAGAGCATATGTCCATTGTCAGAATTAAGTGACACAAAGGATTAAAAAGCAAAAGGCACTGTCACATTGGTTACAAGAGCTGACTCAGAAGCCAGACTGCCAAGTTCAAATCCTAGTTCTCCCACTTCCTACCTGGATTATCTGAGACAAGGTAGTGAACCTCTTGGTGCCTCAGTTTTCTCTGCTGTGAAATAAGACAGTAAGAAGAGCACATACCATACAGGGTTGTTGTGATGATCAGATGACTTTCGGTAAAACACTTAGTAAAGTTATTTGACACTTAATAAGAGCTCAGCAAATTTTGACTGCTTTTACTGAAGTACTTCACACACTTCCTACTGCACCACGAGTAATAACCTAGAGTTCACCTTCTGGGTGGGGTAAGAGTGAGAATAAGGTTTGTGCTTTTATGTCTTTTGTTTCTCTTCTTTCCAGAACACTTGGACCTTATGTTAAAACCCAGATTCAAATATTTATCCTTGCTTTGTTTCCCAGAAGAAAGCAAATGACGCTCAGTATCTCATTCGTGTAGTAACTTTTCTGATATTTGGTTGTAGACAGGCATTGCATTGCATTACACACAGCTTCAGCTATATTGTTGCCTCTCATCCTTCTCTTTGACTTCTTTGCATGGTGCCTGTCCCCTAGTTCTCAGCTCACTGTGAAACTGATAGTCCCCACTGTGCTTAGCACCTGAGAAGTGCAGGCCAGTCTGCCACTAGCTGCTGTTTTGGGGGAAAGCAACCCTGCCAAGCCACCTGCCTCAGCTCACACCCCAACCCCACCCACCCACACAGTAGAATTCTGGTGAATTCAGTATTCTCCATCTGGCTACATGGCACTCAGTAGATTCAACAAACACCTACCATGTGCTAGAACCTCTTCAAGGCCCTGGAGATATAGCAGTGAAAAAGTAGGCAATGATGCCTGTCCTTGTAGAGCTTACATCCTAGTAGGAAGGCTATGGAAAAAAGCAAAGCAGAGAAGGGAGATAAGGTTTATAGCATGAGCAGGGATTACAAGTTTCAATAGAGTGGTCTGAGAAGACCTTATCAATAAGGTAAAATAATATGAAATGTTTCACAGATGTGCATGAACTAATAAATGTTAGTTCTTAATATTATTATTGGTCCAAGAAAACATAAGTTTCTGACAAGCTATGTACTCAACTGCTTTCTCTCTACTGATGTCTACTGATGCTGGGTACATGTAACAGGAAAAGTTTGAGAATCACTGCCTGGATCTTGGGGGTTATTGCAAGGATACAAGATAATATAGGGTAACCTGGAGCACCACAGACTTCTCGGTTCAGCTGCTCTCAGACCCAGCACTTTGAAGGCTGAGATATAGAGCAGCTGTCATAGAGACCTGGAACACTTTTGGGAATGGGGACTCTCAGCTTATGTAATTCATTTTTTTGTGAGTATAATTAGGAAGTAAGTGTTAGCTGGATTGCTAACATCCAATATGGACTCCCCTGTTGGGGAGAGCTTTGAAATAAGTTATTTCAGAGGCTGCAGCTTCCCTCATTGTCATCTATAGTTTAACGACCTTGGTTTGATGTAGAATAGGTCAAAATAGACCAGATTACACTGAGGTAGTAAATTAACTGAATGAAATCCCAGGAGTTTAAGACAACAAAGGTTTATTTCTTCTTCATGTAACCTCCACCGTGGGTCTCACTGACCCTTTAGGACAGGTATTACCCACAAGGTGACTCAAGGATTCAGGCTGCTTCAATCTTGTGACTCTATCAATTCTACACAAGGTTCCCTCCTCAATAGCAGAGAAGTAGAGCACGTCGGGATTTCACACCTGCTCCTCTGTGTTTCAGCCTGGAAGTGGTGAGCATGCCTTCTGCTCATATAGATTCATTGGCCAGGACTAGTGACATGGCCTCGCCTTCTGAAGGTACGGCCAGGTGAGCAGTTGCCTACAGGAAAAAAAAGTGAGCTGAATGTTGGGAAACATTAGTAATGTCTACTGCAGTCACTTATCCCTACTCCAGGCAAATGGACAAGACAGTAAGAATGGTTGTACTCCATGCACATAGTTTCATCCTTGCAGTTTTGTACAGAAAGAATGGCTTAGAGCTATTTACTCCGGAAGGTATATGTCAGAGCTCCCTGGATGACTTCCCAGGACACACCTCAAACAAAACATGACTATAAGCTTCCTAAAAGTTATTTTCAAACTTAATGAGAGTGTTGTTTCTTAAAGAGATAGTCCACAAATTTATTATGAAGACGCCATAGCTGTAGCTTGCCAAAACTCATACCAAGTGAATACATAACCTCATCCCAAGAGCAAGGGCGTATTTAATTAGCTTCCTTTAGGAGTTATATTGATCAAACGACTCAGTTATACAAAACACTGATGACCTCTGCTTACCTATATCTGATACTTATTGGATTCCCACAATTTGCCAAGTATTAGAGAAGGCCTTCTAGAAGAGATAGTCTAAGCTTTCTTTATCATGTTCATTTTCCCACATTATGAGAGTGTCCTTGCCTCCAACTGGCACTGGACAGTCATAGCATTAACACTCACGCTATGCGTTAGTTTTGGTGAGTGGAAGGGAGTGGGGGATAGTTATGCTAACTCAGTCATGGGTAGTGATAAGCACCCGCCCATGATATCACCTAAAGTGATGCTATTACTGTTCATAACATCTGCTTTCTCTAAACTCCTCTTATGCATGGGGTCCCATTACACAGACTTGCCCTGCACATTAGCGACACTCAGATTCAACACTGTCTTCATCAGCTTCACTTCTCTATCTTCTCTTAGTAGAGGCTCAGTAATTATTTAACATTTTCTGATATGTTAACATCCACAGGAAGGGTTCTTCTTGGGCACTTAAAAGATTCACAAAAGGACTTTTGGGGGGATACAATCCTAGGGTGACCAATTATTTCAGTTTTCCCAGGACTGTCCTGGTATTAGAACTGAAAGTCCTGCATCCCTGGAAACCCCTCAGTCTGGGGCACACTGGGGCGGTTGGTCACCCTACATAAACCCAGTGAAATTATGTGGATATTTTGGTGCACGTACAAATGTACATTTTCCTAGAGAGTCCAGGGGTTTTATTTACATCCTCAAAGGGCTCATAAAAAGTGAATAAAGCCACTGATTTCAATACTGTGGAAGAGCAGAGGATTACAAACTTCTACTATTCTTTCTCACTCCTACAACTCCACAAATGGCTGCATGATTCTATCTCTGTTAGTATTAGGATTAATCTGCAAATAATATGGACAGTACAGAGGATGCTGCAAATACACATTTTACTTCCATTACTTATACTCATTCATTTATTCCACAAACATATGTGGATACTGACCTATACCCAGGCAATAGAGGGGGAGCAAGACAGTTTAGTCCCCGCTTCCCCCAGCTTACAATCTCAATGGGGAACACAAATAGTAAGAAGCGAGGGGATAAATACATTTTTTTCGGACAACAATGGATACCATGAAAAATAGAAAGGGTAATGTGATACATAGAGATGGGAAGAGGCATACTTTAAGGAAGGTGGTTAGGAAAAGCCTCTCTGAGGTAGGAACATTTGTGCTGAGGCCCAGTGAGTCATGCAGAGGTGTGAAGAAAGTTGTTCAGACAGAGGTGGTGCAGATGCAAAGGCCTTGAGGGAGGAATGAGCTGGAGAAAGAAGGCTGGTGTGATGGGAGCACAGAGAGAAGCAAGCACAATGGTATCAGATGTAGTAGAAGAGATAGAGGCCACGCAAAGAGTCTGAATTTTATTTTCTGTCCAGTAGGAAGCAATTGGAAGTTTTTGAGCAGGGTAGTGACCTGATCTGACTTCCATCCTTTTCACAATCTTCCTGGTTGCTGTAAGGAAAAGGGATTGCAGAGAACAAGAACAAAAGCCAGAGGACCCTTTCTTCCAGGTGAGAGAGAAGAGTGCCTTGGACTCAGGTGTAGGCAGTAGAACTGCAGGGGCACGGTCTGACTGGAGACATATTCTGGAGGCAGAGACAATAGGACTGGATATCAGGAATGAAGGAGAAAGGACAATCAAGAGTAATTCTGTCATTTATTGCTTAAATGCCTGTCTCCCTTTCGAGACTACGAGGGCCTTCCTGGCCAGAAGGGTACCTTTCCATGTGCTTCATCAACTAGCACAGGGCTTGGCATATGGTTCTTCTTTAAAAATATTTGTAGGTAATGAATGGATAAGTGAATATAAGACAAATAGAATTTAGTCTCTCTGTTCCTGAACACAAAAGAGAAAGGACAAATGGGGCGAAGAAGAACTCATAATGTTTGTAGTTACAGCAGCAGCCACTGTTCTGGCCAGGTTATAAAAACATAATTCCTGAGATCTGGTCTCCGGAAGACGGGAGCTAGAATGAATCCTATGCAGACCATAAGAAAGAAAGATGATCTGGGAGAAGCACTGTACTTCCTAGGAAGTACCCAATGCTACTCCACACTGGCCCACATGTGAAGTTCCTATGTTGACCTATTTAGTGTTTCTGAATTGCTCAAAGGTGACTCCTTATGTTGTCTTCCCCATCTTGTTTCCTGTCTTCCCTTCAAGGGATCTTCATATAGTCTATGGATTATCTCCTGATAATAAGGTTATCTAATTGCTCTTCTTTAATATTCTCCTTCAGATCTGAAAACATTTCCCTGTTTCTGTCTGCAGACTTTGACCAGATGAATTTTTTTCCTACATTGACTTATCTAATTCCTACTTGTTTTACAACATGACGGCCTAAATTTGAACGAGGAGATTTTACATATAATCTTCAGGGAAGCTTCTTCATTAACATTTTTAAGTAAGCACTGAAGAGTTTTCTCTTATCACAACAGATGGTGGTGTTATTTTATAGGTATGGAAATCAGTGCTTCATTTCTCAACAATAGTAAGGTCCTCAGCACTGAAATATTTTAATACTTTGTTGTGGGCTTTAAGCACAAGTCCACAAATGAGTTTAATACTTAAATCATGCCCAGTGTCTAGCACATAGTAGAAGCCCAGTAAAATGGCTATTGAGTAACTGAATGAATGGATAAATCAGTCAACCAAAGCATATTTTTATGCAACCTATGCATCATTTCAGCAGACATGTCTGCCAGGCATCCAACATCTTTTGAATTGGTTACAGATGAAAATGTTGACACTGGACCTCACTTCTTAGCAGCTCCTCTTTTCATAGCCGAATAGTCTCCATGCCTGTTTGTCTATATATCAGAGAAGCCCATAGAACTGATAGCACAGAAATGATTTAAATCCATCCAGCATCAATGAAATGATGGTCAAGGCAGCACACCATGGGCGTGGCAGCCCAACAATGTCACAGGTGGTGACAGTTATTTGGTGACAGGTGTTTGGTGACCCAGTTATTGCCTCTCCACAGAAATTTCCTGAATGG
The DNA here is from genome assembly GCF_024542745.1 of Macaca thibetana thibetana. Taxonomy (NCBI): domain Eukaryota; kingdom Metazoa; phylum Chordata; class Mammalia; order Primates; family Cercopithecidae; genus Macaca; species Macaca thibetana. Next base: position 102,936,591 of record NC_065591.1, read on the forward strand.
AAAATAAAACTAGTGGGCAACATTCATAACATTTGTTTTTATAGCATTATAAAAGTACATGTTAATGTAACAAATAATAAAACATATATAAAATAAAATTTTTAAAGCCACTCCTCAACTCCTTTCCTTCCCCCACCTCCTCATACCCAATTCAAATGGCTACAAAGATTACCATTATCAAGAGATTGATATTATCCTTTCACACATTTTTCTATGCACACATGTTCTTTTCCTTTTATATAACTAGCTATACTATACGTTTTCTGCAACTTGCCATATTTACTTAACAGAAAGTTGTAGACATGATTCCATGTCAGTAGAGAGAGATGTGCTTTTTTCTCTCTAATGGCTTTCACACATGGCATTGTAAGTTGCTTCTAGTTTTTTTTACTATGAAAAAACAGCACTTTGTGACCATTCTTATACATATATCTTTGTGCATTAATTCATAGGATAAATTTCTAGAAGTAGAATTGCGAGATAAAGGGTAGACATGTTTAAAATTGTGATTGACAGCCCTTACAAAATGGCTATATCAATTTATATTCTCAGAAAGTCTTTTAATTGGTAAATTTTCCTGAAAATAAAGGTGGAAAAGATGAAGAATGGAAACCAGGAACCTTGACTGGGGAGGTAGAGCAAAGAAGCCACAAAAACAATGGCAAAATCTCTTCACCATCTTGCCTCTGGCTGGACCTGTTGAGCTTGATGCATAGTACCAAAGAACTGAGAGAACAATCTGCTGGTTAATAAACACTTCTCAGCAAGTCAGGGCTTGCGAAGTCAGTTTCTCAGTAATAGATACTTAAAAAAATATAGAAGGCTTGAAGAGAGAATATCTTCTAGTCTACCTATCTGGTTTTGTTCAAGGATCTCTGTACTTCACTCCAGGAGATGAGAGGGCTTTTGGACAAGGTTTTCTTTCAAAAACAACAAGTACAAAATGTTTGAGTGGTGGTAATTTAATTCTAACACCCCTCAGAATTCCCAGAAGAAACAAGATCCAGCGCAATAGATGATTGAGTCATTCCGGCAAAATGGAGTTTAGGGGACTGACGTCGGTAAATTGGCTCTTTCTGGCCTTCCCTAGCTGTGTTAATAAAAATCTCGTGAAGCCTCTTAACCCTATGCTTGTCAAGCTCTGAAGCAATCCATTGCCATTGCCCTGCTTGAATTTTCCAAGAGTGGAACAAAAAGATATCTGATCCCAAGATAAAATCCCATCACCTGCTGCCAAGAAACTTTCCTCTTGAAAAGCAGGAATGAAAATTAAGTTTGTAAAGGAAAAACAAATGCCAGAAGCAGGAAAGCTTGCCGCTGGTATTTTCTCGAAAGGATCGCCCTCAATGTTAGAAAAACTAGCAACTCCATTTGTATCCCCTCTCCCTTTTCTGAAGTCATTGTCAGCCACGTTTTTTTCCTCTTTTGAGGAGTTTCAGTAATTCATTTCCATGACCCCTACATTATCCATATCAGCCTGATGAGTTGCCTGTCAATCATACAAATGAGAAGTATCTAGAACATACAGGTCAATTCTCATTATTCACAGTAGCTATGATCTATAAAGTTGCCACAAACACTGAATTCAAGAATACTAAACCATTGCTCCAAGTGAAAATACAGGTTCAGTTCCTGCCAGCCTGTGGTCACATTTTCATCAACCGAGCAACACATCACCTTGTTTTATATATGCTTCTGTATAAAGATATCTAGTTTAATATAGATTGTTGATTCACTAATATTGAACTCAGCCAACAGCACTGTGACTCATGCTTGAGGGAAGTTTAACATATATTATTTTCTCCCCAAGGCATATCATAGCCTTCCTGTACTTAGAACACTAGACAGCACTTTAGCACCACACTTGGAGCCATTTTAAATAGCAAAATCACCAACACAAAGCACTAAAACACAGAAAACATGGCACTAAATACACCACATTTGTTTATAGTATGAGAGCTCAAAACAACAAGGTAGAGCACAGCCTTGTTCAGTCTCTGCCAGGAATTTGTGTTGGGTGGCTCAAATTGTTTGCCACTCTGTGCATGCTTGTGAATGATGATGAAAGCACCATGAGTATCGATTTGGGAGTTACAAATGCATTTTAGCAAGCAGGTGGATTCCCAAATATATACAGAATCTGCAAATATTGAGGATTCACTGTATTTCCACTCGGGCCTGGTCAGACCTCCCCATGAGGTAATCTACCCCTCCCTGGCTCTTCTCACCTCCTCTGGGTGTGGACCAGTTTGGCCTGGACAGCTCCAAGAAGTGGGGCACCAGGGAACCTCTTTGTGAAGGTGCCGACCAAGGCACTAAGGAGAGGCAATGTGGAATAAACCATGAAATAACTCTTCCCTCCCCCCAGGCTACTTATCAATACTGGGTGAGAAACAGGCTCACAAATAATGATGTGAAACCCAGCATGGTAAGTGGCATTAAAGACCAATCAGATGAAAGAGATGGTGTAACGCAAGAAGGTGTGAGGTACTTCCTACAGTTTTCCTTAGTATTCTTTATTCTTTTTTTTTTTTAATTCTCAACTTTTATTTTAGATACAGGGGGTTTATGTGTAAGACTGTTACATGGGTATATTGGACTCAGACAGTAAGCATAGCACCCAATAGGCAGTTTCAACCCATGCCCTCTTCCTTCCCTCCACTTTCTAGGAGTCTGTAATGTCTAATGTTCCCATGTTTATGTCCATATGTGCTCAATGTTTAGCTCCCACTTATAAATTAAAACATACAGTATTTGGTTTTCTGTTCCTTTGTTAATTTGCTTAGGATTGTGGCCTCCAGCTCCACCCACATTGCTGCAAAGGACATTATTTCATTCTTTTAATGGCTGCATAATATTCCATGTTGTATGCATACATGCTTTCTTTATCCAATCCACTATTAATGGGCACCCAGGCTGATTTCATGTGTTCACTGTTATGAGTATAATTTACTCTTAGTTAAATTTCTTGTATTATAGCACAATAATAATATTTTCAGAGGAGATACTGGAAATAAAATTGTCAGATTCAGCAAATAAAAATATAGACCATCTAATTAAATTTGAATTTTGCATAAACAGCAAATGATCCTTTAGAATGTTTCATGCTTATACTAAATACTTTATACGTATAGGTTGGTATCAGCATCCACTGCCATGCGGGTGAAGAGCTTGGGAGGTGGGAGATGCCTGGAAGCTAAGGGCAAGGGCAAGGTCAGGAGGAGGAAAGGTTTTTCTTCCTAGCTACATTGATTCCTAACCAAAAGTTACTTAGATTTTGCTGAACTACTGAGTTTTTTCCGTCTTTTTTTGTATTTTCTTAAATTTTGTTTTATTATGATAATAACGCTTAACATGAAGTCTGCCCTCAAATTCTTAAATGTACAATATGGTATTGTTGACTATATCATACCACAGATCTCTAGAGATTATTTGTCTTGCTTAAATGAAACTTTATGCCTACTGATTAGTCACTTCCTATTTCCTCCTCCCTCAGGCCCTGGCAACTACTGTTCCACTCTTGGGTTCTGTGAATTTGGCTATTTTAGGTACTTCATATAAATGGAATCATACAGTATTTGTCTTCCTGTGACTGGCTTATTTCACTTAGCACAATGTTTTCAAAGTTCATCCATGGCATCACATATTATAGAATTTCCTTCTTTTATAAGCCAAATAGTATTCCGTTGTATGTATATGCTACATTTTCTCTATCCACTCACTCACCTGTGGATGGACGTTTAGGTTGTTTCCACAGCCTGACTATTGCGAATAATGCTGAAAGGATTGTGGGTGTGCAGACATCTTTTTGAGATCCTGATTTCAACTCTTCTGGATAAATAGCCAAAAATGAAATTGCTGTTCATCTTTTACATGGGGACAATTAATTCTTCCTCAGTAGGTCATTGGGGTGAACAAGTGAGTCAATGTCTGTAAATCCCCCGCAGAGTGCCCCAAAATGAGAGACATTGCCATTATGCCATTAATGGGCAGAAGTCCAAGGCAAGAGGGAGAACCAGCACCTCTATGGCCCTCAGAAGCTATGGATGTTTAGGGTTGGTTTGGTTTTGCTTTGTTGTGTCTTTTCCCAAGGCTACTGTGGTGTGGGAAATGCCATCATAGATAGGTACCAAAAATTGTCATGTTTTTCAACATAAGAGAAAATAACTTGCTTTACAATTGTTCTTCTAATTTCCTTAAGGCTGGATCTCACCATGAAAAGTCAAAATGTCAATTACATATCTGCTTGTATGTTGCATCCAACATCCAGATATTTGGAAATATCTGGATATCTAGATGCCAATGTTTCAATTTTTAAAATGGATGCTTCTTGACTTACTGTTATATGACCGTGAAACTCCATCTGTTATTTTATATCTTTATAGCATTTCTAAAGTGACTTCTCCACAAATTTGATGTACTTCTTTTTTATTCATTTTTAAAAACTAAGCAACAAGGGGGTTAAATTAAAAAGAACTAATTAAGAATCAAGGCAGGTCACTCTGTAACTTCTCTCAAATGAAAGCATTGCTTTGTGTGGATTTTCTAATTTTTTATACTTGAGAACTCAGGGGTGGCAGCAACATCCTTAAGCAATAACAGTGGAAGTCATTAATCCATTTATTGAACAAATGTTTATATATTGCATGACTGCAATGGGTCAGTCACTGGTTGATGCACTGGAGAAATGGCAATGAACAACAAAAAAGAAAAATCTCTGGTCCTTTAGAGCTTGCATTCAAGGAGCATAGGGTACAGTTCGATAGATAAATAGATATAACAATTGATCTTGGTTCAGTGCCTTCAATACACAACACATCTTCTGACAGAAAGAGAGTTTAGAGCTCGAGAGAGAAACAGGATGGACTAAAAATATAGACACTAGGCCTTCCCACAGGGGTCCTCCACCAGAATGGGACAGACTACATACGGTGCTTAGCACTAGGCAACTGTCGAGGAAAATGGTCAAGATTGAGGTGAACTAATGTAGGCTAACACAGAAACACAGGCAGGGCAGAGGCAGGGTTAGGAGGTAAGGCTGTAGGCATAAGCCTCTCAGCCTTGGTAGTGTCCGGAGCCACTCTCCAACCCCTGCAAGGCCTGGCCAGAAGAGAATAAGGATTCTGCCTTAGATGGCCTAGGGTAGAGAAATGATCGCCAAGGTCTGAAGGTGGGCACAAGGAATGAGGCAGAGGCTCAGGTTCTACAATGGACTATCAGATTGACAGCCTGACCACAGGAGTTGGGAATTCATTTATTCTGTCAATATTTATTGGGTACTGTGTTAGTCCATTTTCATCCTGCTGATAAAGACATACCCAAGACTGGCAATTTACAGAAGAAGGAGGTCTAATGGATTCACAATTTCATGTGGCTGGGGATGCCTCACAATCACACTGGAAGGTGAAAGGCATGTCTCACATGGCAGCAGATAAGGAAAGAGAACTTGTGTGAGGAAACTCCCCCTTTAAAAAACCATCAGATCTCAAAAGACTTATTCACTATCATGAGAATAGCACAGGAAAGACCCACCCCCATATTTCAATTACCTCCCACCAATTCTGTCCGGAACATGTGGGAATTGTGGGAGCTACAACTCAAGATGAGATTTGGATGGGGACACAGCCAAATCATATCAGATACAAACTATGTGCCAGGTACTCTTCTAAGTACTGGGGATACAGCAGTGAATAAGACACAAAAATCACTACCTCATGAAGTTTGCCTTTAGAGATGGACAACAAACCATAAATAAATAAAGCAAAGTAGGAGCACTAGAAAGGTGCCAGCGAGTTTAAACAGAGTGGTCACGGTAGGACTTACTGAGTGGGAAGAGGACGTTCGAGTTATGCTCCGTAAAGATGTGTGGAAGGGAGATATGTGGCTAATGGGCAGAGGGGGGATGATTACAGACAGAGGAACCAGCAAGCACAAAGGCCCCAAGTACACCCAAGGCTCAGGGAGGAGGGCAGTGTGGCTGGAGCAGAGTCAGCTCTGGACAGAGGTAGAGCAGTAATTGCCAAGGCCAGAGAGGCAATGGGGGAATGGGCATGCAAGGGAGAGGGGAGAGCAGAAGATACATAAGTCACCGAGTGAACTTTTGTTTTATTCTCCATGAGACTGGAAAGCCCACTGGAGGGTTCTGAGCAGAGGAGTGCCACGGACGGACTTAGGTTTGGACAAGCTCATTCTGGATGCTGTGCGGAAAGTGACTAGAGTGAAGCCAGGACAGTTGCTAAACTCAAGACCTTAGTGAGGAAGTAAAGTAAAAATGCCGTTAACAGGAAGCTGAGTCAGTCCAGCCACTACCCCTGGTTTCTTACATTCCTTTGTCTAACAAGATTGATGACAGAGCCAAGGGCAGGGCAGTGGCTGCTGCAGCTGGGGACAAAGTGACCTCAGCTGTGAGAGAAACAGGCCAAGAAGACAGGAGTCACAGAGATAGGTGACTCGGCTATCAACCAGTTTCATATCATCACTTCAGGAAGCGTTAAAAAATACGATGCACCTGGGTGACAAAGCGAGACTCCGTCTCAACAACAACAAAAAAATACGATGCAAGACCATGCCCATAGAGATCTCTATTTAATGGTTCTTGGGTGGGGTATATTTTATTAAGTCCCAGGTGAATCTAATGTGAGGCCAGGGCTCGGAACCAGTAATGGGGACCCTTGCAACCTGACACCACAAAAGAGCAAGTGGTCACCCATCCATTCACCACACATTTCTTAGTTATTATGCCCAGCTGGGAGCTATATAGCCTAGCACATAGAAAGTGCTCAGCAGGTATTAACAGTTTACTGGTATTAACAGTGAAGAAGGTAGAAGGCTCTCGCCCTAGGGAGGGATATAGTCATATCTACACTTTGGAAATTTCATCTGGCAATGATAGGCAAAATAATTGTGTTTAGGAAGAGAACCTCACAAAAGGGAGAATGGTTATATCAGGGTTCTTAGCCTTCAGCATGTACCAGAATCACCCTGCGGGCTTGTTAAACCAGACATTGCTGGGCTCTGCCACCAGAATCTCTAATCCAGGCCATCTGGAGAGGTGCATTTAAATATGCATTTCTAACATGTTCCCAGGTGATGCAATGCGGCTGGTCTGAGCACTGCATTTTAAAACAACACTGAGTTAGCATTGGCTATTTCAAATAGTCAGGGGAGAGGTTACAGAAGGAGAAAAACAGAGAGATGCTGTGCAGGTGAATTCAGTAAGGATGCTGCAATGGTTGACTGAGGAGAGGGTTGTGGGAAGGGAAAAGGAGAGGAAGAACTGCATGATGATGCTGAAGTCAAGATGTGAGTTGCCCAAGATAATGAGCAGCCCCCCTTTTAAGGTTTTATTTTATCTCCTCTGTTAAAAGCAAAAGAGCGTCTTTGTTTTCTCTATACAAGCTCTTGCCTTTTCCCCTACTAAATAGTACAATAAATTCCACTGCCTTATTTGTTTCATCAAATAAAAGAATGCCTGCCAATATCTGTGAGGCTAATATTATAGCTCAATTCCAGAACATCTTGTAGTGGTTATTTCTAACATATTCTGGAATCTGTACTTAGGGTACTCAGTGCCTTAACCAACCCACATTTGAAATTGAATTTCTAGTGCACAAGCTTATCAAGGTTATTATGCCTGCAGAAAAATTTATAGCAGATGCAGTCCAGGGGGTCTATCCTCTGATATTTCAATTATTTCAATAATCTATAGAATCAAAAATTGATGATAGAGCTACAAATGTTATCAAAAGTGTTTTTCTATTTTTGACTGACTTTGTGGGTAAATGAAACAATACAAATGGTTTAAAATGTGTTCCTCATGAAGGAATATGAGACTGAAAGACCCACGTTTACAATTTAATAAGTTGGCACAGTGTTCAGGTATGTGTAGTATTTTCCTCATATGCTATTGGGCCACCTAAACATAATTTACTGACTTGTGTTCTATTTTTTCCTGCTGATGAAAGATTCCAGTAATGATTTCACTTTTTTATTCAGCTTTATTGATGCACAGTTGACATACAATAAATACACATACAATACCTACACGTATGAAATTTGATGATTGGTGACCTATGTAAGCACCTGTGAAACCATCACCACAAGCAAGATAAAGAATGTATTCATCTCCCGCTAGGTTTCCTTGGGTCCTTTTGTAATTCCTCTCTTACTTTTCTGTCACTAGAAACCATTGAACCATTTTCTGTCACAATAGATATGTTTGTGTTTTCCAGAATTTTAAATACATGGAATATTAGAATATGTACCCTTTTTCCTCTGGTTCTTTTATTTCACATACTTAGAGATTCACTCGTGGTGTTTTGTGTATCACTAGTTTATCCTTTTAATTGCTGAGTAGTAGCCTGTTGCATAAATGTACCATTATTTGTTTATCCATTCACCTATTGATGATCATCAGGATTGTTTCCAGTTTCTGGCTATTACCAATAAAGCTGCTATGAGTCTTTGCACACAGCTTCATGTGTACATATTTTCAATTGTCTTGGGTAGATACCTCAAAGTAGAATGGCTGGATCATATGATAAGTTTTACTTTTTAAGAAACTGCTGAACAGTTTTCTTCAAAGTAGTTTTAATCATTGTACTTTCTACCAGTATGAGTTGCAGTTCCTCCATGTCCTCACCAATGCTTAAGGTAGTCAATCTTTATCATTTTAGCCATTCTACTATGTGTTAGTGGTGTCAATATGTGGTTTCAATATGTGTTTTCTAATAGCCAGAGCTTAAGACTGGCAAAAATGTCATTCTGGTTTTCAAAGGGAAGGAAAGAATGGGGTATAAATATAGAAGCCAGTAAAGTCCATATCAGTTCCTGTCAAAGCTCCATAAAAATTAATCAACCAAGTAGTTAATAAATATTTAGAAAAGACTGGCACTATTGCTAGCTGCCAACCTGGGTTTAGTATCAATAACACATTCCAAGCAAAGACTATTAATATTTTGATAAGGTGTTATTGATCAGTAGATTAGAGGGATGATGTAGGATATAATCACAGAACACAGTCATCAAAACATCACAGTTGCTTTTCATTATGAGAAATGTTTATGTGCTCCTAGGTTTTTATAACACGAGCACCTTCGTGTCTTTCTCTGTTTGTCAGCCTTGTGTTTCTCCATACTCTTATTCTGCTTCATTTGTTGTTGGGTTAAATCCAAGTCTCTCAACAACCTCATGTTTGATGATACTAATTTCTGTTTCAGTGTGTGCTTTTCCATTTACAATGGCCCTCTTCCAATCTTCTACATATTTTTCCATTAAATCTAGTTGTCAACTCAGTATATTTTATGAAAAATAATTTGTACATTGCTTGCCCGTAAATTTTTATAACTTTCTAGCTGGATGGCTTAAACATAATAGCCTATTATATATGCTTGTTTATTACCTATCTTTTGAATATTCAGTTCAGGGGCAATCTTACTATCCTAGTCAAAAGGTCTATATCTGCAAATACATTATGATTTTCTTTATCCCTTTCATACATGAGTATTAAACTTGGTTCCATTTTAGCTTTATTTTCAGGTTTACTTGTGCCTCCTAATCTTAAAGCAGTTCTGAATTTAAGTAGGTCTTAATTTACATAAAGTGTCTTATTATTAAAATTGAATAGTCTCCCAAACCTGCTTTAGTTGTCAGTAGGAAGCATATTAGAGGGAGTTTTCCTAAATGGGGAAGGGAAAAAATAATCTCCTTATGAATAAAGGGTGGTCATGGGGATTTTCCCCAGAATTCTCCCAAGATGCTTCCAGAAATCAAGCACGCTGTGCCTTGCTGCATATTCCTAATGGTTTCTAGAGGAGAAAATAGGACTTTAGCCAGGTCAAAATAAGTAAATTTTTTTCTCCGTGGTCAAAAAGGAAAATCAGAAAGATTGTTCACTGTTCTCTCTTTCCCAAATCAGGAAACTATCAACGAAATTGTCCAGTACAATGGAAAGAATTAGCAAAGAAACTGGAGGTCACAGAAGCTGCAATTACTGAAAGAGGAATCTCTAGGCATAGAAAATAAAGCTGTTATGCAGATATAGAAACAAGACAAGATTGGAAACTATGTAGCCAGAAATAATTAAAAATTTATGTTTTCATGTTTTTATGAGGATTATTCCCCTTAGGTCATTAATATATTACAAAAAATGTTCTAAATATATTTAAGAAGTGAATTTGCAGTCCCTGAAAAACAAGATCACATCCAAATAAGACTGCAAGTATGTCACTTGCCCATTCCTTGCCTGGAAGGCAGTCACTTTTCTGGGTATTGCTTGTTTACTAATGCCCTGTAACTTGAATTAGTAGAGTCTATAGCAGCGTTTCTTAAACACGCAGTTCTAGTATCATAATCAGCTAAGGATCTGCTAAATCTAGATACTTATGCTCACTACAAGCCCTCTGACCCTCTGGAGGGAAAATCTAGCATTTTTATTAAGTATCCAAGTAATTCACCTCCTCACTTAAGTTTGAAAATCGCTGCTTTAAACCTCTGAAGAGGATCTGTTATAGCTACAGTCTGGTTCTAACAAATGGGATCATTACTGATACAAGAGTAATTATTGAATATTTTTTATTTTGAAATCAAGTTGTAGCTTTTAAATCATGCTAACCTATTATCTTAAATCTACTTCCAGATTTGAAATTTCCTAAAGACAACTGGAGATTTTATTAGGATGAACTTCTGATATGTTTTATATATATATATATATATATATAAGGCGCTCCACATTCAATTTCTTACATATGAATATGTACATCATGATCTGTCTTTACACATGAGTGCTTTGCAAGCAAATGCTTGATGGGACCATAGGACTAATTCATCTTAAACTAATTCATCTTAAAAACTTTCTTCAATATGCCAAGTTTAGTGCCTGGCATATAGCAAGCACTCAGAAAATATACACTTAATAAGGAAATAAATGAATGAATGAATATTGCTCATCTCATCTTTTCTACCCTTTCCTGACCTCAAAATCTTCTGTATTCTTCTCACAGTTAACTACTATTATCATCCACCCACATTTCCAAGCCATCATTTGCAGATGATTGGTCACTGAATTCACTCATGTGTGTTCGCGTAGAAATTTCTCACTGCCTCGTAACTTCAAGGTTGGGTTATATGACATATTGATAGAAAGAATAATCAAATTATGTAAAGATGACCAGCATATATGTATCTAAGAATATATCCGATAAACATAAAAACATCATCCTCAGAGTGAAAATAAATCATTATAACTCAATTTTAACACAATCCTTTTAGGAATTTTTTAATCAAGTAAAAAGGAGCAAAGATTATAGGAGACTTCAATAACACGATTAATCGTTACAAACCAATAGACGTAGAGAAACTTACACCCAACAGAGAATCCACATTGGTTTTGAGGAAACATGAAATATTCACAAAAGTCTTTGTGTGCCAAATTTCAAATAATTAACCTCATTAAGACTATGTTCATCATGTGATTAAATTAGAATCCAACACAGAGAATTTATTTAGACTCACATGGATCTCATTGATCTATTTATTTCTCCTGGTGCTTCCATTATATTGCTTTTTTATCAATCTGGGTTTGCAATACAACCTACTATCTGTCAAGCTGAGCCTTTCTGCTTTGCCCTTCCTTTTCAAAGTTGACATAGCTTTTTATGCAACTGTCCTATAAGTTTTAGAAAGTCAAGTTGCCCAAAAAATTGTACTGTGATTTATATTGAAATTGCGTTAGATTTAGAAATTAGTTTGGGAGCAATCAACGTTTTTACTATAAAATACAGTTTTTACTTATAAAATACAGTTTTATAAGATATATTGAAGTATATGTTTCTTTAACGTCTAATTACATTACAATCTGAATTCCTAATTTCTACTAATTTGACAGGCCAGGTTAAAAGGTAGAAGTGAGGAAAGTATTTCATGACTGGCTTATACTGTGACCTCATTTCCTACTATTTCACTCTTATTCTTGACAAGAAGAAAAACATAATATCCTTAAAATCAAATTTAAAAATCAAATATTGGACTCAGAATGAGTTCAGAGTATTTCTGATTTATTAGTTGTGATAGTTTTCTGCCGCCATGGGGAATGGTACCAAGCCCTTGGCAAATTGTGCTTTCGGTGGTATTATAGGAACCAGGCATCTTTCTGTGAGCCCAGAGAAAGGCAAGAGCAACAAATTAAGCCTTCAAAGGACAAAAAAGGTTCCAGCCACTAAAGTTAATTTTCATTTATCCAAAGAGAAAGAAATGAGCTTTCATAAACACTCTCAAATTTTGCTACAGTTATATAAAGCCTCAAAATGAGACGAATTCAAACTCATTAAGTCACCTGCTAATCATGAATCTTCTTGGCTGTTTGATTTTCATCCTCCTGACTGTTCTGTTAACCTAGTGAGCTTGGGATCATGCCTGCAGGGTGATTTTTCACAACCAATGCTCACTGATTTCAGGCTCCAAACACAGTGACTTTTTTAAGCTATAAGGTTTGTGTGGGATTTGTATTCCTATGAGATAAAACACTTTTCTAGACATCATTGCTTTAAACAAGTTGCACTGACTTTGCTAATTCCAAGATGGCACTGCCTCTAATCTTGTCTTTTAAAACTCCAGAGCGGAGCTGTACTGAGCACCACTGAGCCGCCTGACAAAATTCATTTTGTGAAAACCACGACCTAATACCCTCCTATAGTCAAAATGGCTAACTCATTGTGGAACATACTAATAAAGACTCTTTTTGTCTCAAATGATAGAAATACAGCATAAACTAGTTTGAACAAGATTGAGGTTATTGTCTCATAGACTCCAGGAAAGAGTGGGACAAAGGAAGGCCTTTGTAAAGTCAGATACAGCTGCTTTAGGGACTATTGGAACCAGCAACCCAAATAGTATAGAACCCATCCCTTTTCTCTGCTCCTTACCTGTTTCTTTTAGATTAAAAAAAAAAGTTAAGTTTTATTCTCAATAACTAAAGACAGCTTTATTTCCCATCATGGGAAACACAGGTACCAAAATCTCCAAAGTAATATTTCTAATAACTTATAACACAGAATAAGAAGTCATATTCTCAGTTCCAGTCAAAACCTGGGAAAAATGGTGCTGACTCAGTTTGGGTAAGATGTTCACCCACAGGGATAAGGTTGTCTAAAACCAAGGTAGCTCTTACAACAGCCATAGAGATGAGAAACATGCTAAAGAAAGGGGTGCTGAGCAGAAACTATCATGGTCATTCACAGAGCACTAGTAGTAAATGTATTGGAATAAAATTAAGTTAATCTGGCCTTCTATTAAACTTATTGTCTCTCCTTCTGGAATACAATATAAAAGATTTTTAGTTCAACCCAGCAAAAACCCAATAGATGTAGAAAAGCTTTAGACAAAGGAACAAATTAAGGCAAAAAGCATAACTGGAGACAGAGAGTCTCTTCATAATGGCAAAAGGTTTTCTTCAACAGGAATACATAAAGCTTCTAAATTTATATACACCTAACTTGACATCAAAATATATCAGGCAAAATCAACACAAGGAAAAGACAAAGTCGCATATTTAAAAACAACTTCTTAGCTAAAACATGCCAATTTAATCCAAATTACCTTGACTACCAGTGCCAAGAGCAAATGTCTCATGTAACAATTCTTAAAAGCTGAGCTGCTTGAGACATCGTTGGCAGATAATGCCAGAGAAATCCTGTTTCTAGCGTAAAGGGACTAGGTATAATAGTGCACTATGTCAAGAATATAGGTTTAACCATCACTAATCCTACTACTGGATGTCATGTAGTGGTTGGGTGGTTTAAAAACAATATGGCAAATACATGTTTGCCTTAGTTTTCTAACATATAAAATAAACCCAAGCAATTCCATGACACGTTCAAGAGAATATCTTCTTGTGGAAAGGTTGGTCACATAAGCTCAGAGGTAGCCTCATCTCACAGAGTAGACAGAGATTTCAGAAGTTAGAGAAAGCAAGCCATTTATATTTCTTAGGGATTTAGAAATATTTTAAAAATAAGTAATAAATGCCAAAAAAGAGTTGTGAAATTTTTAGAATGTAACTTTAAATATTATATTTAACAAATCAATACTTTCAACATGATTAAAATCATTGTGTGTGCATGCAGGGGTGTGTGTGTGTGTGTGTGTGTGTGTGTGTGTGTAAGAAAATATTGTAAACTGTAAATTGGAGGATCTTGGTAAATGTGAAGTCCAGGCTGAATAACCCTCTCCCCTAACCCCATACCCATCTCCCTCCTTCCCCTGACCAAGACCCACCGGAGGCCCCAGGACATGGGTGCTCTAGCTTTAATTTAAATATGATATACCTAATGGATTGATCTTGAGACTTAAGCTCATTGGGATAATATCTTACTCAGATTAAAATCTGCATTGCTTTCTTCAAATGTTAAATCCTTTGTCTAGGATCAGATAATTCCCACAAAACTACAGGTGGAATGATTACTAAATGGGAACCTTCTAATCAGGAATTCCTACTTAAACATGTAAGTTGAACCTATAGCAAAGCTTTCCTGGGACTGCTCATTTTGAATACTCATAATAGTAAAAGAGGATAGAATTCACAGACAATAAAGGGAGATACTAGCAAAGGCCAGAGAACCAGCTTTGATGACCAAAATGTATTCTTATTGGAAATCACTGAGAGAAATCAGCTTTGAGAAGTTCGGTCTTTTGCACACAATCCCGCAGTTAGTAATTAGTTGAGGCAACATACGCTCCTGTTGTCTGGTTCTAAGACCCACAGGCTTTCTGTTACACCTACACTGGCTTACTGTATTCAGATATGTTTGTTAAATTTACTTTTTCATTTCTTTCTTCTTTTCATGCAATCATACAGTTAATAAATAAATCTTTGCTAACCATAAAGGCACTGTGCTAGGTCTAGAGATACAGAGGGGAACGAAACAAGGCCACTGCACTCATGAAGCATACAGTCTAAGAAGAAGACATAATGCAATGTTAAAAAGTTGATATAGGTCCAGCCTGGGCAACATAGTGAGACCTCATCTCTATAAAAAACAAAAATTATTAGCAAGGCATGGAGGTGCATGCCTGTAGTCCCAGTTACTCAGGAGGCTGAGGTAGGAGGATCACTTGAGCCTGGGAGGTTGAGGCTGCAGTGAGCCATGACTGTGCCACTGCACTGTGGCCTAGGCAATAGAGTAAAACCCTGTCTCAAAAAATGCTAATATATTTGTGCTAAGAAGAAATAGGGGGATTTGGACACTATACAACTGTAAGAAAAATATTTCAAGCAATAGTAACTAAACAAATGCAAGTGTTTGAGACAAGAGTAAAGAGATTAAGGCTCACCTGGTTTCTACATATATTATTATTATACTCATGTAACTTTGTAAATTATTTCATCCTGCTTAATTTAGTAAATAGATGGTAGGTAAGTAGGTAGACACACAGATATATAGATAGATGACTGATGAATGGTGATAGATAAATGGATGATAAGCCATATAGAAAGAGAGGCAGGGAAGGAAAGAAGAAAAGAAAACCACCCACAACTCAAAAGGAAAAAAGCAAGAACACTTTGGACCATACTCCTTCTAGCATGCCCCAAATTTTCTTTAGCAACATTACCAGAAATTGTTGCTGCTGTAACTGATGGTTTGATGGTCTAATGCTAGGTCATTTATTGTTAAGACTAAGCCACTCCTGTGTAACTTCTCTGGGAACCCAGTTTATGTTTCTGCCTTTACACTATTTCTCATCAAATGCAATTCTGAGCAGTAATCGAGCCTCTGCCAAAGCTGGGATGTGACAACGATGTAAATAGTGTGGATGTCAAAACTTCCCCTTGTTTTCTGTTTTTAATATTATACTCTTCAACTTTCCATGAGTTCAGACTGACCTTCTGGTTATTGGTCTAAATTAGTGAACTGGGTATTTTATAGGTAGTCAAATGGAATCTATCATCCCTTAACGTATATCATATTCTTTAGGCACATGGCATGAGAGTTCATTTAGATAAACAGATGGCAGGACAAAGTACAGCTGGGTTAGTCAGAGACCACTCATTCTCTGAACCATCAGAGGGCAGAAACTTTAACCCAAACATACCAGCTATTCTGTTCTAAGCCTAAAAAGAATATATATTCGAGAAATGGATCTCCTCATATCCCCAGGTATTTTTATCCTTATTACTTTTTAAATTAAAAGAAATTTCATTTTGGCTTTCTTTATTATTCCTTCATGAATCCATTCCATTAACACTTGCTAAGAACCTTCCATGTTCCAATTGCTAGTGAAGGGCTAAGGAAAAAAAAATCCATGAGCCATTGGTCCTACCCTGCAGAAGCTCTCTTCATTCGCAAACTGCTGGGTGAGCCCAGGCAGAAAGGCGTGTCTGTTCACCATGTATTATGTAAGAGTCCTACCAGTCTAAGCAGACTTGTTTATTTAACTTTCTTATATAGCTGCATATTCTAGGTCTCTAGTTCTGTCTGGGCTTAGGTTTCCATAATTCACATGAATTTTCATAGTTTCACATTTCTGTAACTCCTTGTATCAAATGAAAACATAGAAGCACTCAGAAAAATAATAGCTCACATCTTTGAAAAATGTAAGAAAGTAGAATAGCAGTAGGGGAAAAGACCTTATTAATACCAATTTTATTATCTTAGCTCTATCTTAAATAAATGGAAGTGGGTACTAAGGAATGCATTTGGCTTTCTAGAAACAGATGTTACTCTCATTTGGGTACTAGAGTTTAACAACTGCTTTTGGAAGTACCAAACAATGTCATCCAATTTCTTTATGAAACCAACACTTTTTAATAATTATGGACCAGGAATTGTGCCAGGCACTAGTGATAAACAGATAAATGTGACCCAGTTCCTATCCTCAAAGAACTATGCTTATCAGCTACCTCTTAAGGCAGTTCATTGTTCCTTGTGGCTTCGTAAGTGTTGGTACTTACTACCGCCTAAAAATGTATCTCACCAGATGACATTGTCAGGATGATAATGCATCTCTACCCTAAGCCATAGACCAGAATTACTCAGGAGCTTACAGAAATCTGGAAATAAAAACAAGTAGGCAAGGGCATCACACTGCAGGCTCTAATTGAGTCCATAGGAAATGTGCAGCCTGCCTCTTAATTTGGAAACCAAACACAGATTGCAAGCACTTACAGGAAGAAACAGTTTTTGGAGGTTATAGAGGAAAGTGATGAATGATGAACAAAATGTGATTTTTGAGGGTTGTGAAAGGCCTGGGGAATGATGAGTCACATAGCCCTGATAAGATGTCAGAAAATCAGATTTGACTTTTCTAACACTTCCTCCCTAAAAGGACTAGAGAAAGGAGGGGTATCACCCAATTCCATCAGCACTGTGTTCATAATATTTAATAAGCTTTTGTTATCCTCAAACAGCCCTTGTCAGAGAAACTTATGGTACAAGGAGAAATGGAAAAGAGCATTGGTAGCAGACTGCTTATTTAAAATCTTGGATCATTTACCTAATTAACCTCCTTGGTCCTCAGTTTCCCAACTTACAAAACGTGGGTAATTTGGTTGCTTGGATTCAATGGCATAATGAATGTATTGTACCTAGATAATATATGTAGAGTACATTGCCTGGATCAATAAATGTTGACTGCCTAATAAAAAGATTTTAAGATTCATGTGGGGCATGCCTGAGGGGATATTTGTGAAGCTAATGGTTATACTTACAGCAGCCAGAATATTTTGGCCAATAGCAAGTAAAAAACAGAATTGTAAATAGTAATGGTTGGAATATAAGCTAAGTGTTTAGATGATAGGCAAAAGTCCCAGAAATAAGAACAGAGCATTGCACTGAACTCAATACATCCCAGGAGAGGGACTGTGTAGTGGACAACTCTTATTCTTTGTGGCCATTCAGGACCTTTTGAATGTCCTTCCTATGACCGCAGAATGTCCTTCCTTGTGAGTGCTGCCCCCCAAGAGAGAAGCCAGGAACTTACTTGCCTTGCTTCCCTTGCAACTAGAAAGCAAGCATGTGACCCAAACTTAGTTGATAAGATGCATCTGAGCAAGATCCCAACTCAGAAAAGAGTGTCATAAAGGGAGAAGTCACCGCTCAGGATCTAGTCTGGTGAAGATCGAGAGAGATCCATCTTTCAGAGGAAGCAGCATCTGGACAGGAGCAGAGACCCTACTGGGAGCACTCCTAGCCCAGCATTCATGAGGAATTGGAAGCACCTGTGCCAGG
Organism: Macaca thibetana thibetana; assembly: GCF_024542745.1. Taxonomy (NCBI): domain Eukaryota; kingdom Metazoa; phylum Chordata; class Mammalia; order Primates; family Cercopithecidae; genus Macaca; species Macaca thibetana. Next base: position 102,954,812 of record NC_065591.1, read on the forward strand.
TGATCACCGCAGTAAGGTCTCTACAGGAACAGCAGATGGAATGATTTGGGTGATGTTCCTGGCTGCATGGCTGCCAAGCCTGACCCTACAGCCCTTCCAGATTCTATAAGTTATCTCATTGCCATTTCTGCTAAACTAACTGGAGTGCATTCTGGATATATGTGACCAAGTACCCTGGCTGACACAGGTTCTTTAATAGATTTCTTGCCCATGTGTAGAATTGCACCCCAAACAGGCAGTTCAATGGGAAAGGTGGGTAATCGCTCCTGCCTAGAGAAGAGAGTAAGGGAGAGAAAACTCTGATTCTGACCCTCTTAACACCTCTCAATCAATTTTCCTTTTATTCCATTGACTTGAATCAATCTTTTATTGACTTCTTTCCAAAGTCGACTAGTTTTATGCTACCCATGTAAGTTAGATGTTTTCATTCATATTCTCAAGGCTGACATGACTACCTGGGTGTGTCTCATGTCCTTGATTTAATCCTCCCAACTTTCTTTCAGTAGACATTACTTGAGTCCCTAATATAAGGCAGGCAGTGTTCTAGGCATTGGAAATATAATAATAAACAACAGAGTTAAGTCCTTGTCATCATAAAATACAGTGCAGTTTAATGATTCACATATTACACAAACAAATAATATCACAAAGAGCAAAGCATTATTAAAAATAATAACCAATTATGTGTTAGGGTGTTAAAAAATAATAACACCAATAATGTGTCTGAGAATTACCGAGGAAAGGCATCGGGAATAGGAGGTATATTTTAGATTGTGTGTAAATCCCTTTGTGAGGAGGTGTTATTTGGGCTGAGACCTCAGTGATGATGCAGAACCATCCATGAGAATATCTGAAGAACATCTTCTTCCAAATGGAAGTAGCAGTTAAGTGAAAGTTCCTGAGATAGATACAACCTTGGCAGGCTCAAGTCTGAGTTGACATATTAAGGCTGAGGTACTAATGAGTCATCAAAGTGTATCTATCCAGCAAGAAATTGCATGCATGAATCATCTGAAGCATAAAGAAGCAGTCGAGACAGAGAATATTGTTTGTATCATCAGAACACTGGTGGTAATTAAAACAATGAGAGTTGATGAGATTACCCAACCAGAGCAAGTACAGTGAAAAGCAAATGGGGTCAAGGATGGGACTCTGGACAACCCAAATATTTGAGGTTTGTCAAAGAAGAGAAGGAATCTGTGAAAAGAGAGAGAAGAGTACAAGAAGGAGAAGGAAAATGAGTATTGTGTTGCAGAATTCAAGAAAATGGGATTTCAAGAAGTAATAAGTGGTTGCAGTTTAGACAAATGTATCCCTTTTATGTTAAAAAAAATTAAAAGGGTGTGTGTGTGTGTGTGTGTGTGTGTGTGTGTGTGTGTACATGAATAGAAAATATCTGGCAGTTACTTATAAGAAAATATTAATAGTGGTTATCACTAGGGAATTGAATTGGAGAGATAGAAAGGAGAGTGAGGACAACTTCATGTCCCTTTCATACTTCTCTCTACTTTTTATAGTAAGTAAATATTTTATAATTTTGTGTGTTAGCAAGGGTCACATGTGGAAACTGCCTTCTATATGGGGGCTCATGAGTACCCACTAGATGTGGCCATGGAGACAAGCAACCCAGCATCTCTAGACATGGAACCCAAACCCAAGACATTTGAGGGAGATTCTTGGATTTCTAACAGAAGTTTTAGCAAGGTAACAGAAGTTTTAGCAAGGTATACTATTCAGAAGGCAAAACAAGCACATCATATATGAAGTTAAATTTCTCCCATACATACTGTCAGATATTTAACATCATAACAAATGTGCATCCTTTCATTGTTCATCTCAACCACCCAAACCTAAAATATCACTTTTTGGAAACAGTATACTGATGTATAACATATACTAAATCTAGGTTCAGGCACCATTACTTAAAGAGCACTAAACCAGTTTGCTTCCCGTGGAGGAAAGGAAACTATACCAAGACAGTAGACATTTATTCATTCATCAAACACATATTAAGTACCTGTATTATGTCTACACGATGGTATTCTGCTAAGAACTTGGGAAAGAGAATGAGTTACAGTCAACAGAAGATGCAAAAGACCCCACAATGAAGGTCGGCCAAGGTAGCCATGAGACCACAGATGCACAAGGTATACTGATCACAGGAGTACATCTTTCCTCTCTCTCCTGAGACCCAACCCCAAAATGATGGAAATATCCTCCCAAGAAAGAAGTGAGATTTAGCATTAGTCAATTGGAGTAACAGGAGTAATAGTTGACTACATAACTACAAGCAGGTTTCAGTGGTGTAGCATTCCACTTCTGAAAGTTTACCAGCTTCTAATTCCAGGCCATATGACTGCCATAATATGCTATGGGAATCTAGAGCAGGGAGAGTTTGCTTTCAGCTGAACACATATCACCTCATTCTAAAAACAATTTAACGGATACATGTTGTCACAGGCTTAATCTCCAAAAACAATTTGGAATATAATTTGAGTGAAAAAATACATAATGGATAATATTATATTAAGTGCTGGGTTCTAAAGGTAATGCAATTCTAACTACTGAGCAACAATAAACGAATTGCCTAAAGTCTTTAAAAGCTAACAAAGAAACATTAAATAGTGCACAAATCAGCATACCGCCTGCCAATGAAATAAGTTGCTTTTAAAATGCTGCTGAAATCGGGTAAAAAGAATAAATGGGATTTTATTGTAAATTCATAGCTCAGTTTGTTCCCTGAAATGTTAACTTTGAGGCATAACAATGTATTCTCATTAGTTACTGGCTGTGATTTTACCCCAACCAGGTCTTTGTGCTGGAGACAAGGATGACTGTAGTTATCACCATTGATTAAGATAAATCATATAAAAGGAATTAGAAAGTACCCGTTTCATAAAGATAATGGGGAAACAGGAACTGTAGGGAGTAGGTTGCCACTTTCCTTAGGAAAATCATACTGAATGAGAACTGGGAAGAAAACAAATGTAATAATCATACCAAGGCCATTTAAGAGAAACTTTGGGGAATCTTGTGGAAAGTGTTTGTTTCAGTGCTGTTGACATTCTTATAATATGTAGGAGTTTCTAAACCCTGGACTTCTAATATTTCTTTTATTAAGAGTTCCCAAAAGATGAATTCTCTTTCTTTTCACAGGATCATACTGTGCTTTCTTTGATTCACCTGTATATCTAGCAGCTGTGTAAAAGAGCTTCGACTTCCAGGGAGATGGCCCTGGACACAGCAAAAGATATGCTTCGCATTTTGGCAGTCAGCTGCCTACATACTTGCATAATTGTCTTTGCCTCTACACAGTTCGAAAGATGCAAACAAGGTCCCAGTCTTGAGAATTTAGATGTAGCTTCAACTTAGGTATTCACTCACATGACTGGGCTTCTCCATATGGACTTAGCCACATCTTGAAAACAGCCATTTCTTCTGGTTTCCACCAAATGGAACAGGAAATAGCTGCGTTCTTCTACCTCCACCCCAGTACCTCTACTTTAATTCATTCAGGGTGCAACTGGGCTCTAGGAGTTTTCAAACAGATGGTCTGATGAATTGAAGCAATACAAATAGCAATCCACACGAGAGTTTAGAGTTGGAAAGGACCTTAACTTTCAGATGAGCTGTAGTTTTGAGAGCTTGAAGAGGTCCAGTTTCCTCATTTTGTGTAAGAAAGCTGAGGTCCCCCAAAAAAATCCTCTTGTGAACAAACTGAATAGTGCTTAGCCACTGCCGTAAACCTGTAGCACAGTAGCAGAGTCATACACATATGTACATAGAGATAGGAGAGAGAGGGGGGTGAGAATCCGCAACCAACAGTAAAATGCACAGATAATAAGTACTTTATTAATTTGATGAGCGTTAACAAATGCATATGAACATTAACCTATGTTCCTATCAAGATATAGAAGAGTTCTATTAGCTTAGAAAAGCTGTCTTGTGCCCCTTTGAAGTAAATCTCCCTCTGCTCTCACCCAGGCAATCACTGATCTTATTTCTATCAACGTAGATTAGATTTTTATGTTCCAGAGCTTGACATAAATGGGACAGTATAGTATGTACACTTTTACATATGACTTCTTTCACTCAGTATAATGTTTTTAAGATTCATTTATGTTGTTGACACCATAAGTCATTTCTCCTTTGCTGAGTAGTATGCTACTCTATAAATGTACCACACTCTGTTCATCTATTGTCTTGATAATGAATATTTGAGTTGTTTTCAGATTTGGGCTATAAACATTCATGCACAGGTCTTTCTGTATAATATGTTTTCATTTCTCTTTGACTTCTACCTACAAGTGGACATAGAGTAGGTATATGTTTAAATTTATGAGAATATGGCAGATTGTTTTTCAAAGTGATTGCACCACTTTACACTCCTGCTAGTTCCAAAACTTGGTCAACGTTTGATGTCATAAGTTTTTTTAATTTTATCATACAAATGGATGTGTAGTGGTATTTCACTGTGGTTTTAATTTGCATTTCTCTGATGACTAATGATATTGAACAATTTTTCATGTGCGTATTAACCATTCAAATATCTGCCTTTGTGAAGTGTCTATTCAAGTCTTCTGCTCATTTGTAAATCCGGTTGCCTGTATTATCAAATTGTAGGCATTCTTTATATATTCTGCATATCAGTCATTTGTCAAATATATATATTACAAATATTGTTTCCTTGTCTGTAAATTCACTATTCATTTTCTTAACAATGATCTTAAGAGGTTTGATCTTCTAATAACCAAAACTGCTTAATTTGAAAAAGTTCCATTTGTCATGGTTTTGTTCTTTATAGCTACTGCTTTCTGGGTCCATCTAAGAAATTAACACTAATTAAAGATTGCAAAAATTTTTCCTATCTTTTTTCTAAATAGTGTTTCTCAACCTTTTATCCATGTGATTTTTAAAAAACAAACAGAGCAAAACAGCAACAAAAACCTTGCATTAATTTCCTAGGGTTGCCATAACAAAATTACAAACTGTTTGGCTTAAAACGACAGAAATATATTCTCTCATAGTTCTGGAGGCCAGATCCAAAATTAAGACGTCAGCAGAGCAGAGCCATGCTCTCTTTGACAGCTCTAGAGGGGGATCCTACCGTACCTCTTCATAGCTTCTGTTGGTTTATCAGGAATCCTTGGTGCTCCTTGGATCATAGAAGCTTCACTCCAGTTTCTGTGTCCATCTTCATGTGGCCTTCTCCCCATATGTCTGTGCCTGTGTCATTTTACTTTTTTTATAAAGACATTAGTCGTATTGAATTAGGAGCCCACCTTACTCCAGTATAATCACATCTTAACTTACACCTTAATTATATCTGCAAAGATCCTATTTCCAAATAGGGTCACATTCACAGGTACCAGGATTAGGACTTCAACACATTAAAAAAAAAAATCAACCCATGTATTATTCAAAAATCATTCACAAATAAATCTTCTCTAGATGTTTTTTTCCTGATCACCCTAACATGAAATGTAAATACCACAGATTGACTGTATATCTGTTTATGTACTATAGTTCTTTTGAGAGCCACTAACTATAGTAATACCATAGTATTACTATATAAATGTATAAATACTATATAAATGTATATTATATATTATATATAAATGTGTATATATAAATGTATATACATTTAATATATTATATATTATATATACATTTATATATTATATATACATTTAATATTATATATTATATATTATATAATGTGTATATATATAAATGTATATACATATAAATGGTATAAATTTCCTTTATACCAGTACCTCACTGTGTCTATATAGGCAGCTTTGTAGTACGGCTCTTATTTTTTAAGATTATTTTGACTATTTTACATTCTTTGCATTTCTAAGTAAATTTTAGAATCAACATGTCAGTTGCTACCAAGGAAAACAAGCCTACTGGGTTCTTCCTAAGATTATGCTGAATATATAGATTAATTTGGAGAGAATGATCATTTTAGCAATACTGAGACTCCCAATCCATGGTCATAGTATATCTTGTCATTTATTTAGATCTTCATTAATTTATCTTAGCAATGTCTTGTGGTTTTCAGTATACAGATATTACATATCTTTTGTTAATTTAATCCTAAGTGTTTTGCAGTTTTAGATACTATTCTAAATGATACTGTTTTTAAATGTTCATTTTACAGAAGTTCATTGCCACTATATAGAAATACATTTTTTTGTATATTAACAAAAGTGAATCCTATAACCTTGATGAACTCACTTATTAGTTCTAGTGGTTTTACATAGATTCTCTAGGATTGTCTATGTTCACAATATATTGTCTATAGAGAAAGACACTTTTTTTCTCCTTTTTCAATAGATATGCTTTTGATTTCTTTTGCTTACTTTATTACCCTGGCTAAATCTTCCAACATAATGTCAAATAGAAAGAATGAGAATTAATACATTTGTTTTGTTTCCAATCTTAGAAGGAAATTTTCAGCTTTCACCATTAAGTATAATGTTAGCTGTAAGTTTGTTACAGATGCCCTTTATCAGACTAAGAAAATTTCTACTTCCAGTTTGCTGACAGTTTTTTTTAAATAAATGAGTATTAAAAAATTATAAATATATTTTCCTCTGTATATTGATAACATATGATTTTTGTCCTTTTTTAAGTGTGAGGTATTCCATTAACTAATTTTCAAATCTTAAACTAATTTATATTTATGAAATAAACACCACTTGTTAATAATGTATTATTCTTTCTATATTTTGCTAAATTTAATTTGCTGATAATTTGGTAAGAACTGTGCATCTATATTCATAAAGAATATTAGTTTGTAGTTTCCTTGTAATGTCATTGATTTTTGGTGTCAAGGTTATTCTGGCCTCATAAAATGAATTGAAGATTATTATCTCCTCTAAAACAAAAATGTTTAATATTAATATTATTTTTCCTTTAATGTTTGGTAGAATTAACCCATGTAACCAGCTGAGCTTTCCTTAGAAAAAAGGTTTTAGATTATAAATTCAGTATCTTTCATAAATGTCTATTCAGATTTTCTATTTCTTCTTGTACAAGCTTTGTTACTTTGTATCTTTCAAGGAATGTGCTCATTTTATCTATGCTGTTGAATTTACTGACAAATTTGTACATAATAATCTCTTTTTATCCTTTGAATGCCTGTAGGCCCTATGGTAATTGCTTCATCAATTCCTTACATGTGTGATTTTCATTTTCTCTCTTTTTTCCAAAGTCTATCATCTAGTGTTTTATTAAAAAAAAAAAAAAAAATTGAGACCGGTTCCCATTCTGTCACCCAGGCTGAAGTGTAGAGGCATGATCCTGGCTCACAACAGCCTCAACACCACCTCAGTCTTCCGAGTAGCTGGAACTGTAGGCACGCACCACTATGCCCAGCTAGTTTTTGTATTCTTTATAGAGACAGGGTTTTTCCATGTCTCCCAGGCTGGTCTCAAGTGATCTGCTGAGCTCAAGTGATCCACCCACCTTGGTCTCCCAAAATGCTGGGATCCACCATGCCCAGCCTCAAATTTTTGTAACTTTTTAAAGAACCAACTTTTAGCTTCATTGGTTTTATTATTATATATTTTCTATTTTAATTGATTACACCTTGTACCTTTATTATTTCCTTTGTTTTAGTTTAATTTACTCTTGTTTTCCTATTTTCTTAAGGTGAAAACATTTGTTATTGATTTTAAATCTTTTTTCTTTTTCAATGTAAGTAGTAAAGCTATAAACTTCCGCGTACTGCCTTAGGAGCACCTCATGAGTTATTATTGTTAGCCCAAGTGGTGCCATCCTGTAAACCTTTGCCATTTTGCACACTGTGGTCAGGGTGGAAAATTCCGCAGAGGGGCTTGGGCTGTGAGAACTGCGGGAAATTCCTTCCATATCACATACTGCTGGGCAGCAAGTCATTCCACCCCACCTCCCCATCCAGACCCAGTCTGTAAGCCCAAGGGACTTGGGCTCTGGCACTTGCTGGTGTTTCCCCTCCGCAGGTCTTTGTCCAATAAACCTGTGTTGCTGTTGAGCCACCCCCCTTGTCTCTGTCTCTTTTTTCCATCCTAAAAATTACAACTTCCATTTTTATTTGTATTTAGTTAATATTTTCTAATTTTCCTTATGATTTAGTCTTTTACCATAGGTTATCTAGAAGTGTCTTGTTTAATTTCCTAATAAATTGGAGAGTTTTCCACATCCCTTTCTGTTATTAATTTCTAACTTAATTCTACTAAGGTCTATGGGATTTCTCTTTTTAAATTTATTTATTGCGCCTATTGTCTGGCCCAGCATAGGGTCTACATTGCAAATGTTCCATATGCACCTGAGAAAGAGTATTCTGTAGTTTGTGCGTATGGTGTTCTGTAAAGGTTAATTAGGTCAAATTGTTTAACTTACATCCTTTTTGTCCTCTTATATATCCTTTCTAAATTTCTGTGTATATGTTTTATTAATTAGTGAGAGAAGAGTATTGAAATCTACAAAAATAGTAGGTTTGTCTATTTTTCCATTAAGTTCAGTCAGCTTTACCTTCATGTATTGTGTAGCTCTGTTATCAGGTGCATACACATCTAGAATTGTTATGTCTTCTTGATGGATTGACCTATTTATCATTATAAAATGATTCTCTCTAACAATGCTCTCCATCTTGAAGTTAACCTTGTCTGATGAGCCAGCTTTCTTATGATTAGCATTTGCATCATATGCTTTTTATGTATTTTGCTTTCAATCTGCCAGTGTATATAAATATGTAAAGCGAATCTCTAGTAAACAGCAGATAGTTGGGCCTTTATTTCTCCAATCTGACAATTTTTGCTTTTTAAGTTGAGCTTTCGTTTTATTTCCATACAATGTAATCATTAACGTGGCTGGATTTAAATCTAACATCCTGCGATTTAATGTCTATATGTGCTCTCTGTTTTTTGTTTTTTTCCTTTTTCCTCCATTATTCTCGGTTAATTAAATGATGTTTAATATTCCCTTTTATCTCTTCTTAGCAATTTCTATGCTTATTTGTATCAACGTCTGGGGGTTACTCTGGAGGTTATCACTAACTTATCACAGGCAACCTTCGAATAATAATATGCCACTTCATATGTAAGCAAAACCATTAAAATGGTATATTTCAATTTGCACTCTCCCATTCTCTATGCTATTGTTCTTATACATTTTATTTCTATATATGTTACAAGCTCCACTATAAATTATCATTATTTTGTTTTACATGATGATTAATCATTTTAAATAACTTCATTGAGATGTAATTGGCATATATATTCAAGAATCTTTGCCTACTCAAAAGTCACAGAGATTTTTTTTTTTCTGTTTTCTTTGAGAAGTTTATAATTTAGGTTTGACATTTAGGTTCATGATTCATTTTGAGCTAATTTATGTATGTGCCATGAGGCATGGATTAGAATTTTTGTTCATATGATATCCAATTGTTTCAAGACTGTTCTTTCCCTATTGAGGTATTTTTGTATCTTTGTTAAAATCAATTGATCATATATGTATAAGTCCATTTCTGGACTCTTCTGCTTTATTGATCTATTTGTTTATCTTTCCACTGTTACGACAATATCTTGATTACTGTAGCTTTATAATAAATCTTGAAATTAAGTACTGTAAGGTCTCTAAGCTTTCTCTTCTATTTTTAACAGTTTTTTGGCTGCCCTGGGTTCTTTGCAATTCCAAATATATTTTTAAATTAATTTCTACAAAAATCTTTCTGGAATTCTGATTGGTATAGTCAACTCTATAAGCCAATTATGGGAGAACTGACATCTTAACAACACTGAATCTTCCAATTCATGAACATGTTATATCATTCCATTTAGTTCAGTTTTTAATTTTCCTCAGAAACGTCGTGTCATTTTCAGTGTGCAGGTCTTGCACAATATCTATTTGCCTTATATCTAAATATTGTCTGCATTTGATGGGATTGAAATAGTAAGTTTTTTTTCCATTTCTAATTATTCATTGTTGGTATAAAGAAATACAATTGATTTTTGTATATTGATCTTATATCATATATACACTTATTAGTTCTACTATTTTTATGTAGATTCATAAGATAGATGATTACATCAACTGTGAATAGAGACAGTTTGAATTTTTTCTTTCCAAATTAGATTTTTTTATATCTTTTCTTTGCTGTATTGCATGACTAGAACCTCCAGGTCTATGTTGAATAGAAGTAGTGGGAGCAGACATCCTTGCTTTCTTCCTGATTTTAGGGAAACATGTTAACTAATTAACTATTAAGTTTAATGTGTAGCTGTAGATGCCCTTGATCAAATTGAAAAAGTTGTCCTCTAGTCCTAGTTTTCTGAAAGTTTTCATGAGAAATGGATATTAGATTTTGTCAAATACTTTTTTTGCATCTATCAAAATGGTCATATGCTTTGTTTTTCATTTTGTTATGTCTGCCATGATAATTTACATAAATTAATTTTCAAAGGTTTCATCAAGCTTGCATTCCTGTGATAAGCCTCAGTTGGTCATTATATATAAAATTGAATCCAGCTATATAATAGTAAATTTTTCAGCTATGTTGTCTTCTTTTTTTGTAATGCTTATGTTTTACTTAATCACCAGAGTAAGGCTACTATCATAAAATGAATTGGGCAGTATTCCCTTCTATTCAATATTCTTTAAGATTTTTATATAGAATTGCTAATATTTCTTCCTTAAATGTTTATTATAATTCACAAGTAAAGCCATCAGCGTATGGAGTGTATGTGTTTGTGTGTGTGTGTGTGTGTGTGTGCACGCACAAAGGTTTTTAACTACCAATTTGATTTCTTTAATAAATGTAGGCTGTTCAGGTTATCTATTTCCTCTTGAATAAAATTTGATAGTTTGTGTCTTTCATGAAATTGGTCCTTGCCATCCAAGTTGTCAAATGTATTTGCATAAAGCTGTTTATAATATTCCCTTATTATCTCTTTAACCTCTGTAGAATCTTTAGTGACATCACCTCTCTCATTCCTGATGTTGGTGACTTGTGCCTTCTCTCTTTTACTCAAGATCAGTTTGGTTTGAGCTTAATCTATTATACTGACCTTTTCATAGGACTAGCTTTTGGTTTCATTGATTTCCTCTTTTGTTTTTCTGTTTTCTATTTCATTTATTTTTGCTCTAATCTTTATCATTTCCTTTCTTCTTTGTAACTTAGATTTCATTCTCTTTTTGTAGTTTCTTAATGTGAAAGCTGATGTCACTAACTTGATACCTTTCTTCTTTCCTATTACAGGCATTTAGTTCTATAAATGTCTCTCTAAATAACAGTGTATAGCAGCATCCCACAAATTGTTATATGTTAGTTTCATTTTTATTCAATTAAAAATACCCTCTAATTTTCCTTTTTATTTATTCTTTTACCCATGGAATATGAAGATATTTGGAAGGCAAATAAACCCACAAAAAGTTGCCTGTATATATACAAAGACTTGTATGCAAGTGTTCATAACAGTTTTGTTATAGTAAAGAATTGAAAACAACCCAAATGTATATCAACAAGTAGATGTATTATAATAAAAACTGTGATACATCCACACAATAGTATACTACTCAACAACAGAAAAGAATGACTAGTAATACATACAACAACATGAATGAATCTCAACATAATTATGCTGCATGAAAGAAGTCAGATGAAAAAAACATGTACAGTATGGTTCTAACATAAAATTCTGGAAAAAGCATACTACTTTATAGTGACACAGATCAGACCAGCAATGGCCTAAGGAACATGGGAGCAAACAGGGAGGGGTGGGAGGAGGGACTCCAAAGAGGCAAGAGAAAACTTCTGGGAGTTATGGACTTTTTCATCAACTCGATTGTGATGATGATTTCATAAGTGTATACATATGTCAAACCTATCAAATTTTACACATTGTATGTGTGTAGTTCATAGTATATGAATTATACCTCTATACAGTCCTTAAAGAAAAAAATACAAATCCAGAGCAGATACAATGGCTCCTCACTGCTCAGAACACTAGGGCAGCTCCAGTGACTGGGTTACCTTGTCTGAGGTTGCCTGTTTTCCACCTTCAGGAGCTCTGCCATTCTTTGACTCAGTTTCCATGTCTACTTGAGTCTCTGCTACTCTGTCTATTTCACTGCCCTCTGTGGGTTTATGTGTCATGTTAAAACTCCCCAAAAGAAGATCACTAAGTAGAAAGTTGAAACTGGATCCTTTCCTTACCCCTTATACGAAAATTAATTCAAGATGGATTAGTGACTTAAATGTTAGACCTAAAACCATAAAAACCCTAGAAGAAAACCTAGGTAATACCATTCATGACATAGGCATGGGCAAGGACTTCATGTCTAAAACACCAAAAGCAATGGCAACAAAAGCCAAAACTGACAAATGGGATCTAATTAAACCAAAAAGCTTCTGCAAAGCAAAAGAAACTACCATCAGAGTGAACAGGCAACCTACAGAATGGGAGAAAATTTTTGTAATCTACTCATCTGACAAAGGGCTATTATCCAGAACCTACAAAGAACTCAAACAAATTTACAAGAAAAAAACAAACAACCCCATCAAAAAGTGGACAATATGAACAGATAATTCTCAAAAGAAGACATTCATACAGCCAACAGACACATGAAAAAATGCTCATCATTACTCGCCATCAGAGAAATGCACATCAAAACCACAATGAGATACCATCTCACACCAGTTAGAATGGCGATCATTAAAAAATCAGGAAACAACAGGTGCTGGAGAGGATGTGGAGAAATAGGAACACTTTTACACTGTTGGTGGGACTGTAAACTAGTTCAACCATTGTGGAAAACAATGTGACGATTCCTCAAGGATCTAGAACTAGAAATACCATTTGACCCAGCCATCCCATTACTGGATATATACCCAAAGGATTATAAATCATGCTGCTACAAAGACACATGCACACGTATGTTTATTGCGGCACTATTCACAATAGCAAAGACTTGGAATCAATCCAAATGTCCATCAGTGACAGACTGGATTAAGAAAATGTGGCACATATACACCATGGAATACTATGCAGCCATAAAAAAGGATGAGTTCATGTCCTTTGTAGGGACATGGATGCAGCTGGAAACCATCATTCTCAGCAAACTATCGCAAGAACAGAAAACCAAACACTGCATGTTCTCACTCATAGGTGGGAATTGAACAGTGAGATCACTTGGACACGGGAAGGGGAACATCATAAACTGGGGCCTATTGTGGGGAGGGGGAAGGGGGTAGGGATAGCATTAGGAGACATACCTAATGTAAATAACGAGTTAATGGGTGCAGCACACCAACATGGCACATGTATACATATGTAACAAACCTGCACGTTGTGCACATGTACCCTAGAACTTAAAGTACAATTAAAAAAAAAAAAAAAAGATCACAATTGACATTCAGGAAGCCTGGTCACCTTGCAGTTCATGTAACTCTCTTTTATTTAGTGCCTGTATGATTGTCCTTGTTAGATTAATGCAACCAATCTTCTGTTCAATCTGTTGTGCCCAGGTACTCGGGGTCCATGATGGAAAGCAGAGCATCCTATGAGGCAGGAAGTGTCTTTGACTTTCCTTTAGAAGAGGACTGGAGCTTAAACTCATTTCCTCCTCACTATTACAAGTTAGGAGGCCACATCTCTCTATTCACATGTGCCTCCAGGAGCTCAGGCAACTCTTCCCTCATGTAGCAGTTTGCTGAAATGGGCTTGGCAACTACTTCCAGTCCTCCTTCAAGACAGGAATTTCCAAGACAGTGAGCATTTTAGCTTCTGCTGCTGGACAAGAATAGCAGGCAAAAACTGACACATTGCTGAGTTATCTCCAAAGCACAAATGGCTCTCAGGCACAGTACATTACATAAGCAGAAAGTATTACTGTATTCTCCCTGTGGCCAACACCTGGATTGCAGAAAAGGTTAAGCATATAATACATCTGCAGTTCTTACATCTTACATAAACGTGCAACAACAAAAGGGAAGGGGAATCATCATCTGAAAAACTGGAGTATGCTTTGCCATCTCCAAAGACTGCAGACCATAGAAAGGTCATACACAGAAAGAAGAGAGCAGGCAGAGGCTCTCCCTGGTAAAACATGGACCTCTCCACCTCAGCTACTTTCTCCAAGATCCAGGAACCACATAACCCTGGTGTGTGAGTTTGTTTGGGTTCATTGGGCTACAGCTTCTGCCAAGAAACACCTTGCTGCCACTTCGTCCTGCTTATTGTCACGCTGGTCACTTCCACATACAGAATTGAGAGGCCATCACTAAGCAGAGAGAGGAGTGGAAACTCAAATGTTTGTTATTGTTAAATTCACTCATGCCCTTCTGAAATATGTGCCCATGTGTAAAAGGACAGAGACAGAAAGTTGATGTTCTTGCCTAAGATATTTATCCAAAACAAAGGCAATGGGCCTAGAGCTTTTCAGTAAAGCTTATCTTTTCCCTTTTATCATCCCCTTTTCTCATTTCAAAGAGTTTGTTTTCAGTGATTATTCTATAACCAGTCATGTAACAAACAACAATCATTACAAAGTCAGAAGCAAAAGGTGGAACTGAATTATGTTAACAAATGTAAATCGAATATTCCTGTGTCCTGGCAACAAAGAGTTGAGTGTTTTGCACTGTGGTTAAGTACCAATTACTGAAAACTAAGATACGTCACTATATGTATACACACACTACACACAACACACACGGGACAGCAATCTAAGTGACAAAAAGCACAAAACTTAGAGTCACCTGACTGGGCCCATGTCTCAGCCTTGCTGCTTAACAGCTGTGAGCAAATGTTTTCAAACTCTGAGTTGCAGTTTCTAATCAACTTGCATAGATAAGAATTAACATCTGATCTACTCATTTCCCAAGAGTATTGTGAGAATGAGATTATATAGAAAAAATGGTTACTGTATGCCATCATGTTTTTCACTAATATAATTCTCTGTAGAATAGCAAATGGTTTTTAATGATTCATTCACTCAACTTTTATCGGGTGTCTACTCTGTACCAAACATGTCTACTTCTTTATAATAGTCCTTTTCAAGCTTTCAGATTCCAGGGTGATTTTCTATTTGGAAATAAGGATTTTATTGCTTCTATATCTTCTATGTGACTTCTATATGTAGGCTTCTACATAATAAAGAGGTATATATACATTACACACACACACACACACACACAGAGTGAGAGTAAGAGAAAATCATGTCAATGGTATCTAGAAAGGTACCAATAAAGCCAAGATAAAAATTAAAACTGCTTAAGAATAACAATACCCAGAAATGTGCTATGCTAAAGTATTTTAAGAAAAGAAATCACAAATAGTTGTTCTTAGCAACTTCATAATCTGTGCTCTAAAAAGGGAAAATGCAGTTTGAAGCCTTCATCATCATCACGTCATTGGAGCTTCTGAGCTATTGCAATTTATCATCCCATACTTTAAGTTTCTTTCTGATCTTCCGCATCCTGAAGTTCTTTCTAGTTTAAGGATCTTGGTCCTACGTTTCCTCATGCTGTGTATGTGGATTTTCTCCATCACTGCCTGTCTGTTGTACTAAGTCAGTGTCTAACCTCAAAAAGACAAAAGCAAAAGGGCAGGATTTGTGTTCAGTGTTTCTAGTCTGCTCCATCTTGAGCTTTAGTTTATTTCAATAATTTAGAAGACTGCGGGTGACTTACTGAAAGTGCTTCATGAATAAACAGTAACAAATTGACTCTAAAATTGGAAGATAACTTAGGTTCCATGTTTTTCTTTCTGCATAGAGCTTGAATAAATAGACAAATTAATTTTAATTCAAAACAAAATAATCACTGCTTTTGCTTGACATATTCATTAGAGGAGTTCAAGTAAAAATTTCGAATAAGATATATACTATAAAAATGTTGTTGCTCCTTCATGTTCTTCATTAAAATGTCTGGGGAATGATGTTTTTTCTTTTAAAGTGCTTTATATCACCTATTGTTTATACAGGATTTTATATTTTTTACTGTATCTTTTTCATTGAAAATGCAAATTACAAAAATAAACAGTAAAGGAATAAAATAACTTCAGTGTAATTTGCCACAACAGATCCAAAAAGCAGGTACAGTCTAATTTTTCATACCTGTAAGGGATGGAGTCAGTTGTCATACCCTACCTCGAGCTGACACAGGGTTGAAGCTGTGTCTTCTACCCTATCCTCTTCTTCTTGGCCAAGAGCACAGCACTACGTTGATTCACCTGCCACGCTGTATGCACTCATGGCCACACTGCCTGTAGGACCCAACCCTTTTTCCTTGCTACCAGCCCATTCCCCAGACCACACAGAGGAAGGAGCAGCTTCACAGACAGCCCATAAGTCTAGCCTGAATAAAAGAGTAGTTCTTCGTTTCAGCTGATACTTGGCTGGATCTGAATGGAAAATTCACCAATGGTGCTGAAAGAATATTTCACTTCTCCAGTATGCAGGATGTTCATTGAATACTTCCAAGAGAAGCAGGAAAGACTGGGATAATTAAACATTTGCTCGAGTGGAGCAAGAGAAAGAGCTCTTATTGACAATGTCACAATGCTGTAGTGTGGTTATTATGGAAAGACCACCGCTCACGGCTGGACCCAACCTCCTCCATGCTAACTCAACTCCAGGGACACTGTAGTTCAACCAGCAGTAACCCATTCCATAAACACCAGTCTCTTTGGAAATTTTTGTCCTCTCACAGTATAAAGCCACTGAGTGTAAATAAGATTCAGCTTCTTTAAAATGAGCACAAAGGCATGCCCCCCTGACCAATATTATCCTTTCTCCATTTTGGTAAAAGCCAGCGTTCTTCTCAGTTGTTTATAAAGCAATTATCAAATGAGTCCTCCTTTTATACAGCGGCAAACATAAAGGGACGGAAAGGGTGCTTATGGAAATGTCACACGGGCTGAGCAGAACCAGTTGTTACAAAGACGAACTGTGTGGGAAGGAGGAGAGAAGGCAAGAACTGTACAGTATTTTGCTAAGTCTGACTTCTTTATTATTAGTTCAAATAAATAACAGAAATGGGTAATTACATAGCAGAAGTTCAAAAGAATCACTAACTTGAAATCCAGTGCATCCTCATTAAGTCACTGGAGATAATATTCATTGCATATTACAGTCTGCTCATGGTTTTGAGCTTAGAACCTGTCACTTTAAAACTGGCACAAAAAAAAAGCTTATGCCAACATAGCTTATCCAAGACGGCAGCATCATAATTTTTCTCTGTTTCTTCTCTGCACTGTCTTTTGGGTGAGCAGATTCTCCTCTGAATTAGATCACCCGAATCCAATATCTCATTGTCTGCCAATAAATAAGAATAAATAACAAAACTGTTTTCTGTGATTAGGGACTATAATTTCGCCTTTTATAATGAGCCCAGAGAAGTATGACTTTGTTTTATGCTCAAAGTAAATCTTTTGTAAGGTTCAAAATCTCTTGAAATGTGAATCTTGTTCTCAAGATTAATTGCAATGGAACATTATTAAAATGCTTCATTTTGGCATGCTTTGTATACATTATACATTCTTTTAAAAGCATATCAGAAGTTATACCAGCAACACACTAAAAGTGTGGCTTGAATCCTGGAGGATAACATTGCTCACAGTGTGTAAACACAGATAATTGGTACCCACCTTCTGGCCCATGAGACCAAACAACTTCATGGAAAATGCTCCAAATACAAAGAATTTAACCATGAGTGTTTCTATGAAAGATATGCTTTATGAGAAATCTTCACAACTACACTAATTGGATGTATAGAGCCAATAGCATCTTCTGCCCAACAGCAGATTTTAAAAGAAAATCTCCAAAGCAGAGACTATTAGTTGTTTTCCCACTATTCACTTCCTCCTTCTTCCTTTGCAAGAGAACAGAGCCCTGAATCAATGGGTGTGGCAAGTTGCTCAACTATGAAACTATATTGCCTCTCTTATAGATAGGGATAATCAAAGAGATATGAGTAAAGGTAATTGAGTGTGGTTTCTTGGAAAGGGAATTGACTCAGATGAAAGGCAGGATGGAAAAGCTGTAGCTATGGCAGTATCTTGTAAGAATGAGGTTATCCTATGTCTGGAAGCCATCTATTAAGGAGAGTAGAGCAGAAGAATGTAAAAAGACTGGGTCCTCAATGACGTAGAGTCAACATGCCAGTCCTCATTAGCCTACTTCTAAAGTTCTCTTCCACGAGAATAAAATGCACTTGTGCCTTATTTAAATTGCTATGGCTTTGGGTCTTTCTTACCAGCAACTAAACCCAATCTTGTCTCCCTATTACCTTCCCAATTGCATTTGACAGATCTAATGCTAGGGGTATTAAACTAAATTATTCAAATTTAATTTAGATAATTGCAACTATTGGAAAATAGAATTCTGCAGTTATTTAGCATAATCATTTCAATGAAAAAGAATTTCTGGAGTGCAAGAGAGGCATAATAAAAAGTAATTTAGGAATCTTTCGATGCATCTCAGTTGTCAAAACGCAAAAACAAAAGAAATAGAGCCGTTATAAAAAGCAAATCATAGACATTGGCCCTTAGAAGGGGACAGTCATACACGTAGTAGGATAAAAACCCAGAAAAGCAGTCAGAAGACAGACGCAAAGGAGGAGTGTATGTGTATAATGAATTAATGGGATTGAATGAAATAGGGAAATGGTATAAGCAACTACAAAGTAGGAAAATCCTTAGCAATAAGGAAAGCAGTCTTCTAAAATAGGAACTTGAGACCGTGGAATTAGAGGATGGTGCCTCTATGGTAGAAGAGGGTATAGCTATGATAGAGGATGACAGCTTTAGCTGGGACATTTAGACATATGGAATTAATTAGTTTCTAGTGCCTGGAACCTGGCTCTCAGCTAAGTTTCCAGGAACAAGGCTCAAACCATCCTACAGAACTGGCCTGATAAGGCAGTTGCCTACATGCCATTGCCAGCCTTGACCAATCCACACCACTTGACTTGAAGGCCCCACCACTGCTGTCATTTCTGTATTAGGAGCTGACCTCACCTGGACCACTCACTCAGCAACACACCCTGTTTCCTCACAATGCTTTTTTCTTATGTTTGTCATGCATATTTCTACAAAACAGCCTGGAAATTGGAGTTGAGAGGTACGTCAGTACATTGGGAGGCAATACTAATAACAAAGGCCTTTCCCCAAATACATAAAGAGACTTGTCAAAACATGATGGAAAGCCATGAATAGGATAAATGTGCACCACACAACTTCTGAAGATGAAGAATTCAAGAGGTTCTGGTTATTATGCAAGAGAGAATAAATAACTGGTTAAAGAATTCTATCGGCCAGGCGTGGTGACTCATACCTGTAATCCCAGCACTTTGGGAGGCAGAGGTGGGTGGATCACCTGATGTCGGGAGTTCAAGACCAGCCTGACCAACATGGAGAAACTCCGTCTCTACTAAAAATACAAAATTAGCCAGGCGTGGTGGCACATGCTTGTAATCCCAGCTACTCAGGAGGCTGAGGCAGGAGAATCACTTGAACCCGGGAGGCACAGGTTGCAGTGAGCCAAGATTGTGCCATTGCACTCCAGCCTGGGCAACAAGAGCAAAACTCCATCTCAAAAAAAAAAGGGGGGGAAAAAAAGCAATCAACTGGTAGAAGTCCAGCTTCAATCTGAAACTAGGGCCACCCATGAGACTGAGTTAAGAAAGTCATGATGTCCATGATCCAAAGATGTATGCATTCTCCCATTCAGTGAATATCTATTAATCACCAAACACGTTAGGCCCTGTTATAGCACTGGAGATTCAGCAATGAAAAAAAATGATAAAAGTTCTTATTGCTGTGGAACTTGCATTTCGCTGATGAAACAAACAGGACCCAGAGGCCAGATTT
This sequence comes from Macaca thibetana thibetana, assembly GCF_024542745.1. Lineage (NCBI taxonomy): Eukaryota > Metazoa > Chordata > Mammalia > Primates > Cercopithecidae > Macaca > Macaca thibetana. The sequence continues at coordinate 102,974,671 of NC_065591.1, forward strand.
AAGAGTAGTAAGCCATTGCATACCTGTGGCTCATTCAGATATGTTGAGCTGTGTTTCCCTAATTCTTTTCCCAATATCTCCCCAAGCATGTTTTGCTAAATGAAAAATGTGCTACAAGAATAAAAGGGCTCATAAATGTAATGTGATGAAATACGTTTGGGATATGGCAAAGAGACAAGAGTCAACAAGTTTGTTGAAGGCAGGATTTCTCTGAGGCATCAATGCATTATTGTGAATCAGAAACCTTCAAGAAGAGATTAGAGCATGTTTGGCATGTGTGTGAAACCCACATGATCACAGAACCTTTTTCATGAACCTTATGGCAGAACTAGAATCCTCAGGAACACTTTAGAAAATGCTGTCTTACTGTGTAACAAAGTTGATTTTGATCTCTGAAAGTAACAGCTAGAAGAAGTGGAGGACATTGCCCACAGTATTATAATAGTAGCTGTGAAGCTTGGATTTGGTTTCAATATAGCCGACTAAAGAGAATACTCCTTGCTCTCTGAGTGAAAACAGCGGAATGCAGCAGTACAGATGAGAAACTATGTTTTAGGAGGTCCTGGGCAGTTTTCACGTAAGAGAATTCAAAAAAATTTAAAAAGAACATCATGGTTGAGTTGAGAAGGGGCTCTGACAAGAAAGAAATATATAAAACACGGGTAAAAAACCATCTTATATTCTATTAAGGAACCCTATTCACAGAAAAAAAATAAGGATCATATACAAAAGAAACTTTTTCTTACTGAGAGAAATAGAAAATGTGCAATTCATATGCTTTTCAAATTACCAACAGGGAATACGGCATTGAAAGCAGTAATTTTAATCCCTTTCTTCACGAAACCTTTCATTAGAACCGTGAAAAAAATAGCAAACAGCTCTCATTTTCATCTGACCTGTCCATACCCTTACAGGGTATTGATGAATAGGTGAAAAGTCGGAGCACAACACACACACGCACATGCACACATACACACACACACACATTGATGCGTGGGAAATGAATAATCTCTATGGGGTGGAAGAAAAAGCCTTTAGGTAACTGACAGTTCACAGAAACGCTTAAAGGGAATAATGAGAAGTCTTGAGCACAGAAGGCACTAAATATAGGGAAATATTTTTGAAGGATTATGTGCATCCTACTCCTTTACCTAGAGGCCAAATTCAGATGAAACAAATCGGCATTTTGAACTCCGAGCCCTCCTCCATCTTTCAAGAGTCCTGACTTAGAACTATCAAAGGTTGGGAAATTTTTCATTCCCTTTCTTCTGTATCAGTAGACAATAAAACACCACATTAGTTTTGAAGGTCTGCTCAGAATGAATACTGGGGGTAAATTGCTGGGGATGTGCAATTAAATTATTTATTTTGCAAAACTCAAGGAGTATTTTTACAAGTTCAGATGAAACATTATCAGCCTTGAAATACATATGCAAAACAATTTCTGATTGAAAAAGCTTCCTAGATCACCCCTCTCTGCATTATTGTCTTTTATTAGATTTAGTATATCTAATTGGGCATGTGAATATCAGGGCCATATTGACAAAAATAAATGTCAGAAGGTATTATGTAGAAACTGCAATAGCCTCAAAACAACACTGGTTATTATGAGAGGTCTGTTAAGGAAGAAAATGGCATAGTTTTGCCCCTGAAGAATTGATCATCTTCTAGAGGAGGTGAAATTATACCTGGGAAACAAGTAGATTTGTGACAAAGGAGGCCTCAAGCAGGAGTAGCTCCCGATTTCAACACAGAGCAATGAAAGAAGGGGCCAACATCACAGAAGCCAGTGGCCAGGTCTTTGTCAACTTAGGAGCTGCAGTGCAACAGCAGAACAGAGTGGCGCAATTGATGGTCTTTGCACTGACCACAGGGCCTGGGACAGCTGTAGAGGGGCTGTCTAGCAGCCTGGAGACAAGAAGGAAAATGAAAGAGTCATGGAAGAGAAGGGTCTGACAGGGTGTAGAAATAAGGTTAGCAGTCTGGGTAGGTGAATCTAAACTTCACTGGAGAGATAGTTGAGAAGGAAAATCCTACAGACTAACCCAGGCTCCATTTTACTTTTATTCCCCCTTCTTCTCTAAAATTGATGTTTCTGTCCTGTTTTCTCTTTTAAAAGATAAAAGAAATGTCTTCAAAATGTAGCCTTCAGCGAACATCAGTCAGCATTCTCATGGCAAATATATTAATGTCTTTGTCCAAACAGACGAGCAGAAGCGTTTGAAATTGCTGAATACATCACTCATTATTTTCAATTATTGCCGAAATAGGAAAGAGAAAGAAAATGTCTCATTCGTGGCCATCCCATACTCATTTGTGATCTAATCATAAGTCTCCACCAAAACCACAATAATTAGTTAGGGTTAGTATGGTAAAGCCAGGGTCTGCTGGAATGAGAAGCCCTGGAGCTGCTCGCAGTCTTGCTGGTGCCTCCTTGCCTTGCACGGCCAGCTCTTGCATGTGCCCTCAGCATCCAAGCTTTGCCATGTAAGACACACGGACGGCCAGTTCTATTGCAGCATAGTCATGGACATACCTGCTGTGCCAGGCTCAGTGCTGCCTTCTCATCTCACATGCTGGCAACTTCACAGGGCAGAGCCTCTGTACGATGCTCTTCTTACCAGAACTACTGAGTTATGTTCCTGTTGAAGTTTATCAATGCGTGTTAATGGCAGTAAATATGTAAACCAACTGTTCCATATTTACCAAAACCACATATCAATCATTATGGGTCTTCAGAAAAATAAATCGATAGAAAGATTTAAAGATAGATATAGATTAAGGGTGACTTAGAGGCAAAAACGATCAGATGATGATAAAGCATTCAGAAGATATTTCAATGGCAGATCCATCCATTCAATGTGTAGGCTGCAAATTATGTTTAATCCCTTGAAGAATCACATCTAATCTCCTGTGCCTCTCTGAATCATTGTGACAACCATCTGTTACTTGTTTGTCTCCTCCCACAGGGCAATAAGCTACCCAAGGACAGGGACTTGGTCTCATTCACCTGCATGCCTTCTGCCTCCAGTGGAGAGGTAGTCTCATAAGGAACACTCAAAAACTGTTGCTGAATGAATGAGTACAGAATCTTCTCCACAAAGAGAGTATAAATTAGTACTATTGTGGGGGAGGTGACACATCTTACAATATTTATAATACAAGGTAGAAAATAATAAATTTTATAAAGGAGGTTTAAAACAAAGTACGGTCAATTCTCATTATTAGCAACAAGAGTTATGGCCCATAAAATTGGTCTCAACACTGAATTAGCAAGCACTAAATAGTTGCTCCTAGGAGAAATACAAGATTAGGTTCCTGGGAGTCTCTGCCAGTTGTGTTATATAGGTTTGTTTTGAGAATTTCCCTGTAAAACAAGCCAGTCACATCAGCATTGAAAACCTGCTCTTGCACATAACTCTTTCCCTGAATGATATGTAGCAAGTATTTTTTATTATATTTTTCTGAGACAGAATCTTGCTCTGTCACCCAGGCTGGAGTGTGGTGGCACAATCTTGGCTCACTGTAACCTCCGCCTCCCAGATTCAAGCAATTCTCCTGCCTCAGCCTCCCAAGTAGCTGGAATTACAGGCGTGCGCCACAACACCTGGCTAACTTTTGTATTTTTAGTAGGGACGGGGTTTCAATTCTTCTGCAGCCTTCTGATCTGTAGAATCTGCCTCATCTGCAAGTTTAATAACTGTCACACCATATCACCTTTTGGAATGTGTGAACCAGCCAAGCCAGTGCTAGCCAAAAAAAGTGCCACATTCTGATCCAAGGCAATGTGACCATAAATTTCTTTGGCTTTCAGTCTCACAACCTGCTATCCGCCATGAGTTTTTTAATCAGTTATCATCTCTAGCTGCTTTTCTGCTTTTTCCATGGACTCATCATACACTATAGATGTTACTTTAGCAACCTCCACAGTGGCCCAGATTGGCGAATATCTCCTTTCTTTTTCTGGATGTACTGTATTGTTGATTCATCAACATTGAATTCATGGCCAACATCATATAACTCATGCCTGAAGGAAGATTATTTAACACACGCATTTTCTCACAAGGCACATCACAGTCTTCTCATACTTAGGAACACTAGACGGCACAGAGGACCATTTTAAATGGCAAAATTACTGACAGAAAGCATCAAAATGCAAAAAACATGGCCCTGAATACACTTCCAAAAAGGCTTTTATTTAGCGTGGGAGCAGAGATAAGAAGGCAGAGTGTGGCCCTGTTTGACCTCATCTGAGAACATGAGCATTGAGGCAACTCAGATTTGCACCACTCTATGTGTGTCCACATATGACCTCAAACATGCCACAAGTATTGATCTGGAGTTTATAACTAAATTTCGTGAGTAGGTGAATTCGCAGATACAGGATTCAAGAATGAGAAGTAGAGTGGGGATGAGTTCCGGAGGAAAGAAAGTCCTCTCAAAGGATTATTCTGCGATTCAAATGAGATCATCCATATAAAGGGTTCAGCACTATGACCGACAAACAGGCATCAGTACATTCTTATCCTCTGACTGGTGAAATGTCACACCTCTGAGAGGAGAGAACTTTGAACTGCCACCTGAAAGACGGATTCGAGACATGGATATACATGGATGAGAAGAAAACTATTCAAGGCAGAAAGAGAAGTATAAGCAAAGGCAAACAGGCAGGATATTAAAGAATATATACAGGGGAAATCAAATGGCCACAACCTGGCTGAATCCTACACTGTATAAAGGAACTTGGTAAGAAAGAATTTGAAAAGGCAGGTTGGGCCAATTTATAGAGGGCCTTAAATTCCAGGCCGATGAATCTGGACACAATGCAACAGGCCGCAGAGCAGCCTTGGTGTTTGTTAAAGAGGAAAGTGGTGCTCAGAGCTGAGTTTCCAGAAGAATAAGCTGAGGATGGTGTGTAAAATTAATGGTGGTGCGGGGGCAGCAACTCAGGAAACCAAAAGAGTATCACTGATTGGATTATTCTTGTGGCCATTTTGTGATTTTGGAAGAACTGAATGGAGGTTAAAAAGGAAGAAGGAGGAAGGGTTTCAATGAAATATCTTCCTGAACCTCTTGATGAAAATAATTACTTGAGTCCTCATCAGTAATACAGATCTGCAGGCCTCAACCCATACCCTTGGGATCTGAATCTCCAGCACACTGGTCTGGGGAACTGTCTGTCTGCCAAGCCCCTCCGGTTGTTCTTTCCATTAGGTAAGTTTGGGAAACACTGTTTCTGAGCTATAGGAACTGAGAACAGCTACCCTACATAACCAAGCTGTGGACAAGAGCAACACCTCTGCCACAATCCTAGACCCCATGTTTCCAAGCTCCAGTCTTCACCATTGCTGGGCTTGTTTTCTCAAGCAATTCTGTGCTTCCCTAAAGAAGCAAGTAGGCTCACTCACATGGAGCCCACCACCCTGGTCTGGTAGTGAGAGAGTGCAGTCGGTTTCATTAACAAAGCAGTCTCAGGGAGGAATTTCATTAAAAAACAGAGACAACTGACTATATTAATTTAAAATAAGTTCTGTACTTTCTAAACTCTAAAGACAAATTCATTAGTTTTTCATTCTTTTTTTAAAATCCAGATTCCATAATTCTATGAACTGTCTAATATGAATTCCCACTATAAATTCTAGAGCAGGAATACAAGATATTTTCTATATTTACATTTAAGCAAACAGGTGTGAAGCAAGTAAAATGTGTTCAGAATTGCTTTAGACTCTACTAATGAACGTGAAGATTTGTTTTATGATCTGTGACATAACAAATTTTATGCAGCACTAACAGAGCCAAAAGGAAGAGTTGCAATTTTCAACAGTAAATATTAGATGGTTAAGACATCCCTGGAATCCAGTGTGTTTTTAGCAGATGTAATTAACACATTGTTGAGTAGGTTACACTATATTGAAGAGGGCTCTAGAAAATGGACAGTGGGCACAAAACTACACCGAGGACTGCATTAGAATGCATGCTGATTACTTAAATTTCCCTGAGATAACTCACACACTATTTATTTCCAACAAAAGATCAAGCCGGGTGTGGTGGCTCACGCCTATAATCCCAGCACTTTGGGAGGTCAAGGTGGGTGATCACCTGATGTCAGGAGTTTGAGACCAGCCTGGCCAACATGGTGAAATCCCATCTCTACTAAAAATGCAAAAAGTAGCCGGGCATGGTGGCACATTGCTTGAACCTGGGAGAATTGCTTGAACCTGGGAGGCGGAGGTTGCAGTGAGCCAAGATCATGTCGCCGCACTCCAGCCTAGGTGACAGAGCAAGATTCTGCCTGAAAAAAAATTTAAGAAGATCAGAAGTCATATAATATTGGTATCTTAAAAAATTTAAAGATAATTCCACAACTAAACTGGGGCTTAGCCCACAAGGGCTCTTGGCTTTGCCCAGGACAGAATTCAGGGGTGAGCCAGAGGTAGAAGAATGCAGCTTTATTGAAGTGGCAGTGTTACAGCTCCAGTGGCGTTACAGCTCCATGACTGCTTCTGCAGAACAGGAATACCCCACAGGCAGTGGGCTCAGGGTAGCAGCTCAGGGCAGTGTTGCAGTCATATTTATACTGACTTTTAGTTATATGTAGATTAAGGGGTGGTTTATGCAGAAATTTCTAGGGAAGCAGTAGTAACTTTTGGGTTATTGGGTCATTGCCTTGGAAAGAGGTGATAATTCCTGAGTGTTGCCATGGCGATGGTAAACTGACATGGTACACTGGTGGGCATGTCTTACGGAAAGCTGCTTCCTCCCAGTCCGTTTTAACTAGTCCTCAATTTGGCCCGGTGTCTGAGCCCCGCCTCTGGAGTTGAGTCCCGTCTCCTCCTCCTACCCTAACAGAGTGAGACTTTCTCAGCCTCCTGCACCACCCCACCTATTAGCCAAAGAGAGGAAATCCCTGATAACCATTACACTGCCCCATTTGTGTCTTTAAGATAAAGTAAGGAGTTACAGGTACATAGTGTCTTGTATTTATTAATAACAACCATCATTATGACAGAAAGCATGATGAGCAATAGCAAAAGTGTGTTTTTAAAAAATTAAGCAACACCATGGATATCTGATCAAAGCTTTGTTTTGTGAGCAATGTAATTTAATACATGCTATTAGTATATAGTATGGGATGAAGAAAAATGAGAATGCAGTATTTACCAATGTGCTTATGAAATCTGTGAAAATTGGTATTTCTTGTTTTTCTCGGGGATCAGCATTATGTTATAGAAAGTGCACAGTTATTTAGAGGCCAAAAGCCTAGATGTGTGAATCATGTTTGCCTGACTTAGCAGCTGTGTGGCCTTGTGGACCTTCCTTCTGCCCCTCTCAGCTTCCATTTCTCCTCTGGAATATGGGAGTCATAACTGCTACACAGAACAGTTTTGAAAATGAAATGAGAAAACACATAAAGAACCCAGCTCAGGACATCGGTTCATAGCAGCCATTCAGTGAGTGTTGGTTTCCCTATTCCCTTCACCTTTCTGGATTAGGTCACATCCAGTGCTTCCCAAATGCCAAGGCCAGTCTGGATGTCTGGCTCTCAAACTTTTGGGGATCCAGATGCTTTGTGCCTCTAATTAAGGTTATGGATCATCTCCCCTAACAAGTTCATGTGCATATAACATTTTGCAGGCAATTTCTCACAGACTCCCTAATATTCACTTATGGACCCACTTGGGGTCCACAAATCCAGGTTAAGAATGCTGGACCTAAAGAATCTTGGGACAGTAAAGGACTATGGTGTGTATGAAAGATTTGCCACCAACTCTAAGGGAACTAGAGGTTCTACTCATCTCCAAGACACTATCTGGCAAGTTATGTATTTCTGAAGCCTGAATTGACATGTACAAGTCCATCTTGTGGCGCTAGTAATAGCATTCTCACACACACACACACACACATGCACACACACATGCGTGCGTGCACACACACACCAAGTATCAATTTGCAATCACTAGTTTACATGGAAACTAGGAGCTTCGTTGAAATAAAAGCTTGAACAATATCCAGTACTAGGGTTCGGACATCTCAGCTATTCGTGATAGAGTAGGAGTCAAAGGTGCAATGGAAACCACAGTGAAGAAAGGAACCAAAAAGAAAATTCACCAAGCAGAGCACATCAACAACAAGTCCTGGCAGGTCACAAAGAGAGAGTTTCAGGTGGTGACCTATGCTTAAAGCCTTTGTTAAATCTAGCCGTCTGGGTGGCATCTGTGACCCTGGAGAGAAAGGAGCCTATGTAAGAATGGAAAGAGCTGTTCCACCAAACCCTGCAATGCTTTATGACCATGTGATCCACTGCAGTTCATTCTGCCCCAATTAAGTGCAACACAGAAGAAAAAGCATTTTCCTGCCCCATTCCATGGAGCAGCTGATGGCAATGGTGGCCTGGATGAATCAGCAGGGATCTGGGCATAACTGGGGACAGAGGCCCATGCAGAAAGCTGGAACCAGAGAAGGGGCATTAATTGGCATGACAGAGGACAAAATAAGAATAACCTGGACCCATGGGCACAAGTAAGAACCCTTAAGGGATGCCCAGAATACTTGAAAGAAGGCGTTTAATATCATTAAAAGCTCAGATTGTGTCTGTGGGTGTGTGTGTACGGTTGCACGCACAAGGGCATGTGCATATGTATGTGTGTGTGTGTGTGTACATGTGTACAGAAAGCTATAAGTGAGAGGTGGTGTCCTAGTCCATTTTGTGCTGCTATAACAAAATATTACATATGTGGTAATTTATAAAGAAAAGAAATTTATTTCTTACAGGACTGTAGGCTAGGAAGTTCAAGGTTGAGTAAGTGGCCTGAATCTGGTGAGGGCCTTCTTGCTGCATCATCCTGTGGTGGAAAGCAAAAGGGCAGGAGAGTGCAAACAAACAAGAGACAGCAAGAGAAGGCTGAATTCCCCTTTAGAACAAATCTCCTCTTGCAATAATAAGCCCACTTCCTCAATAATAACATTAATCCATCCATGAGGGCTAATTAAGGCTAATGACCTAATCAGTTCTTAAAGCTCCCATCTCTCAACATTGTTGTGTTGGGGATTAAGTTTCCAACACATGAAATCTGGGGGACATATTCAAACCACAGCAGGTCACTAGTTCTCCCTGCTTCATAGGCTCCTTCTCTGGACCAAACTCGTCTTCCTGTTTTTATTCTTGCCTGCACAACTGGTCCAAGATGCTTAACATAACAGGCTCTGGGGCCAGAGTGCTAGGCTTTAATTCTGACCCTACTACATAACACAGTCACTTTAGACAATTGTTTTAACCTTTTCTGTGCCTCAGTGTTTGAGTATTAATGTTAGTATAACCCTATTAACACAAACTTGCTCCTGCTTTTTTTTTTTTTGAGACTGAGTCTGGCTCTCTCGCCAGGCTGCAGTGCAGTGGCGCAATCTCAGATCACTGCAACCTCCACCTCCCGGGTTCAAGCGATTCTCCTGCCTCAGCCTCCCAAGTAGCTGGGACTACAGGCACCCGCCACCACGCCCAGCTAATTTTTGTATTTTTAGTAGAGACGGGGTTTCACTATGTTGATCAGGATGGTCTCATTCTCTTGACCTCGTGATCTGCCCGTCTTGGCCTCGGAAAGTGCTGGGATTACAGGCGTGAGCCACTGCACCCAGTCACAAATCTGCTCTTAATATTTGGGGGCATTCAAGCAATATATACAAGGGAAAATGTTCACTGCTGTATTACAGGTGTGATATAGTTGGGATGTTTTCCAGTTCAAATCTCATGTTGAATTGTGAGCCCCAGTGTTGGAAGTGGGACCTGGTGGGAGGTGATTTGCTTACGGGGCAGACTTCTCATGAATGATTTAGCACCATCCCCTTGGCACTGTCCTCGAGATAGCAAGTGAGTTCTGGAGATCTGGCTGTTTAAAAGTGTGTGACACCTCCCTGCCCCCTCTCTCGCTCCCTGTCTTGCCGTGTGAGATGTCTGCTGCCCCTTTGCCTTCTGTCACGATTGTAAGCTTCCTGAGGCCTCCCCAGGAGCTGATGCTGGTGCTATGCTTCTAGTACAGCCTGCAGAACCATGAGCCAATTAAACCTCTTTTCTTATAAATTGCCCAGTCTCTGGTATTTCTTTATAGCAATGCAAGAACAACCTAACATAAGGTGCCCTAATCACTTTCTCCATGAATTAATCCCACTCATCCCATACTCACCCTACATGCCCTTTCTCAGAGAGTCTGCATCAAGAATTCCTACAGGGTAGTCAGTGAGCAGGGCAGTCATACCCATCTGTTTAGCCACAGCTAACTGAACCAAGAGTGGACACCTAGCCCAAGCATCATATCCCCTTCCACAATTCTGAATGGAGATCCAGAGAACTGGGTCAGAATGTGGACATGCACCTGGAATGACTCAAAGCTGGAGTCAGGTCAAGTAAATGCAAAGAAGAAAGGGCCATTTTGAAAAAAAGAAATATATAGAAAATAATTAGGCAGAGAGAGGAGGAGAAATGTGAGACCACACAGCTCATAAGAGGGAGAGGAAAGAGGAAGCCCAGCAGCATTTCCTACCCTTGGTTCTGTGAGGGACTTCTATATCCACCTCCTCTCAGATCTTAAGTTTGCTGGAGTGGCTTTCTGGTACTTGGCACCAAACAATTCTAACACAAGTGTTATCCACAGAAGTTTAGATAGGTTAGGTACCTAAGTGTCATCCTTGTACAAATATGGCTGCCACAGACAAGACCAGAAGCCAGATCATGCCAATTTCTGCATAGCAGAAGGTATGGAGTTTCAGATTGCCTCAGAGGGAAGTAGGTAAAAATAATAATATTCTCTAATTCAGGCTGAAAGGGTTCTGAGTTTTCTTTGATGTAACATCATCAGACCAAATTATCTACCAAATTCTTCCATTAGATTCATAATTTAAAGTTATCTTTTAATTATCTATTTAAAAGTGAATTATAAATAGCTATGCAAAAATTCCCACATTTCAGAATTCTTCATCTATATTTAGCTTTAAGCTAAGAAAAACCACATTATCCTTAAATGAGAAAAAATATATAAAGGCAATTGTGATGACACATTGTTCCTATTTTGGCTTGTTCGGGTAACATTTCAGACTGTTACTAGAAATAACGACATTTTTTTTCAAACCTATGTGTTCTCTTTACCATCTCTACTTGTATGGGAGGTATGGGTGTGCACATGTGTACTGTGTGTGAATGTGTGTATATGGACATGAGTGTGTATGGATTGGAGTGTGTATATGTAAGTATATATGTTTGTGTGAATGTGTGTACATGTGTATGTGTGTGTGTACCTGTGTGAGTGTGTGTACCTGTGTGAGTGCATGCATGCGCATGTGAGTGTGTGTACATGCGTGCAGTGGGTTATAAGTGAGCAAACCCTACTTCATATGCTCCTCTGGTCCAAACCCTTCTCAGTCTCATTCTTGCCTGCGCCTCTCATCCCAGATGCTTAAAAGAACAGGCTGTGGGGCCAGAGTGCTGGGTTCTAATCCTGGCTCTGCCACATAGTGCTAAATGACTTTAGCCTTCAGTTTTCTCATCTGTAAAAAGAGGTTAATTATAATACCCATATGATAATTTTGTAAAGCTTAAATGAGTAGACATAAAACTCTTAGAACCATGCTTAACACTGAATAAATATGCAAAAATGTTAAGCCCTATTAGAATTAATCATATCCCTTAATTATAAGAAAAACATTTTCTTTTTTTATTGAATCCCAGATCCACCCCTCAATTTCAGGTTCACACTGTTCTGCTTGTTGGTGAATCCCTGAGTCAGTAACCCCGGAGTGTAACAGAAGATTTTCTGGTGTTAAGTTTAGCTATAAGGATCTGTTAGCCTCTAGGGAGGCATCACCTCAGGGCTATCTCACTTTTAAGATTTTACGACCTGACTCCCACCTTCCGTAGGCCCCAGAATTGCAAAATATCTCTCTTTTTTCTCAAAAGCTCCATATTCCCCATTCCTAACTGCCATCTCCAAGCACGCACGCACACACAAACACACACACACACCCATGAACTTCTTCACATCTTTACCATTGTAAAGACCTTTCTCTTGCCTAGAGAAGACTGTCTGCTTCTACAAGGAATAAGTATGTACTTTTAAAGTCCTTGTTCAAATTACACAGCCTTCTCTGGTATACCCTCTCTTTTGCTAATCGCAGTATACACAGAAGGTCCTATTTATATTTTACCATAACCACATCTACTACCTTGGGTTATATCTCAATCATGTGTGTGTTTATGTGTGTGTGTGTCTGTGCCTGTGTGTGTGTGTGTATGTGTGTGTAGGAAAAGGTAAATATTAAATTTGAACTCAATTGAAGTGGGCACAAACAATGGTCACCAAGTCCCAGAACAAGTTGTGTGAGCCCCTTGAGGCACTCATCCAGTGCTGTTTCAGAGAAATCTCTATTCCAATCTATTCCTGTAGGTTAGTTATTGAAAAACAATTGACAATCACCAAAACAAGTTGACCTTTTTGTGTTCCTTGAGCCCAGACGTGAAGGGCCCTCATGACTGGGCCTCATGCCAAACAACTTGTTACAAAACGACCTAGGGTCCCAGACTGTGCAGATGCTTCAGGAGACCTCTCCTCATCTGTGCATGGACGAGTGACTGACTCCGGAGCCCAGGCTGTTGCTTCCCGGTCTGGTGGTGAATCCTCCATAGTCTGGTAAGTATAAATACATATACATGTATTTTCCCTTCTCCCCTTCCCATTGCAATTTGCTTATTATATCATTTGCTTATTATATCTGCATTGCCATTTACATGTGATAAAGTTGTTTACCCTTAAAGGTATTGTATGTGTGTGTCTTTCCTTCTCCCCTTGCATGTTTCCCACACAGAGCAGTGTGTATGTAGAGCGTTTCACTGAACAAAAGCCTATATTTCATACACACACACACACACACATATATATATATATATATGTGTGTGTGTGTGTGTGTGTGTGTATGTGTGTATACACCCCCATATATCTCCTGTGATGATGTCAACCAGGTCTCAGGAATCCAGTGAGCTTGAGGTAGGGTCAGTCATTAAATGCATTGGTGTTCCAGCCTGGGAAACATGGCAAAACTCTGTCTCTACAAAAAAATATGAAAATTAGCTAGTTGTGGTGGTGTGTACCTGTTGGCCCACCTTCTTAGGAGGATTGCTTGAGCCCAATAGGTTGAGGCTGTAGTGAGCTGCAATCACGCCACGGCACTCCAGCCTGGGTGACAGAGCAAGACCCTGTCTCAAAAAAAAAAACAAAAAAACAAAAAAAAAAAATGCGTTGGTGTTGACATCTGGTCCTCAGTGCCCAGAATCCTAAATAATGGGGAATAATGACCACTTTGCAAAAAAAAATTCTGGATAGCATATCAGATGGAAAAGGAACTCACTCAAGGGAGAAAAAAATGGGGTGCCACAATATGAAAAGTGGCCATTTTTATATGAAACACAGTTACATATATAAAAATGAGGAAAAGTAAAACTGGAATATACCAAGAGCAAGTCAAACTAAAGAGCTTAACAATCTAGATACTAATAAGAAATTGGTGTGCATGGCTCCTGTATTCTCCCCACCTTGGTGGCAATGACTGGAGTCAACAGCTAAAACAATATCGAAATCAGCGATAGTTCAGGACACACAGGAGGCTCAGCGTTCATCCTAGAGACTAGGAAGTAAGTCCTAATGGAGTGACAATGATGCACCACTAATGCAAAGACCTCTAGTACCTCTAGTGGTCTCTTATAAACTTGTTTGATTCTCTTTAAGCGCTGTGAAATAAAAAATCAAGTGATTTTGCTAGAGGACTGTGTTTCAGAATATCATGAATATTACTGTGATATAGTTTGAATGTCCCCTCCAAATATAATGTTGAGTTGTAACCCCCAGTGTTGGAGGTGGCATCTGGTGGTAGGTGTTTATATCATAGGGGATGATCCCTCATGGCTTTGTGCTGTCCTCATGATAGTGAGTGAGTTCTCGTAAGATCTATTTGTTGGGCAGGGGCATCACAAAATCAGGAGATCAAGACCATCCTGGCTAAAATGGTAAAACCCTGTCTCTACTAAAAATACAAAAAATTAGCCAGGCCTGGTGGCACGTGCCTGTAATCCCAGCTACTCAGGAGGTTGAGGCAGGAGAATCACTTCAACCCAGGAGGCGGAGGTTGCAGTGGACCAAGATCGCACCATTTCACTCCAGCCTTGGTGACAGAGCAAGACTCCATCACAAAAAAAAAAAAAAAAGAAATTTGTTTAAAAACGTGTGGCACCTCCCCCCTGCTCTTGTTCCTGCTCTTGCCATGTAATGTGTCCGCTTCCACTTCACCTTCCTCCATGTCTAGAAGCTTCCTAAGTCGTCCCCAGAAGCCAAGCAGATGCTGTGTGGTGCTTGTACAGTCTCCAGAACCATGAGCTAATTAAACCTGTTTCCTTTACCCAGCCTGAGGTATTCCTTTATAGTAATGTAAGAATGTCCTAACACAGAAAATTGGTACCAAGGAGTGTGGCATTGCTATAAAGATACCTAAAAATGTGGAAGCAGCTTTGAAACTGGGTAATAGGCCAAGGTTGGAAGAGTTTGGAGGGCTCAGAAGAAGACAGAAAGATGAGGGAAAGTTTGGAATTTCTTAGAGACTGGTTAAATGGTTTTCACCAAAATCCTGATAGTATGAATAATATGGACAGTGAGGTCCAGGCTGATGAAGTCTCAAATAGAAATGAGGATTTTCGGGGGAACTGGAGGAAATGTCACCTTTGTTATATCTTAACAAAGAACGTGGCTGCATTCCGTTAATGCCCTAAGGATCTGTGGAAGTTTGAAATTACGAATGATGACTTACGGTATTTGGTGGAAGAAATTTCTAAGCAGCAAAGCATTCAAGATGTGGCCTAGCTGATTTTAAAAGCCTACACTGAGATATGGGAATAAAGTGGTGACTTAAAGTTGGAAGTTATATTTAAAGGAAAAGCAGAGTGTAAAAGTCTGGAAAATTTGCAGCCTGGCCATGTGGCAGAGAAACAAAAAGCATTACCAGGAGAGGAATTCAAGGGAGCTTCAGAGTAGCAAGTAACCATTTGCTAGAGTTATTAGACTGACTTAAAAGGAGCCAAGTGCTGATAGCCAAGACAATGAGAAAAAGACCTTGAAGGCATTTCAGAGATCTCTGAGGCACCCCTCCCATCAGAGGCCCAGAGGCCTAGGAGGAAAGAATGGTTGCATGGGCCAGGCCCAGAATGCCAAAGTGCTATGTCAACTAAGGAGGTTCTTCCACACATCCTTACTGCTCCAGCTCCAGCCTTGGCTCAAAGGACTCCAGGTACAGCTTGGGCTGCCACCCTGCAGAGTGCAAGCTATAAGTCTTGGTGACTTCTATGTGGTGTTAAGCCTGTAGGTGCACAGAATGCAAGCATGAAGGAAGCTTGGCAGCCTCTCCCTAGATTTCAGAAGAGGTATTGGAAAGCCTGGATGCCTAGGCAGAAGCCTGCTGCAGGAGTGGAGACCCCACAAAGAATCTCTACTAGCGCAGTGCAGAGGAGAAATGTAGGGCTAGAGGCCCCACACAGAGCCCCTACCAGGGCATTGCCTGATGGAGTTGTGGGAAGGAGACTATCCAGACCCCAGAATGGTAAATCCACTGGCAGCTTGCACCCTGCACCTGCAAAAGCTACAGACACTCAAACTCAACCCATGAGAGCAGCCACAGGGCTGCACCCTGCAAAGCCACAAGGTCAGAGCTGCCCATGGGAACCCACCCCTTGCAGTAGTGTGTGCTTCATGTGGGACATGGAGTCAAAGGAGATTATTTTGGGGCTTTAAGATTTGATAACTGCCCTGCTAGGTTTCAGACTTATGTGGGGTCTGTAGCCCCTTTCTTTTGGCCAATTTCTCCCTTTTGGAAGGGCATTATTTACCCAATTCCTGTACCCCCATTGTATCTTGGAAGTAAATAACTTGTTTTGATTTTACAGACTTATAGGTGAAAGAAACTCATCTCCAGGTGAGACTTTGGACTTGGGACTTTGGACTTTTGAGTGATGCTGGAATGAGTTAAGACATGGGGGATGATTCAGAAATAATTGTACTTTGCAATGTGAAAGAACATAAGATCTTTGGGCCCAAGAACAGAATGATGAAGTTTGGACATCCCCTCCAAATCTCATGTTGAGATGTAATCCCTAATGTTGAAGGTGGTCCTGGTAGGAGGTGTTTAGGCTATGGGGGCTGATCCCTCACAGCCTGGTGCTGTTCTTGTGATAGTGAGTGAGTTCTCACAAGATCTGGTTGTTTAAAAAGTGTGTGGCACCTCCTCCCCGTCCTGCTCTTGCTCCTGCTCTTGCCATGTGATGTTCCTGCTTCACTTTCCACCATAAGTAAAAGCTCCCTAAGGCCTCCCCAGAAACCAAGCAGATGCCAGTGCCATGCTTGTACAGCCTGCAGAACCATGAGCCAGTTACACTTCTTTCCTTTATTAATTACCCAGCCTCAGATATTCCTTTATAGCAATGCAAGAACAGCCTGACACAGACTGTTTTCATTAACCCACTAACAAGCTACTGTTGTCTGAGCAAATGCGTGTCACCTGTAAAAATATATACACACACACATATGTATATATACACACATATATATACATATATATATATATATAGTCATCCATTCAGCAAAATTGAGCCATATGAGGAGCCAAACACTACAGGCTAGACTATAAGCTCTGGAAGGGCACAAGGCATGTCTTTCTCATGGACAGTACCCTACACATAGTTCCTAATTCAAGAAGCTAAAGATTTGCCCAAAAGAAAAGTATATGTGAATATAAATAGAGTGGCAGAAAGAAGGACAATTGTTGGCTCAAATTTCAGTTTCAGAGATAAAGAATTGGACAATGCATAAAAAGAGAGAACATCAATTAAAGCACTTTGTGCTATATCTTTCTTGCATATAGTGAACATTCAATAAACAACTGCGATTCCTAATATTACACAGTGTGTTTATTTTAGGTACTCCTCCAAAAGTAGCGTGTCTTGACAAATCCTAAATCTTTCAGATAGATTTGTAACTAGCCACGAAGCTGGCTTAAGGTACACTTTCAACCTTCCTAATAAAGCATAATTTAGTCTCTCCAGGCAAGCAGAGTGTTTTTAAGACAGATGGTTTAGATCAGTTATTTTATTATTCAAAAGTCTTCCCCTCAACAGGAATTCGCAGAAGTTTAAACTGAAGATGAGTAGTCATTCTCAGTCAGAGTCATACCCCTCTTGAAAAATGCCTCTTCCTTTCTGTTTTGGTTACACTTTCCTTTGATGGACAAACACCTCCAGCTGTTTCAGCCCTGGAAGTACCTCAAGGCTCCCCGGGCAGGCTTTATAACCCACTCTTCCTACAGAGACGAGGAGATCTGCATTCAGTTTCTGAGGAGTAGAGGGGACCCATGTTTTCCCTCTGATGTTAGGCTAATTCTTTTTAGTAAATACAAATGCATCAGTTTAGACCACAGACAGCTCTGTGGATATCATCTACTCAATAAAAGGAAGTGGCCAGTGTTTGGGTACTAGGTACAATTTTAAAAAGAAAAAACACAGAAAATGTACATTCTAGTAGTTGGATAAATAAATGGTGTTGGATGAACAGTAGAACGTTCATTGATAAAATGGGAATTCTTTCCAAATTCATACTGAAAATCATTCCTTGGTGTTACCAAAACATTATTATTATTATTATTATTATTATACTTTAAGTTCTAGGGTACATGTGCACAACGTGCAGGTTTGTTACATATGTGTACATGTGCCATGTTGGTGTGCTACACCCATCAACTCATCAGCACCCTTCAACTCGTCATTTACATCAGGTATAATTCCCAATGCCATCCCTCCCCCCTCCTCCCTCCCCACAATAGGCCCTGGTGTGTGATGTTCCCCTTCCCATGTCCAAGTGATCTCAATGTTCAATTCCCACCTATGAGTGAGAACATGCGGTGTTTGATTTTCTGTTCTTGCGATAGTTTGCTGAGAATGATGGTTTCCAGCTGCATCCATGTCCCTACAAAGGACACGAGCTCATCCTTTTTTATGGCTGCATAATATTCCATGGTGTATATGTGCCACATTTTCTTAATCCAGTCTGTCACTGATGGACATTTGGGTTGATTCCAAGTCTTTGCTATTGTGAATAGTGCTGCAATAAACATACGTGTTCATGTGTCTTTATAGCAGCATGATTTATAATCCTTTGGGTATATACCCAGTAATGGGATTGCTGGGTCATATGGTATTTCTAGTTCTAGATACTTGAGGAATCACCATAGTGTTTTGCACAATGGTATTGTCTCAGCCCAAAATCTCCTTAAACTGATAAGCAACTTCAGCAAAGTCTCAGGGTACAAAATCAATGTGCAAAAATCACAAGCATTCTTATACACCAGTAACAGACAAACAGAGAGCCAAATCAGGAATGAACTCCTATTCACAATAGCTTCAAAGAGAATAAAATACCTAGGAATCCAACTTACAAGGGATGTAAAGGACCTCTTCAAGGAGAACTACAAACCACTGCTCAGTGAAATAAAAGAGGACACAAACAAACGGAAGAACATACCATGCTCATGGATAGGAAGAATCAATATTGTGAAATGGCCATACTGCCCAAGGTAATTTATAGATTCAATGCCATCCCCATCAAACTACCAATGACTTTCTTCACAGAATTGGAAAAAACTGCTTTAAAGTTCATATGGAACCAAAAAAGACCCCGTATTGCCAAGATGATCCTAAGTCAAAAGAACAAAGCTGGAGGCATCACGCTACCTGACTTCAAACTATACTACAAGGCTGCAGTAACCGAAACAGCATGGTACTGGTACCAAAACAGAGATATAGACCAATGGAACAGAACAGAGCTCTCAGAAATAATACCACACATCTACAGCCATCTGATCTTTGACAAACCTGACAAAAACAAGAAATGGGGAAAGGATTCCCTATTTAATAAATGGTGCTTGGAAAATTGGCTAGCCATAAGCAGAAAGCCGAAACTGGATCCTTTCCTTACTCCTTACACGAAAATTAATTCAAGATGGATTAGAGACTTAAATGTTAGACCTAATACCATAAAAACCCTAGAAGAAAACCTAGGTAATACCATTCAGGACATAGGCATGGGCAAAGACTTCAGGTCTAAAACACCAAAAGCAACAGCAACAAAAGCCAAAATTGACAAATG
Source organism: Macaca thibetana thibetana (assembly GCF_024542745.1). Classification (NCBI taxonomy): domain Eukaryota; kingdom Metazoa; phylum Chordata; class Mammalia; order Primates; family Cercopithecidae; genus Macaca; species Macaca thibetana. Next base: position 102,993,888 of record NC_065591.1, read on the forward strand.
GGATCTAATTAAACTAAAGAGTTTCTGCACAGCAAAAGAAACTACCATCAGAGTGAACAGGCAAAACATTATTATTGTTTTGATTTGATTTGATTTGATAAACAGTGGGGTTTGGGGCTTTTTTTGAGGGCATAGTTTCACTTATTTTTTTTAACTTTCTGGCCTTGGTTTATTCAAGATCATGGTCACTTTGTAATCCAACCAGGTGGTAATCAGCTTTCCCCACTGTCGAAGACAGTATGTTTGGAGCATTGTAATAAAGACAGACCTGATGTCACAAATACCACAACAAAGTTTCCTTAAGATGTATGGCCAGTTGCTGTATTTCTCCCTCTATTAAATGTGGTAGCTTCCATTCTGTAGTTAGATAATTATATTTTATTCACCCATTTGATATTTAATATTGAAAGACTTAAAATTGAAAAATCTGCTGTCAGCTACCCTCGAATCTGACAGATAGACCCCAGTTCCTTTTATTCAAGTGGAACCTTATGTGCTGCCTCAGAAGACACCCAACAGCATGTATTCACCATGTTAGTGATATCCCTAGAGAAAAGTTCATTTTTCTTGCCAACAGTAATTCCACTAGGAGTACTTTTCTAGCTTAGGTAAAAATAGCTAAAATAGTCATCATACTTCCTGTTCAGCTTTTATATACATGCCATTTATACAAATGGAAAGAACTCGGGGGAGAGCTTTAAATGTTATCAAATTCATGAGGTGTAACTGTATTGAAGTACAGTTTACAACAGAAATTATAAACAAATAAAGAAAAGCAGGATTTTTCCCACATCAAAAAGACTGATAATTACAGATGCTTCTTCTCATTGACAAAGCAGCCTTTACTAAAAGAGGCCAACTTTCTCTGGCACAACAAAATATACAAATCCCAGCTCGTCACCCCATTGTGACCTAGACCACAAGCACAAAAGCATTACTTTTAGGGGAAGTAGCTCTGTTGAAATAAAGTACTTTGAGTGACAATAGCTAAGGAGAGTAAAGATAAAAGTAAAAAGTCTAAGATGTGGTCACTCTACAGAAAAAGGCTTTGATAAAATACAACATCCCCTTGCGATGAAAACCCTCAACAAATGAGGCATCAAAGGAATACACTTCAAGACAATAAGAACCATCTATAACAGACCTACAGCCAACATCATACTGAATAGGCAAACGCTGGAACCCTTTTGCTTGAGAACTAGAACAAGACAGGGATGCCCACTCTCACTATTCTTCTACATAGTCCTGAAAGTCCTAGCCAAAGAAATCAGGTAAGAGAAAGAAATAAAAGCATACAAATAGGAAAATAAGTCAAACTATCTCTCTTCACTGACAATATGATCCTATGCCAAAAAAAACCTAAAGACTCTGCAAAAAGCCTCCTGAAACTGATAAACAACTTCAGTAAAGTTTCAGGATATAAAATCAATGAACAAAAATCAGGATGTAAAATCAATGAACAGTAGCATTTCTGTACACCAATAACATTACAAACCATGAATACAATTCCACTTACAATAGCCAAACACACAAAATAAAATACCTAGGAATACATCTAACCAAAGAAGTTAAAGACCTCTATAAAGAGATCTACAAAACACTGCTGAAAGAAACCAGAGACAACACAAATAAATGGAAAAATCAGTGGATTGGATTCCAATCAATGGATTGGAAGAATCAATGTAGCTAAAACGGCCATACTGCCCAAATCAATTTATAGATTCAAAAATATTCTTATCAAACTACCAACATCATTTTTCATAGAACCAGAAAAAATCTATCATAAAATTCATATGGAATCAAAAGAGAGCCCAAATAGCCAAAGCAATCCTAAGCAAAAAGAACAAAGCCAGAAGCATCACATTACCTTACTTCAAACTATACTACAAGGCTACAGTAACAAAACAGCAAGGTATTGGTACAAAAACAGACACAAAGATCAATGAAACAGAATAGAGAACCCAGAAATAAGACCACACTCCTACAACCACCTGATCTTTGACAAATCCGAGAAAAACAGGCAATAGAGAGAAGTCTTCCTAGTCAATAAATGGTGCTGGGATAACTGGCTATGCATATGCAGAGGAATGAAACTGAACCCCTACTTATCACCATATACAAAAATTAACTCTAGATGGATTAAAGACTTAAATGTAAGACCTCAAACTATAACGAATCTAGAAGAAAACCTAGGAAATACTCTTCTCAGTATCAGCCTTGGCAAATAATTTATGGCTCTGTCCCCAAAAGCAATTTCAACAAAAAACAAAAATGGGTCATTAAACTAAAGAGCTTCTGCACAGCAAGATAAACTATCAAGGAAATAAATGGACAAGCTACATAATGGGAGAAAATATTCAAAACCTATGCATCTGACAAAAGTCTAATAATCCAGAATCTATAGGGAACTTAAACAAATCAGGAAGCAAAAAACAAATAACCTCACTAAAAAGTGAGCAAATTACATGAACAGATACTTGTAAAAAGAAGGCATACAACAATCTAAAACACATGAAAAAAAAAAGTTCATCCCTAATAATCAGAGAAAATATACATCAAAACCACAATGAGATACTATCTCACACTAATCAGAATGGCTTTTGTTAAAAAGTCAAAAAAATAACCGATGTTGCCAAAGGCTGTGGAGAAAAGGGAACACATACACTGTTGGTGGCAATGTAAATTAGTCCAGTCACTGTTGAGAGAAGTCTGGAGATTTCTTAAAGAACTAAGAGTTGAACTGCCACATGATCCAGTCATCCCATTATGAGGTATATACCCAAAGGAAAATAAATCATTCTACCAAAAGAACTCATGCACCCGTATGTTCATCACAGCGTTCTTCACAAGAACAAAAACATGGAACCAACCCAGGTTCCCACCAGTGGTGAACTGGATTAAAAACTGTGGTACATACACACCATGGAACACTATGCAGCCATAAAGAAGAACAAAATTGTGTCTTTTGTAGCAACATGGGGGTAGTTGGAGACCATTATCCTGAGCAACAGACTGAAAAATTACCTATTGGGTACTGTGCTTAATTTCAGGGTGATGGGTTGTCATACTCCAAACCTCAGTATTATGCAATATACCTCTGTAACAATGTCTCCCCTGATTCTAAAATAAAAGTTAAATAAATACATACAAATTTAAAATAAAATAAAATATTTTAGAAAAATATATGGTTACACAAAGATTACTCTCCTCAACACAGAAAACATTTCTATACTGGGGATGCTTCACTTTGGTACATTCTATAATGTTACCACGGTGTCTTTTTTTTTTTCTTTGCTTTTCCAAGAAGTGCTTAGAAGGTCAAGTTGTGACTTTATTTATTTATTTATGTATTGTTTTATCATTTTCATAGGGCTTACAATTCAAAATTCAGGGGATATGAAAATGTATCATTCAGAAAGCAAAGACACCTCATAATCTTTTCTGCCTCCCAGTCCTAAAATGTTTTTAATGTGCTAGGGATTTTCTCGTAGTATAATAAGATAATAAAGGTGACTTGCACGTTTCCTAAACACTGACTTCCTTTTCTGCCTACTTCATCTGTCAACCTCTAGGGGAAAAAAAGAAGCAGGATCAAATGATCAGACCTTAAAACAATGAGGTCCTGAAGGAACAAGAAGTCTTAAGGTTTGAGAAGCTTTGTGTGATTCCAACACACAGTTAAGTTTGAGACATGGTGTTCTAAATCTGGACTTCTCAAATTTTAAGAAGCAAACAAGTCACTTGAAGATTTTGTTTAAGTGCAGATTCTGATTCAGTGGATCTGGGCTGAGCCTGAGATTCTGCATTTCTAGTAAGCCCCCAGGTGAAGCAGTTACTGCCATGCGCCTAATACACTCTGGGTAGCAAGGTCTCAGAGATCAGCCAGCCCAGTGGTTAGCAAGCTGTGTTCTCAGAACTCCCAGATTTGGTGAGAGGTGTTAGACAGATGCTCTGTCAGTCCTCAATTTAAATTTGCTAGCAATGAAGCTTCTCTGAGCCTCCATCCATCACTCATTCTCCACTACCACCTCTCCCAATTTAAATTTGTCTGTTTATTAAAACAGAATTCATTACTTTCAGTGAGTGACTTTATAAAATGTCAATGTTAAAAATATGAACTGACAAACATATAGAACTGTTTTACATATAAGATCTTGTTCGATAAGAATGTACATTGCTAAAAAATACTTCTCTATTTCTCTCCAATTTATGAATGGGAAAATTGAGACCCAAAGAAGATAATTGGCTTTATGGAAGTCACGTCACACTTACTTATAGACCAAAACAATTCCCACTTACAACCTCTAGTTTTCTTCTATCATTTAAGAAGAGCCAAGCTGACTGAGGTCAAAGTCATGAAAATGCAATTTAGGTTGCAGATCTTCTCATTTATATGCCACTCTTTGAATTAAGGAAGCAATGAGACTTAGAAATGCCCCATAACTCCTGGATATGCTGGGCATAGTCACACTGATTTGGAGGCTGGTTCTGACCAGGCAGGATTATGTTGAAAAGGAAAAGAAACCCATTTTTAGAATCTGCAAGAAAAATAGAAGGAAATAAATTGTGATTTGAAGAGAAAATCTTGAGCTCTGGCAGAATTGAAGTCAGAAAGCAAACAAAAAAAAAGAAGAAGAAGAAGAAGAAAAGACTAAGACAGAGAGAAAGAACTAGAGGGCTAGAGGGGTATACAGGGAGAATCAAGAAGGCTCTGGTTGCTGTATAGGAACCAAGGTAATAGCCCCTAATTGAACAGAAACTCTGTGACCAGGAAGAAATTTCCAATTCATAAAATGGAGAGAAATAGAACAGGGGGTCTGAATGCTCAGAGGGCTGTTGAAACCACAGCTTTTATTTGGAACCAGAGATAAATTTAAGGGCAAGACTTTAATTCCTTGGAGATGAAAATGGGAAAGAAAATAGCCCTGGTTTTCATACTGGTGAACATAATCAAGGCGAATCAGATGTAAAATTGCACACACGGTTAGAGATGTGAGTGCTGTATTCACTAGTGTCAATTTTGCCAATTATGCTTTGTACCTTTATATTCTTTTATCCCAGTATCTTCTTAGAGCTTGTTTTTGCATTCTAAGTGGCTGAGTGTGAGTGACCTATCACAAGAAGACCCCTGTGGCACACAGCCAGGGACATGAAAAGCAAAGGCACAGACCAAGGGGCAGAATTCTGGGAGATTTTCCCATTACTGAGGATGACGGCAAAAAGAATCAGGTGGGATTCTTTGGCCTCAGATGGGAGGGATCCCAAAATCCCATCTTTCGGGATTCCCAAAGAAACTCTTTGGAAGCTCCTCAAAGACGTTGGTGATTGTTACAACGCCTAATATAATCGTACTATATATATGCCTCTAGGTATGCCTACATATGTATGTATACCTGTATGTATTAGATATGCATTTTACTGTGCTTTGCTGTGCTGTTTTGCAGTTCACAGGTATTGCTTTTTTTTTTTTTAAGATGGAGTTTTGCTCTTGTTGCCCAAGCCGGAGTGCAGTGGCATGATCCCGGCTCACTGCAACCTCCACCTCCCAGATTCAAAGGATTCTCCTGTCTCAGCCTCCTGAGTAGCTAGGATTACAGGTGCATACCACCATGCCTGGCTAAGTTTTTGCTTTTTCTTTTTTTTTTTAGGAGAGACGGGGTATCACCATATTGACCAGGCTGGTCTCGAACTCCTGACCTCAGGTGATCTGCCCACCTCAGCCTCCCAAAGTGCTGGGATTACAGGCATGTGCCACCACACCCAGCCAGATATTGCATTTTTAATAAATTGAAGGTTCGTGTCAACTGTACATACAGCAAATCTATCAGTGCAATTTCTCCAACAGCACGTGTTTACTTCCTGTCTCTGTGCCGTTTTGGCAACTCTCACAATATTTCTAACTGTTTCATTATTCTTATATCTATTATGGTGATCTGTGATGAGTGATCTTTGTTGTTACTATTGTAATTGTTTTGGGACACCATGAATTGTACCCATACAAAATGGAAAACTTAATAAATCTGTATGTTTGGACCACTCTCCAGACCAATCATTCTCCCATCTCTCTCCCTCTCCTCTGGTCTTCCTATTCCCTGAGATATAACAGCATTGAAATTGGGCCAATGAATAGTCCTACCATGGCCTCTAAATGTTCACACAAAAGGAAGAATCACACTTTAAATCAAAAGCTAAGTTTTTGAGGAAATTAAAAGTGCTGCTCCAGTGAACAAAAAAAATAAAATAAGAAAGTGAAACTGCTATATTGTTGATATGGTGGAAGATTTAGTGGTTTGGATAGAAGACCAACTAACCACAACATTCTCTTAAGCCAAAGCCTAACTCAGAGGAAGGCGCTAACTCTCATCAATTATATGAAGGCTGAGAGAGGCGAGGAGGCCACAGAGGAAAAGTTTGAACATACCAGAGGCTGGTTCATGAGATTTAAGGAAAGAAGCCATTTCCATAACACAAAAGTGCAAGGTGAAGCAGAAAGTGCTAATATAGCAAGTTATCCAGAAGATCTAGCTAAGATCATTAATGAGGGTGGTTACACTAAAAAACAGATTTACAATGTAGGCAAAATAGCCTTATACAGGAAAAAGATGCTATCTAGGACTTTCATAACCAGAGAGGAAAAATCAATGCCTGCCTTCGAAGCTTCAAAGGACAGGCTGACTCTCTTGTTAGGGACTAATACAGCTGGTGACTTTAAGTTGAAGCTCCCATATTGCCAACTACAAATCTCGTTAGTGCTCCAGAAATATTAGAGTTATCCTGAATATCTCCCTTCCACACTCTGAACATCTAATTGGTCACCTAATTTTATTAATTCCAGCTCAGAAATTTCTTCCAACACTTTTATCTCTAACTCCATCACCATTTCCTTGCCATTATCTCTCAGACTCTTCACTGGTCACTGTCACAGCTTTCTCAAGACCCCAGTTTAGCTTAAACTACTCTGTTAAAAAAGTTTCATTGTTGGGCCAGGCTCAGTGGCTCACACCTGTAATCTCATCACTTTGGGAGGCCGAGGCAGGTGGATCATGAGGTCAGGAGTTCAAGACTATCCTGGCCAACATGGTGAAACCCCATCTCTACTAAAAATACAAAAATTAGCTGGGCGCGGTGGCGGGCACCTGTAGTCCCAGCTACTTGGGAGGCTGAGGCAGGAGAATCGCTTAAACCTGGGAGGCATAGGTTGCAGTGAGCCGAGATCGATCTCGCACCACTGCACTCCAGCCTGGGCGACAGAGCAAGACTGTCTCAAAAAATAAAAACAACAACAAAAGAAAAAACTCCATGCTTTTTTAGTTACTTAAAAACTGCTTGCATTATGGAACAAAATGAAAAAGTACAAAAGCCCTATAAGCAGGGGAAAACTGAAAGAAAATAAATTAAAATGTTGACAGTGATCTTCTCTGCATGGTAAGATTGTGGGTATTTTTTTCTTTGTTCTTCTGTATAGTTTCCAAATTGTCTACACTGTACATATATTGCTTTCACAAATGTTATTTTAAATAACAAACTCCACTGGCTTCCTCATGAAAGCTTTTGCAAATCCAAACTCCTGAGCCTTACACACGGGGCATTTCACAATATGCTCCTGTGGTAGCAGGTTTCCACAATGACCCCCAAATGATCCTTGCCTCCTTGTATTCCTATATTGTAGGGCTGACCTGTGTAACCAGTAGGATATTGTAGACATGGAAGTGTGTGGCTTCCAAAACCAAGTCATAAAAGACATGGCTTCTGCCTTACATGCTCTAGGATCACTCGCTCTCGGGGAAGCCAGCTGCCATGTCGTGAGGACTCCTGAGCAGCCCTCTGGAATGATCCATGAGATGAGAGGCTGAGGTCTTCTGCCAACAAAACAGCAATAAACTTGCCAGGCATGTGAGTGAGCCACCTTTGAAGCAGCTCTTCCGGCCCCATTGACACCTTAAGGTGACTGCAGCCCCAACTGGTATCTTAACTGCAACCTCATGAGAGACTCCAAACCAAAACTACTCTGCTAAGCTACTCCCGAATTCCTGACCCATCAAAACTGTGAAATAATTTGTTGTTCTCAAGCCACTAGGTTTTGAGGTAATTTGTTACACAGCAGTAGTTAACTAATACAGTCCTCAAAATATCTTTTTAACTTCATCTCCCAAAACTCCTCCTTGTACACTATACTCCTACCATACTGAAGTTATAACCAATTTCTAGATAATTTAAGAAATTCATTTTTTTGCATTTGTTAGTTCCACTGTTCAACCCACCTTTTTTATCATCCTTCAAAATATAGCTCAAAACTTACCTCCCCAGTGAAGCAGAATTAATTCCTCCCTCCTGTGCACAGCACTGCCCCTTTCTTCTTGTCTCTGTAATAGCATTTATCCTAGTCTGTGTAATAAATCTAGGGGCATGTTCACATCTCCCTCTAGACTGAGAGGTATTCTAGGCCAAGGCTTTGTGTCTCCTGCACCTAACAGTGCCTGATACACAGAAGACAAAAATAAATGCCTGATGAATGAACCGACATCTGAATGACTGACTGAATGAAGAATTATAGCACCAAGACCATCTTAGCCAAAGTAGGAAACTCTTTGCATGTTAGCTCTTACAAGACATTAAAAAATACCTGTCAGAGCAATGACCCATAAACAAAGTTAACAATCCACAACCACTAATTAATTAATCAGGTCACTATTACTTGAGCTGTGAAGTCAGATAGTAAGGAAATGCCAAAAAATGAAATACAATAATTAGGCAAGATCTAAATTCTGAACAAAACACAGTAGAATCTACTATAACAGGGCTCATTAAAATGTAGACTTACATATAACTTAGACTGAATTGCATCTCTCAAAACACTGTAACTACCAAGGAAGAGGGCTAATATGACACAATTAGGCCACATGACTGATTCTGGTAATTTCTATGCAGTTTGTAAACATTTTGCTCTGAAACCAGTGGTATGAATTGATTAGTGAAGTTGGTTAACAAAGGACACATTTATCTGGAATACTTGCTCTTTTCAAACCAAAAAAAAAAAAAGAAATGTTCCTCTGAAGTAGCCAGTACTTATTTTTACCAACTAAAACTGTGGCTCAACTATTTGTTTAGGAAAATGTTTAAGAAGCCAAAAATTCAGTTACATATTTCTAAGACCCCACAATATTATTTTTGAAGCGTTGAGAACTTAGGTAGGCCATGCCTAAGTTCGTGCAGCCATGGCTGAATCTTACCCACAAAGCAAGGTAATTTCCAACATGGACAATCAGCATCACAGAAAACATGTGTATAATAATAGTATTCTATGTTCTGTATTTGCTAGCAGTCACCTGTAAAATCCCCTGAGTCTGGTAGGTTGTCTTAGTCCATTTAGGCTGCTGTAACAAAATGGCTCAGACTGGGTAATTAATAAACAACAGAAATTGATTTCTGATAGTTCTAGAGGTTGGAAGGTCCAAGATCAAGGCAATGGCAGGTTCAGTGTGAGGGCTCACTCTCTGCTTCAAAGATGATGCATCCTCACATGGAGGAAGGGTAGGAGGGGCAAATAGGCTCCCTCAGTGCCTTTTATAAGGGCACTAACCCCATTCATGAGAGTGGAGCCCTTATGACCTAATCACCACCAAAGGTCCCACCTCTTAACAACATCACCCTGGAAATTAGATTTCAACATTTGAATTTTGGAAGGATACAAAAATTCAGACTACATCATAAGCTTTTGGTTTTTGTTTGTGTTTGTCTGGAGGAGCTGGATATTAAATTCTTAATTACTGATTACTGATTCAATTTTTTTCGGCTTCTTTGGTGGTTTTTTATTTTTTTGTTTTTGTTTTTTTGTTTTTTGTTTTTGTTTTTTTGAGACAGAGCCTCGCTCTGTTGCCCAGGCTGGAGTGCAGTGGCATGATCTCAGCTCACTGCAAACTCTGTCTCCCAGGTTCAAGTGATTCTCCTGCCTCAGCCTCCCAAGTAGCTGGGATTACAGGCACATGCCACCCCACCAGTTAATTTTTCTCTTTTTAGTAGAGATGGGGTTTCGCTATGTTGGTCAGGCTGGCCTCTAATTCCTGACCTCAAGTGATCCTCCCACCTCAGCCTCCCAAAGTGCTGGGATTACAGATACGAGCCTCTGTGCCCAGCCTCAATTTTTTGGGTAGTTTTAGATCTATTCAGATCTTCTGTTTCTTCTTAAGTCTATTTTTTAAATTTTATTTTTCTGGATAATTGTCTATTTCATATTTTAAACTTGTTGTCACAAAGTTGTTCATGGATGTTCTTTTTAAAAATACCCGCTGCATCTATAGCTTTGTTCCCTTTTTATTCCTATTATTATTCGCTCTGTCTCTTCCCATCAGAATAAACCTTGCCAGAATTTTATCTAGTTTATTAGTGTTTTTAGAGAACAACTTCAATTTTATTGAGCTTTATACTTAAGATTTGTGCACTTTTCTGTACATTTCTTAAAACTCAATAAAGCAAGGGAATGCTGAAGACAGGATTCAGTATGATAACTGCTTTGAGTTGAGGGAGCCAGGGGATGATGAGGATACCACACCTTTAGACTTAGAGTGTTACCAGGGTCCTAGCTTTTGCTTAGAGTCATGGTTTCATGATTCCTATTACATCATTAAAAATAAATACACAACTAGTCCATGCACAGACTAATGATGTCTCTGCCATGGACCAAAGATTATAGTCACGCAGTTCTGTGAACCTAGGGTCTAAAGGTTTGGTGAGGAGGCCTACTTGACTGGCGCAATGGTGATATGGCATCGGTGCCTTCCAGCTGTGGCAGAAGGTGGAATGTGCCTTTTCTTTCTCTCCTGAAATGCCCTCTGGGTTTCTCAGAGATTCCACTTCTGACAACATACATCTGTATTTTGCTACTCTGAGCAGCTCTTCTCTAGGGGCCACTCGGGAGAAACCCAGACCCTTGGTGTCTGTATTCTATATTAAAAATCTTCCTTCTGGCTTCTATATTAAAAATCTTCCTGATGGAATGACTCCATTCTTCCAGGCAAAACCATTTCTCAGATTCTCCCCACCCCAGGATCAACATCTGGCCCACAAGAACATTCACCTTTACCCCCATTCTGTGTAAATGTAGCTTCTCCCATTGTAACCACTATTTTCCCTCTGCCTCAGAGCATCTAACCAGCCTCTTGACATTCTATGTTTCCAAGCATAAATCAGATACCAGGCATAAATTAGGACATCCCTACATCTCCCAAATTACAGATGATATGAGAAAACTCTCCAAGTGGTTATATATTTGAACACTACCCCCAGCCCCATTTGGCTGACAGAAGGGGAGGAAACACTTAGCTCATCTACAACTCTCTCACTCTAGAATTCCTGCTTATCAACATTCAAGCCTCCCTTTGCATACTCGGAGGGCAATTCAAAACTCAGCTTCACAAGTTTCACCTGTTCTTCACAGGTGCTATAACATGGGATGTTCTCAGCCTTGGGGGACCTGTCAAAATTCTAAGACAAAAGAAATTGTGAATTTGACATGATTTTACCTATATTTGGATTATGAGTTCATCTTCAGTATGGTCTTATTTAGGGGAATCCGGTGCAAACTACTTCAAGGACTTGCCCCTCCATGGCACCCACCATTGCCATGGTATTACTGGCTCAGGACAAATTTTTATGTTAATTTCTTAGCTCATGGCACAAATTCAAACCCCAAGTCAACAGGAAGCACAGGCTTGTCATTAAAAATTCTCAGGAAATTTTTCCACTCATGACAGGCAGTCTAGTCTCTCTTGTTGCCTCTCTGTACCTGTGGACTATTTTCCTAATTCATCCTTTCACTGACAGTATGGCCCTTCAAAGGTCTTGCTTTTATTCAAGAGTCTCAGGTCTAACTCATCCTCCCTCCTCATTTAGGCCAAACACACATTGTCTAACCCCATATGGATACTAAAACACAAATTCCTAGATTGCAGAAACTGACAACCACAAGCTCCTCAACCTACCCCTAAAACAAGGAATGTGCTTCTTGATCTGGATTTTAATTTCCTCCTCATTTTTGGCCCCTCTGAATTTCCCTTACCTTCTTCTAATCATGGCTCTGCCTGTAAAACAACGCCTGTCATCATTTCTTAAGAGCTGACAGGAAGCTAACTCACTCCAACCAACGATTCTCAGGCCTCGTAACCAGCCTGTCTGTTCGTGCTGAGTGGCTCCTCTCTGTAAGACATCCTTCCTCTCACCTGATCCTCTGCTGCAGAAAACCAAGAGCTCCCCAGTTCTGCTTACTTGTCTCTAAGCACCAGTCTTCCCACACCCAAACCAGGCCTGAAGGTCCTTGTTAGAAATCAGAATGCAAAAGAATCCCTCTCTCCCTCGCCAAAATGGAGCAAGGCAGAACCAACCAGGTCATCAGTGGACACTTTCAGATTCAGCGCTGTCCTGCCACTCTCTTTCCTACACTCCCCTCAGTCCAAATCTTACCCCTCATTCAAGGCCAAACTTAGGTCTCAAAACATCTGTGGAGTCTTTCCCCAATACTGGAGCCCACCCAGATGTCACCTTCACCATAACCCTAGGGCATTCTTTATGCTACCTGATTATGTCTTGCCTCATACCATCCACTGTTTCATATGTTAAACATATGTTAAACATATAGCAATTTAATAATTTGCTTAGGTTTTATAATGCGTTGCATTCCTAGTCACAATATTGTTATGAATTGAATGTTTGTTCCTCTTCCCCAAAATTCATACATTGAGATCCTAATTCCTAAAGTGATGGTATTAGTAGGTGGGGACTTTGGGAGGTGATTAGGTCATGAGGTTGGATCCCTCATGCATGAAATTAGTGGCCTTCTAAGGAAAGATACCAAAGCTTTCTCTCTCTCTCTCTCTCTCTCTCTCTCTCTCTGCTCTTCTTTCTGCCCATGTGAGGATATAAACAGAAGATGGCCATCTGTAAACCAGGAATCAGCTCTCACGAAAACCCAACCATGCTAACACCTTGATCTTAGATTTCCCAGGCTCCAGAACTGTGAAAAATAACTGTTTAAACCACTCAGTCTATGGTAATTTGTTACAGCAGCCCAAATTGACTAAGAAAAACACATCTAATTTTTAAAGCATTATTAGAGCTTATGGATCTAACCAAATGTAGTCGCTTGGAAGAGAAAATATGTATATATTTACATATGTTTTATGTTCATATATATGTATTTTAATAATGTTATCATTGCTGACATTTTCCTAAATCAGACACATTGGTTTATGATAAAATCTCAGACATCTTAAATCTTCAGCAAAACTCTAAGGTCTTAGAGGGCAGGAACTGGGTTGGGTATTCATTTATTAAAGTTCCACACTCCTACCAGGCACTTGTTGAAGTAGAGTTCTACAGTGCTGGTACAGTGCTGGATGAAGCATGATGAAAGGACTGGGAAACTGAGGTAGGTAATTAAGGGACAAGGATCTGGCAGAGAGAAATGGCAGCAGGCAAGTTCTCATAAGGTGAGACAGATCTTGAGGAGGCAGAGATTGTTGCTAACGATTAAGCCTGTCTGTCTTCTGTATCAGGCATGTTCACCACAACATAGGAAACTGTCAACTAGGCTTTGCTTAGCTCATTAGGGATATTTTTTTAAATTTTGAGATGGAGTCTGGCTCTGTTGCCCAGACTGGAGTGCAGTGGTGCGATCTCAGCTCACTGCAACCTCCACCTCCTAGATTCAAGTGATTCTCCTGCCTCAGCCTCCCAAGTAGCTGGGATTACAGGCGTATGCCACCACACCAGTTAATTTTTCTATTTTTAGTAGAGACAGGGTTTCGCCATGTTGGCCAGGTTGGCCTCGAATTCCTGACCTCAAGTGATCCTTTGGCCTCAGCCTCCCAAAGTTCTGGGATTATAGGCATGAGCCACCGTGCCCAGCCCTCATTAGGGATCTCTTAAAAGACAGAGCTCTCTGGGAAAATAAAGGGAAAGTATGTCCTGTTACTTGGTCTTAGGCTTGTCACTAATGAAGACAACTGGAAGCACTCTGACACTATGAGAAGATCAGGGAGCAGGTCCTCTGCTCAGATATACCAGTGCAGAACACAAACTTGAAGCCAGGCATTCATGAGAGTTTTGGTTCCTGCATACCCAGCATTTCTACAGTACTGGTACATAGTAGGCATTCACTGAGTGTTTGCTGAATAAACTAATGTTAGCAAGTTGTTGTCTTTTGGAAACATGTTACCTTGCCTCTGGTTAACTGACCAGGGCTTGAATACTGACTTGACCTGAAGGTAATGTGAACTGTGTGCATGCTGACTTCAGCAGGAAATTTCATTTCTTGGAAATCTGTGAACTGAAAAACCAGCTGCATGGTGAAAATACAGGAAAATGAATGAGCAGAATTGAATATAAACCAGAGTAAGGCCTGTTCTTGAATGGATGGTTCTCTAATTTCTGCTTAAAACAGTTTCTTGTTAAACCAAATTTTTGAATATTCAAATAAATACTTAAATACATCTTTAAGTATTTAAATAGACGTAGTTACCAGAAATGTCTTATCTTCACCAAAGACTCAATGAAGACACAAAGCCACATGGCAACAGGCAAAACCCAGGAACAGGATGTGCCTTCGTGTCATCTGATAAGACTTGGGGCACTGAACCAACTAAGTTCCAGCCTTAATTCCTTTGTCTTAGCTCATCACCAACTCTTTGGTAAATTTGAGAAGTCTTCACTAATTTCCAAAAAAGTATGAAACTCTATCGATTTAGATAATTTACTATTTCAGTATTTTTTGAAGCCACCAACTTTGTTCTTATGTATTTCATGCTACACAAACAGAACAAAACTTGTTCTTTCATAATTATCAAATTTTAGTAAAAAGTGTAAAATTTGGTGGTTTATGTAAGCATCAAGAGTACTTCTTGTAACAAATATCCCAAAAAATATCAGTTTAATTGTAGATACATGTGCATGAAGTAAACACACTTTCGGCAGTACATGAAGGGAAACACTCTCAGAATTTATATTTGCATAGAATATAATCCCAAAGGAAAGCCATGTTTAAATAATACAAATATTTCCTTACGAAGTATTTGATAATGCCTAAGCCAAAAAGAACATGACTCAGGGTGATGCAGCCAAAACAGAGACATTTTTAAAATACTTTTTAGAGTAGTTCCTTCGTGAATTTTAGTCCTAAATTCTGAATATTTTGTGTGCACCCTACTCCGACAACAGGGGTTATCAAGTGCTCCTGGCTCTAGATTCTGCTGTTGCAGACAGCCAGGCCTCCTAGAGGACTGAGACATAGAAAACTATTGGCTCAGATGAAGATACCACATTAGATTTTGAGGACCCAAAAATGAGTAAGAGCAATAAGCCGAATCCCTTTCCCTGGGAGCTGTCATACTTCAAGAGAGGATCATCCCCCTACAACGGCTTCCTCGGAGAGGTGTCAGGACCAATCCCATCGGCCTCACACTACACTTTCTCTACACTACTCCCTATATACCTAATTCTGATCTATTCCCTTTCCTCACAAATCCCTCAAATGGGCCCTTGGACTTCCCAATCTGCAACTTACAAATTCTTCTGTGTAATCTACTTGTTCTTGTGCCTTAAGTTAAAACCTGGCTCTTTCTTGTAGACACTCTGGTCCTCTTCCCTCTCAGCCCCTCTGGAAGCAGCCTCACATACTTTAGTAGGGGTTTTCTTGTTCTCCCATGACACTCCCATACCACAAACAGCCTTCACATGTTCTTGATCTTGAAAGGTGCTTGCCACCTTCTCTCTCTACTCACTGCTGACAGCTCATCAACCTGTAATCACTTCCCTCATTTTTTTTTTGAAGAATTTGACTCTGACCACAGAAGCTTTCAGCATTCCAACTCATTATCCTTCTCTCTGACTTCAACAACCACATGAGAGAAGCAAAAATATATGGCAAGAAGCTCAATGTGACTAGTAATCAAGCAAATGCAAATTAAAAAGAAAACCTCATCACTTCCATTGCTGATCAGATTTGCAAACTTGTTAAAATTATAAGCCTGACAATGTTAAGTTCATTGAGGATGCACAACAATCCTCACACACTAATGGAACTGTACCTTGGTACAGCCACAGTAGAGAGCAATTTTTCAGTAAAAGCCAGGTTAAAGATAAAGATAGCCAGAAATGTCGCTATCAGATACCTGCCCACAAGTACAAAGAAACCAACATTGCAAAAGTGATTTCAGAATTGTATATTCATGCAAAACAACCCAAATGTCCATCAACAGGTGAATGGAGAATTAATTGTGACTTATTCATACACTAAAATAGTAGATACAATTTAAATACCATTACAAACAATAAAAACATGACATTGGATAATGGTTATCTCTGGAGTAAATAAGGGGGTAGTGGGACTTGGGACAGGTACAAATGGAGCTTCCTCTGTATCTATTTAATATGACATCTTATTTACCATATTAAAAAAGAGAGAAAGAAACAGGAAACAAGGCAAAAGAATGGAACCTGAGTAAACAGGTAAATATTTTTTTAAAAAGATAAAAATGTTCAGCCAATTCTCCTTGATAACAAAGTTGGAAATCTTGGATAATGTAAGAATTTCAAATATGTCCTAGCAATATAAATGTCATATACATAGGAAAAAGAAAGATGTTTGGCAGTTATTCAATTAATTTTATTGGTATTAGACATCTAAAATTAAAATCTGCATTAAAATCGTTCATGTGAAGAATAAATTATTCTTAAATATTTAATATTGATCATAATTACCAAATAATAGTCAAGTATCCACTACAACTACACTTTGTACTATAGAGAAATAATCTTATGCAAGTAAAAATTCCTAAAATGTTCAGCAAAAAAAGTAATTTGTTTCTACACCTGGTCTTACTTAAGGAGAGTAATGCTTTATTTATTCTACATCATTGTGAAATGATGTGTTTCAAATAATTTTACAACTTTAAGTGCCAAAACATGTTTTTTAAAATAATTATAGCCACTTGGATTGGAATCATCTTCTGAAAGCTATTACACACTTGGATATTTTTCTATCTTTTTTAAGGCAATAGATAGAATATGATTAAAGTTTTTATGTTGACCTTAGGTCAAGATCAATTAGGCTGCTAATGTCATTTGTATCATAATTCCAAAGGACCCTTACCTTTTTCTCCAGGAAATATATGTAGTGGTAGTTCCCTTCATACTTTGGACTGCTAAACAATAGATGTTTCTTCAGAAAATTGCTCTTTTTCATATCCAAGCTATTACTTCGGTCAATTTCACTGAGCTTGAGTAACATCTATTCATAAATACATATTTGCCAATATTCCTTTATTTCCATGATGTCCCAGATTGATCTACATACTTCATAATTACCTTCACCAAAATCAATAGTTGTAATCCATACATAAGGACTGTTTGTCCCAGCAGTAAATGACTTTAGGGTTACAGGTTTTTAATTGTTGTGTCTTTTAAGTCTGTGTCCTTCTTTAGTTTCATGCTGTCAGTTTGCAGCAAGAGCTTTTCTATTTCTTCTGTATGATTTGCTGTTTCCAATCCATGCTAGGAAATCTATTTTAAAGTAATAATACATACACTGTGACTGACAGGCCAAGTCTTTCCTGTGACAGAAATGTGTAAACTTGGGTACAATAACCATTTCCCAAGCTCTGCATGTATGTCTATTTCTTGCTCCTCTGAAATGCCACAGAGTAATCCAGATGCTAGAGGCTCCCTCTAGGTAAGCCATTGCTAAGGTAGATACCACTGTATGCATCTCAGAGGTGAATCAATTCTAGTGGCTCATTTGTACCATTATAGAATTTGCCCTTCTTTTGATTCCTCTTCTAGATGGATGAGATGGCATTAAACACCACTGCTTTTTTATTCTTGAAAATTTTTAGATCAGATTCTAGTACTTGGGAAATTTTATTAAAGGACTTCTGACAGACTGATAGCAAAAGCACTCATTGTAATTACCACTCCACGCTGGATTTTATAAGTGGCCTGCCAGCGTTTATGTAATTCCACTTATTTCCAAACCAAGAAAAAGTTTAAAGGAGATTGTTATACTCTGTAAGCCAGTTGTCAGCAAAGAACAGCCTGCAGGCCAAATGCTAGCAGTTTTTGCAAATACAGTTTTTTTTCAAAACTCATTTCAATTATTTACATATTATCTAACATTGCTTTCATCCTACAATATCAGGGTTGAGTGGTTGAGACAAAGATTGTATGGCCCATGAAGGCTAAAATGCTTATAGAAAAAGT
Source organism: Macaca thibetana thibetana (assembly GCF_024542745.1). Classification (NCBI taxonomy): domain Eukaryota; kingdom Metazoa; phylum Chordata; class Mammalia; order Primates; family Cercopithecidae; genus Macaca; species Macaca thibetana. The sequence goes on from NC_065591.1 coordinate 103,012,134, forward strand.
TAACTGTCCCAATCTAGGCTAACTAGTCACCTCACCTAAACAGGTTTACTTCCACAACAAGACAAATTCCAACAATATCTTTCTTTTTCTGAATGGAAAAGATATGAAAAATCAACAGTCTATCAGGCGAATGCTTATTCGTGAGCTATTTCAATGTTGTTGGTAAATTCTTAACGCCTGACATTTTCCCACAGGACAAAACAAGCTATAGGCAACAGTGGAGTTTACACAAGTATCTCACAAGAATTCCAATGATGACATCCTCTAACTGCAACAAAAGTGCATCAGAGGATGCACATCATAATTTTATCTGAGACATAAAATTAGATAAGAGATAGAAAACTCCTTAAGTAATAGCTGTGTTATACAACACAAAGCATAACTGATGTAGTGTTAGACACACAGTTTGTAGGAAATTTTACAAACACTGAGAAATGACTGGTAATTAACAGACTGTAACATCATTAAGGCAACCTACAGTTTATACTATTTTTAAAATAAGACATAAACATTATTTGGAACTACTTACATTTTATCTGGGTTATATCACTACAATATTAAGAAAAGGAAATATAATTCCTTTCTAAATTTGATACAAGAAAATAGAACTAACCCCTATGCTTTAACTGTTATGTTTTATGATGTATCACCCCTCCCCTAAACCAGGCTATAGAGCTCATGGCTTCAAAAGAGACCTCTGTCTGTAGCTTGAGGAGAGGAGAAGGAAGAGTGGGGAGAACTTTGTCTTGCATCTTGAATACCAGCTCAGCCACAGCAGGATAGGGCAACAGCCAAGTGAGGCCCCCCTTTCAGGCCCTAGCTCCTAGACTACACCCTGGGCCAGAAAGGAACCCACAGACTTGAAGGAAAAAACTCAGACCTGCCAGCGTTCATCACCTGTTAACGAAACAGCTGTTGAACCCTGAATAGCCAGCCGTGATAGCCAGGTACAACATCAAGGTCCTTGGTGAGCCTCTGAGACTTGCTGGCTTCAGATACCAACACTATCACACAGGGTAGTACCAAGTGGGCTCTTAGGGTCTGCAACTTCAGGATTTGACTCTTGGATGGCATTTCAGGACCTGCCTGGGCCAGATGGGAGTCCACTGCCCTGAATGGTAAGCCCCAGGTCAGGCAGCATTCACTACAAGTTAACTCAAGAGAACTTGAGCCTTAAGAAAACATCCATGGTAGTCTGGCAGTACTCCTGTGGCCAGGGGTGGCGATGGCTATGAGGTTAGGCTCCTCTGTTTTTGGAAAGGGAAGGGAAGAGGGGGAAGGACTGCTTCTTGTGGTTTGAGTCCAGCTCATCCACAATACAATGGAACAACAGGTAGACTTCTAAGGTTCTTGACTCTAGTCCCTTACCCCCAGATGGCACTTCTGGACCCACCTGGGGCCTGGGTGGGTCACTTTGCCACTCTGAAGGGAAGGACACAGGCCTGCTTGGCTTTGCCACCTGCTGATGGTAGAGCCCCAGGGCCTTGAGCAAACATAGGCAGTAGCCACGGAGTGGTTATAGCAGTCCTTGGGCAAGACCCAGCACTGTGCTGGCTTCAGGTCCCAGCACAGTAATGGTGGTGATGGCCACAGTGGTGCTTGTGTCACTCTACCCCCAGCTTTAGGTGGCTCAGAACAGAGAGACTCTATGTTTAGCAGAAAGTAAGGGGAGAAAACAAGAGTATCTGCTTGGTAATCTAGAGAATTCTCCTGGATCTTGTCCAAAACCATCAAGGTGGTACCTCTACGACTTTGCAAGAACCACAGTATTACTGGGCTTGGGGTGTCTCCTAAAGCAGAAACAGCTTAGATCGCAACACTCAAGTTCTTTCAAATATCTGGAAAGCCTTCCCAAGAAGGGCAGCTACAAATAAGCCCAGACAGTGAAGACTACAATAAATACCTAACTCTTCAATGCCCAGACACCAAAGAACATCTACTAGCATCAACACCATCCAGGAAAAGATGACCTCACCAAATGAACTAAATAAGGCACCAGGGACAAATCCTGGAGAATCAGAGACATGTGGCCTTTCAGACAGAGAATTCAAAATAGCAGTGTTGAGGAAACTCAAAGAAATTCAATATAACACAGAGAAGTAATTCAGAATTTTATCAGATAAATGTACAAAGATACTGAAACAATCTAAAAGATTCAAGCAGAAATTCTGGAGCTGAAACTGGCATACTGAAGAATGCATCAGATTCCCTTAATAGCAGAATAAATCAAGCAGAAGAAAGAATTAGTGAGCGTGAAGACAGGCTATTTGAAAATATAGTCAGAGAAGATGAAATAAAAAAGAATAGAAAACAACAAAGCACACCTACAGGATATAGAAAATAGCCTCAGAAGGGCAAATCTAAGGGTATCGACCTTAAAGAGAAGGTAGAGAAAGAGATAGGGGTAGAAAGTTAATTCAGGCCAGGTGCGGTGGCTGATGCCTGTAATCTCAGCACCTTGGGGGGCCGAGGATAGCAGATCATGAGGTCAGGAGATCAAGACCATCCTGGCTAACACGGTGAAACCCCCTGCCTACTAAAAATACAGAAAATTAGCCGGGCATGGTGGCACATGCCTGTAATCCCAGCTATTCGGGAGGCTGAGGTAAGAGAATTGCTTGAACCTGGGAGGCAGAGATTGCAGTGAGCTGAGATCGCACCATTGCACTCCAGCCTGGGTGACAGAGCAAGACTCTGTCTAAAAAAAAAAAAAAAAGTTAATTTGAGGGGATAATATCAGGAAATTTCCCAAACCTAGAGAAAGATATTAATGTCCAAGTACAAGAAGGTTATAGAACACCAAGATTTAACCCAAAGAAGACTACCTCAAGGCATTTAATAATTAAACCCTCGAAGGTCAAGGATAAAGAAATGATCCTAAAAGCAGCAAGAGAAAAGAAACAAATAACACACAAGGGAGCTCCAATATGTCAAGCAGCAGACTTTTTAATGCAAACGTCACAGGCCAGAAGAGAGTGGCATGATATATGTAAAGTGCTGAAGGAAAAAAACCTTTTACCCTAGAATGGTATATTCAGTGAAAATATCCTTCAAACATGAATGAGAAATGAAGACTTTCCCAGACAAAAACAGGGTCATTTCATCAATACCAGACCCATCCTACAAGAAATGTTAAAGGGAGTACTTAAGTCAGAAAGAAAAAGACATTAATGGGCAATAAATAATCACCTGAAGGTGCAAAACTCACTGTTAATAGTAAGTACACAGAGAAACACAGAATATTATAACACTGTAACTGTGGTGTGTAAACTACTGTTATCTTAAGTAGAAAGGCTAAATGAGGAACCAGTCGAAAATAATAGCTACAACAACTTTTCAAAACATAGTCAGTACAATAAGATATAAATAGAAACAACAAAAAGTGAAAAGCAGGGAGACTATGTTGAGTTTTTTATTACTTTTCTTTTTGCTTGTTTGTTTATGCAAATAGTGTTAATTTGTTATCAGGTTAAAACAATGGGTTATAAGATAGTATTTGCAAGCCTCATGGTAACTTTAAACCAAAAAACATAAAATGGATACACGAAAAGTAAAAATAAACTAAATCATTGCAAAAGAGAAAATAATCTTTACTAGAGAAGGACAGCAATAAAAGAAAGAAGAAAGAGAAGATCACCAAACAACCAGAAGATGGCAGGAGGAAGTTCTTACTTATCAATAATAACATTGAATGTAAATGGACTAAACTCTCCAATCAAAAGAGATAGACAGGCTGAATGAATGAATGAAAAAACAAGACCCATTGACCTATTGCCTACAAGAAACACAATTCCTCATAAAGACACACAGACTGAAAATAAAGGGATAAGAAAAGATATTCCTTGCCAATGAAAACCAAAAAAGAACAAGAGTCATATCAGACAAAATAGATATCAAGACAAAAACTATAAGAAGAGACGGGGCGGATCACCTGAGGTCACGCCAGCTTGACCAACGTGGAGAAACCCTGTCTCTACTAAAAATATGAAATTAGCCAGGCATGGTGGCGCATGCCTTTAATTCCAGCTACTCGGGAGGCTGAGGTAGGAGAATCGCTTGAACCCGAGAAGCGGAGGTTGTGGTGAGCCCAGTTAGCACCATTGCATTCCAGCCCGGGCAGCAAGAGCGAAACTCTGTCACAAAAAAAAAAGGGGGGGGGGCGGAGCAAGATGGCCGAATAGGAACAGCTCCAGTCTCCAACTCCTAGCACCAGCGACACAGAAGACCGGTGATTTCTGCATTTTCAACTGAGGTACTGGGTTCATCTCACTGGGGAGTGCCGGACGATCGGTGCTGGTCAGCTGCTGCAGCCCGACCAGCGAGAGCTGAAGCAGGGCGAGGCATTGCCTCACCTGGGAAGCGCAAGGGGGAAGGGAATCCCTTTTCCTAGCCAGGGGAACTGAGACACACAACACCTGGAAAATCGGGTAACTCCCACCCCAATACTGCGCTTTAAGCAAACAGGCACACCAGGAGATCATATCCCACACCTGGCCGGGAGGGTCCCACACCCACGGAGCCTCCCTCATTGCTAGCACAGCAGTCTGTGATCTACAGCCAAGGCAGCAGCGAGGCTGGGGGAGGGGCGCCCACCATTGCTGAGGCTTAAGTAGGTAAACAAAGCTGCTGGGAAGCTCGAACTGGGTGGAGCTCACAGCAGCTCAAGGAAACCTGCCTGTCTCTGTAGACTCCACCTCTGAGGACAGGGCACAGTAAACAATAACAAACACAGCCGAAACCTCAGCAGACGCAAACGACTCTGTCTGACAGCTTTGAAGAGAGCAGTGGATCTCCCAACACGGAGGTTGAGATCTGAGAAGGGACAGACTCCCTGCTCAAGTGGGTCCCTGACCCCAGAGTAGCCTAACTGGGAGACATCCCCCACTAGGGGCAGTCTGACACCCCACACCTCACAGGGTGGAGTACACCCCTCAGAGGAAGCTTCCAAAGCAAGAATCAGACAGGTACACTCGCTGTTCAGAAATATTCTATCTTCTGCAGCGTCTGCTGCTGATACCCAGGCAAACAGGGTCTGGAGTGGACCTCAAGCAATCTCCAACAGACCTACAACTGAGGGTCCTGACTCTTAGAAGGAAAACTATCAAACAGGAAGGACACCTACACCAAAACCCCATCAGTACATCACCATCATCAAAGACCAGAGGCAGATAAAACCACAAAGATGGGGAAAAAGCAGGGCAGAAAAGCTGGAAATTCAAAAAATAAGAGCGTATCTCCCCCGGCAAAGGAGCGCAGCTCATCGCCAGCAACGGATCGAAGCTGGATGGAGAATGACTTTGACGAGATGAGAGAAGAAGGCTTCAGTCCATCAAATTTCTCAGAGCTAAAGGAGGAATTACGTACCCAGCGCAAAGAAACTAAAAATCTTGAAAAAAAAGTGGAAGAATTGATGGCTAGAGTAATTAATGCAGAGAAGGTCATAAACGAAATGAAAGAGATGAAAACCATGACACGAGAAATACGTGACAAATGCACAAGCTTCAGTAACCGACTCGATCAACTGGAAGAAAGAGTATCTGCGATTGAGGATCAAATGAATGAAATGAAGCGAGAAGAGAAACCAAAAGAAAAAAGAAGAAAAAGAAATGAACAAAGCCTGCAAGAAGTATGGGATTATGTAAAAAGACCAAATCTACGTCTGATTGGGGTGCCTGAAAGTGAGGGGGAAAATGGAACCAAGTTGGAAAACACTCTTCAGGATATCATCCAGGAGAACTTCCCCAACCTAGTAGGGCAGGCCAACATTCAAATCCAGGAAATACAGAGAACGCCACAAAGATACTCCTCGAGAAGAGCAACTCCAAGACACATAATTGCCAGATTCACCAAAGTTGAAATGAAGGAAAAAATCTTAAGGGCAGCCAGAGAGAAAGGTCGGGTTACCCACAAAGGGAAGCCCATCAGACTAACAGCAGATCTCTCGGCAGAAACTCTCCAAGCCAGAAGAGAGTGGGGGCCAATATTCAACATTCTTAAAGAAAAGAATTTTAAACCCAGAATTTCATATCCAGCCAAACTAAGTTTCATAAGTGAAGGAGAAATAAAATCCTTTACAGATAAGCAAATGCTTAGAGATTTTGTCACCACTAGGCCTGCCTTACAAGAGACCCTGAAGGAAGCACTAAACATGGAAAGGAACAACCGGTACCAGCCATTGCAAAAACATGCCAAAATGTAAAGACCATCGAGGCTAGGAAGAAACTGCATCAACTAACAAGCAAAATAACCAGTTAATATCATAATGGCAGGATCAAGTTCACACATAACAATCTTAACCTTAAATGTAAATGGACTAAATGCTCCAATTAAAAGACACAGACTGGCAAACTGGATCAAGAGTCAAGACCCATCAGTCTGCTGTATTCAGGAGACCCATCTCACACGCAGAGACATACATAGGCTCAAAATAAAGGGATGGAGGAAGATTTACCAAGCAAATGGAGAACAAAAAAAAGCGGGGGTTGCAATACTAGTCTCTGATAAAACAGACTTTAAACCATCAAAGATCAAAAGAGACAAAGAAGGCCATTACATAATGGTAAAGGGATCAATTCAACAGGAAGAGCTAACTATCCTAAATATATATGCACCCAATACAGGAGCACCCAGATTCATCAAGCAAGTCCTTAGAGACTTACAAAGAGACTTAGACTCCAATACAATAATAATGGGAGACTTCAACACTCCACTGTCAACATTAGACAGATCAACGAGACAGAAAGTTAACAAGGATATCCAGGAATTGAACTCATCTCTGCAGCAAGCAGACCTAATAGACATCTATAGAACTCTCCACCCCAAATCAACAGAATATACATTCTTCTCAGCACCACATCGTACTTACTCCAAAATCGACCACGTAATTGGAAGTAAAGCACTCCTCAGCAAATGTACAAGAACAGAAATTATAACAAACTGTCTCTCAGACCACAGTGCAATCAAACTAGAACTCAGGACTAAGAAACTCAATCAAAACCGCTCAACTACATGGAAACTGAACAACCTGCTCCTGAATGACTACTGGGTACATAACGAAATGAAGGCAGAAATAAAGATGTTCTTTGAAACCAATGAGAACAAAGATACAACATACCAGAATCTCTGGGACACATTTAAAGCAGTGTGTAGAGGGAAATTTATAGCACTAAATGCCCACAAGAGAAAGCAGGAAAGATCTAAAATTGACACTCTAACATCGCAATTAAAAGAACTAGAGAAGCAAGAGCAAACACATTTGAAAGCTAGCAGAAGGCAAGAAATAACTAAGATCAGAGCAGAACTGAAAGAGATAGAGACACAAAAAACTCTCCAAAAAATCAATGAATCCAGGAGTTGGTTTTTTGAAAAGATCAACAAAATTGACAGACCACTAGCAAGACTAATAAAGAAGAAAAGAGAGAAGAATCAAATCGACGCAATTAAAAATGATAAAGGGGATATCACCACCGACCCCACAGAAATACAAACTACCATCAGAGAATACTATAAACACCTCTACGCAAATAAACTGGAAAATCTAGAAGAAATGGATAATTTCCTGGACACTTACACTCTTCCAAGACTAAACCAGGAAGAAGTTGAATCCCTGAATAGACCAATAGCAGGCTCTGAAATTGAGGCAATAATTAATAGCCTACCAACCAAAAAAAGTCCATGACCAGATGGATTCACAGCTGAATTCTACCAGAGGTACAAGGAGGAGTTGGTACCATTCCTTCTGAAACTATTCCAATCAATAGAAAAAGAGGGAATCCTCCCTAACTCATTTTATGAGGCCAACATCATCCTGATACCAAAGCCTGGCAGAGACACAACAAAAAAAGAGAATTTTAGACCAATATCCCTGATGAACATCGATGCAAAAATCCTCAATAAAATACTGGCAAACCGGATTCAGCAACACATCAAAAAGCTTATCCACCATGATCAAGTGGGCTTCATCCCTGGGATACAAGGCTGGTTCAACATTCGCAAATCAATAAACATAATCCAGCATATAAACAGAACCAAAGACAAGAACCACATGATTATCTCAATAGATGCAGAAAAGGCTTTTGACAAAATTCAACAGCCCTTCATGCTAAAAACGCTCAATAAATTCGGTATTGATGGAACGTACCTCAAAATAATAAGAGCTATTTATGACAAACCCACAGCCAATATCATACTGAATGGGCAAAAAACTGGAAAAATTCCCTTTGAAAACTGGCACAAGACAGGGATGCCCTCTCTCACCACTCCTATTCAACATAGTGTTGGAAGTTCTGGCTAGGGCAATCAGGCAAGAGAAAGAAATCAAGGGTATTCAGTTAGGAAAAGAAGAAGTCAAATTGTCCCTGTTTGCAGTTGACATGATTGTATATTTAGAAAACCCCATTGTCTCAGCCCAAAATCTCCTTAAGCTGATAAGCAACTTCAGCAAAGTCTCAGGATACAAAATCAATGTGCAAAAATCACAAGCATTCTTATACACCAGTAACAGACAAACAGAGAGCCAAATCAGGAATGAACTTCCATTCACAATTGCTTCAAAGAGAATCAAATACCTAGGAATCCAACTTACAAGGGATGTAAAGGACCTCTTCAAGGAGAACTACAAACCACTGCTCAGTGAAATAAAAGAGGACACAAACAAACGGAAGAACATACCATGCTCATGGATAGGAAGAATCAATATCGTGAAAATGGCCATACTGCCCAAGGTAATTTATAGATTCAATGCCATCCCCATCAAGCTACCAATGAGTTTCTTCACAGAATTGGAAAAAACTGCTTTAAAGTTCATATGGAACCAAAAAAGAGCCCACATCTCCAAGACAATCCTAAGTCAAAAGAACAAAGCTGGGGGCATCATGCTACCTGACTTCAAACTATACTACAAGGCTACAGTAACCAAAACAGCATGGTACTGGTACCAAAACAGAGATATAGACCAATGGAACAGAACAGAGTCCTCAGAAATAATACCACACATCTACAGCCATGTGATCTTTGACAAACCTGAGAGAAACAAGAAATGGGGAAAGGATTCCCTATTTAATCAATGGTGCTGGGAAAATTGGCTAGCCATAAGTAGAAAGCTGAAACTGGATCCTTTCCTTACTCCTTATACGAAAATTAATTCAAGATGGATTAGAGACTTAAATGTTAGACCTAATACCATAAAAATCCTAGAGGAAAACCTAGGTAGTACCATTCAGGACATAGGCATGGGGAAAGACTTCATGTCTAAAACACCAAAAGCAACGGCAGCAAAAGCCAAAATTGACAAATGGGATCTCATTAAACTAAAGAGCTTCTGCACAGCAAAAGAAACTACCATCAGAGTGAACAGGCAACCTACAGAATGGGAGAAAATTTTTGCAATCTACTCATCTGACAAAGGGCTAATATCCAGAACCTACAAAGAACTCAAACAAATTTACAAGAAAAAAACAAACAACCCCATCAAAAAGTGGGCAAAGGATATGAACAGACATTTCTCAAAAGAAGACATTCATACAGCTAAAATGCTCATCATCACTGGCCATCAGAGAAATGCAAATCAAAACCACAATGAGATACCATCTCACACCAGTTAGAATGGCGATCATTAAAAAGTCAGGAAACAACAGGTGCTGGAGAGGATGTGGAGAAATAGGAACACTTTTATACTGTTGGTGGGATTATAAACTAGTTCAACCATTATGGAAAACAGTATGGCGATTCCTCAAGGATCTAGAACTAGATGTACCATATGACCCAGCCATCCCATTACTGGGTATATACCCAAAGGATTATAAATTATGCTGCTATAAAGACACATGCACACGTATGTTTATTGCGGCACTATTCACAATAGCAAAGACTTGGAATCAACCCAAATGTCCATCAGTGACAGATTGGATTAAGAAAATGTGGCCCATATACACCATGGAATACTATGCAGCCATCAAAAAGGATGAGTTTGTGTCCTTTGTAAGGACATGGATGCAGCTGGAAACCATCATTCTTAGCAAACTATCACAAGAACAGAAAACCAAACACCGCATGTTCTCACTCATAGGTGGGAACTGAACAATGAGATCACTTGGACTCGGGAAGGGGAACATCACACACCGGGGCCTATCATGGGGAGGGGGGAGGGGGGAGGGGGGAGGGATTGCATTGGGAGTTATACCTGATGTAAATGATGAGTTGATGGGTGCAGCACACCAACATGGCACAAGTATACATATGTAACAAACCTGCACGTTATGCACATGTACCCTACAACTTAAAGTATAATAATAATAAATAAATTAAAAAAAAAAAAAAAAGAAGAGACAAAGACGGTCACTATATAATAATAAAGGGATCAATTCAGCAAGAGGATCTAACAATTTTAATTGTGCAATATGTGCACCCAGCACTGGGCCATCCAGATATATAAAGGAAATATTATTAGAGCTAGAGAGAGATAGGCCCCAATACAATAATAGCTAGAGATTTCAACATCCCACCTTCACCATTAGACAGATCTTCCAGACAGAAAATCAACAAAGAAACATCAGACTTAATCTGCTCTATAAACCTAATGAATCTAATAGATATTTGCAGAACATTTCATCCAAGAGCTGCAGAATACATAGTCTTTTCCTAAGCATATGGATCATTCTCAAGGATAGACCATACATTAGGTCACAAAACAAGTATTAAAGTATTCAAAAAAATTGAAACAATATCAAGCATCTTCTCTGACCGCAATGAAATAAAACTAGAATTTAAAAACAAGAAGAATTTTGGAAACTATACAAATACCTGGATATTAAACAGTATGCTCCTGAATGACTAGTAGGTTAATGAATAAATTAATAAGAAAATTAAAAATGTATTGAGACAAATAATAATGGAAACACAACATAGCTAAGTCTATGAGGCACAGCAAAGTACTAAGAGGGAAGTTGATGGCTCTAAGTGCCTACATCAAAAAAGGGGAAAATCTTCAAATAAACAATTTAACGATGCATCTTAAAAAACTAGAAAAGCAAGAGCAAACCAAACCCAAATTAGAAGAAAAGGAATAATAATGACAGAGCAGAAATAAATAAAATCGAAATGAAAGAAAAAACAATACAAAATACCAATGAAACAAAAAATTGTTTTTTTTTGAAAAGTTAAACAAAATTGATAAATATTTAGCCAAGCTAAACTAAGAAAAAAAAGAGAAGATCCAAATAAATAAAATCAGAAATGGAAAAGGAGACATTACAAGATATACCTCAGACATTCAAAGGATTATTAGTGGCTACTATGACCAACTATATGCCAATAAATCAGAAAGGCTAGAAGAAATAGACAAATTTGTAGATACATACAAGCTATCAAGATTGAACCCGAAGGAAATCCAAAACCTGAACAGACTAATAACAAGTAATGAGATCAAAGTCATAATAAAAAGTCTCCTAGCAAAGCAATCTTCAGATTCAATGCAATCCCTGTCAAAATACCAATGACATTCTTCACAGAAATAGAAAAAAAAAAATCCTAAAATTTATGTGGAACCACAAAAGACCCAGAATAGCCAAAGCTGTCCTAAGCAAAAAGAACCAAACCAGAAGACTCACATTACCTGAATTCAAATTACACCACAGAGCTATAGTAAACAAAACAGCACAGTACTACCATAAAACAGACACGTGGACCAATGGAACAGAATAGAGAACCCCAAAAAAAATCCACACATCTACAGTGAACTCATTTTCAACAGAGGTACCAAGAACATATGATGGGGAAAAGACAGTCTCTTCAATAAATGGTGCTGGGAAAACTAGCATCCGAATGAAGAAGAATGAAACTAGACCCCTATCTCTCACAAAAATCAAATTAAAATAGATCAAAGACTTAGATCTAAGACTTCAAAACATGAAACTACTACAAGAAAACATTGGGGAAAAATCTCCAGGACATTGGTCTGGGCAAAACTTTCTTGAGCAATACCCTAAAAAGACAGTCAACCAAAGCAAATGTGGACAAATGGAATTACATCAAGTTAAAAAGCTTCTGCACAGCAAAGGATGCAATCAACAAAATGAAGAGAGAACTCACAGAATGGGAGAAAATATTTGCAAATTACCCATCTGACAAAAGATTCATAATCAGAGTATATAAGGAGCTCAAACAACTCTGTAGGAAAAAAATCTAATAATCCTATCAAAAGACAGGCAAAAGATTTGAATAAATACTTCTCAAATGAAGACATACCAATGGCAAACAGGCATATGAAAGGATGTTCAACATCATTTACCATCAGAGAAATGCAAATCAAAGCTACAGTGAGATATCATCTCACCCTATTAAAATGGCTTATATCCCAAAGACAGGCAATAACAAATGCTTGTGAGGATGTGAACAAAACAGAACCCTTGTACTCTCTTGGTGGGAATGTGAATTAGCACAACCACCATGGAAAACAACTTGGGATTTCCTCAAAAAACTAAAAATTGAGCTGCCATGTGATCCAGCAATCTCACTGCTGGTATACATCCAAAAGAAAGGAAATCAGTATGTCAAAGAGATATCTGCACTTCTATATTTGTTGCAGCACTGTTTACAATAGCTAAGATTTGGAACCAACTTAAGTGTCCATCAACAGATGAATGGATAAAAAACATGGAACATATACACAATGGAGTGCTATTCAGCCATAAGAAAAGAATGAGATTCTGTCATCTGTAACAACCTGGAAGGAACTGGAGATCATTATGTTAAGTGAAATAAGCCAGGCACATAAAGACAAACATTGTATGTTCTTACTTGTTTGTGAAATTTAAAAATCAAAACAATTGAACTCATAGACATAGAGAACAGAAAGATGGTTACCAGAGGCTGGGAAGGATAATGGAGATTGTGGCAGGGAAGATGGGGATGGTTAATGGGTACAAAAAAAATAGAATGAATAAGATCTATTATTTGATAGCACAACAGGGCAACTATAGCCAATAATAACTTAACTGTACATTTTTAAATAACCTAAAGAGTTTAATTGGATTGTTTGCAACTCAATGGATAAATGCTTGAGGGGATGGATACCCCATTCTTCATAATGTGCTCATTTCACATTGCATGCATGTATCAAAACATCTCATGTACCCCATAAATATATACACCTTCTATGTACCCCCAGCAATTAAAAATTAAGTAAAAATTTTATAAAAGAATTGAGCTATCAAGACACAAAAAGACATGGGTTGAATCTTAAATGCACATTGCTAAGTGAGATAAGCCAGTCTGAAAAGGTGAACTACTGTGATTCTAATTATGTGACATTCTGGGAAAAGCAAAAATAATACAGCAATAACAAAAATATCAGTAGTTGCAAAGAGTTTGAAGAATTTTTGGAGAGTTGAACAAGTGAAGCACAAAGGTGTTTTAGGACAATGAAACTATTCTGATACTGTAATTGTAAATATATGGGGTTTTTATAGTCCATATAACTTTACAGCTCAAAGAGTAGAACTTGACATAGGCAAATGTAAAGAAAAAAACAAAACCTAATTCAGGAGATGAAGGGAATCCCAAGATGAAATGCAAAATGTAATAAAACAATCTAACAATATGTATGAAACAATCTTATCGAATTGAACAAGGGAAGAAAAAACAGTGCTCACCTATTTTGGAAATGAGTGGAGTCTGTAAGAGTAAAGGCAAAATGAGCTGTACATAAGCACTGCACTCTAGTTGATAAAGTGCTTCCCATAGGGGTACAGGTTAACAATGTGGAAGCCACTATATATGTGCACTGAAAATGAACAATTATGTAAATGGATGACAGATGATAGGAGCCAGATTTCTCACAGTTGGCATGGGAGTTCACTGATAAGCAACAGGAATAGGCTAAAGTGATCCACGTGGTAATGGATTAGATTGGAAACACCAGTATAAACTCATGTTTGGCTTAATATGGATACAAATGGTTTCATATAGAAACACACACACACACACAATACACAATATCTTTGCTTGGTCTCCCAGTTAAAAGGGCTTAGATGCAACGATACCCCAGTTGCAATAAACACACCTAACACTCATATCTTGGGTTCTAATATTATCCTTCAATAAAAGGATCCTTGGAGAACGAACTGGTTCTAGGACTGGGGCAGGAAACGTACAAGGATGAGCCTGGAGCATTTTGTAATGACTAAAAGCAAGGAAGTGCTCAAACACACGCATGCGTGCCCACACATGCACACCCCCACACCTCACACAGGCACATGTGATGAGGACAGCTAAGAGACATGGGAGTCACTAAAAGAACCCTGAGTGGCCAAAGCTGGAACAATCTGAGTAACAAAATAAAGTAGTATTGGATAATAATCCAAAGTATTAAATAAATATCCATGAATCTATACTGATATAAATGATTGAATAAACAGGTAAGTGGCAGAGAAGAGGCAAATCTCTTGGTAGGATTCCAAATAATTCATGTGGAGTATCTACATGCACATTGCTAAGTGAGAGAACCCAGAATCCAGCTCCTTAAGGAGCCGGAGCATAACTCTCCCCCTTCCTTAAAGGTGGGCTGGACATAGTGACTTCCTTCCAAAGAGTACAGTATGGAAAGGGGGGGAAAGAGTAGCTTCACAGTGGAGAAATCTGAATAATACCTTAGCTAAGTATCAAGTTTAACATTAGCAAAGATAAATCACCCTTGATTTTAAATACCCTTGATATGATGTGACGATAATGGCACTTTACCTCTGTGGTCTTTCTCCCAAAAAAACTATGACCCCAGTCTCATGATGAGAAAAACATCAGAAAAATCCCCATTAAGAAACATTCTACAAGATACCCAACCAGTATTTCTCAAGATCGTTAAGGTCATCAAAAACAAGGAAAGTCTAAAAAACTACCACAGCTAAGAAGAGACTAAGGGGCATGACAGCTAAAGGTAATATGGTATCTTGTGTAGGATCCTAGAACTGGAAATGAACCTTTTATAAATAAAAATGAAATTTGAATTAAGTGCAAACTTCAGTTAATAATAATCTATCAATATGGACTCATTAATTGTAACAAATGTACCAAATTATTGTCAAGTGTTAAGGAAACTGGTGTGGGATATGTGGGAATTCTCTGTGCCATCTTCTTAATTTTTCTATAAATCTAAAACTTATAAAAAATAAATTTTACCTAGAAAAACACAAACCTGATGATGTGTATACTATTACTACTCCCACTTTATAGGGGAGGAAACCAAATCATGGAGAAAATGATTACCTCCTCACAGCTGCCAGAGCTGGGATTTGAACGAGTCTGATTGCTGAATCTGTGTTCTCACCCACTATGCTCCACTGCCTCAAAAAGGAACTTGCTTCTTTCCCCATCTTTACTAAGGGCTGCAGTGACCTCAGGGAAAGGGATCTAGTGAGCACTTTCTCCCTTTCTTTACTGATATCCTCCCTACTGATTACCAGCTTTGGGCCAGGAAGGCTGAAGCAGAAAGGTTGCCGAAAGTACTGGAAGTTCCTGCTTGGCTGGCAACTGGGAACTACTGCAAGTTGGCATCAGACTCTCTGGGTCCAACATGCTTAAAGCTGAAGGTGTTTCCATGGGCTCTTTGGAGGCTACTTGTGTGGCTCCGACTAAGGTCCCAAGAAGTAGGTATTTTTCTCCATATCCCCTCAGCCCTGGCTCTTAGCAGTTTATGTCCTGCCAGGCTGTTCCCTAAGGCAGGACATAAACAACTCTACCCCATCAGCGCCAACAGCTGAAAGGTTCAGAGAAACACACAATACTAGGCTCTCTACTCTCTCTTTCCTGCCATTGCTGCCTTAGATATCTGAGGTGTTCTCTACCTGCAAGGAGCACACAGTGTGCACTTTTAATCACCTGAAGCCCCTCTCCTCCCCACCCCCCCAATTAGGCTGGCAGGGAGGAAGCAGGTGCATTCACACACACACTCTCTCTCTCTCTCTCTCTCTCTCTCTCTCTCTCACTGTAGGGTCAAAACTCAGTTTTCTCTAGTGAAATCCTGTGTGCAAAATGTAATCCTCACACTTTGCACTTGATCTGATTTAGGTGATCCAAGAATCGTGGAACCACTCTTTTTTTTTTCTTTTTTTTTTTTTTTTTTTTTTTTTTTTTTTTTTTTTGAGACTGGGTCATGTTCTGTCACCCAGGCTGGAGTGCAGTGGCGCTGTCTTGGCTCACTGCAACCTCTTCCTCCCAGGCTCAAGCAAACTTCCCACCTCAGCCTCCCAAGTAGTTGGGACTATAGATGCCTGCCACCACACCCGACAAATTTTTGTACTTTTTCTAGAGACGGGGTTTTGCCATGTTGCCCAGGCTGGTCTTGAACTCCCAGGCTCTCACCTTTGTCTCCCAAAGTGCTGGGATTACAGGCGTGAGCTGCCACGCCCAGCCATGGAACTCTTCATAACCATTGATTTTGAAACTCTTGTATTTTTTTTTCCCACATCTCATTTTGGCAAACCATATCTATTACCTCAGTTGAAACCTCAACTTTAGTGCCCTGGGCTTTTTTTTATTGTTATTGCTTTTTAACTGTTACTTTAGGTTCAGGAGTACAGGTGAAGGTTTGTTACATAGGTAAACTCATGTCATGGGGTTTGTTGTACACATTATTTCATCACCCAGGTATTAAAAACAGTACCCAATAGTTATCTTTTCTTCTCCTCTCCCTCCTTCCGCCCTCCACTCTCAAGTCGACGCCTCAAGTTGTTCCCTTTTTTGTATTCATAAGTTCTCATCATTTAGCTCCCACTCATAAGTGAGTGCATGTGGTATTTGGTTTTCTCTTCCTGCATTAGTTTGCTGAGGATGAGGGACTCCAGCTCCATTCATTTTCCCACAAAAGACATGATCTCATTCTTTCCTGAGTTAATGTCCTGTTATGTATGTATATAAGCACATATTCAGGGACCAAGAAATACTTGTGAGATAGCTTAGTCATTAGGGAATGCTAAAGATAAGCCTATAACATCATATGTTACCTCCCTAACTAGATTATAACGTCCTCTAGTGTTATAATCACATCTTCTACATTTTTGCAGTGCATACACACATACACACACAAAAACACACAGATATAGAAACATAATTCTCTCCTAAAATTGACTCAAGAAATCCTGGTAGTCGTTTTGATGATGTATCTCTGTATACTTAATTCTACAAAAGCAATCAAGCAGGAATCTGAGGTTAGAAATACATACTTTGGAGCCAGAACTTGGACAGCTGGGTTTCCAGCTAAGTCACTAGTAACCACCTGCAAAGCTGGCTTGGTTTATCAGCCACAGATTCAGACTAGCCAACCCTGAATATTAAATCAATGGAATGCCAAATCTTGCATCCAGAGCAAACTGAACACCCAAATATACATCATAATACATCATCCAGGTCGAATATTATTTTTTACCTTGTAATTTATCTGAATCTGTAAAATAATATTATCAATTGGAAGATTAACCCCTCTAAAATTGGCAGCCACAGAGCTTAAAATTCAGGTGAAATGCATCATTTTCACCCACAAGCTAGAAAATCAGCTCTGTTCACTAAGTATGTAACAATAGGAGTATGCCCATGGCTTCCCTGGTTTAAAGAAAAATCTTTTGTTTATGAGTGGTTCTGAACTGTTCTTCCTTGGACAGTGATGCAGTTTCCCTTTCATAGCTCCTCCCTTACACACGTGTCCCAAGTTTCTCAACTTCTATGTAGGGCCTTACAGGGATCCAGCACTGTAGGACAATAGGCTGTGCATGGACAATGGATGAATTGGTGGTAACTAAGGACCAACCACTTGCTCCATCCCAAGTCCTCACCGAGGCTAAGTTTTTTTCCCCTCCTCATTTCAAACACTCCCATCTGCATTGTTCCTCCACCTCCTCTTCCTCCTCCCTATTCACTAGCTCCAGGCTTGCCTGCCTTTGGGGATGGAAAACTCTAGCTAAATATAGGCATGCATCAGAGTTTTCTTTTCTCCTGTTAGGCCAGTGGCTCATAAGTATGTTTCTGCTTCTGTATAGTTTGGAGAGGGGAAGACAGCCCCTAGGGCACCCATGAAAGCAGAGAACGAAAGATATGCTGAACTTGGCAAAACTCACAGATGAATACTTTGAGCTATAGCTGCACCATAAATGCTTTCCAATCAGTGTCGTCTCCTCTTTGCAAAAACTGCTCTCCTTGTTCACCTCCCATGTTGTGTTCTTTAAAGGCAAAATGGTTTGAAAACAAAAAGTGGCACAATTTGAACATGTTTAACCAAGCTAGACACAGAGAATAATAAACGGAGCCAGGATCATGGCCAAACAAGAGAATTTCATGTGAAACTATGTTGAGACCATGGTCAGGGACAGTAGAAAAGGGAATCTTAGGCAGAGTTAAGACCATAGTTGGTGGCCAGTGACCAGGCAAGAAAGTAACCGTCAGGCAAGGGAAGCCATGCCTGGTGCCATCCACAAGGTGGTAATCCACAACAGCTAGCTACATTTTTCCTGATTGAGAGAGGAAAAGGTACTAAAAGCTCTATAGGAATTCATTAGATCCAAAAGAATGAATTGGAGCTCCTCTAGGTTGAATATTTGAACCAAATCAGTTAAGATGGAAATAAATTCTAGAATAGCTTCATAGATGTTCCATTTCCTATGTCTGGTCTGAGAAGTTTTTAATAGACATGATTTTCTGGATTCTTGGTGGACTTTGAGTTTACTCTAAGAAGGCGATCAATGGCAGTATAGACCAATAATCCTACATCTTCATCTCTAACTCTCATCTCAAAGTGCATAATAATCTATGAAGACCTAACACCAGGATTTTTATTATTTGCTTCTGATTAAGATAGCACCTGATTAAGGTATTAGGAAAAATCTATGTTTTCATCCAGAAACTTTTACAATTTCTTACTGATAAAAGTAATTATGACTTATAATTATAAATATAAATATAAAGCTGATAAAACATAATTATAATTATAACTGATAATTACTTTTGCCTTTACTCTCCTTGTTCACCTCCCATGTTGTGTTCTTTGATGGCAGAATGGTTTGAAGACAAAAAAATTGCACAATTTGAACATGTTCAAAGGGATACTTACATCCTTAAAAGAAAAGTTTATCGTATAAAAGTAATTACAACTGATAATTACTTTTATATCATATAAAAGTAAAATAAACTTTTCTTTTAAGGATATAAGTGTCCCTTTTGGAACAAATCATGTTCCAAAGGCTTGTAACCAGTATATTGCTCTGTCTCAACTCAATGGTGTATGAACACAAAGCAATTTCATTTTTCTCTAATTTAATTACTCCTTCACTGAAGCTCAATCAAATCTGCCCTTTGCATCCTTAATTGCATCCTAGGCAGATTTCAAAGCTTTATCCTTTATTTTCTATTATTAAAACTCAGTCCACCACAGCTAACATCTTACTGAAAGGGGAAACGCTGAAAGCCTGTTCTCTAAAAACTAGAAGAAGACAAGGATGACCACTCTCACCACTCATTCAACGCAGGACTGGAAGTTCTATTCAGAACAATTAGGCAAGAGAAAGAAAGAAAGAGCACCCAAATTAGATAGGAGGAAGTCAAATTGCCCTTGTTTGCAGATGACATAATTTTATAGACAGAAAAACCTAAATATTTGACTAAAGAACTCTTAGAACTGAAAACGAATTCAGTGAAGTTGCTGAATACAAAATTGATACACAAAAGTTAGTAGCATTTCTGTACATGAACAAATTCATGTAGCTGAAAAAGAAATCAAGAAGGCAATCCCATTTACAATAGCTACAAAATAATACCTAGGAATAAAGTTAACCAAAGAGGTAAAAGACCTTTACAAGGAAAACTACAAAACACTGCTGAAAGAAACTGAAGAGGGTACAAACAAATAAAAAGACATCCTGTGCCTATGGGACAGAAGAATTAATATTGTTAAAATGGCAATACTACCCAAAGCCATCTACAAACTCAATGCAATCCCAATAAAAATACCAATGACATTTTTCACAGAAATAGAAATAAAATGCTAACATTTATATGGAATCATAAAAACCCCAAATAGCCAAATCCATCCTGAGCAAAAAGCACAAAGCTAGAGTTATCACACTTCCAGACATCAAAATACACTACAAAGTTGTAGTAACCAAAATGGCGTGGTGCTGACATAAAAACAGGCACATAGACTGATGGAACAGAACAGAGAACTCACAAAGTAATCCACATATCTGAAGCCAACTGATTTTTTACAAAGGTGCCAGGAACACTCATTGGGGAGAAGACAGTTTTTTCAATAAATTGCTGGGAAAACTGGATATCCATATCCAAAAGAATGAAACTAGACTCCCCATATGTCACCCTTTACACAAATCAACTCCAAATGGATCAAAGACTTAAATGTAAGACCTGAAACAATAAAGTTACTAGAAGAAAACATAGCAGAAATGGTTCAGTACTTTCATCTGAGAAAAGATTTTATGAATAAGACCTCAAAAGCACAGATAACAAAAGCAAAAATAAACAAATGGGATTATATCAAACTAAAAAGCTCTGCACAACAAAGGAAATAATCAACACAGTGAAAAGACCACCTTCAGAATGGGAGAAAATATTTGCAAACTCCTTATCCAAAAGGGGATTAATCTCCAGAATCTATGAAGAACTGAAATATCTTCATAGCAAAAAAAAAAAAAAAAAAATCCAATTAATAAATGGATCTGAAGAGACGTTTCTCAAAAGAAGACATACAAATAGCTAAAAATACATGAAAAAAAATGTTCAACATCACTAATCATCCGGGAAATGCAGAGCAATACCACAGTTATCGCTATTATCAAAAAGACAAAAACTAACAAATGCTGATGAGGATGCAGAGAAGGGGGAATTCTTATACACTGTTGGTGGGAATGCAAACTAGTACAGCCACTATGGAGAACAGGATGGAGGTTCCTAACTACAAATAGAACTACCATATGGTCTCACAATCGCACTGCTGGGAATTTATCCAAAGGAAAAGAAATCATTATATTGGAGAGACATCTGCACCCCCATGCTTATTGCAGCCCTATTCACAGTAGCTGAGACATGGAACCAAGCTTGGTGTCCAACAACAGATGTGTGGACAAAGAAAATGTGATATATGTACACCATAGAATGCTATTTGGCATTAGAAGACAATGAAATCCTGTCATTTGTGGCAATATGGACGGAATTAGAGGACATTATGTTAAGTGAAGTAAGCCAGAAACAGAAAATTAAACACCTCATGTTCTCACTGATGTGAAAGCAGAAAAAAGTTTATCTCCTAGAAGTAATGAGTAGAACAGAGGATACTAGAGACTGGGAAGGGTAGGAGGAAGGAAGAGAGAGGAGAGATTTTTTAAAGGATACAAAATTACAGCTAGATAGGAGGAAGCCGTTCTAGTTTTCTACACCACTGTAGGATAACTATAGTTAATAATACAGAGTTTCAAAGAGCTAGAAGGAGGAAATTGAATATTCCCAACACAAATAAATAATAAATGTTTAAGATGAACATGCTGACTACCTTGATCTGATCACATTATATGTATTGAAACATCAATGTACTTTATGAATATGTAGAATTATTACTTGTTCATTAAAAATAAATAATTACATTTTTAAAAAGCAGTGTGGAAGAGAAATCAAGGCTTCAGATATTGTGAAGCAGAGGTAGGCTACCCACCCCCACACTGGGCCTTGTCCAAATTTGTGAAGCACAGAATCTGTGAGCAAAGTAAGATGGTGTTTGTTTTACTCTACTAAGTTTACTCTACTAAGACTTGGAGGTTGTTGTTTGTATATGACAGCTGGAACTGTGGTTGCCACCTGGGGACCGTGAGGTAGCCAGAGTAAGAATCAGCCAAAAGAATTGGAAAGGACCATATTCCCAATGACATTATTGAATAAATTAATTGACCAATCCAAGAACTGCTCTGCCTACTGACCTTTTATTATATGTGATTATAAATTCATTTTTGTTTTGATCATTTGGGGGAAAAAACTACTCCAGTTAAAACTTTAATCTCAAACTTGATCTACACATCATGTCCTCTCCTCCTATGAGTACAATTGGTTTAAGCTAAGACTCAGTCATGAAGGCTCGGAGGTGCTTCCTCTACCCACTTTTCAAGGCCTGGTTTCTTCAGTTGGTCAGTAGGAAGGAGGCAGAGGGCTGGAAGGAGGTATCTCTTATAATTGACTGCTGCGGTTCCTCTCCCCATAGGTTACTCTGCTTCTCAGGGCAGCATGGACTAGCTCTAAACACCCTCAATGTGGTTGGTGTTCAAATCCCTGCTCTTTTGAGGAGCCCATGTGAGAGCTCTCCTCAGGGCTCCCAGGCCCCAGCATAGCACACTTCCCTGACCCAGGAGACTTGGCTCTGGTCCTACCTCTCTGCTCCCCATAGCTTCCACTTCTAGGGGTACTTGTGACAGCACCATGGCAATTCATTGCCAGAGTCCCCTTCTCATCTGGAAGCTCTTTTTTTTTTTTTTTTCCTTTGAGATGGAGTCTCACTCTGTTGCCCAGGCTGGAGTGCAGTGGCACAACCTCAGCTCACTGCAACCTCTGCCTGCCAGGCTCAAGCAATTCTCCTGCCTCATTCTCCTGAATAGCTGGTACTACAGGTGCACGCCACCATGCCTGGCTAATTTTTTCTATTTTTAGTAAAGACGGGGTTTCACCATGCTGGTCAGGCTAGTTTCGAACTCCTGACTGTGATCCACCCACCTTGGCCTCCCAAAGTGCTGGGATTACAGATATAAGCCACTGCGCCCAGCCAGAAGCTCTCTTAAGTGGCTCAAGCTACCTTCCCCTATGACCTCTAGGCCCATGGGTGACATGTTCATACTTGCCTTGATCACACCCCCACCCTGCCCTGCCATCTCTCAGTTCTCTTTCTCCTGCTTAGTGGGGCCCAGAGCAGATCAGCAAGTCATCCAACTGGGGAATAAGATGTCAGTCTCCCCTTCCAAGGCACCTCCAATTGCCACAAGTAATTTTGTTGGAACTTCACCTCACGGGGCTTGCTGGGTGTGAGAGAGTGGGGATATAACTTTCACCTCACCCAGGGGGAAGAGAAGAAATAATTTCTCAACATAAATGCCTCACACTCATGGCTTTCTTTCCCACTCCTCCTTCTTCACACACCCCCATCTTAGTTTATTCCTGCTGCTATAACAAACTTAGACTAGGTAATTTACAAAGAAATGTATTTCTTATAGTTCTGGAGGCTGGGAAGTCCAAAATCAAGGCACCAGCATTTGGTGTCTGGTGAGGGACTTCTTACTGCATCTTCACATGGCAGAAGGGGCAGTGTGTCCTCATATGGCATAAGGCAGAAGGGCAAAAAGGGCCGAGTTAGTTCCCTTGCATCCTTTCACAAAGGCAGTAATCTCATTTGTGAGAGTGGAGCCCTCATGGCTTAATCACCTCTGAGACCCACCTCTTGATACTATCACATTGGGCCTTAGGTTCCATCATAATGAATTTTGGGGGAACACATAGATTCAAACCATAGCACCCCCTTCCTAGTTTTCTTATGTAGACTTGCAGGAGGGATACAAGTGGCTGATGGTAGAAGGAACTACTCATTACCTCCTAACCAGTCTGGGTGGGGGTGGCTTCCAGGGACCTCCAGGGCTTGGTGGGTCTCCTTACAATGGAAGATAGTTCACACCTCTTCTTTCCAGCTATGGCCCTAGTGCCCATTTGGGGATATCAGGAGAAGTACCACTCAACATCCTTCAGCAGTCTTCAACAAAAAATGTGCAAGCTTTAATAAAAGAAAAAAAGAAGACAAAATATTTTCACCACAGAATCCAAGGCACAAATCTGTTTGTCAGGGATGAGTGAGACTATGTGTATCCTTTGTGTGTAGGCACAGAAATCCTCTCCTAACCAAAAGGTTCATCTCCTGTGTGAGCTGATCAGGAAGGAAGGGCTAGTTCTCCAGCTGAGGAAACCAAACAGCTGTTAAGGGACAGGGAACAGATCCCAAGGCTTCAAGACCCTGACACCTGAGGTGAATCATCTCAAAAATCCTGAGCTCATGGAAGATTTTATTTTCCCCATTATCCAGTCCTCACTTACCTGCAACAGTCGGTTAAGAAGCCACTAACTGGAGGACAAATTGGAAGGACATAAAGCACAAACAATTCAGAGAAGTCAGAGAAGCCAAGAGTTGTTATCAATAAGAGTAGAGGTTATTCCCTCAGTGATTTTCAGAGTGAGCCCCTAAGAAGATGGGAATTTCATTTTAAACTTAATAAAGAATAGAGGACTACTGTATCCAGGGAACCGACTCTGTTCTCCCTTCACAGTTCCGTGCGTCCAATAGTTGGCCAGTGAACCAATGACTTTGCAGTCCCTACTGTTTGCAATGTGGAGATAGAGAGGAGAGCCCGTTCCCACTCCTAGACTGCGGGGAGGAAAGACACACACTCCAGTGATGATGCCCAGAAGATACAAAGCATATTGGCACAGTACCCGGCCATAAGAACCACTGAATAAATGCTTTTAAACCAAACTGATTTCAAAGGTTTTATACCAGAGTACCCAGAAATGTAAACCAGAACAAAAATGCCAAGTTTGATGCACAGTGGTTACAAGGGGAGGGAGTGCTGAGAGCAGGCTGATTGCGGGTGGGATGGGGGGCGGGGCAGCCAACTTTGAGTTGGAAGGCTGGAGTCACGCTGTAGATATTCTGCCTCCCGTGGAAAGAAGTTCAAGACCACGAGAGCAGGTTAACAATCTTGTGTCAGCTTTGTGGTCGGAAGTAGAAGTAGCATTCTCCCAGTCCTGGAAGGAGGAGGCATACCAAGGATCCTTCTTAGAGAAAAGACTAGAAAAGATGTGGACTCATATTTTGTCATGAGGGCCAGCAAGACGGCAAATGGAGCCTACCAAGGACCAAAGTTTGCTTGGTTTGATCTAGTGTCTCACTGGATCAAATAAATCTAGTGCTAATAAATAACAGCTACATCACGACAATGGAACAATCCTGAGACAGGCCAATGTCCTTCTCTACATTTCCCAGATGAGGAAACTGAGGCATAGAGAAACTGTGTGACTCGCCCATGTTTACAACATTTGTAAGTGGAATTGGGATTCAAACCTGGCCCTGTAGATCCAGAGCCTGTGCCCTTAACCACATGGCTCTCCCACCTGTGGTAAACTAGAGAGGTGGGCATGCCCAGACCACTCAGAGAAAGAGGCACCTCTTCTATATGCCAATTAGTACATGCTATGTAGTGATCCACAGCAAAGGGTGGGGGAAAGAGTTGAAGGGATAGGCAGGGAAGGTCGGGAAATGGATTCCTTCTCTGCAACCAGTCATGGAAGGAGCATTTAGGTTGATGTCCGTGATTTTCAGGAAGAAAAGAGTACATTCCTTCCAGTTCACTGCAGTTTCCAAAAAAATCCTCGCTCCTGCCCAGCTGTCGGAGCAAGCCCTTTTGGTGAGCTGCGGATAGGGTTGAGGCACCACCTAGCGGCTTAAACTGAAAATACTCCCAAATGAATGTCCCTGGTGAAAGGAGGCGAGGGAAATCGTGATCGCCCAAGGCAGGAAAAGGGAATCGAAAGCAAAAACTACTCATGCTCAAAGCCTCCTTTCTGTACTCCCTTCTAGCCTACAGCTACGCATCATTACAAGATGTCCTTTTTATGCCAGCCTGGTCAAGAACTATTATGTTGTTGTTGGGGGTTTTTTGGGGGTTTTTTGGTTGCTGTTTTGAGATGGAGCTTCGCTCTTGTTGCCCGGGCTGGAGTGCAATGGCCCGATCTCGGCTCACTGCAACCTCCGTCTCCCGGGTTCAAGCAATTCTCCTGCCTCAGCTTCCCGAGTAGCTGGGACTATAGGCGCGTGCCACCACACCCGACCAATGTTTGTATTTTTAGTAGAGACGGGGTTTCGCCTTGTTGGCCAGGGGTCTCGAACTCCCGATCTCAGGTGATCCGCCCACCTCGGCCTTTCAAAGTGCTGGGATTACAGGCGTGAGCCACAGCGCCCGCCGGGGTCAAGCACTTTTATGCGAGAGAGGTTGATAGGTCAGGTCAATGGATTTCAAGACCCCCAAAAAGAACTATAGTCTAGATTAGGCGTGTGAATAAGGAGAGTTATGGGAAAGAAGGGCAGATGAGAGATTCAGTCTGAGGGAAAAGGTTTAAATCCAGCTTCTAGAACTCTGAGCAATGTTCATACATTGGTGTCAGGTGCAGATGAGGCTGTCAACTGGTGACGTCAATTCAGGCTGGTAAGAAGGGTTTGTGCCAGGGTCTATCCTCAGGAAACTAGGCAGCTGATTGGCTCCCTCACCCCACCTCTAGGAACCTGAGGAGATGGGGAAATTTCAGACATTCAAAGGATCAGACAGGAGAGGTCGAAAACAGACAAAATCAGATTCAGGAAGTGGCCAAATTTAGTGTCAATTTTATGCCAGGTTGAATGATGGTCCCTCTGTACAGATTTGGTCCCAAGTCTGTTTAGGTTAGCAGCGTGCAAGGTGTGATGGAACCCTTGACCCTACAGGCATCGATATTCTGTTATGTTTTCTAAGAATGATACTCTAGATGTTTCTCCCCGCCCCTGGGCTTTGTTACATCTGCTCTCCAGGTACCCCAGCCCCTGCAATCCCTCAGTATTCAGACCAAGGCAGAGGAAGGTATTTCTATTTGGTCATCAAGAACTTGCCCTTCGGGCATAACAGGACTGACATTGCAACTCACTCCTTCACCTTTCCTTTAGCCTCTGTAACTCAGGTCCCTAAAGTTTCAGGCTCCCCTGCCCCTGTTCTCTCTTTCCTATTTTGACTCACCTTTATTTCCACTTTTTAATGTTGGCTCTATCCTTGAAAGTGTGACTTCGCCTGTTGTTCTAAGCTGAGCTCAGGGCTCAGTCTCACTAGCATCAGACGGTTTTGCTGGTCAGAGTCACATCAGGAGCCTCTCCACTTTATCTCAGATTCCTGCCACAGCTGCCAGACTGCTGTTTCTCCTTACTGCAAAGGCTCAGACCATTGAAGAGCTCCCTAAACATATGTAGGCTAAAGGGATCTCCCTTGGGTCTCTACTTATTTATCATACAGAACTGATCATCCCCAGAGATCAATGAATGAACGAGCCTTCCTCTGTCTATGTTAGTGGTGTATTTATGTCATAACATACTTAACATAGTCGTGTTTCCCATTGTATTTGCTTGAAAGGCTAAACTGCTGTAACAGAGGCCCTGAATTACAGTGTCTTCAAAATAAAGTTTATTTATCCCTCATGTACAGTTCAGATAAATATCAAGCTATTTTTTGGGGCACAGTCATTCAGTGACTTCCATTTTATTTCCTCACCACCTTTTAGAGAGTTTTCCTACGTTCAGTAAATATTTGAGCACTTACTATTTAAAAGGTTCTGGGTCACATTTTACAGGAGATCCGTAGTTCAGCCTTCTCAGAACTCATGATCTAATGGGAACACAAAGCAAGAAAAGGAATAAGTATAGGTCAAAGAAGAATAACAATGCCGGGCGCGGTGGCTCACGCCTGTAATCCCAGCACTTTGGGAGGCCGAGGCGGGCGGATCACAAGGTCAGGAGATCGAGACCACGGTGAAACCCCGTTTCTACTAAAAATACAAAAAATTAGCCGGGCGCGGTGGCGGGCGCCTGTAGTCCCAGCTACTCAGGAGGCTGAGGCAGGAGAATGGCGTGAACCCGGGAGGCGGAGCTTGCAGTGAGCCGAGATTGCGCCACTGCACTCCAGCCTGGGCGAGAGAGCGAGACTCTGTCTCAAAAAAAAAAAAAAAAAAAAAAAAAAAGAATAACAAGTACAATAGAGAGATCTGCAGGGATCAAATGAGGAAGGAATCACCTTCAGTTCAGGGACAACAGGAAAGTCTTCACAGAGGACATGTGTATAAGATAAGATTTGAAGGATAAATAAAATTTTAGTAAAGAACAAAAGAAAATGTTACCAGTGGAGAAAACAGTACGAACCAAAGTTTGAGGATTAAAATATACATAGAAATGCTCCTAAATGCCCATCAATGATAAATTGGATGAAGAAAATGTGGTACATTGGTTTCACTGTGTCGGCCAGGATGGTTTCTATCTCTTGGCCTCGTGGTCTGCCCGCCTCAGCCTTCCAAGGTGCTGCGATTACAGGCGTGAACCATCGTGCCTGGCCTTCATTTTTTCTTTGAGTCAGGATCTCACTCTGTCACCCAGTCTGGTGTGCAGTGGTGCAATCATGGTTCACTGCAGCCTCAAACTCCCAGGCTCAGGGAATCCTCCTGCCTCAGCCTCCCAAGTAGCTGGGACTACAGGCACATGCCACCACACCTGGCTAATTGGTTTTTATTTTTTATAGAAATGGGGTCTCACTATGTTGCCTGGGCTGGTCTCAAAATTAAACAATGCTCCTGCCGCTGCCTCCTGAGTTGCTTGGATTACAGGCGTGAGCCACTGCACATAGATATATTTGTTATCTTTATTATACTGATGCTTTCATGGGTATATGTCAAAACTTAGCAAATTGTACACTTTAAGTGTGCAAGTAATTGTATGTCAACTATACCTCAATAAAGGTATTCAAAAAACTGCACACACAAAAAAAGAAAATATGTTACATATACACCATGGAGTACTATGCAGCCATAAAAAGGAACAAGACCATGTCCTTTGCAGGGACATGGGTGGAGCTGGAAGCCATTATCTTCAAAAACTAAAGCAGGAACAGAAAACCACACACCACATTTTCGCACTCATAAGTGGAAGCAGAATGATGAGAACACATGGGCACATGGTGGGAACAACACACACTGGGGCCTGTCAGAGGGAGTGGGAGGAGGGAGAGCATCAGAAAGAATAGCTAACGGATGCTGGACTCGATACCTAGGTGATGGGATGAGCTGTGCGGCAAACCACCATGGCACGCGTTTACCTGTCTAACGAACCTGCATATCCTGCACATGAACCCCTGAATTTAAAATAAAAGTTGGAAATCTAATAAATACATTAAAAATTTCACCAAAAAAATTAGGAAG
This sequence comes from Macaca thibetana thibetana, assembly GCF_024542745.1. Lineage (NCBI taxonomy): Eukaryota > Metazoa > Chordata > Mammalia > Primates > Cercopithecidae > Macaca > Macaca thibetana. The sequence continues at coordinate 103,041,183 of NC_065591.1, forward strand.
AAATGAGGATAACAGAATAAGGCATATGGAGAATACAGCTTTGAGAGAAGTTAGAGCCTCATTGTGGAGGACTTGGATGACAGGTGAGGAACCAGTTCTTCACTGGTGGGCCAGGGGCAGTCACTTGAGATTTCTAGTTGGGGAGGAAATGATCAGAGCTCTAAGTTAATTGAGATGGACTAAAATGGAGACATTGAGCATGGGAAAACTAACAGAAAACCACCATAAGTCAAGGAGGAGACAGCACAGACTGGATTCAGGTCACAGGTTCAGAGAAGGGGCCTGAAGAGAAACCCACGGTGAAGGCAAGACCGACAGCTATGGAATGCTGGAAATGAAAGGGGGAAATAAAGCATAACTCAGAGTTTTCAAGGTTTACACACTCAAATAATGGTGATGCTGCTAACTGAGATATGGAAATCAGAGCATGATCTGAGGTTGGGTGAGGGTGGGAGGGTGAAGAGTTCAGTTCCAAACATTAAGTTTAAATTCCCAGCAGACTCAAATACAGCTTTCTAGAAGCAGCTCAAAATGTATATCTGAAGCTGAGAAGATAAAGTTGTTTCTTGTATAAGATATGGATTTAAAAGTAGTCTGTAGGGAAAGAGACATGAAGAGGAAAGAGGGCACCGAGAAAGAGAATATAGAGCAAGGGGCTGGCGGAACATTAGAAAACTCACATGGGTTAATTGTAGGGGAAGAAGCTTCAGGGAAAGAAGAAGAAAGAAAACATATCTGAAAAGCTAAAAAATCAGGAGTGTGCAGTGTCTCGGGAGGCAAAAAGAATTCTCAATGAGGTTCAGCTATGTCAGAAACAAAGAGAGGGAGGAAAAAATATTGAATTTGATAACTAGTTTGTAAGTTACAACTTTTAGGATGGTAGTTTGGTAAGATGAAAGGGATAAAAATGGACAAATTGAACAGTGGTTTAGGGAAGTTAGGAAACAAATATGGAAAGTTAGGAAAGGAACAACAAAATAAACCAAAAGGAAGTAGAAGTGAAGGATTAATAAAGCCCAGATTAATGAATTAGAAAATAACGCTAATAAATACAAAAACTGTATTTTAAAAAAATGAACTATTAGCTAACCTAGTTTTAAAAACAAAGCACAACATACATAAACAGAAATAAGTGACCAGGCGAGGTGGCTCATGCCTATAATAGCAGCACTTTGCGAGGCTGAGGCAAGTGGATCACCTGAGGTCAGGAGTTCGAGACCAGCCTGGCCAACTTGGTGAAACCCCATCTCTACTAAAATTACAAAATTAGCCAGGTGTGGTGGTGTACACCTGTAGTCCCAGCTACTCAGAAGGCTGAGATAAGAGAATCTCTTGAACCCAGGAGGCAGAGGGTGCAGTGAGCTGAGATCGTACCACTGCACTCCAGCCTAAGCGAGACAGAGTGAGACTCCATCTAAAAAAATAAAAGGAAGGAAGGAAGGAAGGAAGGGAGGGAGGAAGGAAGGAAGGAAGGAAGGAAGGAAGGAAGGAAGGAAGGAAGGAAGGAAGGAAGGAAGGAAGGAAGGAAGGAAGGAAAGGAGAGAGAAATAAGTGAGACACTCCAATACATAAATAAGAAATTAAAAGAATCATAATAGGCTACTTTGTTCAACTCTACACAAATGAATCTGAAAATCCAGATTAAAAGGATAATTTTCTATGGCTATATAATCACCAATAATAACCTCAGATGGTATAACATATATTTTGAAAACACAATATAAATTACTATAAAACCACTAGAAACAACAAGATATTCTGTACCATAAAGGAATGACAAACTAATATACAGAAATCAACCACTTTCATACACACAAACAATGAGTGAGAGTATAATGGAAGAAAAGACTCCATTTTTAATATAAACAAAATAGATAAAATCACTATAATTAAGATGAATAAAACATACAAATAAAATTTAAAAACTGTGAAAATATACAAAATAATACTGGAACATATTAAAAATCACTAATTTGCAAATATAACATGTACCCAATTAATAAATATACCAGAAGAGTTGTTTTCTCATTGTTTCTTTTCTCTATCCTTCTTTTTCCTTTCTTTTTTTATTTTTTTGACTAGACAGCTTAATTCTAAAGTTCATATGAATAATTAAATAAACTATTGGAATAGCTAGGAAAACTCTGGGAAGGGGAATAGCTAGGAAACAGGAAGGAGAACATCACACACTGGGGCTTGTTGTGGGGTGAGGGGGAGGGGGGAGGGATAGCATTAGGAGATACACCTAATGTAAATGACGAGTTCATGGGTGCAGCACACCAACATGGCACATGTATACATATGTAACAAACCTGCACGTTGTGTACATGTACCCTAGAACTTAAAGTATAATAATAAAAAATAAATAAATAAATAAATAGAATAATGAAGAGGAGTGACTAGCCCTACCAGATATTAAAATATTAAATATCAGTGATTCAGTAATGTCATTTTGGTCCATAAGTAGACTAATCGAACAGATGCCTAAGTCAAGATATACACTGAAATATATGTGTGAATTCGGGTTATGATATAAGCGACATCTCAATCAGTGTGAGAAAGATAAAGTATTCAAAATATAGTTTTGTTGTTTGGGTTCCAATTGGATGTAAGAGTTAAATATGTTTTAGAATAACAATAAAAATACTAAAGGAAAACAAAGAATTCCTTTATAAACCTGGCATGAAAAAGACTTTACTTACTTCGACCCCATAAAGCCCTGGAGAAAAGATGATATATTCAGCTAAGTAAAAAATAAAAGCTTCTGTACAAAATAAAAAACTACAACTATTAGACATAAGCAACATCAAAAGAGAAATGGCAAACTAGGGGGAGTTATTTGCAGCTCCTATTACAGTGCCTTAATTTATAACATACTCCTAGAATTTGATAAGACAAAAACCAGTCAACCCAATATAAAAGTAGACAGGTCACGGGAAAGGAGATAAATGTATGAAAAGATGTTTGATCTCACTCCTAATAGGAGAAATGCAAAGTAAAACTACACTGAGAGCATTACTTTTAGATTGGCAAAGGTCCTTAAGTTTGATAACATGATGTATAGTTTTCAGTTGCTGCTATAACAAATTACCACCGACTTAAAGGCTTTTACATTGACAACACAAATGTATATCTTACAGTTTTGTAGGTTGGGTGTCGCTGGGCTAAAATCAAGGTGTCAGCTGGGCTGTGCTCCCTCTGGAGGCTCCAGGAGAGACTGTGTCCTTTTGCTCTTTCCAGCCTCTACAAGCCGCCCGTGTTGCTTTGCTCATGGTCCCCTTCTTCAATTTGCAAAGGCAGCAGCATTGCTCCTCGCTGTGTCTTTCTTCTATCATCACATCTTCCTCTGACTGACTCCTCTGCTGCCTCCCTCTTCCACATTTAAGGACCTTTGTGATTACACTGGGCCCATCTGGATAACGTAGAAAAAAGTCTTATCTTTTTGATAAGTCTTATCTTTTTGATTAAAGTCTTATCTTTTTGATTATCTTTTTTGATAAGTCAGCTGATTATCAAACTTAATGCCTCTTTGCCGTGTGAACTAACGTATTCACAGGTTCCAGGGGTTAGGATTTGGACATCTTTGGGGGCCACTGTTCTCCCTACCATGCAGACTGTCAGTGAGGTTGTGGGAAACAGACACTCTCATCATTCCTACTGGGAGGGAATATCCCCTACAAGGACTATGTAGGGTAATTTGGCAATATCTATCAAGATTTAAAATCCACATAACTTTTGATCCAACATTCCATCCTGAGAACCTAGTCTACAGATATACTTACTTGCACTAGATGAAATGATGAATGTCCAAGATTATTTACTATAGCAATGTTTGCAATAGCAGAATAGCATAGTAATGTTTGTAATAGCAATTTGAGATGTAATAAACAACTCAAATGTTTATAAGTAGGAAACTGATAAGATTAATGATCATGCATCCATACAAAAGAATGTTATGCAGAAATTTAGAAGAATATTCTCCAAGGTAATTAAGTGAGGAAGAATAAAAGGAAGGGGGAATAGGATAGTATATAGTGTGCTAACTTGCTTGTAGAAGCTGGGAACCAGATGAGAATTTATATTTGTATTTACTAGTAAGTACATAAAGAAACCCTTGAAAAAATACACAAGAAACTAAAAATAATGACCATCTATGGCAGAAAGAATGAATACATAGGAGACTTTTAATTACATCTCAAAACACGGGTTCACACATGTATGCACACACGTACACGCATCTTGCAAGACTCAGCTGAAATGCCAACTTCTCTAAAAGACCTTCCTCCTTTCTGAACCCCTTTTCTAGGCCATTTATAACTCCCTGGACATTTGTGCCATATTAGGGCTCCTGCACTCTTTGTATTACCTTAATTTGTGCAAAACCAGAACAGTGATTTGAAGAAGGACAAAGAGAAGGAGACAAGAAAACATGAAGAGGAAGAAGCCACTTTCTGAATCTTTAGGAGGAGGGGATTTAAATGTTTATCAAAAAGAAACATGAATTTTCAAATGATTGAGAAATACTACACTGACATAAACACTTGGGGGGCTGGGATAATAGTCTCCAAATGGCACTCCTCACACTGCATTCTGATCATTCATTTATGTCTGTCTTCCCCACTAAATCATCAGCCCCTTCAGAGAATGGATTTTGCAATTTCCTCACACACCATACATGATCTATTTGAAAGACTGAATGAGAATTGACTTCTATTCCTTAATAGAGGAAAGGGATGGCAGCTTGAGAAAAATGAACTCTCAGGCACATCAATGTTAGAAAAGTTCTTCCATATCCTATGGACTGAAATATAGCTATGTTTTCACATGGGTATCTTTTACTACATTCAGTGTCTCTGAACTGGAGTTGTATCCACAGTGGCTGTTGTTCAGGCAATGGTTGTTGTGCAGTTGTCACTGCCCACATCACGACAACTTGACAGAGCTGTTTATGCTGTCACGTCCAATGAGGTCTGTGCAAGACGACCACATAATTTTATCCTCCAAACTCACTCTTTTGAGAATGAAAAGGGACACTAACCAGATGGGACGCCATGACAAGAGCAAACCTAGATTGTCGCAGGCAAATGTGGACAGATGAGGTGCCGTGTTAGTACTGCCTACGATGGATTTAAATGTCATTCAAAATGTCTTCAAAAAGAGTGCACTATGATAATCATTTAAATTGGAAATGACCACATCCACAAAAAGCACAGAAATGACCATGAACATAAATTTGGTAATCGTAAAACAAATATTCATTTTTGAAGGAATGAGCATAGTTCCGTGTTTTCTTACAAAGCAAACACCTAGTATTCATGGAACCTTAAGTAAATACTTACAGGTATCCAAAGGTGTGTTACATCATTTTGATAGGAAATATGCAAAAGGGTTGCCTTTTAAATGACAGACAAGGCAACTGAAAGCAGGAGAATTTGCCAAGTCCCTCAAAATTGATTAAAAAATTTTAAAAATTAGAAAAAATCCTCCAAAGTAACTAGAGGCTCTGTGACTAATCTATGTTTCAGGGCTATTGCTAGGCATTATGGCATAGGCTAAAGCAGCTTTTTCCTTCTTTCTCAGTGACACATGAAGTCACGGTGTATCTAACAATCAATGGCACCTTAGCTTCAACGAGATACCATATTTTGTCTAGATCAATGAGAAAGAACCCTTCTCATCAATGCATACCCGCTGTATCTGGATAGAGACGATTTCTGAAGGTGGTTTTATCACATCCCCTCAGTTCTTCCTGGGGATGTGCTCAAGCCAGACTTCAAGCGAAGCCTCCAGCCAGAAAGCAAGAATCCTTGAATGGACTTGGCTAGCTCTTTTACCCAGATATGTTTGCTAAAACTCTAGCAGAATTAAAAGATTGTAAAAGCTGTCTTTAGCAAGCCATAACATTTGAATCTAACATCTGGGACCTTGGTACTATTTCATGTTACACCACCAGTACCATTGCCCATAGGTTACATAATAATGACACTAACAAACACAGTCACTCTGCAATTGTGGAGTGATGAGAAGTTTGTGGACACAAGGGGTCAGCTATTTACAATGTCACATTGTTGCAGAGTGGGTGAGCACAACACATCTGGCCAGGGTCTCCTATCCTTTGGCCAGCTTGCTGCCTTGCACCTCATATGAGCTAGTCCTGGATTATCAAAAATGCACCTCATATGTGAAAGAAAATCCCTACTTTGTTTGTTTTGTCGTTGTTGTTGTTGTTGTTGTTGCTGTTTTATTGTTGTTGTTGTTTTGAGATAGAGTCTCACTCTGTCACCCAGGCTGGAATGCAGTGGTGTGATCTCGGCTCACTGCAACCTCCACCACCTAGGTTCAAGCTATTCTCCTGCCTCAGCCTCCCGAGTAGCTGGGACTACAGGTGTGCACCACCACGCCCAGCTAATTTTTGTATTTTTAGCAGAGACAGGGTTTCACCATGTTGGTCAGGCTGGTCTCAACTCCTGGCTCAAGTGATCCGCCCGTCTTGGTCTCTCAAAGTGCTGGGATTACAGGCATGAGCCACCATGCCCAGCCCAAAATCTCTATTTCAATAAAACTACTTAAACCTGTTTCTTGACTTACATAGTCAAAATCTTCAACTGTCATATTAAATTATACATATATACACATATACATGTGTGTATGTATGTACACTATGTATATTATATAGAGTTATACATATATACACATACACATATATAACACATATGTTGTATATACATTTATGTGTGTATACATACGTGTATGTGTATATATGTATGTATAACTGAATATATAGGAAAATTATGATTCTAAAATCCTGGCATTTTTGATAATCCAGGACTAACTCATAGTTGGAAAGAGGGTTTATTTTTGTCCCTAGTATCTCTACTTCTTTCTCTCATGACACCATAGTTAAAGGACCCAGAGGCAGAGCCTTTACCAAGGAAGAAATATTAGAGTCAAGATAGAAATGACCAGTCAGGCATTCACCTTTAAGGCCACTAGCCCAGCTCACTCAGCTTTTTTACCAATCTCTAAAATTCCTTCTCTCCTGAATTCTGGGAATAGGCTTGGGGAACTGACTGATTTCTCTAAGTGTGAGGCTGATGGACCAAGGCCCTACACACTGCTCAGAAATAAATCCAGCCTTCTTCCCTGTCCCAAATAAATAGTTTTAGCACTCTCATTGCTTTCTGGAGGGCACATTGGGTGTCACAAAATGGTGCAGCCTGAGAAGTAGAATAACTGCATCCCAAAGGCTTCCCCAGCCCATTTCATCCATCCTCACCCATGGTTATGGGCCAGCCACTCCCTGCAGCATGTCTTACCACCAAAGCCATACCCCTCAGGTGGGGCCTCTAGACCCCTGAATGTCTGTAGCTCCAATGTAACCAAACAAAATGACGGGGTCAATTTAACCATTTCCCCAATGTTGGTGATTTACTCTGATCCAGCAGAACTAGGACTGGATTTTCTCCCATGTAAATCGAGGAATATAAGTTGTCGGATCTCGAGTGCCCCTTCCAGTGGAAACAGTCTCTCATCCACATTATATTCTCCAACTGAGCTTCCATATGCCCAAATGCCATAGTATTTGCAAGACAGCTGTTTCCAGATTCAAGGGAAAGCTTGTGGCCACAAAACTGACCACACGTAGAAAGATCCAGATGGTAAGTGACCAGATCATCCCATTCCAAATCCCAGGGCAGGTCCCTTTAAGTAACAGTTTAGTTGGCCTGGAGTAACCTCTCTGGCACCTTTCCTGCCCTTTGCTGTACCCCAGGTCAGCCAGTGGCTCTGTCCTCAAGCCATCTTCACTTTTGCATGCAAACCGTGGTGGATAAGCCTATTCTCTCTGCTCATGCTTCACCAGAGGTCACTGTGCACCCCCAAGGAAGCATGTGGTCCACAGAGCAGACCCAGAAACTTGAGTTTGTGTCACTGGAGCAGACACAGCAACCTCTTTGGGGATGCCTGAGTCAAACAACTCTTCACATCTCTCCAGGGTAGGGAGGAGAGAAACTTGCATCTGCATGTAAGGATTCCACTGGGCCCGGTGTGCATGCACTTGTTCATGCCCATTCTGTTCTCCATCTGGGGGCATCTCTTGTGTCACCAGTACATTTCTCCTCTGCCTCCTCATGGATCCTGCCTCACCTGTACCTGGGCTCCCATGCACTGTGCCAATGGAGCATAGCATCAGCCCACACCACTGAGCAGCCCTACCTCCTTCCACTGCCCATATAGATAGGCCTGGGAAATAGGGAAGCCTTAGAACAAAGGCAGGATAAGGGAAACAGAAGGTGCCTTGGTTGCCACCTTGGTGTGCCTGCTTCAGGGTCCCTCACACCTGCCCTCCACACTTTTACCTTCATTATATCTGCCTTTTAGCAAACTTGTCGACAAAACCCCTGCCAAGTCATCAGGAGCTACCCAACCCACAGAGCAGGTGCCCAGTCCTGGAATGAATAAGGAGGCTGATACAGAAACGTTGTGGTTTGGAGTATCTGAGGGGTGTTCCCAATACAAGATAAAGGGGAAACTACCAATCATTTCTCTGCTCTGTAGATCTGTGTTTATTCTACCCAAACTTACCCTCGTTTTCCCTCCTTCTTAACAGGGTGCCCCAGACCATCATCAGACCTTGCTATGACCCGGCAACCCACCTGATAACACAGGTACCAGGCTTTTGAATCCTTCAGCAACTGAAGTAAACAGCCAAAGCCACATGCATCCAGCAGAAACCATCCCCCCAGTTCTGTGGAAAACTTGTGTCCTTGGTATAAGAAAACAATCTTTAAGCAATATATTTAATTGTGTGTAATCAATTTGGAGTAAGTAATTGCATCTAAGCAAATGTAGCACATGTATTAGAGGGTATTTTGAAGAACAGGCAAGTGTTTATTGCAAATCAATTTCTCAGTTTCAATGCACTTCAGCTCTTCCAATGACATCTCATCTCTCAAATGCTTCTACGGGGCACTAAATATTTCTACATCAAATTTCATTACATCTTTGAATTTCAGACATAGTCCACCCACAGGGAGATGGGTATAAACCCTTCGGTGCTCCGTTTGGTTTGTGGAAAGACAAATATTATGCAGTAATTCCCCCTTATCCACAGTTTGGCTTTCCAAGATTTCAGTTACCCATAGTCAACTGCAGTCCAAAAATATTATATTTTGAAAGAGAGATGGAGACCACATTCATATAACTTTTATTACAATACATTGCTATAATGAGTTATTATTGTTAATCTCTTACTGTGCCTAATTTGTCAATTCAACTTCACCATAGACATATACATATAAGAAAAAAAAATAGCGTATATGGGATTTGGTACCATCTATGGTTTCAGGAATCCACTGGGGGTCTTGGAACATATTCCCTGTGGATAAGGTGGGCCTACTGTTCTCATGGTCGTGTTTCTTTACCATGAAAAATAATAGACTCCCCCTTGATATACTTTATCATTTATATATTGCTGCTTACCCAGAAACCATCCTCTCTGATGCATTCTGCGGAGGGTTCAGCGTGGCTGGCCCTCACTGGGGTCCTACTATGAGCACAGCACCATAAACATATTGAAGTGCTGTGGGACTATAGAGAAGAAAAGAGAGAAAGGGACAATACAGTTGGAGCTGGGGGATGGATATGCAAACCACTGACAAGAATGGGAAGCAGCATGAAATCAGTGCCATTACAGAGATTCATCCAAGGAGCACCGTGAAATGGGCTATTAACTCAATCTTGGTGAATATACAAGCAAATTACAATCTACATGGAGAAGGTAGTTGTGCTGAATCTTGAAAGATGTGTAGTACTTTAATCTTGCCACTAATCTGACTTGCTTCAAACACATTATCTGGCGTGATAACAAGATATTCTGATTCAGTCAATCTGGGATAGACTGAATTTTATAAGCATTGCAGGTGATTCTGAGGCAGGTGGCCCAAGACCACACTATGAAAAACCTGCACCAGGGCACAGGCTGCCTGGAAGGAAGCAAGCACAGATGAGGTAGAAAGGTAGGATGGGACCAGGTCACAGAGAGCCTTAGGTGCCATGCCGTGAAGGTTCGTCTGTATTCTATCAGCAAGGGGGAGTCATATCTGTTTTTAAATGGTTTCCTTTGCTGCTTGAAAGGTTTAAAAAGTTCTAACCTCTTTTAAAAGCAGTGTTTAGAAGAATCCACATGCTTCCTAGGTATCTACAAAGCAATTGTAACTACTTCACTTAATAATGTTATGTTTCATTTGAATACAGAGCTTTTGGTATGAAGAGTTAGCAAGAATAGATTGGGATGACTCTTGGGGCTCCCCTGCTTGGAAAAAAATACAAATCTTGGTGGCTGCCGGGTCAGCGTGACCACGCTTTCCTTTTCTTCTCATTTGCTTAAAGGAGTGAGGGAAACAGGTACAGGAAGCTGGGAAATTGAGACAAATGTATTTTGGTATTCTTGTATAAATGCGGAAACCACAAGTGCAGACACCTTCAGATTTGTGCATTAGAAAGAGAAGTGCAGACACCTTCAGATTTGTGCATTAGAATGCCCTAGAAGTTCATTTAAACTACAGGTGTTCTTCTTGAGAAGCAGTTCTCAAACATTCCTGTTTCAGGACTCCTTTATTCTCCTATAAATTATTGAGGACCCCAAGAGCTTTTTTACTTAATATGAGTTATAGCCACATTATTTATTAAAAATTAAAACTAAGAATTTTAAAACGATTCATTTAAAAACAATAATAAATCATTACATGTTAACATAAATAAACTTCTATTTTAAAAATATATTTTACCAAACCAAAACAAAGATTGAATGAGAAGAGTTGAACTGCTTTGCATTTTTGCAAACTTTCTTAATGACTAACTTCATAGGAAACAGCTGGATTTTCATATCTGCTTCTCCAATATCAGATATCAAAATCTGTTGTGATATCGCTGAGTTTTCTCTAGAAAACTCCCCTGTACCTTCATGAGAGAATGGGAGAATAGAAGGCAAATGACCGACTAGTTTTATTGTGAAAATAGTTTGGACTTTTGCAAAACCCCTCAACCAGTCTCCAAGACTCTAGAGTCTCTAGAACATATTTTGATTCTAGAGTCCATTGCTCTGACATAGGGCAAGAGTACCAGAGGCACAGCTAAGCTTGAGAACCACTAGATGATACCCACTGGAAGTCCTGAAATGCCACGTGTTGTACAAATCTAGAATGCCTAGGAAGATGTCCAGGAACTCTAACTCTATTTAGGACTGGGAAGTAGAACCAAAATTAGGTTAAGCAGCAATTGTGAGTAGTTGAAGATGAATGAGAGGAATGTCAGAAAGTATCTAAAAATTGGTTTTTAAAAATTTTTTGCTCCAGGAGAGCTGACAACACTGACTGTGTATCAAAAAGACTCTTTTTTTAAAAATGAGAAAGCTTGTTTTAAAACATAACCATTCACGTCCTACTTCAAAAGATTCTGAATTCCACAGCAGCGAGAGCTGGACAAAGGTATTATTAACCACTTTTACAATTGATTCTGACGTACTAATAGGATTAGGGACCTCAGCTATACATCATGTATTTATGTTTTAGACATAATAAATAGGCAAACCAATTGTATTAAAGTGACATTAATAGTGATTCCTATTCCTAATTGAAAACATTTTCCTAGAACTTTTATCTCCACCTGAAAGATAAAAATCATGTGCCCATAACCTAAGTATTACAGGCATAGTACCTACTGGCAAATATAGGCTTTTGCATACATACATATAGACATACATATTATTTTTAAAATCTAACTCTAAATAAAAAAGGATGGAAAATTCCATTGTTAATCATAAAAGAAATAAGAGATTCCTTGTTTTCATAATAAACTTTTAAGAGAGTTTGTTCCTAATGGAAACTCATTCGTGGGGAATCAAAATCTTCATGGAAGGGGAAAAGTACCTTCATATATCATCTACATTGAGGATGCAAATTGTAGAGAAACACACACCAAAGGATTTGCATTTAATCAAATCTAGAGCAAGACATTTCAGAAGCATCACTACCGTGTGTTGAAGGCTTTCCCACCAGGGTCAGGCTGAGCTTTCTAGGAGACCAGGACCCCTTACCAAGGAGTGAACACCACTCACAAGAAATTCTGCACTGCTGTTAAGAAGAAAATCCACCAGAAACATCCAAAATGGAAAGTGGTAAGTCAACGTCAAATTATCATAATTTTAAAAAACTTTAATCCTAATTTTTATTTTTGATAACACAAAGCCATAACATAAAACAAAGATTAAGGAGAAATCTCCTAACTCTGGCCTAGAACATATAAAAATATAAAACACAGATCAAGGACTAGCTATTTAGAACTCTTGGTAACATTTTCCTCATTCTAGTTACATTTAATTACTAACTGTTAGATTTTGTTTTGCTTCATAGAGTTTACAGAGATATTCTGAAAGATCAACTCAATTGAACATTATTTTCATAAAATGAGGACTTGAATATCAAAGCATTCTTTTCAATATATAGTGAAATTTTATGTTAACAATTTTCAGTAAGCTCTCAACTATAAAGTGCAGAAGAATAATTCACATTCATATAGAACCTGAAACATCTTTTATTCATGCATCTTGCTTTAGACTTTTAAGACTAAGAAGCAAGGTCATTCTATTTACATATGCTAAGGAAGAGTCTGAGCTGTTATTTCATGAATTCAGACTGCATATAGATCTTTCCCTGGTTGTTCATTCTGGGATACAAATGTGAATGGTCAACAGAGAGCAAAGCCCACCTGTTCAGGAACAAATTTAAGATTGAAAAAGTCAGCTCTTTAAATGTTAACAAATGATGACAGTGGGAACATTTCAAATATGCCTTGTAAAGTACCTTAAAAGAAAAATTAATATTTTTTAAATGCCATAATTCTTCAAAGTCTGAACTCAAAAGATAAGAAGATAGAAAGAGCCCTAAGAGTATGTATCTTCTGCAGCATAAAATTGGTTATCAGCTGTGGCAATTTTAAAAAATTAATAAATTGTATTATGTATACTTGAGATTCACAGCGTTATCATATACACACAGATAGTAAAGATGGTTACTATAGTGAAACAGATGAATACATCTATCATGTCACTTAGTTACTTTTTTGTGACAAGAGCATCTAAAATCTACTTACTTACAAAAATCCCTAATGCACTGCAATGTGGTTAACGATAGTCCTTATGTTGTACATTATATCTCTAGACTTTCATCCTACATATTGGCTACTTTGTATTTTCTGATCTACATCTCATTTCCTCCCCCACCCCAATCCTACCTATGGTGACCAGTTTTATTCTTTATATATTTGACCTTTTTTTCCCCCTAGATTCCACATGCAATATTTTTCTTTCCGTGTCTGGCTTGTTTCACTTAGCATAATGTCCTCCACTTCCAACCAAGTTGTGGCACATGGCAGGATCTCCTTCTTTTTAAGTCTGAATTTTATATATTCATACACACACACACACACACACAGAGAGAGAGAGAGAGAGAGAGAGAGAGAGACATCATATTTCTTTATTCTTCCATCAACAGATGGCTGTTTAGTTGTCTCCGTATCTTGGTTATTGTGAATAATGCTGCAACGAACATTGGAGTACAGCTTTTTTTACAAGGTGTTAATCACACCTTCTTTGGGTATTGGATTCAGCTATGAAGGTATATTAGGAGGGGTTTGTGGATACCTATGGTGTGGGCAAATCAAACGTCAAAAAATCCTAATATGTTAACTGATTTGACCTTGCATCTTTAAAAGTTAGTCTTTATTTAAGTTTAAGACTTCATAAATAGGCCGGGTGCGGTGGCTCATGCCTGTAATCTCAGCACTTTGGGAGGCTGAGGTGGGTGGATCATGAGGTCAAGAGAGTGAAAACATCCTGGCCAACATGGTGAAATGCCGTCTCTACTAAAAACACAAAAATTAGGTGTGGTGGCACACGCCTGTAGTCCCAGCTACTTGGGAGGCTGAGGCAGGAGAATCGCTTGAACCCAGGAGGTGGAGGTTGCAGTGAACTGAGATCGTGCCACTGCACTCCAGCCTGGTGACAGAGCTAGATTCCATCTCAAAACAAAACAAAAACAAAAACAAACCAAAAAAAAAGATTTCATAATGTGTATTATTTTCTGCTTAATAAGGGATGCCCCCAGCACCAGACCTGGTACCTGAGCCAGACACTGACCCAACACACTATATTGCCATTGCACTGTCCAGGACCTGATTCTTGGCATTTCCCTGACAGGCAGAGAATGGTCAAACATAGATCCATCCACCAATGACCCATTCAGGATTTTAATTCTACTCTGTCTTGAATGACAGTGTAGCTACATTCCAGTGTCACGAGGGACTATAATTCAGAGAGACATTCTCTACCATCTTAATTATGTCATTGTCCATCATGTAACTCAGAATATAAATTTTTTATTTCTAAAGTTATGGGATGATTTTGCTTTTTCTTTCTTTTTCTTTGTTTGAACTATCTCTTTATTCCTTTACATAAAGTCACAAACTCCTACTTAAAAATATTAAATAATTTAAAAACAGTAACAGGTACCTCAGAGAATGTCATCAAAAATAGTAAAATAAGAAGGTGCCTTAAGTGCCATAAGTGTATTTGATAATTAAAAACTAAAACAGTTTAAAAATCACCTGCATTTTAAATGATAAATTGATTTCAGAATATGTGTTTGATTTGATGGAGAAAATGTTTAATTTTGAAAAACAATCTTAAGGTAACATCACCATTAAATCTACTATGGACCAAATTCTTCATCATTAAAGTAAATGAGAAGAAGGAGATGACGTGACTGAGACAATTTGCTGCATGGACACAAACACAGTCCTACACTGCAAAAAAACAAAAACAAAAACATCTTTTTCCAAATTCTGAAGGATGAGTTGATTCCTATTAAATTTGCCTGTGCTTTCTTTCCGGAAGCACATGTCTTTGTTTTCTTAACAACTGACCTGAATGTAAGTTTGTATCTAGAGTATTTGAATAAAAACTCTTAAGCTCTCCTGGTGTATGCAGGTGTGGATTCTTTAAATAGACACAATGCAGAAGGGAAAAAAATGTTGCGAAGTAGGAATCCTGGTAAAATTTTTAAACTCTAAATATCATTCCTCTCCAAAAAAAAAAAAAAAAGGTGGGAGGTAGGATAGATTATGAAACTTTCAGAATTCTCAAAAACATGAAGAATACTCAGCATGATATTTTAAAGAATTTGTACCAGTTTCCATTGCTTTGTTCAAATTTACTTTAATTCACCTTTTGTGCTTTTGCAAAATGTAAGCACTCACTTACCTATACCCCTGCTTCAGAGCTCAGTTATCCCATCAGTCCTGGTTTGTTACTACCCAAACTCCCATGAAACCCCAGAGAAAGATTTCACCCTCACCTCTTAGGAAACTGCTCTTTCCCATTTTTCTAAAGACCTTCACCTTTCCAGACTCCACGGTCTTTCTTACCTTCTTTTTCCTCAACTTCTCTAAGGCATTTCTTTTATTTCATAAATATTTATTGAGCACCTACTAAATACCAGATACTTGACACCACTGATTATTCCTTTCTCTCTAATGCTCTTTCTTTCATTTTCCTGATGCTACTACTCTGGTACATTCCTACATTTCTGGTCTCTCCTCCCTGCACGCCTCCCCCTTGAAGTCTTTCTCTGTCCCCTCTCTTCCCCTGGGCAGCAGAATGGTAGCATTTCCCAAGGCTTGAGGCTTGAATTTCTACTCTTCTCTTGCTACAAAGTCTTCCTTGGAGAACTTTACTTTCTTAGCTTCAATTACCATAATTCTAAAGATGCTTCTTAGATGTACACTTTTTACCAGGTCCAGGTTCTCATATCTCCAGGATATTTTTATTTTTTATTTTTTCATGTCACCACAACCTCAAAGTCAACATATTAAAAACTGCATTCTTCTTCCCCCGTCAAAACCGACTCTTTCCCCGACCTTCTTGACTTCTTTTATTCATCATAGTGCTGTTTGTTGGTGTGTGTGTGCATGTGTGCGCACGTGTGTGCAAGCGTGCGCATGTGCATATGCCTGCGTGTGTGCACGTGTGTGCACATGTGTGTGCATGTGTGTGCATGTGTCTACACGCGCGTGTGTGCATGCATCTGTGTGCGCATGTGTGTGCGTGTGTGTGCATATGTGCGTGCACGTGTGCGTGTGTGTGCATGTACACATGTGTGCACGTACACGTGTGTGCATGCATGTGTGTGCGCGTCCATGTGCGTGTTTGTGTGTGCATGTGTGTGCATAGGTGTGTGTGCATGTGTGTATGTGTGTTCGTGTGTGTGTGTGTGTGTGGTGTGTGGTATGTGCACGTGCGTGTGTGTGTGTGCATATGTGTGTTTGCGTGAATGGTGTGTGTGCGTGTGTGTGCATGTGTGTGCATGTGTGTGTGTTCGTGTGTGTGCATGTGGTGTGTGTGGTGTGTGCACATGCGTGTGTGTGTGCGTGTGTGGTGTGTGTGCGTGCATGTGTGTGTTTGCGTGCGTGGTGTGTGTGCATGTGTGTGGTGTGTGTGCATGTGTGTGTTTGCGTGCATGGTGTGTGTGCATGTGTGTGGTGTGTGTGCGTGTGTGGTGTGTGCATGTGTGTGTACGTGTGTGCATGCGTGTGTGTTTGCATGCGTGGTGTGTGTGCGTGTGTGTGGTGTGTGTGCATGTGTGTTTGCGTGGTAGTGTGTGTGCGTGTGTGTGGTGCATGTGTGTGTGCGTGTGTCTTTTCCCTTGAAAGGTCTCTTAAATATGTCCTTTCCTTGTCATTTCCAGTGTTTCTGGCTAGCCTCCGTTTTACCATTTCCCACCCTCTCAGTTTTCTCATCGCCAGCCCATTCTAGAATCTACCCTCAGACTGAACTTCCAAAAAATGTAAGAGCCATAATACTCTTCTGTCCAAAAAATTCAGTGGTTTCCGTACCTTACAACATAAACTGTAAATTTTTGCAGCCAACTTTTTAGACCTTTAAGATGTCCATTATTTTCAACCAAAAACAAATGTTTTCAACAAATATTTACAGAAAGCTTCCTGTGTTCCAGGCACTAGCACTTGGGATGCATCCATGAGTAAAAACAGGCAAAACCCCCACTTCGTGGAGCTTACATTCTAGCAAGAAGCAGACAGACAATAATAAATGTGCTCCATAAGGAAACGACATAGGACATAATAGAGTGGCAAGTGCAGCATAGACAGAAAAACTAGAGTAGAGTAAGGGGATCAGTAATATTTTCTGGGGAGGATGCAATTTCAAGTATGTTCTCCTTGAGAAGATGACATTTGAGCCAAGACTTGAAGGAGACAAAAGCATTTAACCATGTGGATAATGGGGAATAGAGTACTCCAGACAGTAGAGACAGCCAGTGCAGAAGTCTTAAGGCAGAAGTGTGCTTGGGGCACTTCAGAAACGCTGGGGTACAGTAAGCAAGGAGATGAGTCTTAGGAGATGAAACCCTGTTTCAGGGAACAGGGTCATGTAAAGTCATTATGAGGACTTTGGTTCTTCCCGTGAGTGTCACGGTGGACCACTGTAGGGTTTAGAGCAGAGCAGTGACACAATTGAACTTGCTTTTTCCAAAGGTCACCCTGTCTACTGTGTTGCAACTAGACCAGGGCAGGGTGGAGGTGGAAGCAGGAAAACCAGTTGGAAGGCTGCTGCATTATTGTAGAAATTGCAGTGGGTGGAGCCTGGATATTAGCAGAGGAGTAAAGAAAAGTCAGCAGACTCTGGATGTATTTTGTAGGTAGCACCATCAGGAATTGCTAAAGAATAGACTGTGAAAGATGAGAGAGAGGAGCCTAGAATGACTCTATAGCTTTGGGACTGAGTGACTCCAAAGATGGGCTGCCATCAACTGAGACAGGAAAAGTTTCAGATAAAACAAATGTGGAAAGGAAGAATGGAGTTCATATTTGGACATGTGGAGTTTGAGATGTCTACTAGACATCCAAGCATAGATGGATATCCAAGACTAAAGTCCATGTCTGGGCTGGAGATACCCATTTGAAATGCAATTACATCTATATGGCACTTAAATCTAGTATCTCCAACTGTACTCATTCCTTACCCCTGCACACATCTTTTCTGCTTTCTGCCTCTTTGTTCTTGCTCACCGATGCCTACTGTCTACCAGGCTGTTCTCCTTCCTCCTAACCTGTCCACATGCTTCTCAATCCAGCCTAAGTCGCATCCCTTCCCACAAAACTTTCATCAACAATCCAAAGTGTACTCTTCCCCCTCCCCTGCTCTTTCACACGTGAACGTCTGATTTCTCTCACTAAAATAAGATCTCTTTGAGGACATCTGCTATATGTTCTAAAGTTATTTTGCATCCCCTGTGGCATATAGCCCCATGCTTTGCACTAAGTCGGTGCCAACTGGTACATAAGACTGATTGTTTTATGACAAAACTTCAGAAGTTTTCATCTGGATATTTGCCATCTCATGAACTTTATTCCTCTATTAATCACCATATGGTTATTTGTTAAACTTATTTAGAATAGGTGTATTTCCCCTAGGCTTTTTGGCATACACATAAAGTATAGATTGCTAATTCAGATTAAAATCATCAATTAAAAAGCACTTAAAAAAAAAAAAAAAAACCAAAGCAGAGACAGTCTGCAAATACACAAAGGATCCAGCCTGGACCTTCTCAACTCCCAGGCCCTCCTCCTTCCCAGAGCTGTCTAAGTCCACACCGACCTCAGTAAGTCAGATACTCCCCCTCTTGCTCAGCCAGGACTGTGTAGATTAGAGTTGACCACCCCACCTCCACAGGAACCTTCTAAAGGCCTAACTCATATGTATATCTGTGGTTCTCCAACGTCAGAGAGCATCAGAATCACCTGGAAGGCTAGGCCCCACCCTAGGGTTTCTGATTCGGTATATTTGGAGTAGGGTCTGAGAATTTGCATTTCTAGCTAGTTCCTAGTCAATGCTGATGCTGCTGGTCCAGGGATCACATTTGAGAATGACCAATGTATATTCTTTGACTTGTCTGTCTGGCTTTGACCCCTGCCTGGTTCTGCCTGGTTTGGAGTTGCTCTCCTACACCAGCCTGCTTGATGTGCACTAGAGCTGTCGTAGTCACTGGCTGTACCACCACCCCCCCACACACCCTGACTTTCTGTACTTCAGTCTCAGAAGTTGAGGGTCGATTTGTGCCCTTGGCCTTAATTTCTTTCTGCCTTTTCAAGACCTCTTTCCATCATTCTGTCTCTCTTTTCTAAGCCATTAGTCTTCCCTCTGTCCTGTTTAAATATTTTCAACTCTCTCTCACTCATAAATGCATCAATAGATATAAGAACATAAGCAAACCTCTCCTTGACACCATAATTCTCTCTAATTATCACTCAATCTCTTGTTTCCCTTTCTCATTCAAACTTCAAGAAGAAATAGTCTCCCTTTCCTGTGTCTACCTCCTCCATTGACATTATCTGCCTTCCAGCCATCCCACACTTCTGAATTACTCTTGGTAAGCTCAATGCCAACCACTGAATTGAAAGCAAGAGATGTTTTTCTGTCCTTATCTTCCTGAACTACTCTGTTGCCTCTGACTTTTTTTTGTTTCTTTCTTGAAATCTCTTCCCCAGATTTCTAGGATGCCTTATTCCCCTGGTTTTTCCTGTTTCTTCTCCAATTAGTCTTCCCATATCTTCTTCATAGGGTTCTCCTCTCCTCCTCTGACAACCATTCAAATGTGACTGTTCCCCAGGCTTCCATCTTTAATCATTTAGTCCAGAGCTTCCAAACCTGTGTGTTGGAAATCAGTGTTATAGGCATTACAAAGATACTGATCCTCTCAGCTCTTGGAAGTAGACTGGCCTGTTTACCCCAGTATGCCAGGTGCTCATTATTCTTTTCTATGTGTGCCACCATGTGACTTTATCTTTCAATCACTCCCCCAACGGATTTCATCCTCTTTCTTGGTTTCATTACCATCCACATCACAATGGTTCTGAAACTTACGTACTGAGAGCAATTCCATGGTGCAAACTTGAGCTTCACCTTTGAATCTTCTTCTCTCTCATGTTTAAATAATGTTCAAACCTGTCTGATCCTTGCCCTCCCATCCACCACTACTCAGACCCCATTAGCTCTTGCCTGGATTATTCTAGAACACTCCTGACTGATCTTCCTGCAGCTTTGTGATTCTCAAAACCACCTTTCTCTCAGCTGCCAGAAAAGTTGATCTAAAATGCAAATGAAACCAACATCACTCTCTTAAAAGCCCCCAATGGCACATTGCCTACAGGATGCATTCCAAACTTTTCCCTATACCAGAAACATCATAATTGACCCCAGCCTGACTTCCTGCCACTTCCTCTTTCTGTCCTTGCCTCCAGGACTTTGCCCGTGCTGTCTTCCTGCCTATTTTGCCATCACCACACACACCCTACCTTGCTTTAAACCCCAACTCAGGTATCACCTTGCCTTCGCTGAGTCTCTCTCCCCGCTACAAGGAAGTGATGCATTCTGGGTTTCTCTGACTATCCTAGGTATATTTCTGTTCTTGCAGTTAGCATGTTTGCCTCACAATTATTTTATTTTAAAGTATTTCTCTCCCCACTAGACAGCCATGTTCTTTTGTATCCCCAGTTCTGACACACCGAAAACACTCAATCAATAATCGATAAATCAATGTGGCCTTAGGCTTTTCCAAAGTAGAGCATCACACATAATTCTAGAAGCAACATTTAGATTCCTTTGGAACAATCATAAGGTCAGTAAGATTTAAATTTGAAGCTGATTTCAAAGAAGTATTTCAAGCTTCTTTAATTATAACATATATAGACCAAATTCCATCAAAATTAGACCCAAATGATGATTCAAATAACTTTGTTTTGCTGAAATAAGGCTGCATATGCTTTACTTGAATTAAATAATACATTGTCTTGGAACCTGGATTTGTTTTTCTTCTTCATTTTGTATCAGTGTTTTATATGAAGCTTGTTAGTTTTCAAGGAATTTTCACATGTATGTCCTATTTTTGCCTTCTGATCCTCTGAAGACAGCTAAGAAGAGGTGATCATACCCATTTTACACATGAGGAAAATGGAACTGAGAGATTATTATTGTTCCAAGTTAGTGACTAATGTGTAGTTGTGATTACCAGCAACCTCTTTTCTCCAATGCACCATACTACCTCTGGTTGTAGCTTTCATTTCTTCCTTTTTTCCTTCCTTCCTTCCTTTCATTCTTTTTACAATGCAATTTGACTCATAAATGAAATATATTCTAGACTATCTACAAATTCAGCCAGATTAGAGATTAATTTAGGTTATGTGGCTCATACATACATTTGTTTTTATACTCTGCCACACACACTGATGCTGAATTCTGTACCAGCTGAATTTGCTGGTAAGCCAGCAACACCTCAACTATAATGGATTTAATTTTAATTAAATGGAAGTTATTTAACCTACTACAGAACAACAATTATAGAGTTAGAAAACATCTTAGAATTCCTCTAGTAGAACCACTAATTTGGTGCATAAATGCTTTCTAGAATAGGCCAAACAAAAGATTCTCTTATTATTTCCTCACCATCCTCAGTAATAAGGTTCTCACTATGCCTAGAAGCAATGTTGTCAATTTTAGAACTTTGGGGAAATGTTTTTCTCTATAGTCTGTTACCTGTCTGTAATTCCCCTATGATGAAAACAGCAAATTTTTCTGGTTGTTGATACTACAAACTGACCTAAGTCTGGATTCCAGTTCCATTGCTTATAAGCAGCTATGAGACCTTGCAAATAATTTAGTCCCAGACCTTAGTTTCCCCATCTGTAAAACAGATCAAATGAAGTAATACATGTAAATTGCCAAGCACTACAACGTCTTCAGTAAGTGAATATAGTAAGTGCTCAATAAATATCTGTTAAATGAATGAATGATTCCTTATTTATCCTCTGCCTTATTTCAAAGCAGTAACTCCTCATGTTGAATCACCGATTTTCAAAAACAAAGCATATTTATTTCATGCAGTAAACCAATAACAAACAACTTTCTTCTTAAGAACATAATCTTCTTAAAATTCCCGTTGACCTGCTCACTCCCATCAGGTATAATAGGGCAGGAATACTGTTATGCTGTAACCTGAATCATACAAATCTAACTTCTACCTCATGCATTTAGAAGCATCATTCCAAGTTGCAGCCAATCCTTGGTCTTGTGATTAAAGCACAAATTGTAAACCTTGACAGAGTAAATCTTGACAAATCAGAGTACAAGGAAAGGACTTTGAAGAGCTGTTGTGTAGATGATGGAACGGTGTTTCTGTCACTTGTAGAGCTTAGATGAGTCTCTATCAAAGACCAGGAGACAGGGCTCTATTGAAGCCACTCTATCAAAGCCACTTCAAATCCAAGAATTCTAGCATTCTATCAAGAAAATGACATCACAATGATCAGCCCCTAAATATGTCCTATGGGAGGTTAACCTAATGATTCCATCCACATTTGTTGTGACTATTCCATTTGCTTAAGTCCCAGGAGACCACAGCAAACGAGTGTATCAAGGCGTGAGAGTGAAGCACACAGTCAAAGATCTCCTGGCTGAAAAACGATCCAGGCAAACAAGTAACTCAAGACTTAATGTAAGTCCCAATTTAACACATTCTGAGGTGCTTGCAGGTTCTCTCTCCTCTCCCTTTATCCACACACCAATCCCCCACTTTCTGGGTCTGATATTCTCAAAGCAAAGCCTTCCTTTAACTGGCACGCAGTACACAATCGCCCCATGACTGACGATCTCTCTCTCACTTAGTGGTGCCAGCATTTACACCTTAACTTACACTCCCTTTACTTCAATCTCATCCTAGTCTACTTTATGCTGGTTTTCATGCCCTTTTTGAAAGAGTTTTCATGTCTTTATTCATCTGCTATTGACTATATGCCCTTAGAAACAGAATTCCTATTCCCTTATAACTGGATGTCACATAAATCACAGTCAATAAATGCTGGTGCTCCTCCTGACTGAGAAGCCTGTGGAGTGGAGGAACACCAGTAGAGAGGGGCCCTGGCCCTTGCCGGGAACCAGTCATGTGGCCCTGGGAAAGTCACTTTACTCTTCTGGGCCCAATATGAAATGAGTTAGGCAAAATGACCTCCGGGGTCCCTTCCAGCTATAAATATCTCTAACTGTTATTAAAATTATGGCATGTCTGTTAGCAGCCAGCAGGAGCACCAGGAGCTCTGGGATCTTACTGGCTGGCTACTGTGGTTCACAGCAATTGAAAGATGTTGTGTCCTGACTTTTTCATTTCCCCAACCCATGGATTACCAACAAGGGCTTGGTTGGTGGGAATAATACTCACCTTCATCCACATAATTGTTATTCTAAACCCAACAGAGATAACTTTAAAAAAAAATCTCTGTAACATGCCAAATCAGATTTTTAAATCCTAGTAGGAGACGTTCTGAGTCTAAAATCCTTATCTGCCATCCGTGTCTTTATAAATAGTTCTACTGTATACCCCAAATGTTTAAGTAGTTACATCAGATCTCAGAAATGATTTTAGAATGGCAATATCATTTGGTCACCAAGATCAACATATAAACACCTATTCTATCAAGTAAAATATAATCACGTAAATGTCAGGCATCTGTTGGCACCAGCTGGGTGCAGGGCATGAGAGCCGATGACCAGAAATAAATGAGGCAACCATGTCCAGTACCTAGTGCAGGGGCTGATACACAGCAGGTACTGGCTCTTCCAGCATGTCTGCTGAGAATGTTGGCACCATGTTCAACTCTGCTCCAAAATCAAACTCCTGGGACATGCTTCAAATGAACGTTCAATTTCCTCCCATCCAGGAACAGCTTTTATTGCATATTTTATGTTATCCTTTTTTTTTTTTTTTTTTTTTTTTTTTTTTTTTTGAGACGGAGTCTCACACTGTTGCCCAGGCTGGTGTGCCCTGGTGCGATCTCAGCTCACTGCAACCGCCGCCTTCCAGGGTCAAGCGATTCAAGCGATTCTCCTGCCTCAGCCTCCCAAGTAGCTGGGATTACAGGCGCCTGCCATCACGCCCGGCTAATTTTGTTTTTTTGTATTTTTAGTAGAGACGGGGTTTCACTATGTTGGCCAGGGGTATCAAACTCCTGACCTCGTGATCCGCCTGCCTCAGCCTCTCAAAGTGCTGGGATTAGAGGCGTGACCCACCACGTCCGGCCATTATCCTTTCTTTTAAGTCACCACCTCTCTTCTAGTTAAACAAATGGAGCTTATCTGCCACAGAGAAATCTGAAAAATTGGCTCCTTGTCTGCTCCCAGTTCAGTGCTTCTCACAGTGCCTGCTCAGAATCACCTGGGGTGTGTGATAAAAATATCAATACAGCAGGGCACAGTGTCTCATGCCTGTAATCCCAGCACTTTGGGAGATTGAGGCAGGCAGATCACTTGAGACCGTCAGGAGTTCCAGACCAGCCTGGCCAACATGGTGAAACCCCATCTCTACTAAAAATACAGAAATTAGCCGGGTGTGGTGGTTCGTGCCTGTAATGTCAGCTACTCAGGAGGCTGAGGTGGGAGAATCATTTGAACCTGGGAGGCAGAGGTTGCAGTGAGCTGAGTTCATGTCACTGCACTCCAGCCTGGGCAACACAGTGAGACTCTGTCTCAAAAACAGTAATAATAATAAAAATAAAATATCAATCCAAATCTAGTCTCTTAGACTAGAGAGAGAGAGAAGGAATTCAGAATCTACTTAAAATGAACCATAGCTTCAAGTGGAATCATATGGGTTACTTGACCACAGTAACTGCCACTAACATGAGACAGCAACTAAATTATGAAAGTTGATGAAAGTTTCAGGCAAACTATCAACTGGAAAGACAAGAGTTGCACATAAGGGTAACATCCATCACCAAGGAACAAACATGGCGTCTGCCCAGGGTGAATGAGTGTGTAATTCACATCTTGTATCATCAATGCCTATATACAAATGATAAGGCACCATACCAGAGTTAGAGAAAAAGGAAATTTCCATTAAAGGGCATGAAAGCATATACCCAAATGGTGGACATACTTTTTCTCTTTAAAATTTACCAAATATGACTTCTTGCTCAAGATCTGTGGCTATCAAGTCACAGGTTTTGTTTCCTTTCTTTATTTTTTGGTGAGTTTTTACTTTTTATAAAATGAGACACTTGAAACATAATTCATAATAAATCATATTATTTTATTTCATTTTAAAATACAGATCCCTGGACCTGTCCCATGTCTACTATTATTGGGTTGGAGCCAAGCCGTGGTCATTGCATCATTTTTTTACAAGCTCCTTGGGTGGTGCCTTTGCACATCACTGTTTGAGAACTTTGCCATAGAGCAAAGAGCAAGTGTCTAAGCCTCACATGTCACAGCCAAGGTTTTTATCTCTCTTCAGATAAGAACTTGCTGAGCTCTTGCTATTGACCCATTGACACTGGGTCTCTTACAGAGAAAGTGGATACAAGAAACATATATAATACATAGTTCATGCCACTGAACACCAAATAACCTGGTGGAAAGAAAAAATACTTACATATTTGAAAAATACAAGAACTTAGCAACCAAGCAGCCCTCGACTGAATGCTGAAGACAAAATACCAGGCAGCATAGCCATATAATATGATGACTATAATAACATTTATGTAAGGACAGTTTAAAGTGCACTTTCTCATGTGTTGTTGCATTTGATAGACACACTTAACCCTCTGATTGATATTTACACAGTTTCCCAGTTTACAGATGAGTGCTTTGAGAACAAGAGAAGGGAAGTAATTATTTCAAAGCTGCACAATTTACAAGTAACAGATGGCTCCTAATTCCACATTCCTTTTTTTTTTTTTTTTTTTTTTTCTGAGACAGAGTCTCGCTCTGTCGGCCAGGCTGGAGTGCAGTGGCACAATCTCAGCTCACTGTAACCTCCACCTCCTGGGCTCAAGCAATTCTCCTGCCTCAGCCTCCCAATTAGCTGGGATTACAGGCATGTGCCACCACACCCGGCTAATTTTTGTATTTTCAGTAGAGACAGGGTTTCACCATGTTGGCCAAGCTGGTCTCGAACTCCTGACCTCAGGTAATCCACCCACCTAAGCCTCCCAAAGCGCTGGGATTACAGGCGTGAGCCACCGCACGCGGCCCACATTCCATATTTAAAGGGAACGGCCAATGGGGACTAGAGTAGAAAAATCTCTGATACATGCAAACAAAGAGGTTTTTTGAAAAGAAAATATACCATGTAGAGACAACTTCTAGAACAACAAAAGTATGCACTGGCTCTAACCATGGTAGATATTCTCAGGCATCCAGTGCATAGATGGTATGAACTCACCCTTAACTTCCTGCCCCCATCATATTATCCAGCATCTCAACACTAGTAGCTTACACTCATCCTCACTTCACTGACTTTTTAAATTCAGATAATTAAATGCATAAAGTCCCAAAATGCGGTTATTTGGACTTTAGACATTTGCATGAATTGCCCTTACTGTCCACTTACTGATGTTTCCTCCTCTCAACCACTACTCTAGAATATCTGTAAATCTCAAGGATATCATATACATTAGTCATCCACTCTCGAGGGCCTATTTCTGTCCCTGTTGCAAATGCAACCCAATAAGAAAGAATCATGGAACACCATGTTATGGGAGACACTGTGGGGCTCTGATTCGATGGCTCATACTGAGACCACCTCCCCTCTTTCATACCAATGCACTAGGACACAATGACTCTCATATCTGGAGCAAGTTCAGTCAGAGAAGTTATTCATTAGACATGCTCAAAATTTGTAGCTAACAGCATGAGTAATGACCAGTCAGAGGCCCTACCATACGGTTTACCATAAGCACATCGTGGTAGGTTAAAAAATGGAGCCCCAAAGATCCCATGTCAAATCCCTGGGACCAGTGGGTTCTGCTTTATATGGCAGAATTTGTGGTTAAGTGAAGTATCTTTAGAAGAGGCCCTTACCTGGCATTATTTAAGTGAGTTCTCAGTATAATCACATGTATCCACAAGTATCCTCCCTCACAAGGGGGAGTTTTGAGAGAGAAGCACACACCAGGGAGAAGATACACAAAGGCAATGTGACCACTTAAGCAAAGATTGGAGTGATGAGGCCACAGTCAAGGAATATCTACCAGCAGCCACCAGAAGCTTGAAAAGGCAAAGGTAAATTCTCCTCTAGAGTCTGATGGGCTCACAGCCCTGCTAACACCTTGATTTTGGACAGAATTCCAGAATTATGAGAGAATCAATGCTGCTAGTTTTAACCCATCCTGATTGTGATAATTTGTTACAGCAGTCCTAGAAAACTAATACTCACATATTCTGAAAACTATGTCCCCCACCCCTCTGGATAGGCGTACTTCAGGAGGTATCTATTTGATGCCCCAGTTGCTGCTCTTTTATTTGTGACGACACTGATAAACTTATACAAGACTCTGTTGATCCATTTTTACCGCAGTTTCCCTCATGAACATCTGTTTTTGATACCATGAAATGTTTCTCACATCTTTGCAGTAGGAACAAGAAAAAATATCCCTTGCATCAAAAGAGACTTTCACCAAAGACTAGAAATTAAAACCACTTCTATGCATTTTAGCTATAATTCTGTGGTTTCACAACTATTGCTATGTATGTCTATTTTTAAATAATGGTTTTTCTTTTTTCTTTCTCGAATTTTTCTGTTATTCTTTACCACACTACTAGATCTTCTACTAAGATATATAAATGTGAGCCATTCACCACCATCTAGTGCCAAATACACACACACACACACACACACACACACATAATTAAGTTCTGATTGCTGCATTTTTCCAACTACACCATTTCAATTGAGTTCTATAAAAGCTAATCATTGAATTATTTTCAAATAACATCATAAAATTCAATAACCTCTTTATTATATGTAGAAAAAAAAGCAATAAGCCTAATAGCCACAATTTTTCAGTTTTGTTTTGAAAGTTGGTGAGTGATTTTTCAGACCATTGTTCCTTTTAATCAAGTTTTTCTTAAGCTATCTTATGGATTTATTTAAAATTGTTGAATATACATCAGCTGGCATGAGGGGAAAATACGTAAAACCTGCTGTGTAGAAAAGGAAATCAGCTTGGAACTGAAACTGTTGGGGAGATGGGGAAGTGCCGTGTGGTATAGGAGATGTTAAGATTGAGCCTAGGAATCAGGGTTTGATGTTCCATTTATTTTGTTGATTTATGGACAAACTAACAGCTCTCTTGCTCTTCTCATTCATCAAAATGCTATAGCCAGGAACAATAAGAAAATAGACATGAAAGTTCCTTTAAGTTAATATCCTACATAAACCTAAGGAAAAATAAATGAAGATTTCTGGCTCTGTTTTTATAAGGTCTGAATTGAGGAGAATGTTAAGGAGAAATATCCCAAGTGAGAAATAGATTTGGATTATAACAGCCTTGATTTTTACATGCTCTACATATAGAAACCAAAAGTGAACTATTTCCACACAACGTGACTCTTGCATGCCAATCTCAAGTTTTTGCTTTTCAAATCAGAATGACTTACAGTTATTTTCTTTCTGTACATTATCCTAAATTCTTACATTTAAATTTGCTTCTAAAATCTTGACATCAAGGGCATAGAGGATAAAGCAATATGGTCAGCTGGGTTTCTCAGTTACTAATCTTTCCTAATTATTTTGGAGGGTTAATATTACAAGCAATGGAAAGAAGTATGACAATAGTACGTATTTAATGGGAAATTTTGGAGGAACAGAAGGTGAATAGGCACCATTCGGTGTGTTTATGACATAGAGCAATTGCCATAAAGTTGGGCAGACTCTAACTGTACAACAGATGTGCATTGTCTGTCTTAGTCCCTAAAACCAGCTGTCCTTCCAGCAGGACTGCTAGTTGGACCTTTGTTTAGTTCCACATTCAGCTGCTGCTTTGCTATACCAATCATGTGCACAATTCAGTTACCACCAAGTGTAAACATTGTGATGTCCAGATCTGGGATTTGCATTTGGACTTTTTGTGAAGTATTAGGAGGGAAAAATACATGCAATTGGAAGCTGTATATTCTATAATCTTAAAGTTTCTTTGATTTCCCTGAAACTTTGGGTAACACATCTCTCCTCTACCAAAAGAGAAGCTGCTCCTTCTTTAGTCTGTTTGAACCCCTCCTTCTGGCTGCAAATGGTCTTGGGTAATTCCCTTCTCTTCTCTGAGCCTCAGTGTCCCTGTCTATAAAAGCGGAGAGTTGGGTCACGTGTCTAAGATTTCCCTAGTTTCTGTATTTATTTTTTTCAAATAAATTTTACTGTGTGTAACTGATGTTTGCAACATGACCCTTATGGGATATATATATGTAGCAAAATTGCCACTATAGTGAAGCAAATTAATATATCCCCTATCTCATCAGCCTTGATTTATATATACTATACAAGTACAGACCAAAATTTAACTATTCCCAAGTGGTCTGTTTTTTTCATTCCAACCTCAAGTGTTCGCTTTTCGAATCATTATTACTTAGTGTTACTTAGTTACTTTTTGTGGCAAAAGCTGCTAAAGTCTACTTATTTAACAAAAATCCCTAACAATTCAACTTTATTAACTGTAGTCCTCATGTTGTACCTTTTATCTCTAGACTTGTTCATCCTACATAGCAGCTACTTTGTAGCTTCTGAGCTACATCTCAGTATTCGCTTTTGAGACTTAAATTTTTTAATGTTTATTCCATTTATTTATCTTTGTTATTTTCATTATTCATACTTCAAATATTTCCATTTCTTTAAATATTTAAATCCTAATCTCATTGTTTAGGATTTAAAATAGACCTGAGTCTCAGACAACTAGCTTTTACCCTATTTGAAGCACGTCTGAGCTGACGTTTCAGATTACTCTGTTGTCTAGGAACCTACAGCACTTAGGTTTACTGAAGTTCATTTTTTTTTTCCTTTTTTGAGATAGAGTCTCACTCTATCATCCAGGCTGGAGTGCAGTGGCGCGATCTTGGCTCACTGCAACCTCCGCCTCCTGGGTTCCAGCGATTCTTCTGCCCCCGCCTCCTGAGTAGCTGAGAATACAGGCAAGTGCCACCATGCCCAGCTAATTTTTGTATTTTTAGTAGAGATGGGATTTCACCATATTTGCCAGGCTGGTCTCGAACTCCTGACCTCGTGATCTGCCCACCTCGGCCTCCCAAAGTGCTGGGATTACAGGCGGGAGCCACTATGCCCAGACTGAAGTTCATATTCTAAGACATAGAAAGCACACAAGTGAAGACTTTGGGCTCTAGATCCAGATGACCTGAATTCAAATCCCCGCTCTGCCATTTGCCAACTGTGTGGTAACAGTAAAGTTATTTAACCTAGCTGCTAAAGGAAGATAATAACATCTACCTTGCAAGGTTATCATAAGGATTACACTTAATATTTGCCAAGGGGTTGGCACATGGTAGGTACTCAATCAATGCCATTGCTATTAAACACTCAACTGCATGTGAGGAGTGATGTTTGTTAGAATTCAAAACAATATAAGAATTTCATTGCCCTTAAGAAATGTACTGTTTAGTTGGGGGTAAGAAATTGTAAGTGATTAAAAATAGAAAGATGGCTTTGCTCCAAGTGCCAAAAGAGTTGAGTGTGACCATTAGTAAACATGAGGGAGGTACAGAGGAGGGAGAGCAAAGCATGAAGCAGGAAGGTAGAAAAAGACTTATTGGCCAGGTGCAGTGGCTCACGCCTATAATCACAGCACCTTGGGAAGCCGAGGCAGGCAGATCACTTGAGGTCAGGAGTTTGACACCAGCCTGGCCAACATGGTGAAACCCCATCCCTACTAAAAATACAAAAAGTAGCCAGGCATGGTGGGGTGCGCCTGTAATCCCAGCTACTCAGGAGGCTGAGGCACAAGAATCGCTTGAACCTGGGAGGTGGAGTTTGCAGTGAGGCGAGATTGCACCACTGCACTCCAGACTGGGCGATAGAGCAAGACTCATGAAGGAAGGAAGGAAGGAAGGAAGGAAGGAAGGAAGGAAGGAAGGAAGGAAGGAAGGAAGGAAGGAAGGAGGGAGGGAGGGAGGGAGGGAGGGAGGGAGGGAGGGAGGCAAGACAGAGAAGAAGGAAGGAAGGAAGGAAGGAAGGAAGGAAGGAAGGAAGGAAGGAAGGAAGGAAGGAAGGAAGGAAGGAAGGAAGGGAGGAAGATGGAAGGAAGGAAGGAAAGAAGGAAGGAAGGAAGGAAAGAAGGAAGGAAGGAAAGAAGGAAGGAAGGAAAGAAGGAAGGAAGAAAGGAAAGAGAAAGAAAGAAAAAAGAAAGAAAGAGAGAAAGAAAGGGAAAGAAAGAGAGAGAAGGAAGGAAAAGAGAAGGAAGGAAGGAAGGAAAAGAAAGAGAAAGAAGGAAGAGAAAAGAAAGAAAGAAAGAAAGAAAGAAAGAAAGAAAGAAAGAAAGAAAGAAAGAAAGAAAGAAAGAAAGAAAGAAAGAAAGAAAGAAAGAAAGAAAGAAAGAAAGAAAGAAAGAAAGAAAGAAAGAAAGAAAGAAAGAAAGAAAAGAAAAAAGAAAAGAGAGAAAAGAGAAAAAGACTTCTTGGAGGAAAGTATGCCACGAGCTAAGCTTTCAAGGAAGAAGATGGCCCAGGTGAGCTATAAGCAGGAGTAGAATCCAAGAAGAACACACGGAATGGGCAAAGGCGAGGGGAAAGGAAGCGTTCCCTGTAACATGCAGTGGGTGAACCAATTTTGTCTAGAGGACAGAGAAGTGAAAGAGGAGGTTGGGAGGCCTGCACAATCCTTCAAAATTCAGATCTCTTCTTGCCTGTTAAGATCTCCTAGACATTCCCCTCTGCTCCCAAAGCCTCCAGCATATTTTTCTGCTAAAATATTCTTACATTACACTGTTACTTCTTGTTTTCTTAAATCTCTCGCCCAACTGGCTAACATCTTGCTATTTCTGTTTGTTTCTTTCGGAGCCTCCAGCCCAGGAAGAATGACAGTGTGGTAAAGTACTTAAGTGCCTGAATATCAGAGTCAGACAGACTGAGGTTCTGACTCTTGTGTGTGAAATTGATCTCACTTCTCTGGGCCTCAGTTTCTTCCTCTGTAAATGGGAACGGTGCTAGCTACCATGGAAGGTGTTGTGAGAGTGAAATTTGATAATGTCTACAAAGCACCTGGTACAGCACATGGCATGCTGTAAATGCTCAGCCAATGGCAACTTTTATGGTTTTTACAGTATCTGGTACATAGCGGTACTTGATCAATGTTTCAGCAAAGGTGTGCCACACTAAGGTAGATAGGCCCTGCATTATGAGGAGCTCTGGATAGCAGCCTTGAAAGTTAGATCCTCACGTCATCACTACTACTACTTTTAATATAATATAAATAAGTGAAATCATTAGAAAGGCTGCTGGGTAACTTTTGTAGGTTTGAAAACTTTATTCCTAGGAATTAAAAAAAAAAAAAAAAAAAACATTGGAAGCAATAGTTACCCACCTTCATGACATGCTGACTGAGCTATGCCACTGTCCTCCATTCTTCAGTCAAGAAGGCTAGAGTTGAAACTCCAACCTGGTGTATTTCATTAAGATAATTTCAACTGCTCCCATTCTGTAGTCCTAAATGTCCGAAAACTCAGTCAGTCTAGGATAACAAACCTATCATTATGCTTATCCGTCTCGAACTGCCATTTGAAAAAAACAGCTTCAAATGACAAGAAGGAAGAAATGAAAGTCTGAATATTTTGATCAGGATTTGCCACCGATTTGCTGACCTAACAAAGGATGTGACTTTCTGAAGCCTACATTTCCTGAATTTAAAAGAATCTTCTGAGTGGTGCAGATGGGAGAGGGTCAGTATTCAGTGTTCTCCGTGTGTTTCCCCCACTGGGTACACCTGTTTCTCCTCCTGACTCAGTAGGTTTTCCCAGAGCTCTGAATGTGTCCCACCCAGTGGCACCCCTACCCCCAACCCCCAAGGCCAACCTGAACCCCCTCTGCAATCTGAAAAAGATAAATTCCCTTTTCTCTAGTTCGACAGAAGTTTTGCAATCTGAGTTAGCCAGGAATACAGAGAATAGAAAAACACATAAAGCAGAAGAATGATTGTGTAGCCTCCAAAAGTTCTGATGCTAACGTTAATATTGGGTCAAAGATGGGCATGGGGGGGTACAATTGAGTTGATGTTTATTACTGAGTTCTCTTCCCACCTGTGCAGTTCTCTCTGGGATAAATAATAATGAATAATAACAATAACTATCACTTACCACTGGGCTATGAAATAGGAACTTTACAAATAATTTCATTGATCTATTTAAAAATATATTTCATTTATCAACACAAGCACGACAGCTTTCAGAGGGTGGTACCCATATCTATTTTTGAGATCAGAAAAATAAGAATCAGGTAGAAAGTAGTGGGGCTTAGATTTGGAACTAGGTTTGTGGGACTCCAGGTCTTCACTTCACCCATCCTACTGCTCTCTTACATTATGATTCCAGCCCAAGGATGGGCGAGCTTTGGAGTGGTCACTCTGCTTCAGGCCCTCCTGCTCAGCTCTCAAGTCATCCTCCAGATTTCGTGTGTGATGTGTGGCTTCAGTTATGACTTTTGCTCCCTCTCAGGAACACATTTGTCTTCCCAGTCAGCCCTACAATGTGCCTGTAGACTGTTCAAGAGATGAGGCCATACCCAGCCCAAACCAGCACCAGGACCTTCTTTTCCTATGATACTCAGACATCTTAGAAGACACTAGACCCAAGAAGTTTTCAATTTCCTTATAGAATTTACCTCCAGTTCTGTTCCAGAACCTGCTTTCTGTCCCAGAAACAGCTGCACCTAGCGGGGGGATCACACGGAGAACACTGAATATAGTCCCTCTTGGTCATTCCTCATCACTCCTGGACCCCCTGGCCTCATGGGGCTCTGTGTGGCACCTGGCCCTCTCTGTATGAGAGGAAATCGCTTCCTGAACCGGAGTCAGACTGGGCCATCCTGACCTTGCAGAAGCCTCTTTTCTGTTCTCTAGAACCTCTGAGGTCTACTCTTGTGACCCATTTCTCTCTGAGTTTTTCTTCTTACCTGAAGCTTACTCCCCTGGCATGTCTTTGGATTTCTTTTCTGAATATTGCCAAGTTATTTGAGAGGCTGGCATCCATGGCTCACTCATGGGACTGGATGCAGAATGCCACTTCTTCCACCTTAGAAGGCAGAGACAATATCAGCCCCCTTTTGTGGGCTGGAAGAGATTCCTGAACCCAGTGAAAAATAGAGTTTACCAGCTCAATTTACCTGCTGTCTCTGGTGACCCATCCCTTCAATGCTCTCCTAGCCCCCGTGGTGTCTGGAATTCTCTCATAGTCGTACACACTATGGAACCTTACATATATTCTCAATAAATATAACAGCTGATAAGGAAAGATGAGAATAATTTCCTTAAGGCTTTACCTTCTTATGAAAGTTTGAGAAAAGATGGGAAGAGGAAGCCCAGCAATGCTCTCATTTCCTAGATACTAAGCCAACTTTTAGTATTCCATGCTAGAAACAGATAGAACCCTTTACTAATGTAGAAATCTAATACCATACTACTTCTCTTTGTCATTCTAATGGTGGTGCTAAACAACAATGAAAATGCCAGAAGAAGTCAAATACAAGTAAAAGCAAAGAGTTGATCATACATAAATCCAAGGAAGAAATCACAGCCTCTGCAGCCATCAGCATGTTGTCACATCTGAGAACATAACACATGGATAGTATATTGAATCTGTGGTTGGACAAAGGATAAGCTTTGGACCGAGGCATCCCGAGCTCTGCAGGCATGAGTGCAAAACAGTTGGCACAACTGCAATTACAGGAAATACTCACGGTCTTCTTTGATTTCTTAAAATTTACCGTAGAAATTATTTTTCACCTCTTCAACTCATAACCTGAACCCACCCTACAACACGTTTTGATTTTAGTAAGATTGTCGTGTTTGCCTGGGCATAGCAAATGGGCATCAGGTGGCCCAATGTGTATTTTCTTGGTTATTGCTATATTTTTCTTTTTTTTCTTTTTTTTTTTTTTTTTTTTTTTTTTTTTTGAGACAGAGTCTTGCTCTGTCACCCAGGCTGGAGTGCAGTGGCGCGATCTTGGCCCACTGCAACCTCCACCTCCTGGGTTCAAGTAATTCTCCTGTCTCAGGCTCCCAAGTAGCTAGGATTACAGGCACACGCCACCATGCCTGGCTATGTTTTTTTGTTTGTTTGTTTGTTTGTTTGTTGTATTTTTAGTAGAGATGGGGTGTTGCTGTATTGGTCAGGCTGGTCTTGAACTCCCGACCTCAGGTGATCCACCCGCCTCAGCCTCCCAAAGTGCTGGGATTACAGGCATGAGCCACCATACCCGGCCTGCTTTATTTTTCTTATCTTCTCTTAGCTTTTTATTTCTTTCCATGTTATCTTTATTTTTCTTAAATTTTTAGAAACACCTGTTGTTCTCTTTGTTTGACTGCTAAGGCTCCTAAGAAACCTGCAATTTTTCTTTAATAAATATATCTTATTTATCCTTGCTACTTTTTCATGAATGCCAGCAGAATAATCTATTTCTCATTTGAAATTTTGCAAGGTTATTGATAAAGGGAATCAGTGTTCGCCCTGGGAACATCTCCCCGTACCTTTTACTCCATCTCTTAGCACAGTGCTTTGCATATTGCTTGTTAACATGGCCAGCTAACCCCCTCCACAAGCCTACAAATAATGTAAAAAGGAAAAAAAGAAACATTTTCTGAGCAGGCAGTGTCTAGTAAACTCAAAACACCAATGTTTGAATACAGAGGTACACACTATATTCTTGGCATTCATTTGAATGAATGCTTTACTAAGGCTTTCTAAATGGCCCATTGTCTGACTTTAATTAGCCCACTGTCCTGCCCTGTTTAGAGATCTGAACCACATTCCCAGTGCTTTCTGTGTTCCCCACCCAACCACCTGCTCCTTCACAATCACAGAAATTTTAAAAATAATAATAAAGGCAAACCTTTTGCAAGCAACTTATTTTTTCAGCTGCTGTATTGGTTCTGCAGGCTTTTTTTTAATGTCATAAAATTTAAAATAATTCCTGGTGGTGAATTCTTTCATGCAGCTTGCAAAAATAATCAGTTTTTGCAGCGGAACAGCCGCAGCAAGTCCATCTGGCAGGGCTGAAGTTCTGCAGATTCTGTTCTGACCAAAGTGCCTCTCAGTGACTCCTGTTGTTCCAACTTAGCTACATAAATACAAATAGCATTCCAAAGGCATGCCAAGATCCAGGGGTAAAAAATGTGTTTCATTTTGTAACTTAGGCAACAGAAATCACTTTCTCATAGAGACAGCCTGGACATTATTTTGTGCCAAGCAGGAGAGTTTTAACAGTAAAACTTTAAGAAACTATATGAAAATGGGAATTCTGCAACCATCTGACCTTTCCAAATGACATAAAATAGTTTATATCCCCGCAATTGAAGACACTTGACATCACAGTTTTCAAAAGATTTGAGATTTACAATAAATATATGACCTAAAGTCTATTTATTAATTTTTGTTAAATAGTTGCCTTAATTACAAAAGAAATTCAATGTAAAATTTCAGGCAGAACAAGAGTTAAAGTGAAAAGCAGAAGCTCACTGAAGTCTTCCCTGTCCCTAGTTCTCTTGTTCTACATCCCAAGGGCCACCCCAGTGAGTTTCACGTAAATTCTTCCAGAAAATTTGCTATGGCATTTTATTAAAGAGAAATTAAGTTGTCGCACCAACAAATTAATGAATATCAAAATTTGTTAGATAATTACATGCACTATTCCAAAAATGCATAAATTAATGTTTTTGTGGCAAAATCCCTTCCTGGGAGAGAATTTAAACATGGTTTTTAGTCTTCATTTTACCCCTATACATTTGAAAACCTTGAGCAAATCACTTAATCTTTTTATGTCAGTAACAGCCCCTACTGTCACCTGAGGCTGGTGATAATGGAGACAGGGTGCACAAAACCAGATGAACTCTTTCTTTGTAAGATAAATCCCCTATAACCTAGGCTTTGTAGACACAGGTAAATGCTTTTGAGGATATATATTTCAATATTCCCTCCTCAGTCAAAAATTCTTCTTGGCCTTAGAATTAGGCCTATACCATGTCCCATTAAATTAAATCATATAAAAAGTAGGGTTTTTTCCTTTGTACATATGTCAGTATGAGGAAGACCTGCCAGCCACCTCTCATACAGGTATCAGCAGGAAGGTTGGTGATAACAAAGAAAAGAGGAAGAGAGCCCCGGAAATTGTGCAGCATCCAGGACAGGTGGCCAGCAGTCCTTAGCACCTATGGGAAAGTAGCAGCCCTTGTTGATAATCCTCTAAAAGGATGCCAAATAGAGGTGGATAGAAATGGCACCTGCTGGCCTTTTGAAATCCCAGCCCTACTGAGGGCCATCAGACCCTCATCACTGGGTTCTATTCACCTACAATAGCCCGTGCGCTCACCCCACCAGTCATTTCCAACCTGTCATTTTAGCACCCGATTAAATTCCCTCGAGCATCATTTTCACCATGTCTATACTGCTAAGACAGTTCTGGGCCGGGCGCGGTGGCTCACGCCTGTAATCTCAACACTTTGGGAGGCCGAGGCGGGTGGATCAGGAGTTTGAGACCAGCCTGGCCAACATGGTGAAACCCCATCTCTACTAAAAATATGAAAATTAGTTGGACATAGTGGTGGGTGCCTGTAATTCCAGCTACTCAAGAGGTTG
Source organism: Macaca thibetana thibetana (assembly GCF_024542745.1). NCBI lineage: Eukaryota > Metazoa > Chordata > Mammalia > Primates > Cercopithecidae > Macaca > Macaca thibetana. The sequence continues at coordinate 103,078,923 of NC_065591.1, forward strand.
TGGCGGGAGAATCACTTGAACCCGGGAGGCAGAGGTTGCAGTGAGCCAGGATCGTGCCTCGAGCTGGGCTCAAGGGATCCTCCTGCCTCCACCTCCCAAAGTGCTGGGATTACAAGCATGAACCACTGTGCCCAGCACAGAAAAGGCCTGGCGCAATGGCTCACACCTGTAATCCCAACCCTTTGGGAGGCCAAGGTGGGTGGATCACCTAGGATCAGTAGTTCTAGACCAGCCTGACCAACATGGTGAAACCCCGTCTCTGCTAAATACAAAAAAAAATTAGCCGGGCATGGTTAATGGTGCCTATAATCCCAGCTACTTGGGAGGCTGAGGCTAGAGAATCGCTTGAACCCAGGAGGCAGTGGTTGCAGTGAGCCGAGATTGTGCCATTGCACTCCAGCCTGGGCAACAAGAGTGAAATTCCGTCTAAAAAAAAAAAAGAAGAAGAAGAACTTTATAACCTGGTTCCTGCATCTTCCTCCAGCTTCTCTTCAGCTTTCTTGTCGTCACACTTCCTGCCCACATTTCCAGGTATGTGACATGCAGCTCCTCACATTTGAGCCTTTATTTCTCTCTCCAGCAACAATACCCCTTAAACTAATTTCCCTTTCTCTAGCCTTCAAACCCAGGCTCAGATATCACCCATGTTTTGATGTACTAAATCACATTCCCCCAAGACAGTAAATCACCCCATCACCTCCCAACCTTCATCCCTGCCCCCACCCCCATACCTGCACTAAATCACATTTAGAATTCAGGCTATGTCACTTAGCAGTCTTGTGAGCTTGGACAAATCCTTCAGAAGTATCTATTAGTTTTCTAATCAATAAGCTAGGGATTATAACTTATAACAATCTATCTCATTGGTTAATGGTGATGATCTAATGAAATAATGCATGTAAATCATCTCACACTCTGCAGAGTACGTAAAGAACCCAGACATTAGTTGTCACTAAAAATTATCACACAGACAAACTAACATATGTAAAGTGCCTGACACAGAGTCCGGCAGGAAGTAGGCACCAGGAAATGCTAGTCTTCTCAACCACAACCCTTATTTCTATTATTGCACTAATTACATATATATTTATGCACCTGTTTTTGCTATGAAACTGTGTGCTGTCAAGAATAGAATCTATGTCTTACTCCTCTTTGTATTTCTGGAAACTACCACAATCCTGGTGCAGAGTAGGCACAGAATAAATTTTAATAGAATGAATGAAATGAAACTTCTGCTCTAGACAAGCCAACTTGCTTATTATTTCCTGAAGAAGAGCTGTGCTTTGCCACCTTGTGTTTGGTTCACAAAATTCCTCCTTCCTGGGAGCTTCCTTTCTCCTCTCTGCATCCTCTCATCCTTCAGCACCCAATTCAAATCCTCCACACATTGACTTGCCCCTTTTCTGACGCATAGTAGAGGCTTACATCTGTAGTTGATATTGATTATAGATTATTTTTCTTCTTTACAATTATAGATTATTTTTCTTATTTACAATATATAACTCAGGTAAGTGGCCTATAAATCAAAACCTGTTTCAAACTTTGGCAACGTAATACGATTTATAAGAATATGTTTGAGATAGTTTAGCCTACACACAATATTTCACACCAACCGAAATGCCCCTGGTTCTACCATACACTTTTCCTGTTAACTAAGACATGTAAATCTCTGTACCCGTATTTTTTTCCTGGCGAGATGTTCCAACATAACATCAGTGCCCATTTAAAGACTAACTGTGTTAACATCCGGCATTAACCTTCCTTTAATTCCGAAGTTGGAGGAAAACCATATGACCTGTGGTGGATCTAAATGTAGACATTAAAATGTGGTGTCAGAATGTTGAATATAATATCATCAGCTCCACCTGTCTCACAACCATAGAAATGACGACAATGAACATATAAATGTATAAAATACTATGAATGTCTCAAAGAGAGATACCATCTATTCACAAGTGGCTATGATTATTATTACTTAAGCATGAGTAGCAATATTTTTAAGTTTGAAGACTCATTTTCTAAACTAAATTTTATCTCAATTTGAATTAAGAAATAAAAGTATACGTGTAGTCCCAGCTACTCGGGAGGCTGAGGCAGGAGAATGGCGTAAACCCGGGAGGCGGAACTTGCAGTGAGCTGAGATCCGGCCATTGCACTCCAGCCTGGGCGACAGAGCCAGACTCCGTCTCAAAAAAAAAAGTATACGGCAGCATGAACATGGCATGCTAGTCAGACATCACCTCGTTAGTACATTTCAATATGTCCTTCAACTAGGTTGACACCTAAAAATATTATAGGATCATAAAATGACTATAAATGTACTCAAGGGAAACTCCTAATCTTATCACTTTATTACCTTGGTAACCTATTAGTTCAAATTAACTCATTTTCATGGAGGGGCTTTGGGGGCAGCTGTGAGGCTGCCGTGTTAGCTGCAGGAAGTTGCAGGCTGGCAAATTTCATTCAAATATAAACCTCTAAATTTGGCTAGCTGGCATTGCAGGATCCTGTTGTTTGCAGTATGCAAAATCAAAATTATATACCATCTCGCTTGGTCAAAAGTTATGGGCTCTTCAATATTAATTTCAATGTTACTTCTGGAGGATTTGCAGGATAAGAGACAACTGTGTGAATACAATATATTGAACCAAGCAAAACAATGGAAGATTTCCCTTCACATAGGAAATGACAATGACTGCACATGCTGAAAGACCCTGTTTCAGGCTTTTCTCTCCTGACTGGTGACATCTGGAAATGGGATGGAGAAGCAAGTGGCAGCTCTGATATCTTCCCAGTGACCTTCTTCCCAACCCCATGCAGGCCCTTTAGGAGTCTTCTAAGGTCTGTGATACCAACTGAAGAGGTCCATTATCATTGACGTTTGTGTTTATCCATCAAAATATTTCCCAGGTCACCACAGAGCGGGCAGCACTAATTATAGCTATAAACTGACTAGTCTGATGAGAATGTTTTACATCATGATTGTGGTGGTAGGTCACAAGTGTTCATCAAATTTTGCCAAAATACATCAAATTGTACCCTTAAATTTTGTGAATTTTATTATATGTAAATTATATCTCAATAAAGCTGACCCCTTCAAAAGTAGAATGTCACTCAAAGGATTAAGGATGTGTATGTGTGTGTGTGCGTGTGTGTGTGTGTGAAAGAAAGAGAGAGAGAGACAGATAGACAGACAGACAGGAAAGTATCCCACCCAATCCTCCTTGTGAGCTTTTATATAATTATATGATCTCTCTGGATGTCCGTAAGTCTCCATTATACTAAATTTTTTCAAACTAGAATGCTTTTCTATTTTTAACTGTTGAATTACTAAAATGCTTCCAAAGCAGACTGGTGTGGTGGTTAAGACACAGACTCGGATATCAGAAAGGCTCTTGTCTAATTCCACCCACTACTACCATCGCCACAACCAATCCTCTCCTAGAAGGGAAATCAGGTTATTCTCTCTATGCTTAGCTTCCCTCATTGGCAAAATGAGAATAATATTACTGATCTTCTGGGGTGGTCATGAGAATTAAATGAGATGATACAGATAGCACAGTTGACCATAGCAATGGCTCACAGTGTGTTTATGAAATTACTATAAGTAAGTGCTTATGAATTACTTCTGTTATAATTTAGATCTCTGCTGGAAAATGTTGGAAGTCATGGAAAAATAAAAGCTTTTGTGCTGTGTTAAAACCAGGACGGTATCTACATCTGGGCTCAATATTTACAGATTCAATTCTGGTATGGGGGTGAGAAGAGCTCTCCCACAACAAAACTGTATCTTGCATAATACAAATTTTAGTGAGTTGTTGAGCTAGCAGAAAGTAAGAGAAATCTCCAATGGGAGTAGGGGCAGGAGTTGGCATAGGAGATTGAAAAAGGGTTTGAGCAGAAAGTAAAGCACTGAATGATGAGAAGGTGATCCTGCCAAAAAGACAGGTTTCGTGAGGACAGGTGTCCAATTGGCTTTACCTGTGAAGACTGGTCCTTGATCTGTTGCCAAGATTGGGAGGCTGAACCTTGGACTCCAGGATTAATGTGGGGAACCTGGAAGGCAGCCGGCTCCCCATAGATAAAAACATAAATCTTCTAGAGGAAAGCAGCCTCAATTCAGGACCCCAGATCTTCACAGATTAGGTCAATAAGATGTGAGTTTCAATCAAAGATCACCCATGCATAAGAAAGCAAACCACTGTGAATGAGTCCACACAAACAATAGACAATAAATTTAAATTCCCAGAACTTTCATGTGTTAGAATTACCGAATACAAAATACATAATACTTAATACATAATGAGCACTCAACAAGAGGCTATCAAAAATTACCAAATAGATTCTAAAAATCAAATGGAATTTATAGAAATGAAAAAATATAAAATCATGGATATAAAAACTCAATGTGTCAGTTAAACAACAAATTAACTACAGTTGAATAAAGAATTAGTGAACTGAAAACACATCTGAAGAAATCTATGCCAATCTCTACCAAAATATAGAACAAAGAATCACAGACACAGAAAAAATAAATAGAGGTTAAGGGATTTTGAGGATAATAGTAAAAGTTCTAACATATATCTAAACAGAGTCCCAGGAGGAGAGAACAGTCATAATAAAGACAAGACAATATTTGAAGAGATGATGGTTGACATTTTTTCAGAATTTATGAAAGACATGAATCCCTAGATACATGAAGCCCATTCTATATCAAGCAAGATAAATAAAAAGAAATCTACCTCTAGATAAAATGAGGTGAACTTGAAGAACCTCGAAGAGCAAGGGAGTATTTGGGAACAGTCAGAAATAAAGAAAAGATTGTCACAAGGAATAACTGAAAGACCAATAGCAGACACTGGCTGGGCACGGTGGCTCACGCCTGTAATCCCAGCACTTTGGGAGGCCAAGGCGGCTGGATCACAAGATCAAGAGAGCGAGACCATCCTGGGCAACATGGTGAAACTCCGTCTCTACTTAAAAAGAAAAAAATTACAGAAATTAGCTGGACATAGTGGCACATGCCTGTAGTACTCGGGAGGCTGAGGCACAAGAATCGCTTAAACCCGGAAGGTGGAGGTTGCTGTGAGCCGAGATCGCACCACTGCACTCCAGCCCAGGTGACAGTGCGAGATTCCATCACACACACACACACACACACCCCCTATATATATATATATATATATAATATATATACACACATATATGAGATCATCAAAGTGCTAAGAAAAAAAAAAGAAAAACCTATAAAGTTAAAATCGTAAATCCAGCGGTATTATCTTTCAAGTACAAGGTCAAAAGAAATAATATTTTCAGATAAATAGAAATTGAAACAGTTTACTTTCAACACCACTGACACTTAAGGGATTTTTCAAAAAAATTACTTCAGAAGAAGGAAATGAACCTAGAAAGAAAGTCTGGGAAAGGAATAAGCAAAGCAAACGGTAGACATTTGAACCTTAATTCAAATTAGTAAATCTAATACAGAATTACTGAATTAAATGATGATATTGATGTCTAATTTGTGGCAGCTTAATAACAAGAAACAAGCTAAAAGAAAAGAGAATAGCACACACGTAAATTAGAAGAGGGACAGTTCTTATATCTCAATTGCAGGGTTAAGATATTGTTTGCAGGTTTGTTAAATATGTATGGTAAAATTGTAAGGGTAATCATAAAGAATGAAAATAGAGTGTACAATTTCCACAGCAGGTAGAGAACAAAATCATACAGGAGGCAAGAGTACAAAAAGCTTCATCAAGTAATAAATGAAATCAACTAGACCTTTAATTGTGAAATCTTTGTAGAGTCCTCTGGTATAAAAATTGGGCCGGGGAGGAGTCGGTACTGTCAGTTCCACAGTAATAATTAAGCCTGGGCAGAAGATGGAGAAGGCATCATAGAAGATGCTGGAGATTGTGGGCAGTGGAGGAGAAAGACAGAAAAACTTTTAGAGCAGAGATGTCAAAAGGAGAAGGGGTTTTGTCAGCCACAATGACATAGACTGGGCTCTCTCCCTTCCTGGGGCAGAGGCGGGAGGCAGAGCCATTCCAGCTGATAGATAAATGGCTAACATACTGAGGGCAAATAGGGTGCTGATGCCGATGCTCATTAGATTGGGCGGGTGTGCAGCTGTGTCTCACAGGGGCCTTGATACTGGCCCCAGCCTTGGCCAGAGCAGTTTAAGGGAAGCAGGCAGGAAGAGAAGGTAGGAGAAGAACAATGGGACATCTCTGTGGGCAGTACCCAGGACAGCTACCACCCCCTTGCCACATCCTACTTAACCTGGAAGGAGGCTGAGGCTGAAGCCAGAAGGCATATGCGTTGGCACAGGTCTTCAAGGAAAGACCCAGCCACACCACAAAGCTGAAAACGGGAGGGTAACACTGGATAACATGGGCGCCTGCAACATGGGAATATGTGCCCAAATACAAATGCATGTATGGTTTAATCACTGCCCCTTTCCTTCTCAGAGAAATATTAGGGGACCCACTTCTGACCATTACATGCCCAAGAGTTCCCTTCTGCCACTTAAAAGTGTTAAAGTATTAATCAGGAAAACCCAGAAATCAAAAGGTTTGGAGAAACATACCACAGATTTGAAGGAACCAAAAAATGCATAATAGTAATAATAACTAAGGCATATATGCTGTTTACCCTGTGGCAGACACTATTCTAAGTGCTCGATGTAATCATCTCATTTAATCTTCAGGTGCCCAAGATCCCACAGCTAATAAGAGGTAGAGCTGGGATTCAAACATAGTCATTCTGGTTCCAGAGGCTTTACTCTTAATTAGCATGCTGCTTCTGAGTTGTTGGAGGATATTTTGCCTGGAGAAGTTTGAATTCGAGGTTGATACTACAGATTGCAATTGCATGTTTGTATTCCCCTAAAATTCAGATGTTGAGGTGCTAATCCCCAATGTGATGGCATTTGGAGGAGGGGCCTTTGGGAGGTAATTAGGTAATTAGATCTTGCAGGTGAATCTCTCTAATGGGATTAGTGTCCTTATAAGAAGAGACATCAGAGAGATTATCTCTCTCTCTCTTTCTCTTTCTCTTCCTCTTCTCTTCTCTTTCCCTTTCTCTTTCTCTTTCTCTTTCCTTTCTCTTCTCTTTCTCTTTCTCTTCTCTTTCTCTTTCTCTTTCTCTTTCTCTTTCTCTTTCTCTTTCTCTTCTCTTTCTCTCCCTGCCATGTGAACACACAGTGAGAAGCCAGCTTTCTGCAAAGCAGAAAGAGGGCCCTCACTGAAAACTACACCATGATCTCAGACTTCCAGTCTTGTGAACTGTGAGAAATAATTAATTGTTGTTTAAGCCACCTAGGATGGTATTTTTCATAGGCTTGTCTTCAAATATTTGAAGGGCTGTGTATGCAAAAAGTGTTAAACTTATTCTATAAGGACCAAAGGGATTAGAACTAGGAAAACAATTCTTTCCAGCCAACTTTGTAATTGGTAAAGATTCCTAAAGAAGAAATGGGTTTCCTCAGAAGGTGCTAAGTTCTCTGTCCCTGGATATTAGATGCACCTGGTGTTAGTAATATGGAGAGAATTCAATCATTAAATGAGACTCTATAAAATTTCTTCCAACTCTTGAAAGTCTATAGAATCATTAGAGTCGCTGCAAAAGAACTCAGATTCAACGAACTGGGTGTTGAGGATTCTTAACTTCCATAGAAGCTACACCCTCTCCCCTTACTTTGCTCCAGGACATCTTGGAGCCATTACTTGAATATTTTAAGACTCTACACACCTAGATACTCTTCCTTCAGAGGTCCGCTTAGGCACTGTGTCCTGCAAATGTGTCTCCCACCCCATTCCTAACACCAGTTTAGGTGCCCCCATCACCCCATCTTTCCCTGGCCCTGACACTTTTCATACTACACCAAATATTCTGTTTTGTCATCAGTCACCCCTGTATTGATTTCTTAGGGCTGCAATAACAAGTTACCACAAATGGGATGACTTACAGCAACAGAAATGTATCATCTCATAGCTCTAGAGGCTAGAAGTCCAAAATCAAGGTGTCAGCAGGACCATGCTCTCTCTGGAGCCTCTGGGGAGAATCCTTCTTGCCTTTTCCTACCTGGCAATTGTGGCTGGTGATCCTCGATGTTCCTTGGCTTGAGGTTGTATTACTCAAACTGCTGCCTTTGTCTTCACATGACATTGTCCCATCTGCATCTGTGTCTTTGTCTGTCCCTCTCCTCTTCCTTTAAGGACATCAGTCACATGAGATTTAGGACACACCCTAATTTAGTACGACCTCTTAATTTAAGTAGTTACATCTTTAATAGCCCTATTAGCAAATACCGTCACATTCACAGGTATCAAGGATTAATATATCAATATATCTTCGGGTGGATCATGCCTGAAATTCCAGCACTTTGGGAGGCCGAAACAGGTAGATCACCTGAGGTCAGGAGTTCAAGACCAGCCCGGCCAACATGGTGAAAACCATCTCTACTAAAAATGCAAAAATTAGCCAGGTGTGGTGGCTCATGCCTGCAATGCCAGATACTAAGAAAACTGAGGCAGGAGAAACACTTGAATCCGGGAGGTGGAGGTTGCAGTGAGCTGAGATCATGCCATGGGTGACAGAGTGAGATTCCATCTCAAAAAAGTATATATACATATCTTTTGGAGAGGGCACATAATTCGACCCACCACGTTCCCCAACCTCCCCTACTCTCTAGCCTGTGGGTTCTTTGAAGATTGTGTCTTCATTCCACATATTTTTCTTAAGTCTATTATGACCTACACCCTGTTCCAGGAACTGAGGGCGCATCCCAGTCAAGGTGCTTACACTTAGTGGAGCTTCCTTCTCCACATGGATTCAGACAGTAAAAGGTGGCCCTTCAGTGCTGAAGCCCAACACTAAGTGCATGTGTGTATGCACATACACACACACAGTAGGCGCCCCTTAGCCGTGGTTTCCCTTTCTGAGGTTTCAGCTACTCATGGTTAACTGCAGTCTGAACACACTAAATGCAGACCTCTAGATATAAACAATTCCTAAATCTTAAATGGCATGCCTTTCTCAGTGGTGTGATGAAATTTCATTCAGTCCCACTCCATGCTGCCCAGGACTTGAATCCTACCTTTGTCCAGCCAATCCACACTGTCTACACCACCTGCCCATTAGTGTCTCAGTAGCCAACTCAATGATTGGATCACCTGTCACTGTATGGCAGTGCTTGTGTTCAAGTCACCCTTATTGTATTGCATAATGGCTCTAAAGCACAAGAGTAGCGATGCTGGCAATTTAGATATGCCAAGAAGCCAGAATGTGCTCCCTTTAAATGAAAAGGTAAACGTTCTCAACTTAATAAGGAAAGAAAAACAAATGTATGCTGAGGTCAGACATCGGTATGGTAAGAACAAATCTTCTGTCTATGAAATTGTGAAGAACGAAAAAGAAATTCATGATAGTTTTGCTGTTGCACCTCGAACTGCAAAACTGTGGCCACAGTGCATGATAAATTCTTAGCTAAGATGGAAAAGGCATTGAGTTTGTGGGTGGAGGACATGAACAGAAACGTGTTCCGACTGATGGCAATCAGGTGTGGTACTATCCTCAGTTTTAGGAACCCACTGAGGAGTCTTGGAATATATCCCTCGAGGGTAAGGGGAGGCTACTGCATATGCATATATATAGTCACTTAATATATATTTGATGAGGGAATGTTAACTGGAACAGTAGAAAATGGAGGATAAATTATTCCATTTTATCCAGTCAGTGCTTTCTGGCATGTTTATCAAAATGTAAAAGTGTGGTTTCTCTTTGTCCCTTGTAAAACTTTGTTCTATGGTACTTGAATTCTTATTCTCAGTTGACCTAAGGGTCAACCCAACTCCCCAGATAATATTTCTGAATATCATAAAACCAAGTTTATAAGGGGTAGTCCTAATTTTTATTAAAGTCAAACTTACAACTAAAGAAAACATGTGAATTCTGTTTACCTTCCAGGGCAGCGTCAGCTCCTCTCAGTCTCCATTTGTGCAGATGCCAGGTGAGTACTTCAATTCAATAAGCAATTATTCCCTTTGGAATTTAAATCAAGCATCTGGGCTTCCATTCTTTCATAACGACCTTACAGCACTTCCAAAACTCTGCTCCTTTAAAATAGTTTTGCCTAAAATACAAAATCAGCGAAGAACAGAACTCATTCATTCAGTCATTTCTGAATTTAAAATTCATTTTGTCTTGAAAGCAGCCCTTTGATCCCAAGCTTTTGGGGCAAAGGCAATATAAATTATGCCCTTGATACAGTTTTAAAATGTCTAAAGTTCTGACACCATGATCTGAGAGATGAGGCATCTGCTTTCAAACAGAAAGAGGAAAGCGGCCTGCGAGCAGAGGGAGCCAGACACTTGGTTCACCATTTTGAATTCATTTCAATGCCTGTGTCTCATTAAATACTCCTGTGGGGATGTAAAAAGGGAATTCCTAATAATAGTGTTGGACATTCTCATATACACACACACACACAGGCAAAGACAATCTCATCTAGTTCAACTCAGAAGCGGCACAGTCCCTAATAGTTTTATCACCTTCAAAGCTGGAGAAGGGAAAGGAATAAGAGCAATGGAGGATCCCGAATATTTAAATGCCTGTATGTTGTTTCCCAATCATATATACTGCCATTGAAATTTGGTTGCATCTCCTGCCTTCTACAGAAAAAAAAAAAAAAAAAAAAAAAAAAAAAACCAATTCTATAGCTTCTCTTTATCTAGAAATTATCCTTTCTCTTTGTACAGAGAAAATCCATGCTAAGAGAGCAGATGCTTTTTTCTTTGTGGTTGTTTTGATTTGGAAATTGGGAGTATAGATGAGAGCCTGGAAACCTTGTTTTCATATTCTCAACCTTAACCACTCTCATAAACATAAATTCATTGTATGAAACAGAACCTTATATTAAGGTTCAGTTGCACAGATTTTTTTCCCAGGGAAGTATGCTTATAATGAAAACCCTAACTGCAGTTTTCAAATGCATGAGCAGGTTAGAAGTTATAGAAGGTAAGAGGAAAGTGAAGTGAGTAGAATCGTGCTATAGGTTTTGATGGGGAATTTTGATTTCTTCTTCTGGATGAATAAATTCACATGCCATTCTTGAACACAATGTTATACTACTAGGTTTAAAGAAAATGTATAAGGCATGAGCTCTGCCCCCTTGGGCTTGCAGGTTGGCTGGAAAGATCATTGTGACTCAGGTGAAAGAGGAATGAGCATAATATAAAGTTCCACGTCCTGTGGAATGGGCTGGAATTCTGGGTCTATAGAGTCAGAAGCTCAGAAGTGGTCTGCTGTGGTTGGGGTAAGGTAAGAAAGACAGGCACTTACATCTTTTGCCAAGCTCAGCCTTTTTGTGACCTGTGACCTAACGGTGTTAGTGTTAGCATTAGATCACACCCAAGGCCAGCTGGAACAATTAAACCATAAGTTTTATAGACCTCAAGTCTATGCCCTCAAACATGTTCTGAATGATCATGTGTTTTCTGCTACAACTGAGCTATTGTTGAGCAAACACATCTTTTTCTTTGGAAACCATTTCACTGCTGCGTTTACCTTAAATGAAGCTCTTATCAGTTTCTGTCCCTCCCTCTCTCCACCAACGGAAAATTTTATTTATTTATTTTTTTGAGACGGACTCTCGCTCTGTCACCCAGACTGAAGTGCAGTGGTGCCATCCCGGTTCACTGCAACCTCCACCTACCTCCCGGTTCAAGCGACTCTCCTGCCTCAGCCTCCCGAGTAGCCGGGACTCCAGTAGCTGGGATAACAGGCACGGTGGCCCAGCTGATAAGTATTGTTTTTAGTAGAGACACGGTTTCACCATGTTGACCAGGATGGTCTCAATCTCTTGACCTCGTGATCCGCCAGCCTCGGCCTCCCAAAGTGCCCGGATTACTGGCGTGAGCCACCGCTCCCGGCCCACCAACAGACACTTCCTGTACCAGGCACTGTCTTCCTAAACTTGCAGGGCCCTGGTGAGTTGAGGGAAGGAATCCGTGAAGCCACAAGAGGGCAGCAAATAACATGAAACTCATCAAAGCCCTGCAACTACAGGCCTCTAAAACTGGCTTCTGTGTAGCCATCTAACCCTTTTAAAGCAAGTCATTTATTGATGTCTGCCAGGTGTGCGACCCAGTGTAAGGTCAATGTGCGAAGAATTAAAGACAGAGTACAGCCTGCCTCTGATTTGAGGTGGGGTTATATGTGTCACCTTATCCAGAGATAGTGATCTCAGATAACAGGCCAGGAGCAGCCTCTTGTTAACAGTTCTATGTATATGGAGAGGTAGCTCCGATGTTGTGAAAAAGATGCTTCCTTGGTTAAAATGTGAATGCCAAGAGACTCTTTTATTTCTCTCTTCCTAGCACAGCCCTGGGGCACCTGGAAGGTACTCAGTAAGTGTGAATGAACGAACAGATACCGTACTGTCTAAAATGAACTCACCCCTAAAGGCGATAATGTTTTCAAACATCAGTTATTTGGGCTAATGCAGGAATATTTCACGCTTTTCAAGACATTTCTCTATTTCCATGTTAGCGCTGGAGTCAGGCACGCGTTAGTAACATCATTTTCCAGGCAGAGACTCAGCTGCAACTGAGGCCTTGACTGCCCTGGGTGGGAGGAACTTTCTGCCCATGTGTTTTTCATTTGGCAACAGGTTCGCCGGTCACGTCAGGTTACTACGGTGTCAGAAGATCTTTCTTATCTGACTCAGACTTCCACAACAGTAAACAGTTTTCAAATGACGTCTACACCTCCAACGTGGGGAAGCCGTTTCCCTGTGAGTCCTCCGCAGGGCAGAGCCATGCGGCCCTCCTGGAGCCCTATTTCCCCCCGGAGCCCTATGGAGACTACCGGCCTCCGGCGCTGACGCCCAACGCGGGCTCTCTGTTCAGCGCCTCGACCCTGCCGCCGCTCCTGCCGCCGCCCTTCCCCGGAGACCCCACTCACTTCCTGTTTGTGAGTATGCAGAGGCCTCCTGTGAGGGAGTAAAAGAGGGGCGAGGCTCACCCTCTGGCCCAGCTGCTGTGCTTGGCATCCAGGTTGAAGCCAGGTCTGGCACTCCCTGGAGACTCCTGAGGCTGCTTTGCAGCTGCCTGGAGACGCCAGGACACCCTCTGAGGGAGCCTTGTTCAAGCATCCCTGTTAGCCATGACAGCCAGGAGGGTCTAAGCAGGGCTTGGAACCGGGAGGAATGTACAGCAGGATTTATATCCATTTTGTTAATGCTCTGCGGATACTGTCTGATGTTCCCCCACCCTGTTAGTGCCAGTCATTATCATTCCTGCAGCCCCTAAGGAAGGAACACTGAAGCTGCATCTCAGACCTGCTAGACAGTAATGAGATGGCTGCTAATCTCCCAAGGAGGGTACATAGGGCTCCTCTTTCTTTCCAAGTCCCCTGCCTCCCCTTCCCCACATTTTTAGCCTAAAAATCCTTGTTCTCTCTCAATCCTTCCAAACAGGTGAGTTCATAAAGATCTGAAGAATGCTAATGCTCATAGAGAATCATAAAGGTTTCTACCACAAAGGAATGAATCTCTAAAGACAGCATTTTAGACAAAAGGGAGAGAATGAGAATTCACATTATTAAGTATATTCTGTGCCAGAAAATGTGATGTGTTCATTCAATACTTGCAACAACTCAGGATATATTTATGAAAGCCCCATTTTACAGATGAGCAATGTTGGGCTCAGAGTCAAGAGGAGCCATGAATGAATCCAAATCTTTCTAGCTCCAAACTTAAGGGATTCCTACCTCTTTCCTCCTGCCTTACTGAGGACAGAGTGGGCTTCTTAGTCCCCTCCAAAGCTCACCATGGAGTTGAAGGTCTACTGCAAGGAGTGGGCCAAGCGCTGACCTTCCCCACTGTATAAAGGGCATTCTAGGACCCAGACTAATGGGAGACCCAAAAAGAATCCAAGCAGCGTGCATTGTACACAGTAAAATGTTGCATGGATGTGCATTTTATTAGTCTCACATTTCACTCATTTAATGTTGTCTTCCGGGAAAAGGAATCTCAATATCTATAGCAAATCTAATTCTAGAGTAGGAAGGGAGGAAAACTTTACTGCTAGTGTCAAAAGCCAGAGAGAAGAGCAGCCTGAGAGCCAGGCTTCAGACAGCAGAGAGAGGGGATGAAGGCTGCCCTGAGGTCACAGTCTGGCAGCACGCAATGTATCATCAGAGTGTCACCTAGAGAATAACCTCTGTGGCCTTTCCATTCTCCTCAGAGGGACTCATGGGAGCAGACGTTGCCTGACGGTCTCAGCCAGCCCGACCCTGTGTCTGCCGATGCCCTGCAGACCTTGCCACCCAGCACGAGTTGCCTCTCCCAGCTTGAGTCTGGGAGCACCGCCCAGCACAGGGGCTCCAGCTGGGGGACCTCCCTGGCTGGGGCTCAGTCCTACTCGCTGCATGCTCTGGAAGATCTGCACCACACTCCGGGGTACCCCACCCCACCTCCTTACCCCTTCACCCCTTTCATGACGGTATCAAACGACCTACCACCCAAGGTGGGGCCACTCTCCCCAGATGAGGAAGCAGACACCTGTTCCCTCCATGACCCTTCCCCTTGGGCGAAAGAAGATGGGAGCATCGCCTGGGGGTCATATGAATGCCGCAGAGCTTATTGAGGGGGAGGGCCAAAGGACTTCTGGGTTTTTCTTCAACTTGAGGTGTATTCCGAAGATTGTTTTAGGTGTGTCAGCTCATTCAGGACTGGATCTTCAGAATAAGCCACAATGCCGCCCTTTGTTAGTGGACGAGGGCATTTATTTGTAATCTTCTCCACCGTAGCCCCACTGAAATAAAACAGAACGTTAATTAAATGTATCACAGACCGTATTCTAGTAAGAGGTCTTTTTGGAACTGTTGTAATCCATTACGTTCTGAATCTTCTGTTATCTTTGAAGTATCATTTTTGGCACTGATTTTTTTTTCCTAAATTACATTAAAAAGTTTATGCAGATCATAAAAAATACCGATTTTCCTGTCAAATGTTTCTTAGTTATAAACTATGTGTATTCTTCAGTAAAAGACACTAGATAGGATATAATATAGATATGAACACATAAAACAAAACTCGTTCTATAGCATGTGACTTGAAAGAGTGAAGTGTTTTATATACATATATTTATGCCTTATTATAGTGATTTGTAAAAGCCCAGTTAAAAAAAAAAAAGGCACAATCTAAAAATATGTTATTGTCCATAAAATAGGATGAGATCAGGAGACTACAGCTTTGTAAATAACAAAGTTATTTTTTGAGTCTATCCTAAAGCCCAGGATGTCCCCAAATTAGTTCAATCCAAAAAAGTCCAAAAATTTTCTCTGATCAATCATGGCCTTAATTAAACCAGACATTGTCTCTCTGATGGAGTAAACCTACAGTTATCAGCATGAATGAGTAAAATAGGCATTCTGTAATCAAATAGAAATTTATCCTTTTTTTTTTTATTTTTGAGACAGGGTCTCACTGTCACCCAGACTGGAGTGTAGTGGTGCAATCATGGCTCACTGCAGCCTCGACCTCCTGGGCTCAAGCAATCCTCCTACCTCAGCCTCCCAAGTAGCTGGGACCCAGGTGTACGCCACCATGCCCAGCTAGTGTTTTCATTTTTTACTTTTTTTTTTTTTTTTTTTTTTTTTTTTTTAGTTTTTGTAGAGACAATGTCTTACTATGTTGCCCAGGCTGGTCTCGAATTCTTGACTTCAATCTATCCACCCACCGTGACCTCCCAAAGTGTTAGGATTACAGGCATGAGCCACCACAACCAACCAAACTCATACCTTTTAAAGAAAATACAGAAAATAGGACTAAGCTGTTTGCAAGAAACAGACCACAAAACACCAAGAAGCAAAGGGGCTTTGGAGAAGGACATATCGCCATGTGATTGCCTTCTCCAAAGAGAAGGACATATCATGCCAATAGCCAATAGCTTGACAAACAGCCAATAGCTTGACAAACAGCACCTCCTATTTGGTGGCTTACTGGTCGGAAATGTACAGCTCTTACTATGTGTCAATGAAGATATTGACATCTGAAGCATGAATCTGTCCACATTTGATTGGTGTGGGTGCCTTTACTAATTGGGTTCCCAGCATAATTCCAGCATGCCTATCTGTGGCCAAGCTCATCATACATGCCGGGTATACACTGAGACTTTGCAGATGCATGAGTGGAGGCTCCCGGGTTGTACCTGCACCCTTCTTCCAAGGTTCCTACCACCTGTCTTTCTGCACTTCATTCTCATATCTTTTCCACCCTCTGGTCCCTCCTGATCCAATGCCATTTCTCTCCATCTTCTGGAGGCCAAGGCCTTCATTTTCCCTCTCGTTGCCCAAAGCCCCTGAACACAATGTCCATCACATCCTCTGTGACTGTCCCATACTCTACCTCAGCAAGGTAGAAGCCCAGACATTCCAATAAGGGGATTAATTCACACTTACAAGCAAATAATTTATATTCCTTTTTTTCCAGGCCTTTAGGGTATTTTCTGGTTAAGCAAACACTCTTCTAGTTTATAGAGTGCCACCAGAAATGCTTGGGTAGTGAGCTTTCCTTCACCTCATCCTTTCGGCTCCCTCCAGGCAGAGCATTCTTCAGGGAACAGATCAAGAGTGAACGCATGGGGCCCTCTATTCCTAGGCAGCACTGCCAGGACCCCTGCCCCACTTCCTTCCCCTCCACCAGCTCCTTTGGGCAGCCTGAACTTTGCTTTGCTTAGTGCTTGCTCTTCATTGAAAAGTGGCAACGTTCACTGTGCAAGAAAGGAACTGTTCTTTCCTAAATCCAGCATGACTGCAACCTCAGTCCTGGTTCCCAATATGGCTGGCAGAACCATCTGTCACTCAGCAGTTACTGATACCTGAAGAGCAGGCCTGTGCATCAGAAAGAAGACATGTGGCCCTCTCTGCAGGTATAGAGGTCTTCACAAGGGCCTCAGAGTCATTTTCCTAGATTGGCGTCATAAAGTTTAAAATAATTTGTCCTCTACTGCTTACCATTTGTTACTGGGTATCAATAACATGGTAATGGATGTGTAAATCATAAATATGGGTCCACATGACTTTAACTTTCATGTGATTTATGACACTGAATATTTTGCTTGTTCATGCGTTCCTTCATCTCCTAACAACTTGAAGATGCACTGGCTCTCAGACAAAGACAGCTCAACAACCAGACCTTGGAACAGAGGGAAATACAGGGAGCATGATGATGTTTACATTCTTCTTAAAACTTCCAATCCCTTTCATAGCATTTGACTAAATTAACTTATAAAAAAGAGACACACCCAGGCCCACGTATGCCTGCTAGTGTCCACTTCAGTAATCTAGTCTAAAAGGGGTCGGGGGAGTAGAGCTGGTGCTAATAATTCCAAATAATAAATGATCTTTAAGAATTCTGCTTAGTTTGACATGTGTCTCTGTATTACATATATTTTAATTTGATTCTGTTTTATTGTTCAAGGAATACTTTGTTAAAAGGTGAAATCAAGCTACAAAATTATGACAGGAAAATTAATTCTATTTCCTTATCCCATCCCATTTTTCTTTCAAGTACTCCGTTTTCTTTCCTTTCATTCTTTCTTTCTTTCCTTTTTTTTTTTTTTTTTTTTTGAGACAGTTTCACTCTGTCACCCAGGCTGGAGGGTGGAGACCAGTGACACAATCTTGGCTCACTGCAACCTCCACCTCCCAGGTTCAAGCGATTCTCCTGCTTCAGCCACCTGAATAGCTGGGATTACAGGCATGTACCACCACACCTGGCTATTTTTTGTATTTTTAGTAGAGATGGGGTTTCGTCATGTTGGCCAGGCTGGTCTGGAACTCCGAGCCCCAAGTGGTCCGCCTATGTTGGCCTCCCAAAGTGCTGGGATTACAGGCGTGAGCCACCACACCCAGCCAATTTTCTACAACATGTGGGGACTAACCGCACCTTTTCATAACAATGCGTCATGCCAACATTCAAAAATAGGTGCATTCTTCCCTCCCTCACCTTCCTTAAACCTGCTCTTCACTGACTTACAACCTTCCCGAGAAAGTCAGAGAAAATTAAAGAGCTCCGGTTCAACACTCCATCTCTTTCAGGTCTTGTAAGGACACAGAATATATTTAAGATTTAAAGTAATCAGAGATGGTATGTCAATTTCAAACCACTAAAGAAAGCTGACTAGATGGTAATGCCAAAAAGAAATCGAGCACAATTTGCCCATGCAAAAGCTGCAATATAGACAATCATGCCATGAACCACACGCAGTATGTAGTTGAAGGCATTTGCATTCCTCTTACAATATTATACAAACCCCAAAAAGGGAGAGAAGAAAACTACATCTTTACCTCATTTATTTAATAAATGATTTCAAGTGATCATTATGACTTGCTATAGCTCGGTTAATAATACAATATCACGGTACTATTGGGGTAGGGGGAAAAGACAGAAGTACTCTAAAAGAAACTGCACAAAGGGAAAATAATTACTAATGCCAATAGTAAAATATACATTGACATACATATATACATATGTATATACATGTGTAAAAGTATTATAGTATCTTTGTGATCAGTTTTTCAATATTTAAATATCTAAATAGTATAGTCATAGGAATAAAACATCAGTTATATTTAAAGTACCAAAATAATGATTGATGTCTGAGGTTTAAGTCACATTACATTATAGTGATTCTACCAACCACACCCAAATTATACTCTTTACTTAAGGCTCCATCATTGGGTTCTGTCTACAGTATCCTCTCTATGCAAAACAGTGTTACACTGTTCATCTCACACACCATAGACTCTAGAGAGGTTAAGTGCAAAATCACATACTCTAGACAAAGAGTGGTTCTCCAGCTAAAGAGACTCATGGGGAGGACTAATGAATGGCTCACCTCTGTCCCAGCACCTGGCTCAGGGCCTAGAACATTGTAGACGCTCAGTAAATTTTTTTTAGATTGAACTAAAATTATACCATAAAGATGAATAACTTTCTAGCCCTTAGTTCTATGGGTGACAGCTATCTGAAACCAGTGTCTGAGAGGATTCTCACAATGTTTAGCATCTAACATTAGACATACTCTCTCCAAATTCAGACAGTAGGTGGATATTGGGCTTCAGTGGCAATATATTTAAGATGACTGGTTTAGTATTTTTAGATTCCTTTATGAAGTAAAATTACTGAAACTTTCAAATAGCGCAGAAAAAATGTTGATATATTCATTTACTATATACATGTACTATGATCTGTTGCTAAGAAATCTTATAAATAAAAGTTATTCAATGTTTGATCATTATCCCTGGTGTGATTAAAACAAGTATGATAAATAAATCAGGAACTAGAATCCTCAAAGGTCAAGCTAAATAAACATTAAAATCTTCTATAGTTATTTGCAAATGATGACATTATATTATATTTGATTTTTGATACGGAAGTATCCTCTGACAAGGTGTGGCAGTTCACGATGCCTGTAATCCCAGCACTTTGGGAGGCCAAGGCAGGAGGTTTGCTCAAGCCCAGGAGGTCAAGGCTGCAGTGAACCATCATTGCACCACTGCACTCCAGCCTGGGAGACAGAGTGAGACCCTGTCTCAAAAAAGAAAAAAAAAAAAAAAAAAAGAAACATCCTCTAATTATAACCTCTGATAAATTATATATGTGGATTTGCAATATGCAATGTCTTTGTTAGTACAATTTAAAAAAAGAAGAACAGTAAAAAATGTTAGAAGTTCCAAGAGGAAAAAAATGTAGACCAAACATACAATATCTAGGAATTAGCTCTTTTGGATTAGGAAAATTGATAGATGTCCCTGCTAAACTTCTCCCTAAGAAAATATCTTAAGAGGAGTAATCCAAAAGTTTTAATGGTTTTAATAAGTTAATTTAGTCATAAATGAAAGATGACTCAACTGTTTTATTTCTTAAGCTTGATAATATAGTCATAGACTTTCATCATGGTATTCTTTATATGTTTTTGTATGCCTTAAATGTTACACAGTAAAAACATTTTAAGTAATAGAAGAGGAATTCTTCAAGCAGTGTGTGATGGTGTTTTTCTTAGTTAAAGGATGAATTATCAAATGCTTGCTCCCCATGGAAGCCTCTTAAGGAAAAGTTAAAACTTTGAATATGTCTTATGGGAAGAGACTAATGTAGCACAAATCATTAAAAAACCTTCACCTAATAGTCTTTCTGGTCATTGTCATATGGACCAAATGTTCACTCTAGGGCCCAAAAAGCATTTGTTTCCTGCATGTATTCAATCTTCTGGAACTTGGTATTTCCCACAAAGTTCGATAACAGTGTCCTAAAGTCAAGGCGACAAAAGAACTTTGCATTAATAAAGACAATTTTGAGCTGTAGTCAGATTTGGAGGGAATAAACTATCCCTTTTCCTTATACTGAAAGTCTTTTAATATGCATGTGCCTAAGTTGAATAAAATCTCCTACATTGTGGGGGGAACAATGCTCTGCAGTGTCATTTGCATACAAAAGACTGCCAAAATTTCTCAGTCAAAATATTCAGTTTAAAACTTTGAAAAGAAATCTAATCTATTCCCATCACTTTGGGTGCCAACTGGGTATAAGAAGGTCGAGGTCAAATACAGGATTTCTGAGGTCAAAGGCAAGGATGGTCAGCGATCTGAAAAACAGTGATATGTGAAGAGCTAGAGAAACTGAATGAGGAGTCTCAAAAAGAGAAGGCTTGGGGTGATGATGGGATGGGCATAACTTCTTCAGGCTTAGTACTGGACCTGGTCAGAGTAGCTCATCAGTTTATGGTTGTTGAATGAATGAATGAATGAATGAACCAATTAATGAACTAAACAAACTCACAATAGAAAAGCAGCAGTACAGAAGTAGGAGAAAAGAATAATTGATAGCAGAAATCAAGGCTTACTTATTTTTGTACTCCTGGTACTTGATACTATGCCTAGGACATAGTTGGTGCCCAATTAATACACGATTGGATTATAGCGTAATCACGGACCACTACATTTAAAGCAGTCCAATAGTGGAACAGGCTGCCTCACAAATAGTGAGCTCTCATTTCCTCTACACAGATTCTACTATGGGCCAGGATCTCAGCCAAGCAATGGAGCCAGAGGCTGGACAGACACAAGCAAAGATTTTGGAAAAAGATTCTGAGTCCCTCTCAGCACTTCAAAGATCCCTTCCAACACCCAAACATCAAAACCTTATGTTATATTGCCAAGCGAGGGTGCCTATGAATGCCTGTTGAAACCCCACAACACTTACTTCAGTCATTTATTAAAACCCCAAAGAGACTACCAGAACTTCAGGGCAAACATCCTAGGGGTAGCAATGCCCCCAGCAAGAAGGAAGAGTTCTCAGTCTAAGAGACACAAACTGTAATCAGTGTAATTAACAGCTTACCCTCACTTCTAGTCAGGCGTTTCTTCAAGGTTCTAGAGTTTCCAGTCCTTACAGAACATTCTCAAGTCAGCAAGCTACACTGTCTTAGTCTCCTCGTACAAACTGATGGTAAAACAGATAGCACCCCAAAATATTTCCACATGCACAAACAACCTTGAAACGTGTGTTCGCATATCTTACAAGCAGGTATTTTTCCAATGCCATTCACAGCCTATTAGTGGGTCATTAAATTAACTTAGTGACTCCCAGCCAACATATATTTTCCATAAATAGGATGAAATGGAAAAGGTGGACTAGAATAGAAAATATCAGACTGCCTCACATACATAGGTATACATTGTTTCATGAAAAGTTTGTTTTAGAAATACAAATGTTGTTATAGATACACATGAACGTGTAAAATGGATTTCTTATTGTAGGTTAAAGTCCAAAAAGTTTAAAAGCTTCTGGTAGGAAAGATCAGGAAGACAACATCAATAGTTAAGAGCAAAGGCCGGGCGTGGTGGCTCACGCCTATAATCCCAGTACTTTGGGAGACCGAGGCAGGCAGATCACGAGGTCAAGAGATCGAGACCATCCTGGCCAACATGGTGAAACCTCCTCTCTACTAAAAATACAAAAATTAGCTCGGCGTGGTGGCACACGCCTGTAGTCCCAGCTACTCAGGAGGCTGAGGCAGGGGAATCACTTGAACCCGGGAGGCAGAGGTTGCAGTGAGCTGAGATCATGCCACTGCACTCCAGCCTGGTGACAGAGTGAGATTCTGTCTCAAAAAAAAAAAAAAAAAAAAAAAAAAAGCCAGGGCTTTGGAGTTAGACCTATCAAAGTCTGAATCCTAATTCTGCTACTGATATGTTCAATGATCTTGGCATGCCACTTATTCCTCTGAGCCTGTCCTCACCTGTGGAATGCAAATGCTATACAATATAGCACCTGATGTCCAGTAAACAATAATGGGTCTCCTGTGAAGTCTCCTATGAAGAACAGCCAATGCTGTGGGAACCTGGGGTCTCAGGGTTGCTCTGGGCCTGATCATCCACTCAGATCTGTAAGGAGGATTCTCAGGATCCATTTAGAAAGATTCTCCCTTACTTCCACAAGCATGGCCTTTGGCTCTTAAATACCTGTGCTGGAGTTTTGTAATTATAGAAACAACAGGAACCAAAACTCATTAATGTCAGGCTACAAACCAGAGGGAAGCTTCTTTCTCAAACAGGGCTCAGGCCTAGACAAATCCAGTTTTCCGAAGTTGCTAGCCCGCAACAGCACTGAGATGGCCATCCCAGAAACAAGGTCAACACAGAAGCACCCAGACAGGCTGCTGGAGGTTGGGACAAAGAGATCCTTGCTGTCCCTACAGATCTCCTGACTTCCAAGGAGCTCCCCTCATACCCAGCCTGGCCTGCCTTCTCTACAGGGTAGCCGATCGTCAGCATCATCTTCAATGGTGTTGCCAAGAGCACTCAATGCTCCTGACATCCCTGTCCATCTCCACATGAGAGGAGAGGTTAGGAAGGAGATGAAGCCTGAAAGCCTTGGGAGGACAGCCCAGCACAGGGGAACACAGACACACGTGAAGCCAGGGAGTAAACCAGTAGGGCAGACAAGAAATGGAAGAAAGTAGCGACAGGAAGAGAGACAAAGAAATACGGAAAGAAATAAACAATAATGCAACAACAAAAAAAGAGAAGGTTTTTAAAAGCAAACCAAAAAATAAGAGTATAACAAAAAGGAGGAGAGCAGCAAAGAAAAGAAGTAATGGAAGAAGCTATGAGGACAAGAGACCATCCCTAGATTCCAAGCTGCTTGGTTCACTGTTCCTTCAGAGGGGGTGATGCCCAGGCACAGTGGGGAAGAAGGTATGCAGGGAGGGGAGGTGCTATCTCCATTCCCACTGTCCTTCCCCTCCTCAGGACTGGTCCATCAGGGAAACCAAGGACACAGGCTCAGGGGCATTTGTAGAAAGAAGCTCCGGAAGTTGTCAGATTTCAATACATCCATCCTGCCCTCTACTGCCAGGTGCCACCTCAGGTGTTCCCAGGCCTGCTCCTCTCCCCTAGAGATGTGGCTTCAGCTGCCAAGCAATTCCTATCAGTCTCGTCATTCTCAGGTGTCTTTTCCCTAAGCTCTGTGTGCTTCCCTCTGTACGTGACACTTTTGGGGGCACCCCAATCTTTTTCTAGAGGCATTTGGGGCTAAACTACACTTTTTACATTTCTGAGAACTCAGAGAACAAAGAGCAGAGGCCTAAAAACCATGGCCTGGTCTGGAATCCTGTAAATATCTTGGTTATTTGCAAAGGGAATCCCACCATGCCTCTCTGTCTTCTCTTGCTGTCCCCTTCTGTGAGGGGGTGGGTGGCTATGAGAGGACTTGGCCTGGCACCCTCTCCCTCTGTGGACCATTCCTGTCTCCTCACCTTCCAAATCACATGGAAGAGGCACAGTAAGTACTCACAGAAGGTGACCCAGTAGAATCCCAAGTCATTAGTGAGGGGCTTAGGCCTGGACCAAGGGGAAGCTTGATTCCAAGTCCCTCCCCCTTCTCACACGAAGGGAAGAAGGCTTGAACCCAAGTTCACATCCTTTCAGTTAAAATGAGCAGGAGCCAAACCTGTCACTGTTTCCTAACATGTGCTCCCACAGCAAAAAAGCAGGGGTGGCTCTAGAGGGAGAAAAAGCAAAGAGGGCACTTCACAGTGCAGTAGTGAAACCCAGAGTCACAAAGTCTCCAGAGGACGAGGCTCCTGGCATCCCCAGCTCTGTCCGGAGGAGCAAAGGGTCTTAATGGGCAGTCATTCCGAGCTGAAACCCCAGAGTGTCGGGCCCAGAAAGAGCAGGATGAAAGGGGTAGGGAAGCCCCCTGGTAGCCAGGAGGAGTCAGAAAAATAGGAGATGCAGAGCGAAGGCCTCTGCTAGGCTGCTGGCCTCCCACCTGGGCCCAGAGCGACCTCTTGCTGTGCCACACCCACTAGCTGCCATGTTCACTCCCCAAAACCTGGGATTTTCCCTCAAAACACAGATGGGGGATGCGGGAATCAGTCTGGTCAGCCAGTCTGGCTCTGGTTTTCATGGCCAGGGCAGCCTAAGTCACTCATGGCTCCCTAGCTGCCCTGAAGGCTGAAATACAGAGCATCTTTGAGGACATCTGCTCTATCTGTGGGAAGGAGGACAAAATGCTCAAAATTTAATAAAAGGAAGGGCCAGGACCCAAAGGGGTCTCACTCCCTGTTTCTCTGGACTCTCTGTGGGGTGCCTGTGTGCAGGATTTCTGCAGAAGATAGTCCATTTTGTTAAGCCTTTGAATATTCAAATTGAAAGTATCGCGCAATCATTGATTGTCAAATCATGGGTTTCTAGAGGTTTTAAATACTTGGCATGAGGGGGAAAAAACTCAAACCTATACCCGAAGGTATAAAACATTAATTCTGTTTGTCTCCTGCTCCAGGGACCTGGGTGCAGCCGGATGCTTTGTGAAACTTTAAAAATGTTGCATCTCTGCTTCTCTCCCTGCCCAGGAGCCCTCCCAGGCGCTGAGTCCCTGCAGCTGCAGCATCCAGCCACCGACCCAGCTCCTGCTGACCACGATGTCGGGTAACTCGGCTGCTTCTCCTGGGGTAGGGTCAGGCGGGCCGGGGGCATTTCAATCCGGGTGTGTTTCCACAGCTTTTCCTACATAGAACACAGAGGCACAAAGTCAAGGCATGCGAGTAAAGGCCGGGGATCCGGAGAGGGCGCGGGCCACGCTGTGGCTGCTCCCACTCAGCGCCTGTCCCGGAGGGCAGAGGCCCAGAGGCCGAGTTGGCCGCTCCGGACGTCCGCGTACCCCAGGCCCCCGCCCGCCCTACCACGTATCCACTGTTGTGTCCTGGGACATCGCGGCGCGGACCCTGCGCGCCCAGAAGCGGCGACTGGGGGAGCTAGAGGCTCACAGTGAACCTGGGACCGGGATAGAGCGCGCCGGCTGCAATAAGCCTAGCAGTGGCGGTCCCTGCGCGGACCCGAGGGACGCCCGCCCGCGGAGTCCGGAGCCGATCGAGGAACAGGGTGGTGGGGCTGCGGTAGGCTGGAGCGCGGAGAGAGCGCGGCGCTTGGGCCCTGCGGGCTGGGCACGGGATTCCCTGGGTCCGGGCTAGGAAGAGCGCAATCCCCTTTCCTAGGGAGACCCTGGCTCCTGGAATCCGGCTTGAGGGGGAACCCTGCTGTCCAGCTGCGGTCCCCGCAGTGACCAGGCGAGGCGCTGGCATCCTGGCACTATCGCCAGGCGCCCAGGCTGAACGCGCGACCACCCTCGGCCGCCGCACCCAGCTCCTCCCCGCGGATTCCTGGACGCTCACTGCAGGGTCGTGGTCAGGGCCGGAGCCACCCAGGACTCCTGCGGCCACCTCCACCTTGAAAGCTCGCCCGGCCGGCTTGGCCAAACAGCAGGTCCCCAACCTACTCACTGCGGCTCTTCGGGACCCGGGGCCGAGGCTGCCCCTGCACCCGGCGCGCAGGGGTCCCTCCCAGCGAACCCCTCTGGCGCGCGCCCGCCAGCTCCCGCAAGCTGGGGCAGTCCGACCGGGCCCCGCCAGCCCGGGGGCGGCCCCTAGCGAAGGGTGGCCTCCCGGCCGAGTGCAGGGTCATCGGGAGCCCCGGACGGCTTTTCCCAGCTCGCGCTGCGCGGACTCGCCCCGGAGCCTCAGTGCGCCTGGGAGAAACGCCTGCCCCAGAAAGGGAGGGGGTGGGGAGAGAAGGGAAGAAGGGGAGAGCACGAGCGGGGGCGAAGGAGGGAGGAGGGCAAGATGGAGCGCGAAAAAGGCGGAGAAAAGGGGAGAGGGAGAGCGCGCAGAAGGAAAAGACAGAAGGGAGAGAGGGAGGGAGTTCCTCGGGCCTGGCCCCTTTACTAGGGTCAGTCTGGCAAGTCACTCGCCGGCCCAGGACTGGGCTGGCCAACCCTCACCGCTTGCTCCAGGGCTGGCTTCCAGACCAAGGGCACACAGAGGTCGGAGACTCTACAGAAGCCATACCTGGCCAGGTGGAGAAGGAGGGGGCTCGGGACTTCCACGCTAGTGGGAACAGCACAGTGGGGAGAGCTACATCAGACGCCATAATCAGAGGAAGCCCCCTGCCCCAGGCCTGGCCCCTCCCCAGGTCCATAATACACTCTCTCAGCGGGCTGGGTCTGAAAGCCTAGGTTCCCCCGGCCTAGCCAGAGTGGTGGGCTCCAATGCACTGGTCTCCACATTCCAGAGCAGAAAAACCTGTATGCTATTGGCCTAGGACTGAGGCCTAGCCAGGGGTGGGTGGCCTCACAAATTTCCATGGGTTCTGTTCCCACTGGGGCCCTGAAACCTGTTCACCCACTCTTCATTCTTTCGAGTCTGAGATGTTTGGGTTTTTACCGTCCTTTGACATTTTTTGTGTGTGTTCTCCGAACTTAGAAACTTGACTTTGGGTGCTATTGCCTATAAAAGGGTCCCCCACTCTGCACCCTGGCACCCAGACCTTGGACTCGACCACTGACTCAGTTGCCTTTCTCCAGAAAAACCGAAGGTGTATCAAGGTGTCCGAGTGAAGATCACAGTGAAGGAACTGCTGCAGCAAAGACGGGCACACCAGGCGGCCTCCAGGGGAACCGTAAGCATAAGCCCTTCCCTCACTGGGCAGCCCATGCCAGGCCTCTTTCAACCCTGTGTCTGCAAGGTGTGGAGGCCACCCAAGGCCCCACGCACTCACCATCCCCAGACCTGGCCTTTCTATGCTGTTCCTATGACTTCTGTAGCCAGATGCATCCCAATCGGAAAGCTACAGAGGACAGCTGGGGCATGTCGTGGGTCTCAGGATTTGGGGGAGCCCATCCATCCCCCATGAATGAAAGTAAAGTATAAAAAGTGTGTTGGTCCTCTGCAGGGGGAGGAGCGGCCAGCAGGTAAGTAGACATCGTTTTGTTAGGAAGACAGTGTATGGGAATGTACAGCCCTTGCAGACCCATAGAAAATCTCTCCCAGAAATTCACCTCATTTTAGGGGCCCCTTCCAGGATAGCAACTGTGTAGAACATCCTCCCTTCCCTCCTCATTGTTCTGGAACTCACCCTCTGAGATTATTTATCTGTAAATCATCAGTCACCCAAAGTATCTAGCAGAAAAGGGCCCTGTCTCTGCAGAAAAGACAGCTGGAATACAGGACCACTTCCTTAAAATGTATCAACACCTTAAGCAGTTCCAGGTTATTACAAAATTGAACTGAGCAATGACTGCTCAGTTATGAACTGACACTTTATACACCATCCTTTGGTGTATCCTTACTGCCAAAGGCACTCAGGGCAGCAGCAGAACCAAATAAACTAGGTGAGATTATTGCCCAAGAGAGGGCAGCTCATCTCTAAAAAGCCTCCATCATACAATTGCTTGGGGGTTGGTTTGGGTGTGAATGTAGGATCTGACAGCTGGGGCTCGTATTGCCTGTTAGGATTGGTCCTTCTCCAGCTCATTGGTATCTGCCCCACAACAGTTTTTGTGCCTGATACTGTTCATGTGCAATGCATGACTTCATGAAATAGGCCTTTGACAGTTGAACTTCATGAAATGGGAGGGGGCAAATGATGTAGGGGAGGTAAACACAGTTTCCAGAACCAGATGGACTGGGCTCAGGTTTCAGCTCCTCCATGGTGTGTATCCTCAAGCAAATTACCCAGTCTCTCTTGCCTCTGTTTATTCGTCTTCAAATTGGGGATGATAGGATTTTGTGAGGGTTAATCGAGTTATTGCATACAAAGCCGTTAGAAGAATGCTTTCCACATAGTGAGTGCTCAATAAATGTTAGTGGTCATTATTTGAGAAATAATAATATTATTTGGGGAAAGCAACTAAAATAAAATTCCAACCAAGGATTGAAAGCCAGCTCTTTGGTAATGTTCATTCATACCCTTTGCTCAGAGTTTAGAGTTCAGATGTGAGCCAGCTGCAATTTGGCATATACAGCACATGCAGCTGGAAAAGCTAGGACCTCCATGTGCAGAATTTCAGGTAACACATTAACACTCCCTTATGTTTCTAGAGGACTTCACAGTGGTTCTTCTTTTAAAGCACTTTGGCACAGCCACTATTTCATTTAGTTTTTATAACAGCCAGCAGAGGTAAGTAGATCAGAGATCCGTCCTTCGATTACAGGTAAAATTCAAAACCTTGAAGTTGCTCGTGGCGACGCTAAAAGTAGGACTAAAGCCTTATTCTTAGTGTAATATAAAAACCCTTCCGTTGGCTCTTTACTCTCTAAATTCATCATTCTGCAGATCTGACCATACTAAGCAGGAGTCTGACAGCCTCAACCCCTTCAGTTCAGAGATGGTTAATTAATAAAACCAGGTACAAGGGAACTGGAAAATGCTTCTGGAGAAAAACGTCATCAAGACATTCATAATAAAATGTAATGTTTCCCTAAGGAGCTTTGGTCCTTGGTAGAGTTCTGCTCTAAAATGTAACGTTTCCTTAAGGAGCTTTGCTACTTGGTAGAGTTCTGCTCAGCTGCACCTGGGGAGCCCCTTGTGAGTGTGGCACTTGCTGCTGGGCCCTTACAGATGGGTCTGGCCACTGTTCCCTTCTTAGCTCACTACAGGAGCTAAAGCAAGGGTAAGACATTTCACTTGTGTATCTGACCGGTTTCTTATTTAAATTTTTCTGAATTCCCTCCTGAGAAATAAAGCAGGACTTCTGAACCAGTGTCTTATAGGAACAGCAGAGTAAAGCCTGCTCTCCTTTGCTTCCCAGAAGACTGCATCAGCCCAGGGCCTCGCAAGCAAGTAGGAGTAACACGCATATAATTTAATTACAACAGCCAGATGTAACATCCCTCACTGGAAGCCATGGGAAGGATCTGGGATTCTAAGGAAGCTGTGAGAGCGCACTTAGTAGGCAAGGGTAGCAGATACCAGGGGATGATGTGTGCCTGCTCCTTAGTGTAGGCCTTTCTGGTATAACAGAGATGATCCCCAGTTTGTTCATTTGTTGAAGGATGCCTCTGGGGAACTTTAAGCCAAGGAAAGAGTTAATTATATCAAATACTACAAAGCAGCAAGAAATCTATCTTAGTTTTTTATAAAGTCAGAGTAGTATCCACAATTTGAAATTTTAAGAAGGCAATCATGAATGGAAGTTATAGGTTGAGACAGATATTCAGTAAAGAACTCAAATATTCTTCAAGCAGTGCCAGAAGAAACTGTGTGTATGCCGGATTGGAACACTTGATTTTAAAAAACTTATTTCAGCCAGATCAATTTGCAAACATGTGCATGTGCACACACACACAGACACACACACTTGCCTTCGGGGTAAAAGGAAACTTGAGTTAGTCATTATCAAAAGATATCATTTACCTTTCTTTTTTTAAATCCTTAATTTTTTAAACAGTCTTGATGTGTTTTTATAAATTGTAGATTGTGAATTTTTGTGCTGTTTGAAATCTAAGACAGAGTTGCCTTTCTTTGTATTCTTGGAGCAAAGTAGAAAGCGAACCCATGACTCGAAAGATAATATCAAGTAGGATATTGTAAACACACCTCAGGGAAATAACATGGGGAGGAGGCAGACAAACAGGCCAATCGGGGGAGAAATGGGGTTAAGGAAAGCTCTACAATGAGGCAGATTTTTTAATACACACTCCTTCCAAGTCCTTCAGCTCAAGCTGCAGCCAAATATTTGCATAAAGAGCTGGTAAAGGATTCCAGCTTCCTGGTTCATGACATTACAGCACAGATCATTTTCAAAATTAATGCTGCCTCCTGTTTCAGCAGTGGCTGCCTGCACAGCTCTCCCTGTGGCTCACGGTATGGGAGTGAGTATCCCCTGTAACCCAAAAGAGGTGTGGTGAGCTCGGCTTCCCAGCACAGAATCACAGAGCAACGCAGGTCCCTTTAAACTTTAAAACCACCACCTGAAATTAAAAAAAAAAAAAAAAAAAAAACCTAAATTACTCAGTATAATTATCAATTCAAGTGAAAAATGCAGGCTGCTTTACTTTACATAGTTAAAAAGAGCAGTCTCATAAACTTTCAAGTATTTAAATACAGTAGTTTAAATAATAGCAAGTTTTATAGAAAATAGCACAAAACATACAAAGTACTGGAATAATTCCTGACCATTAACTAGAATGTAAGTAGGTTCCAACTCACCAACTATAGCTTTAAGAAAATATTTTCTATTTTAATATTTCGTGTATACAAGAACATGTGAATATTTTTAGCTACTCAGGATTAAAATTAGGAATTGTGTTCTTTGGGGAAACGAATCCCTAAGGCTAAGTAGCCAGATGATATACAAAAATGTTGAGAAAAATAATTGACTAAGCCGTAGACAGTTGGGGTTAAATAAATGTTAGTCCTTATTAATTTTAAATCAAATAGTTTAATAGGAAGCCTTTTGCTGCATTTTCTCAAACTGTTACGTTTTTGCCACATAAAATTATTTCCATTAATTTTTTAGTCAAAATTAATCATTTTTAAAATTTAAGTTGAAGAATCTGATATCAGGGAAAAACTCCCCAAACAAGCAAACATAAATACTGAATCTAAATAAAACATAACATTGGTTGTATTTAAAAAGGCAACTTTTTCTGAGAAGGAGGAATCTGGCTTACCTTATAGCAGAAACATAGTTCTCATCAAAATGTCTTAGCTTACCCTTTAGAACTTTTCTTTCAGCCTGCTTCACGGTGATATTCTTGCTTTGACAGCGGTCCGGAGGCAGCAGTGTCCACCTTTCAGATCCAGTTGCACCATCTTCTGCAGGTCAGTACAGCCAGCATTACAGTTCCCTCAAACACTCTTTCAAAAGTCCATCTCGAAAGTCTTTCAGTGCTTGATTCAGTGGTTAAGATAGGCACCACTATTTAATTGGAATCCAACCAATCAGAAGGTGAAAAAGGCCACAGTCACTCCACATGCAAGCCCAGCAAGAAAACAAGCGCAAATGTTGTCTTCATTTCTGAACTCTCTACTCTCTGCTATATTGTCCCAAGAGTTTGTTCTTCACATTTATTCCAGTTCCTCATCGCCAAGTAACTAAACTGAACTGCAAAATCAGAATTGTTCTCAGGAACTTCTTTTTTTAGTGCACTGTTAGATGGCATACAGAACATCCCGAGGCACTCAAATAATGCCTTTGCTCTGTTCCTTTAGTTTCCAGCCGACAGGGGCTTCCCTCCCCTTCTCTCTTCCCAGAAAGCAGTTCAAACAAGTGTAGGTTTTCTCAGCCCAATAAGAATAACTCAATTACATAAACACTCCTACCTCTGCTACTCAACAGCTAAGAGTTTAAGGAGGTCGTATTCAAGGAAACCTCTGCCTATGGCCGCTCCCCACTAAATGTGTCACTGTAGCTTCACTCTAAAGAACTTGAGACCTCAAGAAGAACCCAGTGTCCTTTAGTCCCTTTGATGAGAACACTCTAATCCTCTCTTCTTCCAGCATTTACAGATAATTATCACAAATTGGGCCTATTAATAATAAAATGGAAAAGGAGTAATGTTTGCTGATTATTCTTGTTTGACATTTAACAACTTACTTTGATCACATTATGATGTTAGCGTGTCCACTGAGAAAACATTTTTGCTTTTTGTAATTTCAAGCCAGTAGTGCTAATTGGTACTCTATGCTCCTGGTTTCCATGATTATCATTTGCATTATCATTTAAATCACTTCTCAAAATTCTCTCCTCCAAACTTAAGTTACTGAGTAAGAGTGAAAAGTTCAGAAAAGCAATCACCCTAAGTCAAGAGAATTATTTCCCATAGCATCAAAAGTTTTCTCAAAGCCTCAACAACTCTGTCAGTTACTTCTGAGAGGTTTACATGAACTGCCGGTAGGGGCTGGATGTCCACGGTTTTATAGTCCAAGAAAGGGGAAGCTTGAGCAATTATTTGACTGTGACACTTGGACACAGATTGGGTCACCATCCTTTTATTTTTGCCCTAACCACTTTTACAGCCAATTTCCACATTATTAACCACATTGATTTCCCTAGAGCTTGAATTAGCTAGGACAACTAAAAAGTCAAAATTGCATTCCTGTTTACTTTTCTGGCCTCGTTAAGCCCTTTTCCCCCTAGACATAGTAAATATTCAGAGTATAGATCTCCATTCAAATCTGTGTTTTGCAATTTTTATGCAAAAACCTGTCTTTTTCCTTTCTCTTCTAGGACTATATTTTGAACCTGAACCAATTTCTTCCACGCCCACTTATTTTCAACGGGGAGAATTTTCCAGTTGTGTTTCATGTGAAGAAAACTCAAGCTGCCTTGACCAGATCTTTGATTCCTACCTTCAGACAGAGATGCACCCGGAGCCTTTGCTCAATTCCACACAAAGTGCTCCGCACCATTTCCCAGACAGCTTCCAAGCCACCCCTTTCTGCTTTAACCAGAGCCTGGTAATTTATCTCAGTTTTTTATATACCTGATTATTGCTAACTATGGGGTAATAGTGCTTTATGAGTTTGCACCGCCTCTTGGGAAATCATACAAAAACTATCAGCAAGGAAATCATCCAAGGAAACAGGCAGAGAAGAATTTAAAAGTCAATGTATAGAAGTAGCCACACACTGCAGGGCATAAACCTTTGGATACACAGATAATTCAGATTTCCCAAGATTTAGATTTTTAGGCCACCAAGTAAGTTGGTGTGTAGCAATAAAAAGAGGTTCCTGGCAATATTCATTTAATGTTTTTTAAACTGTGAAGTCAAGACACCTACTAATTGGAAGTCAGTGGTTTAAACAATGGCTCTTAGATTTTTTGATGGAATTTTGAGTTCTTGGAAATGGAATTAAGGCTGTGTATATATGGTACCAAACTTCATTTCGTTAGGGGGAGGTTTTGCTTTGTTTTGTCGTTGAACTGGCTCTACTAACTGATTGTTTTAGTCTGCTATAAGCACAATAACTCATTTGGGTCTGAGATGGTTAGTAAAAATGAAGCCGTAATCTTTGAAAAAAATTAAATTGGTTGTTCTTGGTGGATCTCAAATGTTTGAAAATGTGTTATCCTGCAAAATGAAGTAAGGTTTCTATTAGTGGAAACTAGTTATTTTAGTTGTCTTTTAGAGACTCACAGGTTTTTTTTTGTAAACCTTAAGTTATAAGGTTTTCTTTTTTAAGGAACGTAAATACTTTTTGCTTTTGGGTTGTCAAAAGTCTGTGTGGGCATCAGACTAAATTTCAGAGGGGATAGGAAATTAACTCTGTAGAATATGCGCATTGTCACGGGGCAAATATGGGGCCCCAGTGAGCCAGTTCCTTCCCAGCCTCCAAGTTAGGTTTTCTCAGTAGCAATTGCAGACTTGCTTAAGAGAAAACAGACAGTAGTAGCTCTCATTCCAGGGAACAAGACTTTAGTGGCGGGACAGGTAGTGACTCATCTTGGCGTGTCCCAGGGATACTCTAAGATCCTTGAGGATCCAAGTTATGCCTTTGCATGATCACCTGATTCTCCATGGTGAGGGTAAGGAGAAACATCCAGGGTGCCACCTGCAGCTTAGACTGTGGCCTACAGCAGGATTTGATGTGCAGGTGACTTGAAGCACAGTGGGATTTTGTGGTTTCAGAACAGAGCACCCTCTAAAGTAGGATTATAACAAAGGAAGCCAGCGAAGCAAGGCAATTTATTGTTGGGAAAGAAATAGGTAACTATAGATTGTGGTGTCATGAAATCGTGTAGTCAGCAAATAAAATTACTTTTGCAGACTTGGTTTGGGTGTTGTTTGCTTTGGTTTGGTTTTTTACCCCTCATTTTCTCACTCTGCATTGGTAAACCCACACTGTTCAGTTCTTTTGATCCTGTCTAAGTTATTAAGCTTTTTGTTTCTTGGTTGTCATTTCTCTAGATCCCGGGATCACCTTCAAATTCCTCCACTCTCTCTGGCTCCTTAGACTACAGTTACTCACCAGCTCAGCTGCATTCATATGCTCCAGAGAATTACAATTCCCCTGCTTCTCTGGACACCAGAACCTGTGGCTACCCCCCAGAAGACCATTCCTACCACCAGTTGCCCTCACATGCCCAGTACAGCTGCTTCTCCTCGGCCACCGCCTCCCTCTGCTACTGCGCATCGTGTGAGGCAGAGGACTTGGATGCTCTCCAGGCGGCAGAGTACTTCTACCCGAGCACAAACTGTGTGGACTTTGCCCCCTCAGCAGCCGCCACCAGTGATTTCTATAAGAGGGAAACAAACTGTGACATCTGCTATAGTTAATAGAAATTACAGTAATTCAGAACATGGCACGGGTATATCTATTTTTCTACCACGTCTAGATGACAGTGCAAAATATGCAACTTGGTAACACAATATCCGAAGCACAGTTTACATGTCACTATTTCCAATTTTCTGATGCTAGGCATTCATATGAAGTCCTCAAACCCGGTCATTGTGCCACTCCTACTTTGTATGCTCATAGTTTAAATTTTTATAGGAAACTTTCAATTGTTTTACCTGTTTGTGTAATGAACAAATGCTCTCTCCTTTTTTTTACTAATAAATAATTTTGTATTACTAACTGTTGGATTTTTTTTAATTGATTTGAACATTATCCATTAATTCTGGAAATTGCTAATTACTCTCAAATGGTTTAATCTTATGGATTCGTGAATTCAAAATTATTTTTATTTGAGCCAGGCGCAGTGGCTCACACCTGTAATCCCAACACTTTGGGAGGCTAAAGAGAGAGGGTCACCTGAGATCAGGAGTTCGAGACCAGCCTAGCCAACATGGAGAAATCCTGTCTCTACTAAAAATAAAAAAAAAAAAAAAAAAATTAGCCAGGTGTGGTGGTGCACTCCTGTAATCCCAGCTACTCAGGAGTCTGAAACAGGAGAATCACTTGAACCCGGGTGGCGGAGGTTGCAGTGAGCCGAGATTGCGCCACTTCACTCCAGGCTGGACGACAGAGCAAGACTCCATATATATATATTCATTTAAAACACAGTGGGATACCTTGACTTCCATGGCATGGAGGGTAGGCACAGCTAGGATGGTGGAAAAGGAAAACCCTGCCTCACCTCCAGATGAGGGGCACCTCTTACAGCAATATCAGGAAAATACATTTATGAACCATTAGTTTCTCTTATCTAACATTAGTCAATGAAGTATTAGGATAACCAAAATGCACATGCTGCCTACAGCTATGTTAGCCTGTAGATCCTTTTTTTTCCTTTCCAAAGCAATGCTTTGAGTTGCTTTCTGAGCAAATAGATCATCTTCTTTTTCTTGACAGATGCCATATAGTTAATGCAGCCCAAAGTTGAGAAGTCATTATTTTCTATTTCTGAACTTTTGGCTTTAGCTTCTTAAAAATACATCACTCATGCTTACACATTGATTTACAGGATTGACTATGTTGTTTACACTTGAATTTTAGCATTTACTTCCTCTGATTAATCTATTTGAAGAAGCCCAGCTGTCTTTCAAGGTAAAGAGGAGTTATTAATCTACCTATGCTGGACTAGACTGTTGAATCTTGTTTGCTGAGGGCATTAAGGCACAGGACTTAATCCCTGAAGTGAAGTCTGAAGAGCCTTTGCCATGCCTCAAGTTCCAGAACAATGGCAGCAATACTGGTACCTTCAGCACTGGCCACAGGTACCATTTTCTGAGCACGTCCTATGTGCCAGAATTATCTATGAGTACTCTCACTCATTATCTAATTTAATCTTCACAACACTGACAGCAAAATGAGGAGTCTGAGGTTCAGAGAAGTTAGTTCACCTGTCCAGTGTCACCCAGCCAGTAGGCACCCAAGCTTGGGTCGGAAAGATAGCAAAGCCCTGTTCCTTCCCCTCCAGGGCTGAGAAGTTTGAGTCACCATTTGTCAAAGACCATTCAGCAACCCGGGGCACCATTAAATGCCAACTTCCTCAAATACACAGAGGTGTATCCCAAAACCAATTGAGTCAGACCTTGCCAAAAGGGCCGGATTGTCCATAGGACACAGAGATGCCCGGCACAAGAGCTCTCAGACTATAGGTTCTATACTTTGGGGACTCAGGAAAAAGCTGACTCACTGCCACTTCAGTGGGTTTCTTCCTATCTGGAGACAAATATGCTTTGGAAATGTCACCATCTGACCGTCCTCCCTGGGGACTCAACCAAGGCTTGGGCAAATAGGACAAGTTTGCAGCCTGCCTCATGGGATAATCGTGCCAGGGAAATAGAACAATTGCTGCCTTTCTGAGATGCCAGTAAAACTAGATTTTTAATGGCTTGAAACTAGCCTCTTGTCAACAAGTATCTATTCACACAGACCAAAGACCCTTCATACTGTCCACCCACCACCTCACCCCCAGCAGGTGTTCCCAAGATATAGACAGCAGAGAATCCAAAGATGTCCAGTGGTTGGCACCAACATACCCCTTTTCTAGATGTCATTCTTTTTTTATTCGCCATGTCAGTCCTCTGGCGCCTGAATCAATTCTCTTGCAGCTTAAACAGAGAGCATTTTTCTACCTCCTTAGGACTTACTCTTTCCTCGCACGCTCCTAGTTTTTCCCTAAATCTAATGCAGAAAAGGATTCATAGAGGCATGTGGGTCAAGGGTGAGCGAGCACAGCTCCTGTGCATCACGATGTGTAACTCCACCTTAAAACTGTCATTAAGAACTTGCTAGAAATTTGGGCCAATGGGTCACCGAGTGCATTCCCAAGTGGGTGGACACTGCTCACTCAGTCTCTAGCTGCTGCAGCTGACACAGAACAGCTCAGGAGCCCTGTAGCCCCAGGCCACACATCCATCAGCAGCATGTTTCATCAACATATACCGTGGCATCTGGTAAAACCCGGGTGCTTATACCTCTGCATGAGAAAGAGCAATTCAGTAAATCTGGGGTGGGCCCAGGCATCTGCATGTTCTAAATGTACCTAAGTTGATACTTTTTGGTTTTTTGTTTGTTTGGGGTGTGTGTGTGTGTGTGCGCGCACGCATATGTATGTATGTGTGTGATGGAGTCTCACTTGGTCACCCAGGCTGGAGTACAGTGGCCCAATCTCGGCTCACTGCAACCCCCACCTCGTGGGTTGAAGCAATTTTCCTGCCTCAGCCTCTCCAGTAACTGGGATTACAGGTGCATGCCTGGCTAATTTTTGTGTTTTTAGTAGAGACGGGGTATCACCATGTTGGCCAGGCTGGTCTCGAACTTCCGACCTCAGGTGATCCACCTGCCTCGGCCTCCCAAAGTGCTGGGATTACAGACATGAGCCACTGTGCCTGGCCTAAACATACATAAGTTGATGCTAATAGAGATGACCTTCTGTTTACACTTGAAAAACACTGACGTAGTCAATGTCCGAATTATTTACTTGAAGGACCAGTAGCACAATAATAATAGCTTTACATGGATTAAGCTCTTTCTATGGGCCAGTGCTGTAGAGATTATCTCACTTAATCCTCAAAAAAATCACACGAGATGTATGTTATTATTGTCCTCATTTTTATAGATGATGAAGCTGAAGTTTGGAGAGATATGATAACTTTTCCAGTGTCACAGTACTGATATACCAGGGGAAGAGTTCTCTGACTCAGGTGATCCAATGTTACTGTCTGAACTTCCAATAGCTTCAGTATACTTTCCATGCGTTATACATGGAAGAATAATCTTCTCGAGAATTTTATCTTTTGCCTTAAATGTCACAGGTATATCTACAGCCAGTTCCTCATACCACAGATGCATTTGATAATATTATAAATGGAAGTTAACATGAAGGAATATATTTTGTTATTCAGAACCATTATCGAAATCAATAATCCAAAATGTGAATTTATTGCTTACTGTATGCAAGACTGATATTACATGTTACATGCCTTCAAAATGCAAAACCAAAGGTTAAAAGGGGATGTGATTTTTTAAATTTTAAAATTATGAGGACTTCAGGTAGGATGGGCATGGACTGATTTTAAAATTCTTAGAAAACTTTAGTTAGGAGTCAACTCTTGAAGCTCGAGAGAGAGGAGACAAAGCTGAAGGTAGTAAACATTTGGAAACTGTTATCTCAAGCAATTGCCAGAGCATGACACCTTGGCAGCTGGCCTAAACCAGCAGGTGAACACTTGGGAGCAAGGTATAGACAGATAAGGATAACTGAAATGATGGAGTCAGGGAGGGGAGGCTACCCATGGATAAAAAATGGTTTTAAAAATCACTCTTTAAAAGACTCTAGAACGATGAAGGTTGAAAAGGATTAGGATCAAAGCCAATGAAATTGTGAATAATTAGATGAAAGTAAACATGAACCTACCATTATTCCCCAGTCCTCACAACCTGCATAACTAACCCCATAGCAACCCACTGGTGAGGCTTTTCTGAGAAGCCCCCCGTATAGCTCTCCCCTCCTCCTACAGGTGACAGTATGGAGATGCCCTACTAATAGCATTATTTGGTCAGTGGGGTATCTCAGAACCCTGGGGGCTAGATTTCAGGGTGGCCAGAGGGTGGCCACCCAGTGCCAGGTGGCTCTGTGCTTTAAGGCAGAGTAATTGACCTCATTTTTTATGCTTCTATAGGCCTCTGGGAAAGATGTAGAGGCTGGAAGATGAACAAACCTGAGACAACACAGCTTTGCATGGTAATAAAGCACCAAACTCATTGAAGACAGGAACCTGTGTCCATTGGGTCACACTTCAGAAAAGTTTATTTTGCTTAATATGGATAGAGAACATACAGTCGTTATTGGAGAAATATGGAAGCGTGTGTGTGTGTGTATGTGTGTGTGTGATCTTTTTCAGTCTTTTTCAGACAAACAAATGCTGAGAGAATTTGCCACTACCAAGCCAGCACTACAAGAACTGCTAAAAGGAGCTCTAAATCTGGAAACAAATCCTGGAAACACACCAAAACAGAACCTCTTTAAAGCATAAATCTCACAGGACCTATGAAACGAAAGTACAATAAAAAAAAATCTAGATATATAGGTAACAAAATCACAGTAAATGGAATGGTACTTCACATCTCAATACTAACATTGAATGTAAATGGCCTATATGCTCCACCTAAAAGATACAGAATTACAGAATGGATAAGAATTAACCAACCAACTATCTGCTGCCTTCAAGAGACTTACCTAACACATAAGAACTCACATAAACTTAAGGAAAAGGGGTGGAAAAAACATTCCATGCAAATGGACACCAAAAGTGAGCAGGATTAGCTATTCTTATGACAGACAAAACAAATTTTAAAGCAACAGCAGTTAAAAAAAGACCAAGAGGGACATTATATAATGAAAACAGATCTTGTCCAACAGGAAAATATCACAATCCTAAATATATATATACAGCTAACACTGGAGCTCCCAAATTTATAAAACAATTACTAATAGACCTAAGATATGAGATAGACAGCAACACAATAATAGTAGGACTTCAATACTCCACTTACAGCACTAGACAGGCCATCAAGACAGAAAGTCAACAAAGAAACAATGTATTTAAACTATACCCTGAAAGAAATGGACTTAACAGATACTTACAGACCATTCTACCCAACAATTGCATAATATACATTCAATTCAACAGTGCATAGAACTTTCTTCAAGATAGACCATATGATAGACCACAAAACAAGCCTCAATAAATTTAAGAAAATTTAAATTATATCAAGCACTCTCTCAGACTACAGTGGAATAAAACTGGAAATCAACTTCAGAAGGAACCTTCAAAACCATGCAAATCCATGGAAATTAAATAACCTGATACTGAATGATTATTAGGTCAAAAATGAAAACAAGATGGAAATTTAAAAATTCTTTGAAGTAAACCACAATAGTGACACAACCTATCAAAACCTCTGGGATACAGCAAAAGCAGTGCTAAGAGGAAAGTTCGTAGCCCTAAACACCTAAATCAAAAAGTCTGAGAGAGGACCAAAAATCTAAGGTCACACCTCAAGGAACTAGAGAAACAAGAACAAACCAAACCCAAACCCAGCAGAAGAAAGAAAATAACCAAGATCAGAGCAGAACTAAATGAAGTTGAAACAAACAAACAAAAAAATACAAACGATAAATGAAACAAAAACTGGTTCTTTGAAAAGATAAATAAAATTAATAGATCGTTAGCAAGATTAACCAAGAAAAGAAGAGAGAAAATCCAAATAAGTTCAATTAGAAATGAAGCAGGAAATATTACAAATGACACCACAGAAATACAAAACATCATTCAAGGCTACTATGAACACCTTTATGCACATAAACTAGAAAACTTAGAGAAGATGGATAAATTCCTGGAAATATACACCCTTCCTAGCTTAAATCAGGAAGAATAAGATACCTTGAGCAGATCAATAGCAAGCAGAGAGATTGAAATGGAAATTTAAAACTTACCAACAAAAAAAAGTCCAGGACCAGAAAGATTCACAGCAGAATTCTACCAGACATTCAAAGAAGAATTGGGAGCAATCCTATTGACACTATTCCACAAGATAGAGAAGAGGGAACCCTCCCTAAATCATTCTATGAAACCAGTATCACTCTAATACCAAAACTAGGAAAGGGCATAACCAAAAAAGAAAACTACAGAGCAATATCCCTGATGAACACAGATGCTAAAATCTTTAACAAAATACTAGCTAATCAAATCTAACTACATACTGAAAAGGTAATCCACCATGATTAAGTGGGTTTCATAACAGGAATGCAGGGATGATTTTAACATATGTAAGTCAATAAATGTGATACACCACATAAACAAAATCAAAAACAAAAACCACATGATTATCTCAATAGATGCAGAAAAAGCATTTGACAAAATCCACCATCATTTTATGAATAAAACTCTCAGCAAAATCATCATACAAGGGAGATACCTCAATGTAATAAAAGCCATCTATGACAAATCCACAGCCAACATAAGACTGCATGGGGAAAACTTGAAAGCATTCTCTCTGAGAACTGGAACAAGGCAAGGATGCCCACTCTCATCACTCCTTTTCAGCATAGTACTGGAAGTCCTGACCAGAGCAATCAGACAAGAGAAAGAAATAAACGGCATCCAAATAAGTGAAGAGGAAGTCAAACTGTTGCTGTTTCTTGGTGATATGATTGTTTACTTAGAAAACCCTAAAGACTCCTCCAGAAAGTTCATAGAATTGATAAAATAATTCAGCAAAGTTTCTAAATACAAAGTTAATGTCTACAAATCAGTAGCTCTTTTATACACCAACAGTGACCAAGCTGAGAATCAAATCAAGAACTCAATACCTTTTATAAGAGCTACAAAAATAAACTAAAATACTTAGGAATATACCCAACCAAGGAGGTGAAAGAACTCTGCAAGGAAAACTACAAAACGCTGCAGAAAGAAATCATAGATGACACAAACAAACGGAAACACATTCCATATTCATGGATGGTAGAATCCATATTGTGAAAATGATCATACTGCAAAAGCAATCTATAAATTCAATGCAATTCCCATTAAAATAACATCACCATTCTTCACAGACTTAGAAAAAACAACCCTAAAATTCATATGGAACCAAAAAAGAGCCCACATAGCCAAAGTAAGACTAAGCAAAAAGAACAAATCTGGAATCATCACACTACCTGATTTCAAACTATACTATGAGGCCATAGTCACCAAAACAGCATGGTACTGGTATAAAAATAGGCATGTAGACCAATGAAACAGAATAGAGAACCCAGAAATAAATGCAAATACAGTCAACTGATCTTCGACAAAGCAAACAAAAACAGAAAGTGGAGAAAGGACACCCTACTCAACAAACAGTGCTGGGATAATTGGCAAGCCACATGTAAGAGACTGAAACTGGTTCCTCATCTCTCACCTTTTACAAAAATCAACTCTAGATCAATCAAGGACTTAAATCTAAGACCTGAAATGATAAAAATTCCAGAAGATAACATTGGAAAACCCCATCTAGACTTTGGCTTGCACGAGGATTTCACGACCAAGAACCCAAAAACAAAGGCAATAAAAACAAAGATAAACAAAGATAAATAAAAAACTTAGTTAAACTAAAGAGCTTTTGCACAGCAGAAGAAACAGTCAGCAGAGTAAACAAACAACCCACAGAGTGGGAGAAAATCTTCACAATGTACACATCTGACAAACGACTAATATCCAGAATCCACAATGAACTCAAACAAATTAGCAAGAAAAAACAAACAACCCCATCAAAAAGTGGGCTAAGGACATGAATAGCCAAAAAATGAGCTAAGATATACAAATAGCCAACAAACATGAAAATATGCTCAACATCAGTAATGATCAGGGAAATGCAAATCAAAACCACAATGTGATACCACCTTAATCCTGCAAGAATGGTCATAATCAAAAAATCAAAAAATAATAGATGTTGGCATGGATGCGGTGAACAAGGAACACTTATACACTGCTGGTGGGAATGTGAACTAGTACAACCACTATGGAAAACAGTGTGGAGATTCCTTAAAGAACTAAAAGGAGAACCACCATTTTATCCAGCAATCCCACCTCTGGGTATCTACTCAGAGAAAAATAACTCATTATACGAAAAAGATACTTGCATACAAAATGTTTACAGCAGCACAATTCACAATTGCAAAAATGTGAAACCAACCCAAATCAATCAAGTGGATAAAGAAACTGTGGGGTGTGTGTGTGTGTGTGTGTGTGTGTGTGTGTGTGTGTATGATG